>NC_141687.1:1187393077-1187993077 GCF_964263255.1 Lissotriton vulgaris
ATGTCCATGGAAAGAGCCCCCGACTGCAGCAGGAAGGTTGGATGCTTCAAATTTGCATAGTTTCCAGTCCAACGTCCTCTCATGTACCGAACGCTCCCAAAAGCTCAAAAGCCTTACACCGGGCAAGCCCTCACCGGGTAGATCTCTGGCTCCCAGGTAAAGCCAAATCCTGAGCATGCTAGCACTAGGATCACAGAGAGAGAGAGACAGAGAGTGTTGGAGAGCTGCTGTCTTGATAAAGGCCTGAAACGGCTAGTGCGTAAGAGGGTCTGGACTATCAGTTATGACTGATTGTGAGAGGGGAAGATGAAGATTTTCTGCACCCAGCATGCCTTGCGATATAATTAGGCAAATGAGGTGAGAGCCCGACCAATGCCACTTCACTCCGCTGAATGCCTCCTCATCTGCATAAAGAGATCACCTTCATGAACGAGCAGAGTGGCGCAGCGGAAGCGTGCTGGGCCCATAACCCAGAGGTCGATGGATCGAAACCATCCTCTGCTAATTTTGCTTGACTTTCCTTCCAAGGACCAAGCTGTCATTTCCACACTGCCAGAAAGGAAAAGCGCAAGCTTGTGCCAGCTATGTGAGAAAAGACTTCTCAACTATCTGTGTCTGTGTAATACAAGAGTGTTCGTGAAAGGATCAACCCTGTACTTTGAAAGTAAAGACACACAACTATAACCATAAATGACTGGTGGGAGCTTCACACAACTTTCTGGGCATGCTTTGAATTTCATTCTTCCCTTTTTTTTCTGCTCTTATCTATCTCCTGGGCATTTCATGGAATGTTCTCTCTTTCTCTTCCCTGCTTTGCTTCCCATGCTGCCTATATATGCTGATTTCTACTTTTTGTACTGTTGCATTTCATTTCTTCTCTTCTGCACAACTTTGTCCTTGGTTTCAATCCCCAGTTCCTTACCCTCTGCAAAAAACGTTCTACTACTTCTCATGTTGGTATCGAAACCAAATGCACCATTGAAGCTGTTGCAAGATAGTCATTGATTTCGGGAACGTAATATTTAGAACCGAGAGCACACACATCAGAGGGCGTTGGTGGTATAGTGGTGAGCATAGCTGCTTCCCAAGCAGTTGACCCGGGTTCGATTCCCGGCCAACGCAGTGAAAATGCTTATATATTCTGCAAGCAGGACATATTTTAATGCAACATGTCTCAAAATGGAAATTTCATGAACAGATTAATCAGCCATATATAAAAAAATAAACAAATACATAGGCAAACATCTCAATCGCACCTTCTGATACATTCATTGTCCTAATATATGATAAGTTTTATAAAGCAGAGTCACAACTCACATGTGCTGGTAATAAATATGTTACAGTGGGCAAACAATGGAAGGGCTGAGGCCCGACCAGACATTATAACTCCAACATCTCTATGTTAAAAAGCATTTCTAGGCAATATCTAGCCTCTGAAAAAAATATGCAAGATCCACCGATAAATCTGGCAAAAGTCCCTAACATTTTGTGCATACTTGTGCACTTACCAGAATGTAGCGCCACCTTGTAGCTGTCGAAGGTAATTGCTGCTCACAAAATGTTTTATCAGAAGGCAAGTTGAGAGGAATCCTAGAGGCAGATGTCCATGGAAAGAGCCGCTCACTGCAGCAGGAATGTTGGATGCTTCAAATTCGCAGAGTTTCCTGTCCAACGTCCACTCACGTCCCGAACGCTCCCAAACGCTCAAAAGCCTCACACCGGGCAAGCCCTCACCGGGTAGATCTCTGGCTCCCAGGTAAAGCCAAATCCTGAGCATGCTAGTGCTAGGATCACAGAGAGAGAGAGAGAGGGTTCATGACATGCTGTCTTGATAAAGGTCTGAAACGGCTAGTGCCTAAGAGTGTCTGACTTTCAGTTATGACTGATTGTGAGAGGGGAAGATGAAGTTTTTCTGTACCCAGCATGCCTTGCAATATACTTAGGCAAATGAGGTGAGAGCCGTACCAATCCCACGCTACTCTGCTTAATGCTCCCTATCTGCATAAAAAGAACACTTTCACAACAGAGCAGAGTGGCGCAGCGGAAGCGTGCTGGGCCCATAACCCAGAGGTCGATGGATCGAAACCATCCTCTGCTAATTTTGCTTGACTTTCCTTCCAAGGACCAAGCTGTCATTTCCACGCTGCCAGCAAGGAAAAGCACAAGCTTGTGCCAGCTATGTGAGAAAATACTTGTCAAATATCTGTGTCTGCTGAAATACAAGAGAGGGATCATCAAATGATCCACCCTGTACTTTGAAAGTAAAGACACACAATAATAAGCATAAATGACTGGTGGGACCTTCAAACACTTTTATGGGCAGGCTTTGAATTTCATTCTTTCCTTTTTGTTCTGCTCTTATCTATCTCCTGGGCATTTAATTGAATGTTCTGTATTTCTCTTCCCTGTTTTGCTTCCCATGCTGCCTCTATATATTCTTATCTATTATTTGTAATGCAGCTTTCCATTCTTCTCTTCTGCACAGCTTTGTCCTTGGTTTCAATCCCAGTTCCTTACCCTCTGCAAAAAACTTTCTATTGCTTTTCATGTTGGTATCTAAACCAAATGCACCATTGAAGCTGGTGCAAGATAGTCATTGAACTCAGGATCCTAATGTTAAGAACCGAGAGCGCACAGATCAGAGGGCGTTGGTGGTATAGTGGTGAGCATAGCTGCCTTCCAAGCAGTTGACCCGGGTTCGATTCCCGGCCAACGCAGTACAAATACTTATATATTCTGCAAGCAGGATATATTTTAATGCAACATGTCACAAAATGGAAATATAATGAACAGATTAATCAGCCGTTATATAAAAAATAAACAAATATGTAGGCAAGCATCTCAATCGCCCCTTCTGCTATATTCATTGTCCTAATATATGATAAGTTTCATAAAGCAGAGTCACCACTCACATGTGCTGGTAAAAAATATTTACAGTGGGCAGACAATGAAAGGGCTGAGGCCCGACCACACATTATAACTCCAGCATCTCTATGTTAAAAACCATTTCCTAGGCAATATCTAGCCTCTGAAAACAATATGCAAGATCCATCGATAAATCTGGTGAAAGTCGCCAACATTTTGTGCATACTTGTGCCCTCACCTGAATGTAGCGCCACCTTGTAGACGTCGGAGGTAACTGCAGCTCAAAAAATGTTTCATCAGAGGGCAAGTTTAGAGGAATCCAAAAGGCAGATGTCCATGGAAAGAGCCCCCGACTGCAGCAGGAAGGTTGGATGCTTCAAATTTGCATAGTTTCCAGTCCAACGTCCTCTCATGTACCGAACGCTCCCAAACGCTCAAAAGCCTTACACCGGGCAAGCCCTCACCGGGTAGATCTCTGGCTCCCAGGTAAAGCCAAATCCTGAGCATGCTAGCACTAGGATCACAGAGAGAGAGAGACAGAGAGTGTTGGAGAGCTGCTGTCTTGATAAAGGCCTGAAACGGCTAGTGCGTAAGAGGGTCTGGACTATCAGTTATGACTGATTGTGAGAGGGGAAGATGAAGATTTTCTGCACCCAGCATGCCTTGCGATATAATTAGGCAAATGAGGTGAGAGCCCGACCAATGCCACTTCACTCCGCTGAATGCCTCCTCATCTGCATAAAGAGATCACCTTCATGAACGAGCAGAGTGGCGCAGCGGAAGCGTGCTGGGCCCATAACCCAGAGGTCGATGGATCGAAACCATCCTCTGCTAATTTTGCTTGACTTTCCTTCCAAGGACCAAGCTGTCATTTCCACACTGCCAGAAAGGAAAAGCGCAAGCTTGTGCCAGCTATGTGAGAAAAGACTTCTCAACTATCTGTGTCTGTGTAATACAAGAGTGTTCGTGAAAGGATCAACCCTGTACTTTGAAAGTAAAGACACACAACTATAACCATAAATGACTGGTGGGAGCTTCACACAACTTTCTGGGCATGCTTTGAATTTCATTCTTCCCTTTTTTTTCTGCTCTTATCTATCTCCTGGGCATTTCATGGAATGTTCTCTCTTTCTCTTCCCTGCTTTGCTTCCCATGCTGCCTATATATGCTGATTTCTACTTTTTGTACTGTTGCATTTCATTTCTTCTCTTCTGCACAACTTTGTCCTTGGTTTCAATCCCCAGTTCCTTACCCTCTGCAAAAAACGTTCTACTACTTCTCATGTTGGTATCGAAACCAAATGCACCATTGAAGCTGTTGCAAGATAGTCATTGATTTCGGGAACGTAATATTTAGAACCGAGAGCACACACATCAGAGGGCGTTGGTGGTATAGTGGTGAGCATAGCTGCTTCCCAAGCAGTTGACCCGGGTTCGATTCCCGGCCAACGCAGTGAAAATGCTTATATATTCTGCAAGCAGGACATATTTTAATGCAACATGTCTCAAAATGGAAATTTCATGAACAGATTAATCAGCCATATATAAAAAAATAAACAAATACATAGGCAAACATCTCAATCGCACCTTCTGATACATTCATTGTCCTAATATATGATAAGTTTTATAAAGCAGAGTCACAACTCACATGTGCTGGTAATAAATATGTTACAGTGGGCAAACAATGGAAGGGCTGAGGCCCGACCAGACATTATAACTCCAACATCTCTATGTTAAAAAGCATTTCTAGGCAATATCTAGCCTCTGAAAAAAATATGCAAGATCCACCGATAAATCTGGCAAAAGTCCCTAACATTTTGTGCATACTTGTGCACTTACCAGAATGTAGCGCCACCTTGTAGCTGTCGAAGGTAATTGCTGCTCACAAAATGTTTTATCAGAAGGCAAGTTGAGAGGAATCCTAGAGGCAGATGTCCATGGAAAGAGCCGCTCACTGCAGCAGGAATGTTGGATGCTTCAAATTCGCAGAGTTTCCTGTCCAACGTCCACTCACGTCCCGAACGCTCCCAAACGCTCAAAAGCCTCACACCGGGCAAGCCCTCACCGGGTAGATCTCTGGCTCCCAGGTAAAGCCAAATCCTGAGCATGCTAGTGCTAGGATCACAGAGAGAGAGAGAGAGGGTTCATGACATGCTGTCTTGATAAAGGTCTGAAACGGCTAGTGCCTAAGAGTGTCTGACTTTCAGTTATGACTGATTGTGAGAGGGGAAGATGAAGTTTTTCTGTACCCAGCATGCCTTGCAATATACTTAGGCAAATGAGGTGAGAGCCGTACCAATCCCACGCTACTCTGCTTAATGCTCCCTATCTGCATAAAAAGAACACTTTCACAACAGAGCAGAGTGGCGCAGCGGAAGCGTGCTGGGCCCATAACCCAGAGGTCGATGGATCGAAACCATCCTCTGCTAATTTTGCTTGACTTTCCTTCCAAGGACCAAGCTGTCATTTCCACGCTGCCAGCAAGGAAAAGCACAAGCTTGTGCCAGCTATGTGAGAAAATACTTGTCAAATATCTGTGTCTGCTGAAATACAAGAGAGGGATCATCAAATGATCCACCCTGTACTTTGAAAGTAAAGACACACAATAATAAGCATAAATGACTGGTGGGACCTTCAAACACTTTTATGGGCAGGCTTTGAATTTCATTCTTTCCTTTTTGTTCTGCTCTTATCTATCTCCTGGGCATTTAATTGAATGTTCTGTATTTCTCTTCCCTGTTTTGCTTCCCATGCTGCCTCTATATATTCTTATCTATTATTTGTAATGCAGCTTTCCATTCTTCTCTTCTGCACAGCTTTGTCCTTGGTTTCAATCCCAGTTCCTTACCCTCTGCAAAAAACTTTCTATTGCTTTTCATGTTGGTATCTAAACCAAATGCACCATTGAAGCTGGTGCAAGATAGTCATTGAACTCAGGATCCTAATGTTAAGAACCGAGAGCGCACAGATCAGAGGGCGTTGGTGGTATAGTGGTGAGCATAGCTGCCTTCCAAGCAGTTGACCCGGGTTCGATTCCCGGCCAACGCAGTACAAATACTTATATATTCTGCAAGCAGGATATATTTTAATGCAACATGTCACAAAATGGAAATATAATGAACAGATTAATCAGCCGTTATATAAAAAATAAACAAATATGTAGGCAAGCATCTCAATCGCCCCTTCTGCTATATTCATTGTCCTAATATATGATAAGTTTCATAAAGCAGAGTCACCACTCACATGTGCTGGTAAAAAATATTTACAGTGGGCAGACAATGAAAGGGCTGAGGCCCGACCACACATTATAACTCCAGCATCTCTATGTTAAAAACCATTTCCTAGGCAATATCTAGCCTCTGAAAACAATATGCAAGATCCATCGATAAATCTGGTGAAAGTCGCCAACATTTTGTGCATACTTGTGCCCTCACCTGAATGTAGCGCCACCTTGTAGACGTCGGAGGTAACTGCAGCTCAAAAAATGTTTCATCAGAGGGCAAGTTTAGAGGAATCCAAAAGGCAGATGTCCATGGAAAGAGCCCCCGACTGCAGCAGGAAGGTTGGATGCTTCAAATTTGCATAGTTTCCAGTCCAACGTCCTCTCATGTACCGAACGCTCCCAAACGCTCAAAAGCCTTACACCGGGCAAGCCCTCACCGGGTAGATCTCTGGCTCCCAGGTAAAGCCAAATCCTGAGCATGCTAGCACTAGGATCACAGAGAGAGAGAGACAGAGAGTGTTGGAGAGCTGCTGTCTTGATAAAGGCCTGAAACGGCTAGTGCGTAAGAGGGTCTGGACTATCAGTTATGACTGATTGTGAGAGGGGAAGATGAAGATTTTCTGCACCCAGCATGCCTTGCGATATAATTAGGCAAATGAGGTGAGAGCCCGACCAATGCCACTTCACTCCGCTGAATGCCTCCTCATCTGCATAAAGAGATCACCTTCATGAACGAGCAGAGTGGCGCAGCGGAAGCGTGCTGGGCCCATAACCCAGAGGTCGATGGATCGAAACCATCCTCTGCTAATTTTGCTTGACTTTCCTTCCAAGGACCAAGCTGTCATTTCCACACTGCCAGAAAGGAAAAGCGCAAGCTTGTGCCAGCTATGTGAGAAAAGACTTCTCAACTATCTGTGTCTGTGTAATACAAGAGTGTTCGTGAAAGGATCAACCCTGTACTTTGAAAGTAAAGACACACAACTATAACCATAAATGACTGGTGGGAGCTTCACACAACTTTCTGGGCATGCTTTGAATTTCATTCTTCCCTTTTTTTTCTGCTCTTATCTATCTCCTGGGCATTTCATGGAATGTTCTCTCTTTCTCTTCCCTGCTTTGCTTCCCATGCTGCCTATATATGCTGATTTCTACTTTTTGTACTGTTGCATTTCATTTCTTCTCTTCTGCACAACTTTGTCCTTGGTTTCAATCCCCAGTTCCTTACCCTCTGCAAAAAACGTTCTACTACTTCTCATGTTGGTATCGAAACCAAATGCACCATTGAAGCTGTTGCAAGATAGTCATTGATTTCGGGAACGTAATATTTAGAACCGAGAGCACACACATCAGAGGGCGTTGGTGGTATAGTGGTGAGCATAGCTGCTTCCCAAGCAGTTGACCCGGGTTCGATTCCCGGCCAACGCAGTGAAAATGCTTATATATTCTGCAAGCAGGACATATTTTAATGCAACATGTCTCAAAATGGAAATTTCATGAACAGATTAATCAGCCATATATAAAAAAATAAACAAATACATAGGCAAACATCTCAATCGCACCTTCTGATACATTCATTGTCCTAATATATGATAAGTTTTATAAAGCAGAGTCACAACTCACATGTGCTGGTAATAAATATGTTACAGTGGGCAAACAATGGAAGGGCTGAGGCCCGACCAGACATTATAACTCCAACATCTCTATGTTAAAAAGCATTTCTAGGCAATATCTAGCCTCTGAAAAAAATATGCAAGATCCACCGATAAATCTGGCAAAAGTCCCTAACATTTTGTGCATACTTGTGCACTTACCAGAATGTAGCGCCACCTTGTAGCTGTCGAAGGTAATTGCTGCTCACAAAATGTTTTATCAGAAGGCAAGTTGAGAGGAATCCTAGAGGCAGATGTCCATGGAAAGAGCCGCTCACTGCAGCAGGAATGTTGGATGCTTCAAATTCGCAGAGTTTCCTGTCCAACGTCCACTCACGTCCCGAACGCTCCCAAACGCTCAAAAGCCTCACACCGGGCAAGCCCTCACCGGGTAGATCTCTGGCTCCCAGGTAAAGCCAAATCCTGAGCATGCTAGTGCTAGGATCACAGAGAGAGAGAGAGAGGGTTCATGACATGCTGTCTTGATAAAGGTCTGAAACGGCTAGTGCCTAAGAGTGTCTGACTTTCAGTTATGACTGATTGTGAGAGGGGAAGATGAAGTTTTTCTGTACCCAGCATGCCTTGCAATATACTTAGGCAAATGAGGTGAGAGCCGTACCAATCCCACGCTACTCTGCTTAATGCTCCCTATCTGCATAAAAAGAACACTTTCACATCAGAGCAGAGTGGCTCAGCGGAAGCGTGCTGGGCCCATAACCCAGAGGTCGATGGATCGAAACCATCCTCTGCTAATTTTGCTTGACTTTCCTTCCAAGGACCAAGCTGTCATTTCCACGCTGCCAGCAAGGAAAAGCACAAGCTTGTGCCAGCTATGTGAGAAAATACTTGTCAAATATCTGTGTCTGCTGAAATACAAGAGAGGGATCATCAAATGATCCACCCTGTACTTTGAAAGTAAAGACACACAATAATAAGCATAAATGACTGGTGGGACCTTCAAACACTTTTATGGGCAGGCTTTGAATTTCATTCTTTCCTTTTTGTTCTGCTCTTATCTATCTCCTGGGCATTTAATTGAATGTTCTGTATTTCTCTTCCCTGTTTTGCTTCCCATGCTGCCTCTATATATTCTTATCTATTATTTGTAATGCAGCTTTCCATTCTTCTCTTCTGCACAGCTTTGTCCTTGGTTTCAATCCCAGTTCCTTACCCTCTGCAAAAAACTTTCTATTGCTTTTCATGTTGGTATCTAAACCAAATGCACCATTGAAGCTGGTGCAAGATAGTCATTGAACTCAGGATCCTAATGTTAAGAACCGAGAGCGCACAGATCAGAGGGCGTTGGTGGTATAGTGGTGAGCATAGCTGCCTTCCAAGTAGTTGACCCGGGTTCGATTCCCGGCCAACGCAGTACAAATACTTATATATTCTGCAAGCAGGATATATTTTAATGCAACATGTCACAAAATGGAAATATAATGAACAGATTAATCAGCCGTTATATAAAAAATAAACAAATATGTAGGCAAGCATCTCAATCGCCCCTTCTGCTATATTCATTGTCCTAATATATGATAAGTTTCATAAAGCAGAGTCACCACTCACATGTGCTGGTAAAAAATATTTACAGTGGGCAGACAATGAAAGGGCTGAGGCCCGACCACACATTATAACTCCAGCATCTCTATGTTAAAAACCATTTCCTAGGCAATATCTAGCCTCTGAAAACAATATGCAAGATCCATCGATAAATCTGGTGAAAGTCGCCAACATTTTGTGCATACTTGTGCCCTCACCTGAATGTAGCGCCACCTTGTAGACGTCGGAGGTAACTGCAGCTCAAAAAATGTTTCATCAGAGGGCAAGTTTAGAGGAATCCAAAAGGCAGATGTCCATGGAAAGAGCCCCCGACTGCAGCAGGAAGGTTGGATGCTTCAAATTTGCATAGTTTCCAGTCCAACGTCCTCTCATGTACCGAACGCTCCCAAAAGCTCAAAAGCCTTACACCGGGCAAGCCCTCACCGGGTAGATCTCTGGCTCCCAGGTAAAGCCAAATCCTGAGCATGCTAGCACTAGGATCACAGAGAGAGAGAGACAGAGAGTGTTGGAGAGCTGCTGTCTTGATAAAGGCCTGAAACGGCTAGTGCGTAAGAGGGTCTGGACTATCAGTTATGACTGATTGTGAGAGGGGAAGATGAAGATTTTCTGCACCCAGCATGCCTTGCGATATAATTAGGCAAATGAGGTGAGAGCCCGACCAATGCCACTTCACTCCGCTGAATGCCTCCTCATCTGCATAAAGAGATCACCTTCATGAACGAGCAGAGTGGCGCAGCGGAAGCGTGCTGGGCCCATAACCCAGAGGTCGATGGATCGAAACCATCCTCTGCTAATTTTGCTTGACTTTCCTTCCAAGGACGAAGCTGTCATTTCCACACTGCCAGAAAGGAAAAGCGCAAGCTTGTGCCAGCTATGTGAGAAAAGACTTCTCAACTATCTGTGTCTGTGTAATACAAGAGTGTTCGTGAAAGGATCAACCCTGTACTTTGAAAGTAAAGACACACAACTATAACCATAAATGACTGGTGGGAGCTTCACACAACTTTCTGGGCATGCTTTGAATTTCATTCTTCCCTTTTTTTTCTGCTCTTATCTATCTCCTGGGCATTTCATGGAATGTTCTCTCTTTCTCTTCCCTGCTTTGCTTCCCATGCTGCCTATATATGCTGATTTCTACTTTTTGTACTGTTGCATTTCATTTCTTCTCTTCTGCACAACTTTGTCCTTGGTTTCAATCCCCAGTTCCTTACCCTCTGCAAAAAACGTTCTACTACTTCTCATGTTGGTATCGAAACCAAATGCACCATTGAAGCTGTTGCAAGATAGTCATTGATTTCGGGAACGTAATATTTAGAACCGAGAGCACACACATCAGAGGGCGTTGGTGGTATAGTGGTGAGCATAGCTGCTTCCCAAGCAGTTGACCCGGGTTCGATTCCCGGCCAACGCAGTGAAAATGCTTATATATTCTGCAAGCAGGACATATTTTAATGCAACAGGTCTCAAAATGGAAATTTCATGAACAGATTAATCAGCCATATATAAAAAAATAAACAAATACATAGGCAAACATCTCAATCGCACCTTCTGATACATTCATTGTCCTAATATATGATAAGTTTTATAAAGCAGAGTCACAACTCACATGTGCTGGTAATAAATATGTTACAGTGGGCAAACAATGGAAGGGCTGAGGCCCGACCAGACATTATAACTCCAACATCTCTATGTTAAAAAGCATTTCTAGGCAATATCTAGCCTCTGAAAAAAATATGCAAGATCCACCGATAAATCTGGCAAAAGTCCCTAACATTTTGTGCATACTTGTGCACTTACCAGAATGTAGCGCCACCTTGTAGCTGTCGAAGGTAATTGCTGCTCACAAAATGTTTTATCAGAAGGCAAGTTGAGAGGAATCCTAGAGGCAGATGTCCATGGAAAGAGCCGCTCACTGCAGCAGGAATGTTGGATGCTTCAAATTCGCAGAGTTTCCTGTCCAACGTCCACTCACGTCCCGAACGCTCCCAAACGCTCAAAAGCCTCACACCGGGCAAGCCCTCACCGGGTAGATCTCTGGCTCCCAGGTAAAGCCAAATCCTGAGCATGCTAGTGCTAGGATCACAGAGAGAGAGAGAGAGGGTTCATGACATGCTGTCTTGATAAAGGTCTGAAACGGCTAGTGCCTAAGAGTGTCTGACTTTCAGTTATGACTGATTGTGAGAGGGGAAGATGAAGTTTTTCTGTACCCAGCATGCCTTGCAATATACTTAGGCAAATGAGGTGAGAGCCGTACCAATCCCACGCTACTCTGCTTAATGCTCCCTATCTGCATAAAAAGAACACTTTCACAACAGAGCAGAGTGGCGCAGCGGAAGCGTGCTGGGCCCATAACCCAGAGGTCGATGGATCGAAACCATCCTCTGCTAATTTTGCTTGACTTTCCTTCCAAGGACCAAGCTGTCATTTCCACGCTGCCAGCAAGGAAAAGCACAAGCTTGTGCCAGCTATGTGAGAAAATACTTGTCAAATATCTGTGTCTGCTGAAATACAAGAGAGGGATCATCAAATGATCCACCCTGTACTTTGAAAGTAAAGACACACAATAATAAGCATAAATGACTGGTGGGACCTTCAAACACTTTTATGGGCAGGCTTTGAATTTCATTCTTTCCTTTTTGTTCTGCTCTTATCTATCTCCTGGGCATTTAATTGAATGTTCTGTATTTCTCTTCCCTGTTTTGCTTCCCATGCTGCCTCTATATATTCTTATCTATTATTTGTAATGCAGCTTTCCATTCTTCTCTTCTGCACAGCTTTGTCCTTGGTTTCAATCCCAGTTCCTTACCCTCTGCAAAAAACTTTCTATTGCTTTTCATGTTGGTATCTAAACCAAATGCACCATTGAAGCTGGTGCAAGATAGTCATTGAACTCAGGATCCTAATGTTAAGAACCGAGAGCGCACAGATCAGAGGGCGTTGGTGGTATAGTGGTGAGCATAGCTGCCTTCCAAGCAGTTGACCCGGGTTCGATTCCCGGCCAACGCAGTACAAATACTTATATATTCTGCAAGCAGGATATATTTTAATGCAACATGTCACAAAATGGAAATATAATGAACAGATTAATCAGCCGTTATATAAAAAATAAACAAATATGTAGGCAAGCATCTCAATCGCCCCTTCTGCTATATTCATTGTCCTAATATATGATAAGTTTCATAAAGCAGAGTCACCACTCACATGTGCTGGTAAAAAATATTTACAGTGGGCAGACAATGAAAGGGCTGAGGCCCGACCACACATTATAACTCCAGCATCTCTATGTTAAAAACCATTTCCTAGGCAATATCTAGCCTCTGAAAACAATATGCAAGATCCATCGATAAATCTGGTGAAAGTCGCCAACATTTTGTGCATACTTGTGCCCTCACCTGAATGTAGCGCCACCTTGTAGACGTCGGAGGTAACTGCAGCTCAAAAAATGTTTCATCAGAGGGCAAGTTTAGAGGAATCCAAAAGGCAGATGTCCATGGAAAGAGCCCCCGACTGCAGCAGGAAGGTTGGATGCTTCAAATTTGCATAGTTTCCAGTCCAACGTCCTCTCATGTACCGAACGCTCCCAAACGCTCAAAAGCCTTACACCGGGCAAGCCCTCACCGGGTAGATCTCTGGCTCCCAGGTAAAGCCAAATCCTGAGCATGCTAGCACTAGGATCACAGAGAGAGAGAGACAGAGAGTGTTGGAGAGCTGCTGTCTTGATAAAGGCCTGAAACGGCTAGTGCGTAAGAGGGTCTGGACTATCAGTTATGACTGATTGTGAGAGGGGAAGATGAAGATTTTCTGCACCCAGCATGCCTTGCGATATAATTAGGCAAATGAGGTGAGAGCCCGACCAATGCCACTTCACTCCGCTGAATGCCTCCTCATCTGCATAAAGAGATCACCTTCATGAACGAGCAGAGTGGCGCAGCGGAAGCGTGCTGGGCCCATAACCCAGAGGTCGATGGATCGAAACCATCCTCTGCTAATTTTGCTTGACTTTCCTTCCAAGGACCAAGCTGTCATTTCCACACTGCCAGAAAGGAAAAGCGCAAGCTTGTGCCAGCTATGTGAGAAAAGACTTCTCAACTATCTGTGTCTGTGTAATACAAGAGTGTTCGTGAAAGGATCAACCCTGTACTTTGAAAGTAAAGACACACAACTATAACCATAAATGACTGGTGGGAGCTTCACACAACTTTCTGGGCATGCTTTGAATTTCATTCTTCCCTTTTTTTTCTGCTCTTATCTATCTCCTGGGCATTTCATGGAATGTTCTCTCTTTCTCTTCCCTGCTTTGCTTCCCATGCTGCCTATATATGCTGATTTCTACTTTTTGTACTGTTGCATTTCATTTCTTCTCTTCTGCACAACTTTGTCCTTGGTTTCAATCCCCAGTTCCTTACCCTCTGCAAAAAACGTTCTACTACTTCTCATGTTGGTATCGAAACCAAATGCACCATTGAAGCTGTTGCAAGATAGTCATTGATTTCGGGAACGTAATATTTAGAACCGAGAGCACACACATCAGAGGGCGTTGGTGGTATAGTGGTGAGCATAGCTGCTTCCCAAGCAGTTGACCCGGGTTCGATTCCCGGCCAACGCAGTGAAAATGCTTATATATTCTGCAAGCAGGACATATTTTAATGCAACATGTCTCAAAATGGAAATTTCATGAACAGATTAATCAGCCATATATAAAAAAATAAACAAATACATAGGCAAACATCTCAATCGCACCTTCTGATACATTCATTGTCCTAATATATGATAAGTTTTATAAAGCAGAGTCACAACTCACATGTGCTGGTAATAAATATGTTACAGTGGGCAAACAATGGAAGGGCTGAGGCCCGACCAGACATTATAACTCCAACATCTCTATGTTAAAAAGCATTTCTAGGCAATATCTAGCCTCTGAAAAAAATATGCAAGATCCACCGATAAATCTGGCAAAAGTCCCTAACATTTTGTGCATACTTGTGCACTTACCAGAATGTAGCGCCACCTTGTAGCTGTCGAAGGTAATTGCTGCTCACAAAATGTTTTATCAGAAGGCAAGTTGAGAGGAATCCTAGAGGCAGATGTCCATGGAAAGAGCCGCTCACTGCAGCAGGAATGTTGGATGCTTCAAATTCGCAGAGTTTCCTGTCCAACGTCCACTCACGTCCCGAACGCTCCCAAACGCTCAAAAGCCTCACACCGGGCAAGCCCTCACCGGGTAGATCTCTGGCTCCCAGGTAAAGCCAAATCCTGAGCATGCTAGTGCTAGGATCACAGAGAGAGAGAGAGAGGGTTCATGACATGCTGTCTTGATAAAGGTCTGAAACGGCTAGTGCCTAAGAGTGTCTGACTTTCAGTTATGACTGATTGTGAGAGGGGAAGATGAAGTTTTTCTGTACCCAGCATGCCTTGCAATATACTTAGGCAAATGAGGTGAGAGCCGTACCAATCCCACGCTACTCTGCTTAATGCTCCCTATCTGCATAAAAAGAACACTTTCACAACAGAGCAGAGTGGCGCAGCGGAAGCGTGCTGGGCCCATAACCCAGAGGTCGATGGATCGAAACCATCCTCTGCTAATTTTGCTTGACTTTCCTTCCAAGGACCAAGCTGTCATTTCCACGCTGCCAGCAAGGAAAAGCACAAGCTTGTGCCAGCTATGTGAGAAAATACTTGTCAAATATCTGTGTCTGCTGAAATACAAGAGAGGGATCATCAAATGATCCACCCTGTACTTTGAAAGTAAAGACACACAATAATAAGCATAAATGACTGGTGGGACCTTCAAACACTTTTATGGGCAGGCTTTGAATTTCATTCTTTCCTTTTTGTTCTGCTCTTATCTATCTCCTGGGCATTTAATTGAATGTTCTGTATTTCTCTTCCCTGTTTTGCTTCCCATGCTGCCTCTATATATTCTTATCTATTATTTGTAATGCAGCTTTCCATTCTTCTCTTCTGCACAGCTTTGTCCTTGGTTTCAATCCCAGTTCCTTACCCTCTGCAAAAAACTTTCTATTGCTTTTCATGTTGGTATCTAAACCAAATGCACCATTGAAGCTGGTGCAAGATAGTCATTGAACTCAGGATCCTAATGTTAAGAACCGAGAGCGCACAGATCAGAGGGCGTTGGTGGTATAGTGGTGAGCATAGCTGCCTTCCAAGCAGTTGACCCGGGTTCGATTCCCGGCCAACGCAGTACAAATACTTATATATTCTGCAAGCAGGATATATTTTAATGCAACATGTCACAAAATGGAAATATAATGAACAGATTAATCAGCCGTTATATAAAAAATAAACAAATATGTAGGCAAGCATCTCAATCGCCCCTTCTGCTATATTCATTGTCCTAATATATGATAAGTTTCATAAAGCAGAGTCACCACTCACATGTGCTGGTAAAAAATATTTACAGTGGGCAGACAATGAAAGGGCTGAGGCCCGACCACACATTATAACTCCAGCATCTCTATGTTAAAAACCATTTCCTAGGCAATATCTAGCCTCTGAAAACAATATGCAAGATCCATCGATAAATCTGGTGAAAGTCGCCAACATTTTGTGCATACTTGTGCCCTCACCTGAATGTAGCGCCACCTTGTAGACGTCGGAGGTAACTGCAGCTCAAAAAATGTTTCATCAGAGGGCAAGTTTAGAGGAATCCAAAAGGCAGATGTCCATGGAAAGAGCCCCCGACTGCAGCAGGAAGGTTGGATGCTTCAAATTTGCATAGTTTCCAGTCCAACGTCCTCTCATGTACCGAACGCTCCCAAACGCTCAAAAGCCTTACACCGGGCAAGCCCTCACCGGGTAGATCTCTGGCTCCCAGGTAAAGCCAAATCCTGAGCATGCTAGCACTAGGATCACAGAGAGAGAGAGACAGAGAGTGTTGGAGAGCTGCTGTCTTGATAAAGGCCTGAAACGGCTAGTGCGTAAGAGGGTCTGGACTATCAGTTATGACTGATTGTGAGAGGGGAAGATGAAGATTTTCTGCACCCAGCATGCCTTGCGATATAATTAGGCAAATGAGGTGAGAGCCCGACCAATGCCACTTCACTCCGCTGAATGCCTCCTCATCTGCATAAAGAGATCACCTTCATGAACGAGCAGAGTGGCGCAGCGGAAGCGTGCTGGGCCCATAACCCAGAGGTCGATGGATCGAAACCATCCTCTGCTAATTTTGCTTGACTTTCCTTCCAAGGACCAAGCTGTCATTTCCACACTGCCAGAAAGGAAAAGCGCAAGCTTGTGCCAGCTATGTGAGAAAAGACTTCTCAACTATCTGTGTCTGTGTAATACAAGAGTGTTCGTGAAAGGATCAACCCTGTACTTTGAAAGTAAAGACACACAACTATAACCATAAATGACTGGTGGGAGCTTCACACAACTTTCTGGGCATGCTTTGAATTTCATTCTTCCCTTTTTTTTCTGCTCTTATCTATCTCCTGGGCATTTCATGGAATGTTCTCTCTTTCTCTTCCCTGCTTTGCTTCCCATGCTGCCTATATATGCTGATTTCTACTTTTTGTACTGTTGCATTTCATTTCTTCTCTTCTGCACAACTTTGTCCTTGGTTTCAATCCCCAGTTCCTTACCCTCTGCAAAAAACGTTCTACTACTTCTCATGTTGGTATCGAAACCAAATGCACCATTGAAGCTGTTGCAAGATAGTCATTGATTTCGGGAACGTAATATTTAGAACCGAGAGCACACACATCAGAGGGCGTTGGTGGTATAGTGGTGAGCATAGCTGCTTCCCAAGCAGTTGACCCGGGTTCGATTCCCGGCCAACGCAGTGAAAATGCTTATATATTCTGCAAGCAGGACATATTTTAATGCAACATGTCTCAAAATGGAAATTTCATGAACAGATTAATCAGCCATATATAAAAAAATAAACAAATACATAGGCAAACATCTCAATCGCACCTTCTGATACATTCATTGTCCTAATATATGATAAGTTTTATAAAGCAGAGTCACAACTCACATGTGCTGGTAATAAATATGTTACAGTGGGCAAACAATGGAAGGGCTGAGGCCCGACCAGACATTATAACTCCAACATCTCTATGTTAAAAAGCATTTCTAGGCAATATCTAGCCTCTGAAAAAAATATGCAAGATCCACCGATAAATCTGGCAAAAGTCCCTAACATTTTGTGCATACTTGTGCACTTACCAGAATGTAGCGCCACCTTGTAGCTGTCGAAGGTAATTGCTGCTCACAAAATGTTTTATCAGAAGGCAAGTTGAGAGGAATCCTAGAGGCAGATGTCCATGGAAAGAGCCGCTCACTGCAGCAGGAATGTTGGATGCTTCAAATTCGCAGAGTTTCCTGTCCAACGTCCACTCACGTCCCGAACGCTCCCAAACGCTCAAAAGCCTCACACCGGGCAAGCCCTCACCGGGTAGATCTCTGGCTCCCAGGTAAAGCCAAATCCTGAGCATGCTAGTGCTAGGATCACAGAGAGAGAGAGAGAGGGTTCATGACATGCTGTCTTGATAAAGGTCTGAAACGGCTAGTGCCTAAGAGTGTCTGACTTTCAGTTATGACTGATTGTGAGAGGGGAAGATGAAGTTTTTCTGTACCCAGCATGCCTTGCAATATACTTAGGCAAATGAGGTGAGAGCCGTACCAATCCCACGCTACTCTGCTTAATGCTCCCTATCTGCATAAAAAGAACACTTTCACAACAGAGCAGAGTGGCGCAGCGGAAGCGTGCTGGGCCCATAACCCAGAGGTCGATGGATCGAAACCATCCTCTGCTAATTTTGCTTGACTTTCCTTCCAAGGACCAAGCTGTCATTTCCACGCTGCCAGCAAGGAAAAGCACAAGCTTGTGCCAGCTATGTGAGAAAATACTTGTCAAATATCTGTGTCTGCTGAAATACAAGAGAGGGATCATCAAATGATCCACCCTGTACTTTGAAAGTAAAGACACACAATAATAAGCATAAATGACTGGTGGGACCTTCAAACACTTTTATGGGCAGGCTTTGAATTTCATTCTTTCCTTTTTGTTCTGCTCTTATCTATCTCCTGGGCATTTAATTGAATGTTCTGTATTTCTCTTCCCTGTTTTGCTTCCCATGCTGCCTCTATATATTCTTATCTATTATTTGTAATGCAGCTTTCCATTCTTCTCTTCTGCACAGCTTTGTCCTTGGTTTCAATCCCAGTTCCTTACCCTCTGCAAAAAACTTTCTATTGCTTTTCATGTTGGTATCTAAACCAAATGCACCATTGAAGCTGGTGCAAGATAGTCATTGAACTCAGGATCCTAATGTTAAGAACCGAGAGCGCACAGATCAGAGGGCGTTGGTGGTATAGTGGTGAGCATAGCTGCCTTCCAAGCAGTTGACCCGGGTTCGATTCCCGGCCAACGCAGTACAAATACTTATATATTCTGCAAGCAGGATATATTTTAATGCAACATGTCACAAAATGGAAATATAATGAACAGATTAATCAGCCGTTATATAAAAAATAAACAAATATGTAGGCAAGCATCTCAATCGCCCCTTCTGCTATATTCATTGTCCTAATATATGATAAGTTTCATAAAGCAGAGTCACCACTCACATGTGCTGGTAAAAAATATTTACAGTGGGCAGACAATGAAAGGGCTGAGGCCCGACCACACATTATAACTCCAGCATCTCTATGTTAAAAACCATTTCCTAGGCAATATCTAGCCTCTGAAAACAATATGCAAGATCCATCGATAAATCTGGTGAAAGTCGCCAACATTTTGTGCATACTTGTGCCCTCACCTGAATGTAGCGCCACCTTGTAGACGTCGGAGGTAACTGCAGCTCAAAAAATGTTTCATCAGAGGGCAAGTTTAGAGGAATCCAAAAGGCAGATGTCCATGGAAAGAGCCCCCGACTGCAGCAGGAAGGTTGGATGCTTCAAATTTGCATAGTTTCCAGTCCAACGTCCTCTCATGTACCGAACGCTCCCAAACGCTCAAAAGCCTTACACCGGGCAAGCCCTCACCGGGTAGATCTCTGGCTCCCAGGTAAAGCCAAATCCTGAGCATGCTAGCACTAGGATCACAGAGAGAGAGAGACAGAGAGTGTTGGAGAGCTGCTGTCTTGATAAAGGCCTGAAACGGCTAGTGCGTAAGAGGGTCTGGACTATCAGTTATGACTGATTGTGAGAGGGGAAGATGAAGATTTTCTGCACCCAGCATGCCTTGCGATATAATTAGGCAAATGAGGTGAGAGCCCGACCAATGCCACTTCACTCCGCTGAATGCCTCCTCATCTGCATAAAGAGATCACCTTCATGAACGAGCAGAGTGGCGCAGCGGAAGCGTGCTGGGCCCATAACCCAGAGGTCGATGGATCGAAACCATCCTCTGCTAATTTTGCTTGACTTTCCTTCCAAGGACCAAGCTGTCATTTCCACACTGCCAGAAAGGAAAAGCGCAAGCTTGTGCCAGCTATGTGAGAAAAGACTTCTCAACTATCTGTGTCTGTGTAATACAAGAGTGTTCGTGAAAGGATCAACCCTGTACTTTGAAAGTAAAGACACACAACTATAACCATAAATGACTGGTGGGAGCTTCACACAACTTTCTGGGCATGCTTTGAATTTCATTCTTCCCTTTTTTTTCTGCTCTTATCTATCTCCTGGGCATTTCATGGAATGTTCTCTCTTTCTCTTCCCTGCTTTGCTTCCCATGCTGCCTATATATGCTGATTTCTACTTTTTGTACTGTTGCATTTCATTTCTTCTCTTCTGCACAACTTTGTCCTTGGTTTCAATCCCCAGTTCCTTACCCTCTGCAAAAAACGTTCTACTACTTCTCATGTTGGTATCGAAACCAAATGCACCATTGAAGCTGTTGCAAGATAGTCATTGATTTCGGGAACGTAATATTTAGAACCGAGAGCACACACATCAGAGGGCGTTGGTGGTATAGTGGTGAGCATAGCTGCTTCCCAAGCAGTTGACCCGGGTTCGATTCCCGGCCAACGCAGTGAAAATGCTTATATATTCTGCAAGCAGGACATATTTTAATGCAACATGTCTCAAAATGGAAATTTCATGAACAGATTAATCAGCCATATATAAAAAAATAAACAAATACATAGGCAAACATCTCAATCGCACCTTCTGATACATTCATTGTCCTAATATATGATAAGTTTTATAAAGCAGAGTCACAACTCACATGTGCTGGTAATAAATATGTTACAGTGGGCAAACAATGGAAGGGCTGAGGCCCGACCAGACATTATAACTCCAACATCTCTATGTTAAAAAGCATTTCTAGGCAATATCTAGCCTCTGAAAAAAATATGCAAGATCCACCGATAAATCTGGCAAAAGTCCCTAACATTTTGTGCATACTTGTGCACTTACCAGAATGTAGCGCCACCTTGTAGCTGTTGAAGGTAATTGCTGCTCACAAAATGTTTTATCAGAAGGCAAGTTGAGAGGAATCCTAGAGGCAGATGTCCATGGAAAGAGCCGCTCACTGCAGCAGGAATGTTGGATGCTTCAAATTCGCAGAGTTTCCTGTCCAACGTCCACTCACGTCCCGAACGCTCCCAAACGCTCAAAAGCCTCACACCGGGCAAGCCCTCACCGGGTAGATCTCTGGCTCCCAGGTAAAGCCAAATCCTGAGCATGCTAGTGCTAGGATCACAGAGAGAGAGAGAGAGGGTTCATGACATGCTGTCTTGATAAAGGTCTGAAACGGCTAGTGCCTAAGAGTGTCTGACTTTCAGTTATGACTGATTGTGAGAGGGGAAGATGAAGTTTTTCTGTACCCAGCATGCCTTGCAATATACTTAGGCAAATGAGGTGAGAGCCGTACCAATCCCACGCTACTCTGCTTAATGCTCCCTATCTGCATAAAAAGAACACTTTCACAACAGAGCAGAGTGGCGCAGCGGAAGCGTGCTGGGCCCATAACCCAGAGGTCGATGGATCGAAACCATCCTCTGCTAATTTTGCTTGACTTTCCTTCCAAGGACCAAGCTGTCATTTCCACGCTGCCAGCAAGGAAAAGCACAAGCTTGTGCCAGCTATGTGAGAAAATACTTGTCAAATATCTGTGTCTGCTGAAATACAAGAGAGGGATCATCAAATGATCCACCCTGTACTTTGAAAGTAAAGACACACAATAATAAGCATAAATGACTGGTGGGACCTTCAAACACTTTTATGGGCAGGCTTTGAATTTCATTCTTTCCTTTTTGTTCTGCTCTTATCTATCTCCTGGGCATTTAATTGAATGTTCTGTATTTCTCTTCCCTGTTTTGCTTCCCATGCTGCCTCTATATATTCTTATCTATTATTTGTAATGCAGCTTTCCATTCTTCTCTTCTGCACAGCTTTGTCCTTGGTTTCAATCCCAGTTCCTTACCCTCTGCAAAAAACTTTCTATTGCTTTTCATGTTGGTATCTAAACCAAATGCACCATTGAAGCTGGTGCAAGATAGTCATTGAACTCAGGATCCTAATGTTAAGAACCGAGAGCGCACAGATCAGAGGGCGTTGGTGGTATAGTGGTGAGCATAGCTGCCTTCCAAGCAGTTGACCCGGGTTCGATTCCCGGCCAACGCAGTACAAATACTTATATATTCTGCAAGCAGGATATATTTTAATGCAACATGTCACAAAATGGAAATATAATGAACAGATTAATCAGCCGTTATATAAAAAATAAACAAATATGTAGGCAAGCATCTCAATCGCCCCTTCTGCTATATTCATTGTCCTAATATATGATAAGTTTCATAAAGCAGAGTCACCACTCACATGTGCTGGTAAAAAATATTTACAGTGGGCAGACAATGAAAGGGCTGAGGCCCGACCACACATTATAACTCCAGCATCTCTATGTTAAAAACCATTTCCTAGGCAATATCTAGCCTCTGAAAACAATATGCAAGATCCATCGATAAATCTGGTGAAAGTCGCCAACATTTTGTGCATACTTGTGCCCTCACCTGAATGTAGCGCCACCTTGTAGACGTCGGAGGTAACTGCAGCTCAAAAAATGTTTCATCAGAGGGCAAGTTTAGAGGAATCCAAAAGGCAGATGTCCATGGAAAGAGCCCCCGACTGCAGCAGGAAGGTTGGATGCTTCAAATTTGCATAGTTTCCAGTCCAACGTCCTCTCATGTACCGAACGCTCCCAAACGCTCAAAAGCCTTACACCGGGCAAGCCCTCACCGGGTAGATCTCTGGCTCCCAGGTAAAGCCAAATCCTGAGCATGCTAGCACTAGGATCACAGAGAGAGAGAGACAGAGAGTGTTGGAGAGCTGCTGTCTTGATAAAGGCCTGAAACGGCTAGTGCGTAAGAGGGTCTGGACTATCAGTTATGACTGATTGTGAGAGGGGAAGATGAAGATTTTCTGCACCCAGCATGCCTTGCGATATAATTAGGCAAATGAGGTGAGAGCCCGACCAATGCCACTTCACTCCGCTGAATGCCTCCTCATCTGCATAAAGAGATCACCTTCATGAACGAGCAGAGTGGCGCAGCGGAAGCGTGCTGGGCCCATAACCCAGAGGTCGATGGATCGAAACCATCCTCTGCTAATTTTGCTTGACTTTCCTTCCAAGGACCAAGCTGTCATTTCCACACTGCCAGAAAGGAAAAGCGCAAGCTTGTGCCAGCTATGTGAGAAAAGACTTCTCAACTATCTGTGTCTGTGTAATACAAGAGTGTTCGTGAAAGGATCAACCCTGTACTTTGAAAGTAAAGACACACAACTATAACCATAAATGACTGGTGGGAGCTTCACACAACTTTCTGGGCATGCTTTGAATTTCATTCTTCCCTTTTTTTTCTGCTCTTATCTATCTCCTGGGCATTTCATGGAATGTTCTCTCTTTCTCTTCCCTGCTTTGCTTCCCATGCTGCCTATATATGCTGATTTCTACTTTTTGTACTGTTGCATTTCATTTCTTCTCTTCTGCACAACTTTGTCCTTGGTTTCAATCCCCAGTTCCTTACCCTCTGCAAAAAACGTTCTACTACTTCTCATGTTGGTATTGAAACCAAATGCACCATTGAAGCTGTTGCAAGATAGTCATTGATTTCGGGAACGTAATATTTAGAACCGAGAGCACACACATCAGAGGGCGTTGGTGGTATAGTGGTGAGCATAGCTGCTTCCCAAGCAGTTGACCCGGGTTCGATTCCCGGCCAACGCAGTGAAAATGCTTATATATTCTGCAAGCAGGACATATTTTAATGCAACATGTCTCAAAATGGAAATTTCATGAACAGATTAATCAGCCATATATAAAAAAATAAACAAATACATAGGCAAACATCTCAATCGCACCTTCTGATACATTCATTGTCCTAATATATGATAAGTTTTATAAAGCAGAGTCACAACTCACATGTGCTGGTAATAAATATGTTACAGTGGGCAAACAATGGAAGGGCTGAGGCCCGACCAGACATTATAACTCCAACATCTCTATGTTAAAAAGCATTTCTAGGCAATATCTAGCCTCTGAAAAAAATATGCAAGATCCACCGATAAATCTGGCAAAAGTCCCTAACATTTTGTGCATACTTGTGCACTTACTAGAATGTAGCGCCACCTTGTAGCTGTCGAAGGTAATTGCTGCTCACAAAATGTTTTATCAGAAGGCAAGTTGAGAGGAATCCTAGAGGCAGATGTCCATGGAAAGAGCCGCTCACTGCAGCAGGAATGTTGGATGCTTCAAATTCGCAGAGTTTCCTGTCCAACGTCCACTCACGTCCCGAACGCTCCCAAACGCTCAAAAGCCTCACACCGGGCAAGCCCTCACCGGGTAGATCTCTGGCTCCCAGGTAAAGCCAAATCCTGAGCATGCTAGTGCTAGGATCACAGAGAGAGAGAGAGAGGGTTCATGACATGCTGTCTTGATAAAGGTCTGAAACGGCTAGTGCCTAAGAGTGTCTGACTTTCAGTTATGACTGATTGTGAGAGGGGAAGATGAAGTTTTTCTGTACCCAGCATGCCTTGCAATATACTTAGGCAAATGAGGTGAGAGCCGTACCAATCCCACGCTACTCTGCTTAATGCTCCCTATCTGCATAAAAAGAACACTTTCACAACAGAGCAGAGTGGCGCAGCGGAAGCGTGCTGGGCCCATAACCCAGAGGTCGATGGATCGAAACCATCCTCTGCTAATTTTGCTTGACTTTCCTTCCAAGGACCAAGCTGTCATTTCCACGCTGCCAGCAAGGAAAAGCACAAGCTTGTGCCAGCTATGTGAGAAAATACTTGTCAAATATCTGTGTCTGCTGAAATACAAGAGAGGGATCATCAAATGATCCACCCTGTACTTTGAAAGTAAAGACACACAATAATAAGCATAAATGACTGGTGGGACCTTCAAACACTTTTATGGGCAGGCTTTGAATTTCATTCTTTCCTTTTTGTTCTGCTCTTATCTATCTCCTGGGCATTTAATTGAATGTTCTGTATTTCTCTTCCCTGTTTTGCTTCCCATGCTGCCTCTATATATTCTTATCTATTATTTGTAATGCAGCTTTCCATTCTTCTCTTCTGCACAGCTTTGTCCTTGGTTTCAATCCCAGTTCCTTACCCTCTGCAAAAAACTTTCTATTGCTTTTCATGTTGGTATCTAAACCAAATGCACCATTGAAGCTGGTGCAAGATAGTCATTGAACTCAGGATCCTAATGTTAAGAACCGAGAGCGCACAGATCAGAGGGCGTTGGTGGTATAGTGGTGAGCATAGCTGCCTTCCAAGCAGTTGACCCGGGTTCGATTCCCGGCCAACGCAGTACAAATACTTATATATTCTGCAAGCAGGATATATTTTAATGCAACATGTCACAAAATGGAAATATAATGAACAGATTAATCAGCCGTTATATAAAAAATAAACAAATATGTAGGCAAGCATCTCAATCGCCCCTTCTGCTATATTCATTGTCCTAATATATGATAAGTTTCATAAAGCAGAGTCACCACTCACATGTGCTGGTAAAAAATATTTACAGTGGGCAGACAATGAAAGGGCTGAGGCCCGACCACACATTATAACTCCAGCATCTCTATGTTAAAAACCATTTCCTAGGCAATATCTAGCCTCTGAAAACAATATGCAAGATCCATCGATAAATCTGGTGAAAGTCGCCAACATTTTGTGCATACTTGTGCCCTCACCTGAATGTAGCGCCACCTTGTAGACGTCGGAGGTAACTGCAGCTCAAAAAATGTTTCATCAGAGGGCAAGTTTAGAGGAATCCAAAAGGCAGATGTCCATGGAAAGAGCCCCCGACTGCAGCAGGAAGGTTGGATGCTTCAAATTTGCATAGTTTCCAGTCCAACGTCCTCTCATGTACCGAACGCTCCCAAACGCTCAAAAGCCTTACACCGGGCAAGCCCTCACCGGGTAGATCTCTGGCTCCCAGGTAAAGCCAAATCCTGAGCATGCTAGCACTAGGATCACAGAGAGAGAGAGACAGAGAGTGTTGGAGAGCTGCTGTCTTGATAAAGGCCTGAAACGGCTAGTGCGTAAGAGGGTCTGGACTATCAGTTATGACTGATTGTGAGAGGGGAAGATGAAGATTTTCTGCACCCAGCATGCCTTGCGATATAATTAGGCAAATGAGGTGAGAGCCCGACCAATGCCACTTCACTCCGCTGAATGCCTCCTCATCTGCATAAAGAGATCACCTTCATGAACGAGCAGAGTGGCGCAGTGGAAGCGTGCTGGGCCCATAACCCAGAGGTCGATGGATCGAAACCATCCTCTGCTAATTTTGCTTGACTTTCCTTCCAAGGACGAAGCTGTCATTTCCACACTGCCAGAAAGGAAAAGCGCAAGCTTGTGCCAGCTATGTGAGAAAAGACTTCTCAACTATCTGTGTCTGTGTAATACAAGAGTGTTCGTGAAAGGATCAACCCTGTACTTTGAAAGTAAAGACACACAACTATAACCATAAATGACTGGTGGGAGCTTCACACAACTTTCTGGGCATGCTTTGAATTTCATTCTTCCCTTTTTTTTCTGCTCTTATCTATCTCCTGGGCATTTCATGGAATGTTCTCTCTTTCTCTTCCCTGCTTTGCTTCCCATGCTGCCTATATATGCTGATTTCTACTTTTTGTACTGTTGCATTTCATTTCTTCTCTTCTGCACAACTTTGTCCTTGGTTTCAATCCCCAGTTCCTTACCCTCTGCAAAAAACGTTCTACTACTTCTCATGTTGGTATCGAAACCAAATGCACCATTGAAGCTGTTGCAAGATAGTCATTGATTTCGGGAACGTAATATTTAGAACCGAGAGCACACACATCAGAGGGCGTTGGTGGTATAGTGGTGAGCATAGCTGCTTCCCAAGCAGTTGACCCGGGTTCGATTCCCGGCCAACGCAGTGAAAATGCTTATATATTCTGCAAGCAGGACATATTTTAATGCAACAGGTCTCAAAATGGAAATTTCATGAACAGATTAATCAGCCATATATAAAAAAATAAACAAATACATAGGCAAACATCTCAATCGCACCTTCTGATACATTCATTGTCCTAATATATGATAAGTTTTATAAAGCAGAGTCACAACTCACATGTGCTGGTAATAAATATGTTACAGTGGGCAAACAATGGAAGGGCTGAGGCCCGACCAGACATTATAACTCCAACATCTCTATGTTAAAAAGCATTTCTAGGCAATATCTAGCCTCTGAAAAAAATATGCAAGATCCACCGATAAATCTGGCAAAAGTCCCTAACATTTTGTGCATACTTGTGCACTTACCAGAATGTAGCGCCACCTTGTAGCTGTCGAAGGTAATTGCTGCTCACAAAATGTTTTATCAGAAGGCAAGTTGAGAGGAATCCTAGAGGCAGATGTCCATGGAAAGAGCCGCTCACTGCAGCAGGAATGTTGGATGCTTCAAATTCGCAGAGTTTCCTGTCCAACGTCCACAACGCTCCCAAACGCTCAAAAGCCTCACACCGGGCAAGCCCTCACCGGGTAGATCTCTGGCTCCCAGGTAAAGCCAAATCCTGAGCATGCTAGTGCTAGGATCACAGAGAGAGAGAGAGAGGGTTCATGACATGCTGTCTTGATAAAGGTCTGAAACGGCTAGTGCCTAAGAGTGTCTGACTTTCAGTTATGACTGATTGTGAGAGGGGAAGATGAAGTTTTTCTGTACCCAGCATGCCTTGCAATATACTTAGGCAAATGAGGTGAGAGCCGTACCAATCCCACGCTACTCTGCTTAATGCTCCCTATCTGCATAAAAAGAACACTTTCACAACAGAGCAGAGTGGCGCAGCGGAAGCGTGCTGGGCCCATAACCCAGAGGTCGATGGATCGAAACCATCCTCTGCTAATTTTGCTTGACTTTCCTTCCAAGGACCAAGCTGTCATTTCCACGCTGCCAGCAAGGAAAAGCACAAGCTTGTGCCAGCTATGTGAGAAAATACTTGTCAAATATCTGTGTCTGCTGAAATACAAGAGAGGGATCATCAAATGATCCACCCTGTACTTTGAAAGTAAAGACACACAATAATAAGCATAAATGACTGGTGGGACCTTCAAACACTTTTATGGGCAGGCTTTGAATTTCATTCTTTCCTTTTTGTTCTGCTCTTATCTATCTCCTGGGCATTTAATTGAATGTTCTGTATTTCTCTTCCCTGTTTTGCTTCCCATGCTGCCTCTATATATTCTTATCTATTATTTGTAATGCAGCTTTCCATTCTTCTCTTCTGCACAGCTTTGTCCTTGGTTTCAATCCCAGTTCCTTACCCTCTGCAAAAAACTTTCTATTGCTTTTCATGTTGGTATCTAAACCAAATGCACCATTGAAGCTGGTGCAAGATAGTCATTGAACTCAGGATCCTAATGTTAAGAACCGAGAGCGCACAGATCAGAGGGCGTTGGTGGTATAGTGGTGAGCATAGCTGCCTTCCAAGCAGTTGACCCGGGTTCGATTCCCGGCCAACGCAGTACAAATACTTATATATTCTGCAAGCAGGATATATTTTAATGCAACATGTCACAAAATGGAAATATAATGAACAGATTAATCAGCCGTTATATAAAAAATAAACAAATATGTAGGCAAGCATCTCAATCGCCCCTTCTGCTATATTCATTGTCCTAATATATGATAAGTTTCATAAAGCAGAGTCACCACTCACATGTGCTGGTAAAAAATATTTACAGTGGGCAGACAATGAAAGGGCTGAGGCCCGACCACACATTATAACTCCAGCATCTCTATGTTAAAAACCATTTCCTAGGCAATATCTAGCCTCTGAAAACAATATGCAAGATCCATCGATAAATCTGGTGAAAGTCGCCAACATTTTGTGCATACTTGTGCCCTCACCTGAATGTAGCGCCACCTTGTAGACGTCGGAGGTAACTGCAGCTCAAAAAATGTTTCATCAGAGGGCAAGTTTAGAGGAATCCAAAAGGCAGATGTCCATGGAAAGAGCCCCCGACTGCAGCAGGAAGGTTGGATGCTTCAAATTTGCATAGTTTCCAGTCCAACGTCCTCTCATGTACCGAACGCTCCCAAACGCTCAAAAGCCTTACACCGGGCAAGCCCTCACCGGGTAGATCTCTGGCTCCCAGGTAAAGCCAAATCCTGAGCATGCTAGCACTAGGATCACAGAGAGAGAGAGACAGAGAGTGTTGGAGAGCTGCTGTCTTGATAAAGGCCTGAAACGGCTAGTGCGTAAGAGGGTCTGGACTATCAGTTATGACTGATTGTGAGAGGGGAAGATGAAGATTTTCTGCACCCAGCATGCCTTGCGATATAATTAGGCAAATGAGGTGAGAGCCCGACCAATGCCACTTCACTCCGCTGAATGCCTCCTCATCTGCATAAAGAGATCACCTTCATGAACGAGCAGAGTGGCGCAGCGGAAGCGTGCTGGGCCCATAACCCAGAGGTCGATGGATCGAAACCATCCTCTGCTAATTTTGCTTGACTTTCCTTCCAAGGACCAAGCTGTCATTTCCACACTGCCAGAAAGGAAAAGCGCAAGCTTGTGCCAGCTATGTGAGAAAAGACTTCTCAACTATCTGTGTCTGTGTAATACAAGAGTGTTCGTGAAAGGATCAACCCTGTACTTTGAAAGTAAAGACACACAACTATAACCATAAATGACTGGTGGGAGCTTCACACAACTTTCTGGGCATGCTTTGAATTTCATTCTTCCCTTTTTTTTCTGCTCTTATCTATCTCCTGGGCATTTCATGGAATGTTCTCTCTTTCTCTTCCCTGCTTTGCTTCCCATGCTGCCTATATATGCTGATTTCTACTTTTTGTACTGTTGCATTTCATTTCTTCTCTTCTGCACAACTTTGTCCTTGGTTTCAATCCCCAGTTCCTTACCCTCTGCAAAAAACGTTCTACTACTTCTCATGTTGGTATCGAAACCAAATGCACCATTGAAGCTGTTGCAAGATAGTCATTGATTTCGGGAACGTAATATTTAGAACCGAGAGCACACACATCAGAGGGCGTTGGTGGTATAGTGGTGAGCATAGCTGCTTCCCAAGCAGTTGGCCCGGGTTCGATTCCCGGCCAACGCAGTGAAAATGCTTATATATTCTGCAAGCAGGACATATTTTAATGCAACATGTCTCAAAATGGAAATTTCATGAACAGATTAATCAGCCATATATAAAAAAATAAACAAATACATAGGCAAACATCTCAATCGCACCTTCTGATACATTCATTGTCCTAATATATGATAAGTTTTATAAAGCAGAGTCACAACTCACATGTGCTGGTAATAAATATGTTACAGTGGGCAAACAATGGAAGGGCTGAGGCCCGACCAGACATTATAACTCCAACATCTCTATGTTAAAAAGCATTTCTAGGCAATATCTAGCCTCTGAAAAAAATATGCAAGATCCACCGATAAATCTGGCAAAAGTCCCTAACATTTTGTGCATACTTGTGCACTAACAGAATGTAGCGCCACCTTGTAGCTGTCGAAGGTAATTGCTGCTCACAAAATGTTTTATCAGAAGGCAAGTTGAGAGGAATCCTAGAGGCAGATGTCCATGGAAAGAGCCGCTCACTGCAGCAGGAATGTTGGATGCTTCAAATTCGCAGAGTTTCCTGTCCAACGTCCACTCACGTCCCGAACGCTCCCAAACGCTCAAAAGCCTCACACCGGGCAAGCCCTCACCGGGTAGATCTCTGGCTCCCAGGTAAAGCCAAATCCTGAGCATGCTAGTGCTAGGATCACAGAGAGAGAGAGAGAGGGTTCATGACATGCTGTCTTGATAAAGGTCTGAAACGGCTAGTGCCTAAGAGTGTCTGACTTTCAGTTATGACTGATTGTGAGAGGGGAAGATGAAGTTTTTCTGTACCCAGCATGCCTTGCAATATACTTAGGCAAATGAGGTGAGAGCCGTACCAATCCCACGCTACTCTGCTTAATGCTCCCTATCTGCATAAAAAGAACACTTTCACAACAGAGCAGAGTGGCGCAGCGGAAGCGTGCTGGGCCCATAACCCAGAGGTCGATGGATCGAAACCATCCTCTGCTAATTTTGCTTGACTTTCCTTCCAAGGACCAAGCTGTCATTTCCACGCTGCCAGCAAGGAAAAGCACAAGCTTGTGCCAGCTATGTGAGAAAATACTTGTCAAATATCTGTGTCTGCTGAAATACAAGAGAGGGATCATCAAATGATCCACCCTGTACTTTGAAAGTAAAGACACACAATAATAAGCATAAATGACTGGTGGGACCTTCAAACACTTTTATGGGCAGGCTTTGAATTTCATTCTTTCCTTTTTGTTCTGCTCTTATCTATCTCCTGGGCATTTAATTGAATGTTCTGTATTTCTCTTCCCTGTTTTGCTTCCCATGCTGCCTCTATATATTCTTATCTATTATTTGTAATGCAGCTTTCCATTCTTCTCTTCTGCACAGCTTTGTCCTTGGTTTCAATCCCAGTTCCTTACCCTCTGCAAAAAACTTTCTATTGCTTTTCATGTTGGTATCTAAACCAAATGCACCATTGAAGCTGGTGCAAGATAGTCATTGAACTCAGGATCCTAATGTTAAGAACCGAGAGCGCACAGATCAGAGGGCGTTGGTGGTATAGTGGTGAGCATAGCTGCCTTCCAAGCAGTTGACCCGGGTTCGATTCCCGGCCAACGCAGTACAAATACTTATATATTCTGCAAGCAGGATATATTTTAATGCAACATGTCACAAAATGGAAATATAATGAACAGATTAATCAGCCGTTATATAAAAAATAAACAAATATGTAGGCAAGCATCTCAATCGCCCCTTCTGCTATATTCATTGTCCTAATATATGATAAGTTTCATAAAGCAGAGTCACCACTCACATGTGCTGGTAAAAAATATTTACAGTGGGCAGACAATGAAAGGGCTGAGGCCCGACCACACATTATAACTCCAGCATCTCTATGTTAAAAACCATTTCCTAGGCAATATCTAGCCTCTGAAAACAATATGCAAGATCCATCGATAAATCTGGTGAAAGTCGCCAACATTTTGTGCATACTTGTGCCCTCACCTGAATGTAGCGCCACCTTGTAGACGTCGGAGGTAACTGCAGCTCAAAAAATGTTTCATCAGAGGGCAAGTTTAGAGGAATCCAAAAGGCAGATGTCCATGGAAAGAGCCCCCGACTGCAGCAGGAAGGTTGGATGCTTCAAATTTGCATAGTTTCCAGTCCAACGTCCTCTCATGTACCGAACGCTCCCAAACGCTCAAAAGCCTTACACCGGGCAAGCCCTCACCGGGTAGATCTCTGGCTCCCAGGTAAAGCCAAATCCTGAGCATGCTAGCACTAGGATCACAGAGAGAGAGAGACAGAGAGTGTTGGAGAGCTGCTGTCTTGATAAAGGCCTGAAACGGCTAGTGCGTAAGAGGGTCTGGACTATCAGTTATGACTGATTGTGAGAGGGGAAGATGAAGATTTTCTGCACCCAGCATGCCTTGCGATATAATTAGGCAAATGAGGTGAGAGCCCGACCAATGCCACTTCACTCCGCTGAATGCCTCCTCATCTGCATAAAGAGATCACCTTCATGAACGAGCAGAGTGGCGCAGCGGAAGCGTGCTGGGCCCATAACCCAGAGGTCGATGGATCGAAACCATCCTCTGCTAATTTTGCTTGACTTTCCTTCCAAGGACCAAGCTGTCATTTCCACACTGCCAGAAAGGAAAAGCGCAAGCTTGTGCCAGCTATGTGAGAAAAGACTTCTCAACTATCTGTGTCTGTGTAATACAAGAGTGTTCGTGAAAGGATCAACCCTGTACTTTGAAAGTAAAGACACACAACTATAACCATAAATGACTGGTGGGAGCTTCACACAACTTTCTGGGCATGCTTTGAATTTCATTCTTCCCTTTTTTTTCTGCTCTTATCTATCTCCTGGGCATTTCATGGAATGTTCTCTCTTTCTCTTCCCTGCTTTGCTTCCCATGCTGCCTATATATGCTGATTTCTACTTTTTGTACTGTTGCATTTCATTTCTTCTCTTCTGCACAACTTTGTCCTTGGTTTCAATCCCCAGTTCCTTACCCTCTGCAAAAAACGTTCTACTACTTCTCATGTTGGTATCGAAACCAAATGCACCATTGAAGCTGTTGCAAGATAGTCATTGATTTCGGGAACGTAATATTTAGAACCGAGAGCACACACATCAGAGGGCGTTGGTGGTATAGTGGTGAGCATAGCTGCTTCCCAAGCAGTTGACCCGGGTTCGATTCCCGGCCAACGCAGTGAAAATGCTTATATATTCTGCAAGCAGGACATATTTTAATGCAACATGTCTCAAAATGGAAATTTCATGAACAGATTAATCAGCCATATATAAAAAAATAAACAAATACATAGGCAAACATCTCAATCGCACCTTCTGATACATTCATTGTCCTAATATATGATAAGTTTTATAAAGCAGAGTCACAACTCACATGTGCTGGTAATAAATATGTTACAGTGGGCAAACAATGGAAGGGCTGAGGCCCGACCAGACATTATAACTCCAACATCTCTATGTTAAAAAGCATTTCTAGGCAATATCTAGCCTCTGAAAAAAATATGCAAGATCCACCGATAAATCTGGCAAAAGTCCCTAACATTTTGTGCATACTTGTGCACTTACCAGAATGTAGCGCCACCTTGTAGCTGTCGAAGGTAATTGCTGCTCACAAAATGTTTTATCAGAAGGCAAGTTGAGAGGAATCCTAGAGGCAGATGTCCATGGAAAGAGCCGCTCACTGCAGCAGGAATGTTGGATGCTTCAAATTCGCAGAGTTTCCTGTCCAACGTCCACTCACGTCCCGAACGCTCCCAAACGCTCAAAAGCCTCACACCGGGCAAGCCCTCACCGGGTAGATCTCTGGCTCCCAGGTAAAGCCAAATCCTGAGCATGCTAGTGCTAGGATCACAGAGAGAGAGAGAGAGGGTTCATGACATGCTGTCTTGATAAAGGTCTGAAACGGCTAGTGCCTAAGAGTGTCTGACTTTCAGTTATGACTGATTGTGAGAGGGGAAGATGAAGTTTTTCTGTACCCAGCATGCCTTGCAATATACTTAGGCAAATGAGGTGAGAGCCGTACCAATCCCACGCTACTCTGCTTAATGCTCCCTATCTGCATAAAAAGAACACTTTCACAACAGAGCAGAGTGGCGCAGCGGAAGCGTGCTGGGCCCATAACCCAGAGGTCGATGGATCGAAACCATCCTCTGCTAATTTTGCTTGACTTTCCTTCCAAGGACCAAGCTGTCATTTCCACGCTGCCAGCAAGGAAAAGCACAAGCTTGTGCCAGCTATGTGAGAAAATACTTGTCAAATATCTGTGTCTGCTGAAATACAAGAGAGGGATCATCAAATGATCCACCCTGTACTTTGAAAGTAAAGACACACAATAATAAGCATAAATGACTGGTGGGACCTTCAAACACTTTTATGGGCAGGCTTTGAATTTCATTCTTTCCTTTTTGTTCTGCTCTTATCTATCTCCTGGGCATTTAATTGAATGTTCTGTATTTCTCTTCCCTGTTTTGCTTCCCATGCTGCCTCTATATATTCTTATCTATTATTTGTAATGCAGCTTTCCATTCTTCTCTTCTGCACAGCTTTGTCCTTGGTTTCAATCCCAGTTCCTTACCCTCTGCAAAAAACTTTCTATTGCTTTTCATGTTGGTATCTAAACCAAATGCACCATTGAAGCTGGTGCAAGATAGTCATTGAACTCAGGATCCTAATGTTAAGAACCGAGAGCGCACAGATCAGAGGGCGTTGGTGGTATAGTGGTGAGCATAGCTGCCTTCCAAGCAGTTGACCCGGGTTCGATTCCCGGCCAACGCAGTACAAATACTTATATATTCTGCAAGCAGGATATATTTTAATGCAACATGTCACAAAATGGAAATATAATGAACAGATTAATCAGCCGTTATATAAAAAATAAACAAATATGTAGGCAAGCATCTCAATCGCCCCTTCTGCTATATTCATTGTCCTAATATATGATAAGTTTCATAAAGCAGAGTCACCACTCACATGTGCTGGTAAAAAATATTTACAGTGGGCAGACAATGAAAGGGCTGAGGCCCGACCACACATTATAACTCCAGCATCTCTATGTTAAAAACCATTTCCTAGGCAATATCTAGCCTCTGAAAACAATATGCAAGATCCATCGATAAATCTGGTGAAAGTCGCCAACATTTTGTGCATACTTGTGCCCTCACCTGAATGTAGCGCCACCTTGTAGACGTCGGAGGTAACTGCAGCTCAAAAAATGTTTCATCAGAGGGCAAGTTTAGAGGAATCCAAAAGGCAGATGTCCATGGAAAGAGCCCCCGACTGCAGCAGGAAGGTTGGATGCTTCAAATTTGCATAGTTTCCAGTCCAACGTCCTCTCATGTACCGAACGCTCCCAAACGCTCAAAAGCCTTACACCGGGCAAGCCCTCACCGGGTAGATCTCTGGCTCCCAGGTAAAGCCAAATCCTGAGCATGCTAGCACTAGGATCACAGAGAGAGAGAGACAGAGAGTGTTGGAGAGCTGCTGTCTTGATAAAGGCCTGAAACGGCTAGTGCGTAAGAGGGTCTGGACTATCAGTTATGACTGATTGTGAGAGGGGAAGATGAAGATTTTCTGCACCCAGCATGCCTTGCGATATAATTAGGCAAATGAGGTGAGAGCCCGACCAATGCCACTTCACTCCGCTGAATGCCTCCTCATCTGCATAAAGAGATCACCTTCATGAACGAGCAGAGTGGCGCAGCGGAAGCGTGCTGGGCCCATAACCCAGAGGTCGATGGATCGAAACCATCCTCTGCTAATTTTGCTTGACTTTCCTTCCAAGGACCAAGCTGTCATTTCCACACTGCCAGAAAGGAAAAGCGCAAGCTTGTGCCAGCTATGTGAGAAAAGACTTCTCAACTATCTGTGTCTGTGTAATACAAGAGTGTTCGTGAAAGGATCAACCCTGTACTTTGAAAGTAAAGACACACAACTATAACCATAAATGACTGGTGGGAGCTTCACACAACTTTCTGGGCATGCTTTGAATTTCATTCTTCCCTTTTTTTTCTGCTCTTATCTATCTCCTGGGCATTTCATGGAATGTTCTCTCTTTCTCTTCCCTGCTTTGCTTCCCATGCTGCCTATATATGCTGATTTCTACTTTTTGTACTGTTGCATTTCATTTCTTCTCTTCTGCACAACTTTGTCCTTGGTTTCAATCCCCAGTTCCTTACCCTCTGCAAAAAACGTTCTACTACTTCTCATGTTGGTATCGAAACCAAATGCACCATTGAAGCTGTTGCAAGATAGTCATTGATTTCGGGAACGTAATATTTAGAACCGAGAGCACACACATCAGAGGGCGTTGGTGGTATAGTGGTGAGCATAGCTGCTTCCCAAGCAGTTGACCCGGGTTCGATTCCCGGCCAACGCAGTGAAAATGCTTATATATTCTGCAAGCAGGACATATTTTAATGCAACATGTCTCAAAATGGAAATTTCATGAACAGATTAATCAGCCATATATAAAAAAATAAACAAATACATAGGCAAACATCTCAATCGCACCTTCTGATACATTCATTGTCCTAATATATGATAAGTTTTATAAAGCAGAGTCACAACTCACATGTGCTGGTAATAAATATGTTACAGTGGGCAAACAATGGAAGGGCTGAGGCCCGACCAGACATTATAACTCCAACATCTCTATGTTAAAAAGCATTTCTAGGCAATATCTAGCCTCTGAAAAAAATATGCAAGATCCACCGATAAATCTGGCAAAAGTCCCTAACATTTTGTGCATACTTGTGCACTTACCAGAATGTAGCGCCACCTTGTAGCTGTCGAAGGTAATTGCTGCTCACAAAATGTTTTATCAGAAGGCAAGTTGAGAGGAATCCTAGAGGCAGATGTCCATGGAAAGAGCCGCTCACTGCAGCAGGAATGTTGGATGCTTCAAATTCGCAGAGTTTCCTGTCCAACGTCCACTCACGTCCCGAACGCTCCCAAACGCTCAAAAGCCTCACACCGGGCAAGCCCTCACCGGGTAGATCTCTGGCTCCCAGGTAAAGCCAAATCCTGAGCATGCTAGTGCTAGGATCACAGAGAGAGAGAGAGAGGGTTCATGACATGCTGTCTTGATAAAGGTCTGAAACGGCTAGTGCCTAAGAGTGTCTGACTTTCAGTTATGACTGATTGTGAGAGGGGAAGATGAAGTTTTTCTGTACCCAGCATGCCTTGCAATATACTTAGGCAAATGAGGTGAGAGCCGTACCAATCCCACGCTACTCTGCTTAATGCTCCCTATCTGCATAAAAAGAACACTTTCACATCAGAGCAGAGTGGCTCAGCGGAAGCGTGCTGGGCCCATAACCCAGAGGTCGATGGATCGAAACCATCCTCTGCTAATTTTGCTTGACTTTCCTTCCAAGGACCAAGCTGTCATTTCCACGCTGCCAGCAAGGAAAAGCACAAGCTTGTGCCAGCTATGTGAGAAAATACTTGTCAAATATCTGTGTCTGCTGAAATACAAGAGAGGGATCATCAAATGATCCACCCTGTACTTTGAAAGTAAAGACACACAATAATAAGCATAAATGACTGGTGGGACCTTCAAACACTTTTATGGGCAGGCTTTGAATTTCATTCTTTCCTTTTTGTTCTGCTCTTATCTATCTCCTGGGCATTTAATTGAATGTTCTGTATTTCTCTTCCCTGTTTTGCTTCCCATGCTGCCTCTATATATTCTTATCTATTATTTGTAATGCAGCTTTCCATTCTTCTCTTCTGCACAGCTTTGTCCTTGGTTTCAATCCCAGTTCCTTACCCTCTGCAAAAAACTTTCTATTGCTTTTCATGTTGGTATCTAAACCAAATGCACCATTGAAGCTGGTGCAAGATAGTCATTGAACTCAGGATCCTAATGTTAAGAACCGAGAGCGCACAGATCAGAGGGCGTTGGTGGTATAGTGGTGAGCATAGCTGCCTTCCAAGTAGTTGACCCGGGTTCGATTCCCGGCCAACGCAGTACAAATACTTATATATTCTGCAAGCAGGATATATTTTAATGCAACATGTCACAAAATGGAAATATAATGAACAGATTAATCAGCCGTTATATAAAAAATAAACAAATATGTAGGCAAGCATCTCAATCGCCCCTTCTGCTATATTCATTGTCCTAATATATGATAAGTTTCATAAAGCAGAGTCACCACTCACATGTGCTGGTAAAAAATATTTACAGTGGGCAGACAATGAAAGGGCTGAGGCCCGACCACACATTATAACTCCAGCATCTCTATGTTAAAAACCATTTCCTAGGCAATATCTAGCCTCTGAAAACAATATGCAAGATCCATCGATAAATCTGGTGAAAGTCGCCAACATTTTGTGCATACTTGTGCCCTCACCTGAATGTAGCGCCACCTTGTAGACGTCGGAGGTAACTGCAGCTCAAAAAATGTTTCATCAGAGGGCAAGTTTAGAGGAATCCAAAAGGCAGATGTCCATGGAAAGAGCCCCCGACTGCAGCAGGAAGGTTGGATGCTTCAAATTTGCATAGTTTCCAGTCCAACGTCCTCTCATGTACCGAACGCTCCCAAAAGCTCAAAAGCCTTACACCGGGCAAGCCCTCACCGGGTAGATCTCTGGCTCCCAGGTAAAGCCAAATCCTGAGCATGCTAGCACTAGGATCACAGAGAGAGAGAGACAGAGAGTGTTGGAGAGCTGCTGTCTTGATAAAGGCCTGAAACGGCTAGTGCGTAAGAGGGTCTGGACTATCAGTTATGACTGATTGTGAGAGGGGAAGATGAAGATTTTCTGCACCCAGCATGCCTTGCGATATAATTAGGCAAATGAGGTGAGAGCCCGACCAATGCCACTTCACTCCGCTGAATGCCTCCTCATCTGCATAAAGAGATCACCTTCATGAACGAGCAGAGTGGCGCAGCGGAAGCGTGCTGGGCCCATAACCCAGAGGTCGATGGATCGAAACCATCCTCTGCTAATTTTGCTTGACTTTCCTTCCAAGGACCAAGCTGTCATTTCCACACTGCCAGAAAGGAAAAGCGCAAGCTTGTGCCAGCTATGTGAGAAAAGACTTCTCAACTATCTGTGTCTGTGTAATACAAGAGTGTTCGTGAAAGGATCAACCCTGTACTTTGAAAGTAAAGACACACAACTATAACCATAAATGACTGGTGGGAGCTTCACACAACTTTCTGGGCATGCTTTGAATTTCATTCTTCCCTTTTTTTTCTGCTCTTATCTATCTCCTGGGCATTTCATGGAATGTTCTCTCTTTCTCTTCCCTGCTTTGCTTCCCATGCTGCCTATATATGCTGATTTCTACTTTTTGTACTGTTGCATTTCATTTCTTCTCTTCTGCACAACTTTGTCCTTGGTTTCAATCCCCAGTTCCTTACCCTCTGCAAAAAACGTTCTACTACTTCTCATGTTGGTATCGAAACCAAATGCACCATTGAAGCTGTTGCAAGATAGTCATTGATTTCGGGAACGTAATATTTAGAACCGAGAGCACACACATCAGAGGGCGTTGGTGGTATAGTGGTGAGCATAGCTGCTTCCCAAGCAGTTGACCCGGGTTCGATTCCCGGCCAACGCAGTGAAAATGCTTATATATTCTGCAAGCAGGACATATTTTAATGCAACATGTCTCAAAATGGAAATTTCATGAACAGATTAATCAGCCATATATAAAAAAATAAACAAATACATAGGCAAACATCTCAATCGCACCTTCTGATACATTCATTGTCCTAATATATGATAAGTTTTATAAAGCAGAGTCACAACTCACATGTGCTGGTAATAAATATGTTACAGTGGGCAAACAATGGAAGGGCTGAGGCCCGACCAGACATTATAACTCCAACATCTCTATGTTAAAAAGCATTTCTAGGCAATATCTAGCCTCTGAAAAAAATATGCAAGATCCACCGATAAATCTGGCAAAAGTCCCTAACATTTTGTGCATACTTGTGCACTTACCAGAATGTAGCGCCACCTTGTAGCTGTCGAAGGTAATTGCTGCTCACAAAATGTTTTATCAGAAGGCAAGTTGAGAGGAATCCTAGAGGCAGATGTCCATGGAAAGAGCCGCTCACTGCAGCAGGAATGTTGGATGCTTCAAATTCGCAGAGTTTCCTGTCCAACGTCCACTCACGTCCCGAACGCTCCCAAACGCTCAAAAGCCTCACACCGGGCAAGCCCTCACCGGGTAGATCTCTGGCTCCCAGGTAAAGCCAAATCCTGAGCATGCTAGTGCTAGGATCACAGAGAGAGAGAGAGAGGGTTCATGACATGCTGTCTTGATAAAGGTCTGAAACGGCTAGTGCCTAAGAGTGTCTGACTTTCAGTTATGACTGATTGTGAGAGGGGAAGATGAAGTTTTTCTGTACCCAGCATGCCTTGCAATATACTTAGGCAAATGAGGTGAGAGCCGTACCAATCCCACGCTACTCTGCTTAATGCTCCCTATCTGCATAAAAAGAACACTTTCACAACAGAGCAGAGTGGCGCAGCGGAAGCGTGCTGGGCCCATAACCCAGAGGTCGATGGATCGAAACCATCCTCTGCTAATTTTGCTTGACTTTCCTTCCAAGGACCAAGCTGTCATTTCCACGCTGCCAGCAAGGAAAAGCACAAGCTTGTGCCAGCTATGTGAGAAAATACTTGTCAAATATCTGTGTCTGCTGAAATACAAGAGAGGGATCATCAAATGATCCACCCTGTACTTTGAAAGTAAAGACACACAATAATAAGCATAAATGACTGGTGGGACCTTCAAACACTTTTATGGGCAGGCTTTGAATTTCATTCTTTCCTTTTTGTTCTGCTCTTATCTATCTCCTGGGCATTTAATTGAATGTTCTGTATTTCTCTTCCCTGTTTTGCTTCCCATGCTGCCTCTATATATTCTTATCTATTATTTGTAATGCAGCTTTCCATTCTTCTCTTCTGCACAGCTTTGTCCTTGGTTTCAATCCCAGTTCCTTACCCTCTGCAAAAAACTTTCTATTGCTTTTCATGTTGGTATCTAAACCAAATGCACCATTGAAGCTGGTGCAAGATAGTCATTGAACTCAGGATCCTAATGTTAAGAACCGAGAGCGCACAGATCAGAGGGCGTTGGTGGTATAGTGGTGAGCATAGCTGCCTTCCAAGCAGTTGACCCGGGTTCGATTCCCGGCCAACGCAGTACAAATACTTATATATTCTGCAAGCAGGATATATTTTAATGCAACATGTCACAAAATGGAAATATAATGAACAGATTAATCAGCCGTTATATAAAAAATAAACAAATATGTAGGCAAGCATCTCAATCGCCCCTTCTGCTATATTCATTGTCCTAATATATGATAAGTTTCATAAAGCAGAGTCACCACTCACATGTGCTGGTAAAAAATATTTACAGTGGGCAGACAATGAAAGGGCTGAGGCCCGACCACACATTATAACTCCAGCATCTCTATGTTAAAAACCATTTCCTAGGCAATATCTAGCCTCTGAAAACAATATGCAAGATCCATCGATAAATCTGGTGAAAGTCGCCAACATTTTGTGCATACTTGTGCCCTCACCTGAATGTAGCGCCACCTTGTAGACGTCGGAGGTAACTGCAGCTCAAAAAATGTTTCATCAGAGGGCAAGTTTAGAGGAATCCAAAAGGCAGATGTCCATGGAAAGAGCCCCCGACTGCAGCAGGAAGGTTGGATGCTTCAAATTTGCATAGTTTCCAGTCCAACGTCCTCTCATGTACCGAACGCTCCCAAACGCTCAAAAGCCTTACACCGGGCAAGCCCTCACCGGGTAGATCTCTGGCTCCCAGGTAAAGCCAAATCCTGAGCATGCTAGCACTAGGATCACAGAGAGAGAGAGACAGAGAGTGTTGGAGAGCTGCTGTCTTGATAAAGGCCTGAAACGGCTAGTGCGTAAGAGGGTCTGGACTATCAGTTATGACTGATTGTGAGAGGGGAAGATGAAGATTTTCTGCACCCAGCATGCCTTGCGATATAATTAGGCAAATGAGGTGAGAGCCCGACCAATGCCACTTCACTCCGCTGAATGCCTCCTCATCTGCATAAAGAGATCACCTTCATGAACGAGCAGAGTGGCGCAGCGGAAGCGTGCTGGGCCCATAACCCAGAGGTCGATGGATCGAAACCATCCTCTGCTAATTTTGCTTGACTTTCCTTCCAAGGACCAAGCTGTCATTTCCACACTGCCAGAAAGGAAAAGCGCAAGCTTGTGCCAGCTATGTGAGAAAAGACTTCTCAACTATCTGTGTCTGTGTAATACAAGAGTGTTCGTGAAAGGATCAACCCTGTACTTTGAAAGTAAAGACACACAACTATAACCATAAATGACTGGTGGGAGCTTCACACAACTTTCTGGGCATGCTTTGAATTTCATTCTTCCCTTTTTTTTCTGCTCTTATCTATCTCCTGGGCATTTCATGGAATGTTCTCTCTTTCTCTTCCCTGCTTTGCTTCCCATGCTGCCTATATATGCTGATTTCTACTTTTTGTACTGTTGCATTTCATTTCTTCTCTTCTGCACAACTTTGTCCTTGGTTTCAATCCCCAGTTCCTTACCCTCTGCAAAAAACGTTCTACTACTTCTCATGTTGGTATCGAAACCAAATGCACCATTGAAGCTGTTGCAAGATAGTCATTGATTTCGGGAACGTAATATTTAGAACCGAGAGCACACACATCAGAGGGCGTTGGTGGTATAGTGGTGAGCATAGCTGCTTCCCAAGCAGTTGACCCGGGTTCGATTCCCGGCCAACGCAGTGAAAATGCTTATATATTCTGCAAGCAGGACATATTTTAATGCAACATGTCTCAAAATGGAAATTTCATGAACAGATTAATCAGCCATATATAAAAAAATAAACAAATACATAGGCAAACATCTCAATCGCACCTTCTGATACATTCATTGTCCTAATATATGATAAGTTTTATAAAGCAGAGTCACAACTCACATGTGCTGGTAATAAATATGTTACAGTGGGCAAACAATGGAAGGGCTGAGGCCCGACCAGACATTATAACTCCAACATCTCTATGTTAAAAAGCATTTCTAGGCAATATCTAGCCTCTGAAAAAAATATGCAAGATCCACCGATAAATCTGGCAAAAGTCCCTAACATTTTGTGCATACTTGTGCACTTACCAGAATGTAGCGCCACCTTGTAGCTGTCGAAGGTAATTGCTGCTCACAAAATGTTTTATCAGAAGGCAAGTTGAGAGGAATCCTAGAGGCAGATGTCCATGGAAAGAGCCGCTCACTGCAGCAGGAATGTTGGATGCTTCAAATTCGCAGAGTTTCCTGTCCAACGTCCACTCACGTCCCGAACGCTCCCAAACGCTCAAAAGCCTCACACCGGGCAAGCCCTCACCGGGTAGATCTCTGGCTCCCAGGTAAAGCCAAATCCTGAGCATGCTAGTGCTAGGATCACAGAGAGAGAGAGAGAGGGTTCATGACATGCTGTCTTGATAAAGGTCTGAAACGGCTAGTGCCTAAGAGTGTCTGACTTTCAGTTATGACTGATTGTGAGAGGGGAAGATGAAGTTTTTCTGTACCCAGCATGCCTTGCAATATACTTAGGCAAATGAGGTGAGAGCCGTACCAATCCCACGCTACTCTGCTTAATGCTCCCTATCTGCATAAAAAGAACACTTTCACAACAGAGCAGAGTGGCGCAGCGGAAGCGTGCTGGGCCCATAACCCAGAGGTCGATGGATCGAAACCATCCTCTGCTAATTTTGCTTGACTTTCCTTCCAAGGACCAAGCTGTCATTTCCACGCTGCCAGCAAGGAAAAGCACAAGCTTGTGCCAGCTATGTGAGAAAATACTTGTCAAATATCTGTGTCTGCTGAAATACAAGAGAGGGATCATCAAATGATCCACCCTGTACTTTGAAAGTAAAGACACACAATAATAAGCATAAATGACTGGTGGGACCTTCAAACACTTTTATGGGCAGGCTTTGAATTTCATTCTTTCCTTTTTGTTCTGCTCTTATCTATCTCCTGGGCATTTAATTGAATGTTCTGTATTTCTCTTCCCTGTTTTGCTTCCCATGCTGCCTCTATATATTCTTATCTATTATTTGTAATGCAGCTTTCCATTCTTCTCTTCTGCACAGCTTTGTCCTTGGTTTCAATCCCAGTTCCTTACCCTCTGCAAAAAACTTTCTATTGCTTTTCATGTTGGTATCTAAACCAAATGCACCATTGAAGCTGGTGCAAGATAGTCATTGAACTCAGGATCCTAATGTTAAGAACCGAGAGCGCACAGATCAGAGGGCGTTGGTGGTATAGTGGTGAGCATAGCTGCCTTCCAAGCAGTTGACCCGGGTTCGATTCCCGGCCAACGCAGTACAAATACTTATATATTCTGCAAGCAGGATATATTTTAATGCAACATGTCACAAAATGGAAATATAATGAACAGATTAATCAGCCGTTATATAAAAAATAAACAAATATGTAGGCAAGCATCTCAATCGCCCCTTCTGCTATATTCATTGTCCTAATATATGATAAGTTTCATAAAGCAGAGTCACCACTCACATGTGCTGGTAAAAAATATTTACAGTGGGCAGACAATGAAAGGGCTGAGGCCCGACCACACATTATAACTCCAGCATCTCTATGTTAAAAACCATTTCCTAGGCAATATCTAGCCTCTGAAAACAATATGCAAGATCCATCGATAAATCTGGTGAAAGTCGCCAACATTTTGTGCATACTTGTGCCCTCACCTGAATGTAGCGCCACCTTGTAGACGTCGGAGGTAACTGCAGCTCAAAAAATGTTTCATCAGAGGGCAAGTTTAGAGGAATCCAAAAGGCAGATGTCCATGGAAAGAGCCCCCGACTGCAGCAGGAAGGTTGGATGCTTCAAATTTGCATAGTTTCCAGTCCAACGTCCTCTCATGTACCGAACGCTCCCAAACGCTCAAAAGCCTTACACCGGGCAAGCCCTCACCGGGTAGATCTCTGGCTCCCAGGTAAAGCCAAATCCTGAGCATGCTAGCACTAGGATCACAGAGAGAGAGAGACAGAGAGTGTTGGAGAGCTGCTGTCTTGATAAAGGCCTGAAACGGCTAGTGCGTAAGAGGGTCTGGACTATCAGTTATGACTGATTGTGAGAGGGGAAGATGAAGATTTTCTGCACCCAGCATGCCTTGCGATATAATTAGGCAAATGAGGTGAGAGCCCGACCAATGCCACTTCACTCCGCTGAATGCCTCCTCATCTGCATAAAGAGATCACCTTCATGAACGAGCAGAGTGGCGCAGCGGAAGCGTGCTGGGCCCATAACCCAGAGGTCGATGGATCGAAACCATCCTCTGCTAATTTTGCTTGACTTTCCTTCCAAGGACCAAGCTGTCATTTCCACACTGCCAGAAAGGAAAAGCGCAAGCTTGTGCCAGCTATGTGAGAAAAGACTTCTCAACTATCTGTGTCTGTGTAATACAAGAGTGTTCGTGAAAGGATCAACCCTGTACTTTGAAAGTAAAGACACACAACTATAACCATAAATGACTGGTGGGAGCTTCACACAACTTTCTGGGCATGCTTTGAATTTCATTCTTCCCTTTTTTTTCTGCTCTTATCTATCTCCTGGGCATTTCATGGAATGTTCTCTCTTTCTCTTCCCTGCTTTGCTTCCCATGCTGCCTATATATGCTGATTTCTACTTTTTGTACTGTTGCATTTCATTTCTTCTCTTCTGCACAACTTTGTCCTTGGTTTCAATCCCCAGTTCCTTACCCTCTGCAAAAAACGTTCTACTACTTCTCATGTTGGTATCGAAACCAAATGCACCATTGAAGCTGTTGCAAGATAGTCATTGATTTCGGGAACGTAATATTTAGAACCGAGAGCACACACATCAGAGGGCGTTGGTGGTATAGTGGTGAGCATAGCTGCTTCCCAAGCAGTTGACCCGGGTTCGATTCCCGGCCAACGCAGTGAAAATGCTTATATATTCTGCAAGCAGGACATATTTTAATGCAACATGTCTCAAAATGGAAATTTCATGAACAGATTAATCAGCCATATATAAAAAAATAAACAAATACATAGGCAAACATCTCAATCGCACCTTCTGATACATTCATTGTCCTAATATATGATAAGTTTTATAAAGCAGAGTCACAACTCACATGTGCTGGTAATAAATATGTTACAGTGGGCAAACAATGGAAGGGCTGAGGCCCGACCAGACATTATAACTCCAACATCTCTATGTTAAAAAGCATTTCTAGGCAATATCTAGCCTCTGAAAAAAATATGCAAGATCCACCGATAAATCTGGCAAAAGTCCCTAACATTTTGTGCATACTTGTGCACTTACCAGAATGTAGCGCCACCTTGTAGCTGTCGAAGGTAATTGCTGCTCACAAAATGTTTTATCAGAAGGCAAGTTGAGAGGAATCCTAGAGGCAGATGTCCATGGAAAGAGCCGCTCACTGCAGCAGGAATGTTGGATGCTTCAAATTCGCAGAGTTTCCTGTCCAACGTCCACTCACGTCCCGAACGCTCCCAAACGCTCAAAAGCCTCACACCGGGCAAGCCCTCACCGGGTAGATCTCTGGCTCCCAGGTAAAGCCAAATCCTGAGCATGCTAGTGCTAGGATCACAGAGAGAGAGAGAGAGGGTTCATGACATGCTGTCTTGATAAAGGTCTGAAACGGCTAGTGCCTAAGAGTGTCTGACTTTCAGTTATGACTGATTGTGAGAGGGGAAGATGAAGTTTTTCTGTACCCAGCATGCCTTGCAATATACTTAGGCAAATGAGGTGAGAGCCGTACCAATCCCACGCTACTCTGCTTAATGCTCCCTATCTGCATAAAAAGAACACTTTCACATCAGAGCAGAGTGGCTCAGCGGAAGCGTGCTGGGCCCATAACCCAGAGGTCGATGGATCGAAACCATCCTCTGCTAATTTTGCTTGACTTTCCTTCCAAGGACCAAGCTGTCATTTCCACGCTGCCAGCAAGGAAAAGCACAAGCTTGTGCCAGCTATGTGAGAAAATACTTGTCAAATATCTGTGTCTGCTGAAATACAAGAGAGGGATCATCAAATGATCCACCCTGTACTTTGAAAGTAAAGACACACAATAATAAGCATAAATGACTGGTGGGACCTTCAAACACTTTTATGGGCAGGCTTTGAATTTCATTCTTTCCTTTTTGTTCTGCTCTTATCTATCTCCTGGGCATTTAATTGAATGTTCTGTATTTCTCTTCCCTGTTTTGCTTCCCATGCTGCCTCTATATATTCTTATCTATTATTTGTAATGCAGCTTTCCATTCTTCTCTTCTGCACAGCTTTGTCCTTGGTTTCAATCCCAGTTCCTTACCCTCTGCAAAAAACTTTCTATTGCTTTTCATGTTGGTATCTAAACCAAATGCACCATTGAAGCTGGTGCAAGATAGTCATTGAACTCAGGATCCTAATGTTAAGAACCGAGAGCGCACAGATCAGAGGGCGTTGGTGGTATAGTGGTGAGCATAGCTGCCTTCCAAGTAGTTGACCCGGGTTCGATTCCCGGCCAACGCAGTACAAATACTTATATATTCTGCAAGCAGGATATATTTTAATGCAACATGTCACAAAATGGAAATATAATGAACAGATTAATCAGCCGTTATATAAAAAATAAACAAATATGTAGGCAAGCATCTCAATCGCCCCTTCTGCTATATTCATTGTCCTAATATATGATAAGTTTCATAAAGCAGAGTCACCACTCACATGTGCTGGTAAAAAATATTTACAGTGGGCAGACAATGAAAGGGCTGAGGCCCGACCACACATTATAACTCCAGCATCTCTATGTTAAAAACCATTTCCTAGGCAATATCTAGCCTCTGAAAACAATATGCAAGATCCATCGATAAATCTGGTGAAAGTCGCCAACATTTTGTGCATACTTGTGCCCTCACCTGAATGTAGCGCCACCTTGTAGACGTCGGAGGTAACTGCAGCTCAAAAAATGTTTCATCAGAGGGCAAGTTTAGAGGAATCCAAAAGGCAGATGTCCATGGAAAGAGCCCCCGACTGCAGCAGGAAGGTTGGATGCTTCAAATTTGCATAGTTTCCAGTCCAACGTCCTCTCATGTACCGAACGCTCCCAAAAGCTCAAAAGCCTTACACCGGGCAAGCCCTCACCGGGTAGATCTCTGGCTCCCAGGTAAAGCCAAATCCTGAGCATGCTAGCACTAGGATCACAGAGAGAGAGAGACAGAGAGTGTTGGAGAGCTGCTGTCTTGATAAAGGCCTGAAACGGCTAGTGCGTAAGAGGGTCTGGACTATCAGTTATGACTGATTGTGAGAGGGGAAGATGAAGATTTTCTGCACCCAGCATGCCTTGCGATATAATTAGGCAAATGAGGTGAGAGCCCGACCAATGCCACTTCACTCCGCTGAATGCCTCCTCATCTGCATAAAGAGATCACCTTCATGAACGAGCAGAGTGGCGCAGCGGAAGCGTGCTGGGCCCATAACCCAGAGGTCGATGGATCGAAACCATCCTCTGCTAATTTTGCTTGACTTTCCTTCCAAGGACGAAGCTGTCATTTCCACACTGCCAGAAAGGAAAAGCGCAAGCTTGTGCCAGCTATGTGAGAAAAGACTTCTCAACTATCTGTGTCTGTGTAATACAAGAGTGTTCGTGAAAGGATCAACCCTGTACTTTGAAAGTAAAGACACACAACTATAACCATAAATGACTGGTGGGAGCTTCACACAACTTTCTGGGCATGCTTTGAATTTCATTCTTCCCTTTTTTTTCTGCTCTTATCTATCTCCTGGGCATTTCATGGAATGTTCTCTCTTTCTCTTCCCTGCTTTGCTTCCCATGCTGCCTATATATGCTGATTTCTACTTTTTGTACTGTTGCATTTCATTTCTTCTCTTCTGCACAACTTTGTCCTTGGTTTCAATCCCCAGTTCCTTACCCTCTGCAAAAAACGTTCTACTACTTCTCATGTTGGTATCGAAACCAAATGCACCATTGAAGCTGTTGCAAGATAGTCATTGATTTCGGGAACGTAATATTTAGAACCGAGAGCACACACATCAGAGGGCGTTGGTGGTATAGTGGTGAGCATAGCTGCTTCCCAAGCAGTTGACCCGGGTTCGATTCCCGGCCAACGCAGTGAAAATGCTTATATATTCTGCAAGCAGGACATATTTTAATGCAACAGGTCTCAAAATGGAAATTTCATGAACAGATTAATCAGCCATATATAAAAAAATAAACAAATACATAGGCAAACATCTCAATCGCACCTTCTGATACATTCATTGTCCTAATATATGATAAGTTTTATAAAGCAGAGTCACAACTCACATGTGCTGGTAATAAATATGTTACAGTGGGCAAACAATGGAAGGGCTGAGGCCCGACCAGACATTATAACTCCAACATCTCTATGTTAAAAAGCATTTCTAGGCAATATCTAGCCTCTGAAAAAAATATGCAAGATCCACCGATAAATCTGGCAAAAGTCCCTAACATTTTGTGCATACTTGTGCACTTACCAGAATGTAGCGCCACCTTGTAGCTGTCGAAGGTAATTGCTGCTCACAAAATGTTTTATCAGAAGGCAAGTTGAGAGGAATCCTAGAGGCAGATGTCCATGGAAAGAGCCGCTCACTGCAGCAGGAATGTTGGATGCTTCAAATTCGCAGAGTTTCCTGTCCAACGTCCACTCACGTCCCGAACGCTCCCAAACGCTCAAAAGCCTCACACCGGGCAAGCCCTCACCGGGTAGATCTCTGGCTCCCAGGTAAAGCCAAATCCTGAGCATGCTAGTGCTAGGATCACAGAGAGAGAGAGAGAGGGTTCATGACATGCTGTCTTGATAAAGGTCTGAAACGGCTAGTGCCTAAGAGTGTCTGACTTTCAGTTATGACTGATTGTGAGAGGGGAAGATGAAGTTTTTCTGTACCCAGCATGCCTTGCAATATACTTAGGCAAATGAGGTGAGAGCCGTACCAATCCCACGCTACTCTGCTTAATGCTCCCTATCTGCATAAAAAGAACACTTTCACAACAGAGCAGAGTGGCGCAGCGGAAGCGTGCTGGGCCCATAACCCAGAGGTCGATGGATCGAAACCATCCTCTGCTAATTTTGCTTGACTTTCCTTCCAAGGACCAAGCTGTCATTTCCACGCTGCCAGCAAGGAAAAGCACAAGCTTGTGCCAGCTATGTGAGAAAATACTTGTCAAATATCTGTGTCTGCTGAAATACAAGAGAGGGATCATCAAATGATCCACCCTGTACTTTGAAAGTAAAGACACACAATAATAAGCATAAATGACTGGTGGGACCTTCAAACACTTTTATGGGCAGGCTTTGAATTTCATTCTTTCCTTTTTGTTCTGCTCTTATCTATCTCCTGGGCATTTAATTGAATGTTCTGTATTTCTCTTCCCTGTTTTGCTTCCCATGCTGCCTCTATATATTCTTATCTATTATTTGTAATGCAGCTTTCCATTCTTCTCTTCTGCACAGCTTTGTCCTTGGTTTCAATCCCAGTTCCTTACCCTCTGCAAAAAACTTTCTATTGCTTTTCATGTTGGTATCTAAACCAAATGCACCATTGAAGCTGGTGCAAGATAGTCATTGAACTCAGGATCCTAATGTTAAGAACCGAGAGCGCACAGATCAGAGGGCGTTGGTGGTATAGTGGTGAGCATAGCTGCCTTCCAAGCAGTTGACCCGGGTTCGATTCCCGGCCAACGCAGTACAAATACTTATATATTCTGCAAGCAGGATATATTTTAATGCAACATGTCACAAAATGGAAATATAATGAACAGATTAATCAGCCGTTATATAAAAAATAAACAAATATGTAGGCAAGCATCTCAATCGCCCCTTCTGCTATATTCATTGTCCTAATATATGATAAGTTTCATAAAGCAGAGTCACCACTCACATGTGCTGGTAAAAAATATTTACAGTGGGCAGACAATGAAAGGGCTGAGGCCCGACCACACATTATAACTCCAGCATCTCTATGTTAAAAACCATTTCCTAGGCAATATCTAGCCTCTGAAAACAATATGCAAGATCCATCGATAAATCTGGTGAAAGTCGCCAACATTTTGTGCATACTTGTGCCCTCACCTGAATGTAGCGCCACCTTGTAGACGTCGGAGGTAACTGCAGCTCAAAAAATGTTTCATCAGAGGGCAAGTTTAGAGGAATCCAAAAGGCAGATGTCCATGGAAAGAGCCCCCGACTGCAGCAGGAAGGTTGGATGCTTCAAATTTGCATAGTTTCCAGTCCAACGTCCTCTCATGTACCGAACGCTCCCAAACGCTCAAAAGCCTTACACCGGGCAAGCCCTCACCGGGTAGATCTCTGGCTCCCAGGTAAAGCCAAATCCTGAGCATGCTAGCACTAGGATCACAGAGAGAGAGAGACAGAGAGTGTTGGAGAGCTGCTGTCTTGATAAAGGCCTGAAACGGCTAGTGCGTAAGAGGGTCTGGACTATCAGTTATGACTGATTGTGAGAGGGGAAGATGAAGATTTTCTGCACCCAGCATGCCTTGCGATATAATTAGGCAAATGAGGTGAGAGCCCGACCAATGCCACTTCACTCCGCTGAATGCCTCCTCATCTGCATAAAGAGATCACCTTCATGAACGAGCAGAGTGGCGCAGCGGAAGCGTGCTGGGCCCATAACCCAGAGGTCGATGGATCGAAACCATCCTCTGCTAATTTTGCTTGACTTTCCTTCCAAGGACCAAGCTGTCATTTCCACACTGCCAGAAAGGAAAAGCGCAAGCTTGTGCCAGCTATGTGAGAAAAGACTTCTCAACTATCTGTGTCTGTGTAATACAAGAGTGTTCGTGAAAGGATCAACCCTGTACTTTGAAAGTAAAGACACACAACTATAACCATAAATGACTGGTGGGAGCTTCACACAACTTTCTGGGCATGCTTTGAATTTCATTCTTCCCTTTTTTTTCTGCTCTTATCTATCTCCTGGGCATTTCATGGAATGTTCTCTCTTTCTCTTCCCTGCTTTGCTTCCCATGCTGCCTATATATGCTGATTTCTACTTTTTGTACTGTTGCATTTCATTTCTTCTCTTCTGCACAACTTTGTCCTTGGTTTCAATCCCCAGTTCCTTACCCTCTGCAAAAAACGTTCTACTACTTCTCATGTTGGTATCGAAACCAAATGCACCATTGAAGCTGTTGCAAGATAGTCATTGATTTCGGGAACGTAATATTTAGAACCGAGAGCACACACATCAGAGGGCGTTGGTGGTATAGTGGTGAGCATAGCTGCTTCCCAAGCAGTTGACCCGGGTTCGATTCCCGGCCAACGCAGTGAAAATGCTTATATATTCTGCAAGCAGGACATATTTTAATGCAACATGTCTCAAAATGGAAATTTCATGAACAGATTAATCAGCCATATATAAAAAAATAAACAAATACATAGGCAAACATCTCAATCGCACCTTCTGATACATTCATTGTCCTAATATATGATAAGTTTTATAAAGCAGAGTCACAACTCACATGTGCTGGTAATAAATATGTTACAGTGGGCAAACAATGGAAGGGCTGAGGCCCGACCAGACATTATAACTCCAACATCTCTATGTTAAAAAGCATTTCTAGGCAATATCTAGCCTCTGAAAAAAATATGCAAGATCCACCGATAAATCTGGCAAAAGTCCCTAACATTTTGTGCATACTTGTGCACTTACCAGAATGTAGCGCCACCTTGTAGCTGTCGAAGGTAATTGCTGCTCACAAAATGTTTTATCAGAAGGCAAGTTGAGAGGAATCCTAGAGGCAGATGTCCATGGAAAGAGCCGCTCACTGCAGCAGGAATGTTGGATGCTTCAAATTCGCAGAGTTTCCTGTCCAACGTCCACTCACGTCCCGAACGCTCCCAAACGCTCAAAAGCCTCACACCGGGCAAGCCCTCACCGGGTAGATCTCTGGCTCCCAGGTAAAGCCAAATCCTGAGCATGCTAGTGCTAGGATCACAGAGAGAGAGAGAGAGGGTTCATGACATGCTGTCTTGATAAAGGTCTGAAACGGCTAGTGCCTAAGAGTGTCTGACTTTCAGTTATGACTGATTGTGAGAGGGGAAGATGAAGTTTTTCTGTACCCAGCATGCCTTGCAATATACTTAGGCAAATGAGGTGAGAGCCGTACCAATCCCACGCTACTCTGCTTAATGCTCCCTATCTGCATAAAAAGAACACTTTCACAACAGAGCAGAGTGGCGCAGCGGAAGCGTGCTGGGCCCATAACCCAGAGGTCGATGGATCGAAACCATCCTCTGCTAATTTTGCTTGACTTTCCTTCCAAGGACCAAGCTGTCATTTCCACGCTGCCAGCAAGGAAAAGCACAAGCTTGTGCCAGCTATGTGAGAAAATACTTGTCAAATATCTGTGTCTGCTGAAATACAAGAGAGGGATCATCAAATGATCCACCCTGTACTTTGAAAGTAAAGACACACAATAATAAGCATAAATGACTGGTGGGACCTTCAAACACTTTTATGGGCAGGCTTTGAATTTCATTCTTTCCTTTTTGTTCTGCTCTTATCTATCTCCTGGGCATTTAATTGAATGTTCTGTATTTCTCTTCCCTGTTTTGCTTCCCATGCTGCCTCTATATATTCTTATCTATTATTTGTAATGCAGCTTTCCATTCTTCTCTTCTGCACAGCTTTGTCCTTGGTTTCAATCCCAGTTCCTTACCCTCTGCAAAAAACTTTCTATTGCTTTTCATGTTGGTATCTAAACCAAATGCACCATTGAAGCTGGTGCAAGATAGTCATTGAACTCAGGATCCTAATGTTAAGAACCGAGAGCGCACAGATCAGAGGGCGTTGGTGGTATAGTGGTGAGCATAGCTGCCTTCCAAGCAGTTGACCCGGGTTCGATTCCCGGCCAACGCAGTACAAATACTTATATATTCTGCAAGCAGGATATATTTTAATGCAACATGTCACAAAATGGAAATATAATGAACAGATTAATCAGCCGTTATATAAAAAATAAACAAATATGTAGGCAAGCATCTCAATCGCCCCTTCTGCTATATTCATTGTCCTAATATATGATAAGTTTCATAAAGCAGAGTCACCACTCACATGTGCTGGTAAAAAATATTTACAGTGGGCAGACAATGAAAGGGCTGAGGCCCGACCACACATTATAACTCCAGCATCTCTATGTTAAAAACCATTTCCTAGGCAATATCTAGCCTCTGAAAACAATATGCAAGATCCATCGATAAATCTGGTGAAAGTCGCCAACATTTTGTGCATACTTGTGCCCTCACCTGAATGTAGCGCCACCTTGTAGACGTCGGAGGTAACTGCAGCTCAAAAAATGTTTCATCAGAGGGCAAGTTTAGAGGAATCCAAAAGGCAGATGTCCATGGAAAGAGCCCCCGACTGCAGCAGGAAGGTTGGATGCTTCAAATTTGCATAGTTTCCAGTCCAACGTCCTCTCATGTACCGAACGCTCCCAAACGCTCAAAAGCCTTACACCGGGCAAGCCCTCACCGGGTAGATCTCTGGCTCCCAGGTAAAGCCAAATCCTGAGCATGCTAGCACTAGGATCACAGAGAGAGAGAGACAGAGAGTGTTGGAGAGCTGCTGTCTTGATAAAGGCCTGAAACGGCTAGTGCGTAAGAGGGTCTGGACTATCAGTTATGACTGATTGTGAGAGGGGAAGATGAAGATTTTCTGCACCCAGCATGCCTTGCGATATAATTAGGCAAATGAGGTGAGAGCCCGACCAATGCCACTTCACTCCGCTGAATGCCTCCTCATCTGCATAAAGAGATCACCTTCATGAACGAGCAGAGTGGCGCAGCGGAAGCGTGCTGGGCCCATAACCCAGAGGTCGATGGATCGAAACCATCCTCTGCTAATTTTGCTTGACTTTCCTTCCAAGGACCAAGCTGTCATTTCCACACTGCCAGAAAGGAAAAGCGCAAGCTTGTGCCAGCTATGTGAGAAAAGACTTCTCAACTATCTGTGTCTGTGTAATACAAGAGTGTTCGTGAAAGGATCAACCCTGTACTTTGAAAGTAAAGACACACAACTATAACCATAAATGACTGGTGGGAGCTTCACACAACTTTCTGGGCATGCTTTGAATTTCATTCTTCCCTTTTTTTTCTGCTCTTATCTATCTCCTGGGCATTTCATGGAATGTTCTCTCTTTCTCTTCCCTGCTTTGCTTCCCATGCTGCCTATATATGCTGATTTCTACTTTTTGTACTGTTGCATTTCATTTCTTCTCTTCTGCACAACTTTGTCCTTGGTTTCAATCCCCAGTTCCTTACCCTCTGCAAAAAACGTTCTACTACTTCTCATGTTGGTATCGAAACCAAATGCACCATTGAAGCTGTTGCAAGATAGTCATTGATTTCGGGAACGTAATATTTAGAACCGAGAGCACACACATCAGAGGGCGTTGGTGGTATAGTGGTGAGCATAGCTGCTTCCCAAGCAGTTGACCCGGGTTCGATTCCCGGCCAACGCAGTGAAAATGCTTATATATTCTGCAAGCAGGACATATTTTAATGCAACAGGTCTCAAAATGGAAATTTCATGAACAGATTAATCAGCCATATATAAAAAAATAAACAAATACATAGGCAAACATCTCAATCGCACCTTCTGATACATTCATTGTCCTAATATATGATAAGTTTTATAAAGCAGAGTCACAACTCACATGTGCTGGTAATAAATATGTTACAGTGGGCAAACAATGGAAGGGCTGAGGCCCGACCAGACATTATAACTCCAACATCTCTATGTTAAAAAGCATTTCTAGGCAATATCTAGCCTCTGAAAAAAATATGCAAGATCCACCGATAAATCTGGCAAAAGTCCCTAACATTTTGTGCATACTTGTGCACTTACCAGAATGTAGCGCCACCTTGTAGCTGTCGAAGGTAATTGCTGCTCACAAAATGTTTTATCAGAAGGCAAGTTGAGAGGAATCCTAGAGGCAGATGTCCATGGAAAGAGCCGCTCACTGCAGCAGGAATGTTGGATGCTTCAAATTCGCAGAGTTTCCTGTCCAACGTCCACTCACGTCCCGAACGCTCCCAAACGCTCAAAAGCCTCACACCGGGCAAGCCCTCACCGGGTAGATCTCTGGCTCCCAGGTAAAGCCAAATCCTGAGCATGCTAGTGCTAGGATCACAGAGAGAGAGAGAGAGGGTTCATGACATGCTGTCTTGATAAAGGTCTGAAACGGCTAGTGCCTAAGAGTGTCTGACTTTCAGTTATGACTGATTGTGAGAGGGGAAGATGAAGTTTTTCTGTACCCAGCATGCCTTGCAATATACTTAGGCAAATGAGGTGAGAGCCGTACCAATCCCACGCTACTCTGCTTAATGCTCCCTATCTGCATAAAAAGAACACTTTCACAACAGAGCAGAGTGGCGCAGCGGAAGCGTGCTGGGCCCATAACCCAGAGGTCGATGGATCGAAACCATCCTCTGCTAATTTTGCTTGACTTTCCTTCCAAGGACCAAGCTGTCATTTCCACGCTGCCAGCAAGGAAAAGCACAAGCTTGTGCCAGCTATGTGAGAAAATACTTGTCAAATATCTGTGTCTGCTGAAATACAAGAGAGGGATCATCAAATGATCCACCCTGTACTTTGAAAGTAAAGACACACAATAATAAGCATAAATGACTGGTGGGACCTTCAAACACTTTTATGGGCAGGCTTTGAATTTCATTCTTTCCTTTTTGTTCTGCTCTTATCTATCTCCTGGGCATTTAATTGAATGTTCTGTATTTCTCTTCCCTGTTTTGCTTCCCATGCTGCCTCTATATATTCTTATCTATTATTTGTAATGCAGCTTTCCATTCTTCTCTTCTGCACAGCTTTGTCCTTGGTTTCAATCCCAGTTCCTTACCCTCTGCAAAAAACTTTCTATTGCTTTTCATGTTGGTATCTAAACCAAATGCACCATTGAAGCTGGTGCAAGATAGTCATTGAACTCAGGATCCTAATGTTAAGAACCGAGAGCGCACAGATCAGAGGGCGTTGGTGGTATAGTGGTGAGCATAGCTGCCTTCCAAGCAGTTGACCCGGGTTCGATTCCCGGCCAACGCAGTACAAATACTTATATATTCTGCAAGCAGGATATATTTTAATGCAACATGTCACAAAATGGAAATATAATGAACAGATTAATCAGCCGTTATATAAAAAATAAACAAATATGTAGGCAAGCATCTCAATCGCCCCTTCTGCTATATTCATTGTCCTAATATATGATAAGTTTCATAAAGCAGAGTCACCACTCACATGTGCTGGTAAAAAATATTTACAGTGGGCAGACAATGAAAGGGCTGAGGCCCGACCACACATTATAACTCCAGCATCTCTATGTTAAAAACCATTTCCTAGGCAATATCTAGCCTCTGAAAACAATATGCAAGATCCATCGATAAATCTGGTGAAAGTCGCCAACATTTTGTGCATACTTGTGCCCTCACCTGAATGTAGCGCCACCTTGTAGACGTCGGAGGTAACTGCAGCTCAAAAAATGTTTCATCAGAGGGCAAGTTTAGAGGAATCCAAAAGGCAGATGTCCATGGAAAGAGCCCCCGACTGCAGCAGGAAGGTTGGATGCTTCAAATTTGCATAGTTTCCAGTCCAACGTCCTCTCATGTACCGAACGCTCCCAAACGCTCAAAAGCCTTACACCGGGCAAGCCCTCACCGGGTAGATCTCTGGCTCCCAGGTAAAGCCAAATCCTGAGCATGCTAGCACTAGGATCACAGAGAGAGAGAGACAGAGAGTGTTGGAGAGCTGCTGTCTTGATAAAGGCCTGAAACGGCTAGTGCGTAAGAGGGTCTGGACTATCAGTTATGACTGATTGTGAGAGGGGAAGATGAAGATTTTCTGCACCCAGCATGCCTTGCGATATAATTAGGCAAATGAGGTGAGAGCCCGACCAATGCCACTTCACTCCGCTGAATGCCTCCTCATCTGCATAAAGAGATCACCTTCATGAACGAGCAGAGTGGCGCAGCGGAAGCGTGCTGGGCCCATAACCCAGAGGTCGATGGATCGAAACCATCCTCTGCTAATTTTGCTTGACTTTCCTTCCAAGGACCAAGCTGTCATTTCCACACTGCCAGAAAGGAAAAGCGCAAGCTTGTGCCAGCTATGTGAGAAAAGACTTCTCAACTATCTGTGTCTGTGTAATACAAGAGTGTTCGTGAAAGGATCAACCCTGTACTTTGAAAGTAAAGACACACAACTATAACCATAAATGACTGGTGGGAGCTTCACACAACTTTCTGGGCATGCTTTGAATTTCATTCTTCCCTTTTTTTTCTGCTCTTATCTATCTCCTGGGCATTTCATGGAATGTTCTCTCTTTCTCTTCCCTGCTTTGCTTCCCATGCTGCCTATATATGCTGATTTCTACTTTTTGTACTGTTGCATTTCATTTCTTCTCTTCTGCACAACTTTGTCCTTGGTTTCAATCCCCAGTTCCTTACCCTCTGCAAAAAACGTTCTACTACTTCTCATGTTGGTATCGAAACCAAATGCACCATTGAAGCTGTTGCAAGATAGTCATTGATTTCGGGAACGTAATATTTAGAACCGAGAGCACACACATCAGAGGGCGTTGGTGGTATAGTGGTGAGCATAGCTGCTTCCCAAGCAGTTGGCCCGGGTTCGATTCCCGGCCAACGCAGTGAAAATGCTTATATATTCTGCAAGCAGGACATATTTTAATGCAACATGTCTCAAAATGGAAATTTCATGAACAGATTAATCAGCCATATATAAAAAAATAAACAAATACATAGGCAAACATCTCAATCGCACCTTCTGATACATTCATTGTCCTAATATATGATAAGTTTTATAAAGCAGAGTCACAACTCACATGTGCTGGTAATAAATATGTTACAGTGGGCAAACAATGGAAGGGCTGAGGCCCGACCAGACATTATAACTCCAACATCTCTATGTTAAAAAGCATTTCTAGGCAATATCTAGCCTCTGAAAAAAATATGCAAGATCCACCGATAAATCTGGCAAAAGTCCCTAACATTTTGTGCATACTTGTGCACTTACCAGAATGTAGCGCCACCTTGTAGCTGTCGAAGGTAATTGCTGCTCACAAAATGTTTTATCAGAAGGCAAGTTGAGAGGAATCCTAGAGGCAGATGTCCATGGAAAGAGCCGCTCACTGCAGCAGGAATGTTGGATGCTTCAAATTCGCAGAGTTTCCTGTCCAACGTCCACTCACGTCCCGAACGCTCCCAAACGCTCAAAAGCCTCACACCGGGCAAGCCCTCACCGGGTAGATCTCTGGCTCCCAGGTAAAGCCAAATCCTGAGCATGCTAGTGCTAGGATCACAGAGAGAGAGAGAGAGGGTTCATGACATGCTGTCTTGATAAAGGTCTGAAACGGCTAGTGCCTAAGAGTGTCTGACTTTCAGTTATGACTGATTGTGAGAGGGGAAGATGAAGTTTTTCTGTACCCAGCATGCCTTGCAATATACTTAGGCAAATGAGGTGAGAGCCGTACCAATCCCACGCTACTCTGCTTAATGCTCCCTATCTGCATAAAAAGAACACTTTCACAACAGAGCAGAGTGGCGCAGCGGAAGCGTGCTGGGCCCATAACCCAGAGGTCGATGGATCGAAACCATCCTCTGCTAATTTTGCTTGACTTTCCTTCCAAGGACCAAGCTGTCATTTCCACGCTGCCAGCAAGGAAAAGCACAAGCTTGTGCCAGCTATGTGAGAAAATACTTGTCAAATATCTGTGTCTGCTGAAATACAAGAGAGGGATCATCAAATGATCCACCCTGTACTTTGAAAGTAAAGACACACAATAATAAGCATAAATGACTGGTGGGACCTTCAAACACTTTTATGGGCAGGCTTTGAATTTCATTCTTTCCTTTTTGTTCTGCTCTTATCTATCTCCTGGGCATTTAATTGAATGTTCTGTATTTCTCTTCCCTGTTTTGCTTCCCATGCTGCCTCTATATATTCTTATCTATTATTTGTAATGCAGCTTTCCATTCTTCTCTTCTGCACAGCTTTGTCCTTGGTTTCAATCCCAGTTCCTTACCCTCTGCAAAAAACTTTCTATTGCTTTTCATGTTGGTATCTAAACCAAATGCACCATTGAAGCTGGTGCAAGATAGTCATTGAACTCAGGATCCTAATGTTAAGAACCGAGAGCGCACAGATCAGAGGGCGTTGGTGGTATAGTGGTGAGCATAGCTGCCTTCCAAGCAGTTGACCCGGGTTCGATTCCCGGCCAACGCAGTACAAATACTTATATATTCTGCAAGCAGGATATATTTTAATGCAACATGTCACAAAATGGAAATATAATGAACAGATTAATCAGCCGTTATATAAAAAATAAACAAATATGTAGGCAAGCATCTCAATCGCCCCTTCTGCTATATTCATTGTCCTAATATATGATAAGTTTCATAAAGCAGAGTCACCACTCACATGTGCTGGTAAAAAATATTTACAGTGGGCAGACAATGAAAGGGCTGAGGCCCGACCACACATTATAACTCCAGCATCTCTATGTTAAAAACCATTTCCTAGGCAATATCTAGCCTCTGAAAACAATATGCAAGATCCATCGATAAATCTGGTGAAAGTCGCCAACATTTTGTGCATACTTGTGCCCTCACCTGAATGTAGCGCCACCTTGTAGACGTCGGAGGTAACTGCAGCTCAAAAAATGTTTCATCAGAGGGCAAGTTTAGAGGAATCCAAAAGGCAGATGTCCATGGAAAGAGCCCCCGACTGCAGCAGGAAGGTTGGATGCTTCAAATTTGCATAGTTTCCAGTCCAACGTCCTCTCATGTACCGAACGCTCCCAAACGCTCAAAAGCCTTACACCGGGCAAGCCCTCACCGGGTAGATCTCTGGCTCCCAGGTAAAGCCAAATCCTGAGCATGCTAGCACTAGGATCACAGAGAGAGAGAGACAGAGAGTGTTGGAGAGCTGCTGTCTTGATAAAGGCCTGAAACGGCTAGTGCGTAAGAGGGTCTGGACTATCAGTTATGACTGATTGTGAGAGGGGAAGATGAAGATTTTCTGCACCCAGCATGCCTTGCGATATAATTAGGCAAATGAGGTGAGAGCCCGACCAATGCCACTTCACTCCGCTGAATGCCTCCTCATCTGCATAAAGAGATCACCTTCATGAACGAGCAGAGTGGCGCAGCGGAAGCGTGCTGGGCCCATAACCCAGAGGTCGATGGATCGAAACCATCCTCTGCTAATTTTGCTTGACTTTCCTTCCAAGGACCAAGCTGTCATTTCCACACTGCCAGAAAGGAAAAGCGCAAGCTTGTGCCAGCTATGTGAGAAAAGACTTCTCAACTATCTGTGTCTGTGTAATACAAGAGTGTTCGTGAAAGGATCAACCCTGTACTTTGAAAGTAAAGACACACAACTATAACCATAAATGACTGGTGGGAGCTTCACACAACTTTCTGGGCATGCTTTGAATTTCATTCTTCCCTTTTTTTTCTGCTCTTATCTATCTCCTGGGCATTTCATGGAATGTTCTCTCTTTCTCTTCCCTGCTTTGCTTCCCATGCTGCCTATATATGCTGATTTCTACTTTTTGTACTGTTGCATTTCATTTCTTCTCTTCTGCACAACTTTGTCCTTGGTTTCAATCCCCAGTTCCTTACCCTCTGCAAAAAACGTTCTACTACTTCTCATGTTGGTATCGAAACCAAATGCACCATTGAAGCTGTTGCAAGATAGTCATTGATTTCGGGAACGTAATATTTAGAACCGAGAGCACACACATCAGAGGGCGTTGGTGGTATAGTGGTGAGCATAGCTGCTTCCCAAGCAGTTGACCCGGGTTCGATTCCCGGCCAACGCAGTGAAAATGCTTATATATTCTGCAAGCAGGACATATTTTAATGCAACATGTCTCAAAATGGAAATTTCATGAACAGATTAATCAGCCATATATAAAAAAATAAACAAATACATAGGCAAACATCTCAATCGCACCTTCTGATACATTCATTGTCCTAATATATGATAAGTTTTATAAAGCAGAGTCACAACTCACATGTGCTGGTAATAAATATGTTACAGTGGGCAAACAATGGAAGGGCTGAGGCCCGACCAGACATTATAACTCCAACATCTCTATGTTAAAAAGCATTTCTAGGCAATATCTAGCCTCTGAAAAAAATATGCAAGATCCACCGATAAATCTGGCAAAAGTCCCTAACATTTTGTGCATACTTGTGCACTTACCAGAATGTAGCGCCACCTTGTAGCTGTCGAAGGTAATTGCTGCTCACAAAATGTTTTATCAGAAGGCAAGTTGAGAGGAATCCTAGAGGCAGATGTCCATGGAAAGAGCCGCTCACTGCAGCAGGAATGTTGGATGCTTCAAATTCGCAGAGTTTCCTGTCCAACGTCCACTCACGTCCCGAACGCTCCCAAACGCTCAAAAGCCTCACACCGGGCAAGCCCTCACCGGGTAGATCTCTGGCTCCCAGGTAAAGCCAAATCCTGAGCATGCTAGTGCTAGGATCACAGAGAGAGAGAGAGAGGGTTCATGACATGCTGTCTTGATAAAGGTCTGAAACGGCTAGTGCCTAAGAGTGTCTGACTTTCAGTTATGACTGATTGTGAGAGGGGAAGATGAAGTTTTTCTGTACCCAGCATGCCTTGCAATATACTTAGGCAAATGAGGTGAGAGCCGTACCAATCCCACGCTACTCTGCTTAATGCTCCCTATCTGCATAAAAAGAACACTTTCACAACAGAGCAGAGTGGCGCAGCGGAAGCGTGCTGGGCCCATAACCCAGAGGTCGATGGATCGAAACCATCCTCTGCTAATTTTGCTTGACTTTCCTTCCAAGGACCAAGCTGTCATTTCCACGCTGCCAGCAAGGAAAAGCACAAGCTTGTGCCAGCTATGTGAGAAAATACTTGTCAAATATCTGTGTCTGCTGAAATACAAGAGAGGGATCATCAAATGATCCACCCTGTACTTTGAAAGTAAAGACACACAATAATAAGCATAAATGACTGGTGGGACCTTCAAACACTTTTATGGGCAGGCTTTGAATTTCATTCTTTCCTTTTTGTTCTGCTCTTATCTATCTCCTGGGCATTTAATTGAATGTTCTGTATTTCTCTTCCCTGTTTTGCTTCCCATGCTGCCTCTATATATTCTTATCTATTATTTGTAATGCAGCTTTCCATTCTTCTCTTCTGCACAGCTTTGTCCTTGGTTTCAATCCCAGTTCCTTACCCTCTGCAAAAAACTTTCTATTGCTTTTCATGTTGGTATCTAAACCAAATGCACCATTGAAGCTGGTGCAAGATAGTCATTGAACTCAGGATCCTAATGTTAAGAACCGAGAGCGCACAGATCAGAGGGCGTTGGTGGTATAGTGGTGAGCATAGCTGCCTTCCAAGCAGTTGACCCGGGTTCGATTCCCGGCCAACGCAGTACAAATACTTATATATTCTGCAAGCAGGATATATTTTAATGCAACATGTCACAAAATGGAAATATAATGAACAGATTAATCAGCCGTTATATAAAAAATAAACAAATATGTAGGCAAGCATCTCAATCGCCCCTTCTGCTATATTCATTGTCCTAATATATGATAAGTTTCATAAAGCAGAGTCACCACTCACATGTGCTGGTAAAAAATATTTACAGTGGGCAGACAATGAAAGGGCTGAGGCCCGACCACACATTATAACTCCAGCATCTCTATGTTAAAAACCATTTCCTAGGCAATATCTAGCCTCTGAAAACAATATGCAAGATCCATCGATAAATCTGGTGAAAGTCGCCAACATTTTGTGCATACTTGTGCCCTCACCTGAATGTAGCGCCACCTTGTAGACGTCGGAGGTAACTGCAGCTCAAAAAATGTTTCATCAGAGGGCAAGTTTAGAGGAATCCAAAAGGCAGATGTCCATGGAAAGAGCCCCCGACTGCAGCAGGAAGGTTGGATGCTTCAAATTTGCATAGTTTCCAGTCCAACGTCCTCTCATGTACCGAACGCTCCCAAACGCTCAAAAGCCTTACACCGGGCAAGCCCTCACCGGGTAGATCTCTGGCTCCCAGGTAAAGCCAAATCCTGAGCATGCTAGCACTAGGATCACAGAGAGAGAGAGACAGAGAGTGTTGGAGAGCTGCTGTCTTGATAAAGGCCTGAAACGGCTAGTGCGTAAGAGGGTCTGGACTATCAGTTATGACTGATTGTGAGAGGGGAAGATGAAGATTTTCTGCACCCAGCATGCCTTGCGATATAATTAGGCAAATGAGGTGAGAGCCCGACCAATGCCACTTCACTCCGCTGAATGCCTCCTCATCTGCATAAAGAGATCACCTTCATGAACGAGCAGAGTGGCGCAGCGGAAGCGTGCTGGGCCCATAACCCAGAGGTCGATGGATCGAAACCATCCTCTGCTAATTTTGCTTGACTTTCCTTCCAAGGACCAAGCTGTCATTTCCACACTGCCAGAAAGGAAAAGCGCAAGCTTGTGCCAGCTATGTGAGAAAAGACTTCTCAACTATCTGTGTCTGTGTAATACAAGAGTGTTCGTGAAAGGATCAACCCTGTACTTTGAAAGTAAAGACACACAACTATAACCATAAATGACTGGTGGGAGCTTCACACAACTTTCTGGGCATGCTTTGAATTTCATTCTTCCCTTTTTTTTCTGCTCTTATCTATCTCCTGGGCATTTCATGGAATGTTCTCTCTTTCTCTTCCCTGCTTTGCTTCCCATGCTGCCTATATATGCTGATTTCTACTTTTTGTACTGTTGCATTTCATTTCTTCTCTTCTGCACAACTTTGTCCTTGGTTTCAATCCCCAGTTCCTTACCCTCTGCAAAAAACGTTCTACTACTTCTCATGTTGGTATCGAAACCAAATGCACCATTGAAGCTGTTGCAAGATAGTCATTGATTTCGGGAACGTAATATTTAGAACCGAGAGCACACACATCAGAGGGCGTTGGTGGTATAGTGGTGAGCATAGCTGCTTCCCAAGCAGTTGACCCGGGTTCGATTCCCGGCCAACGCAGTGAAAATGCTTATATATTCTGCAAGCAGGACATATTTTAATGCAACATGTCTCAAAATGGAAATTTCATGAACAGATTAATCAGCCATATATAAAAAAATAAACAAATACATAGGCAAACATCTCAATCGCACCTTCTGATACATTCATTGTCCTAATATATGATAAGTTTTATAAAGCAGAGTCACAACTCACATGTGCTGGTAATAAATATGTTACAGTGGGCAAACAATGGAAGGGCTGAGGCCCGACCAGACATTATAACTCCAACATCTCTATGTTAAAAAGCATTTCTAGGCAATATCTAGCCTCTGAAAAAAATATGCAAGATCCACCGATAAATCTGGCAAAAGTCCCTAACATTTTGTGCATACTTGTGCACTTACCAGAATGTAGCGCCACCTTGTAGCTGTCGAAGGTAATTGCTGCTCACAAAATGTTTTATCAGAAGGCAAGTTGAGAGGAATCCTAGAGGCAGATGTCCATGGAAAGAGCCGCTCACTGCAGCAGGAATGTTGGATGCTTCAAATTCGCAGAGTTTCCTGTCCAACGTCCACAACGCTCCCAAACGCTCAAAAGCCTCACACCGGGCAAGCCCTCACCGGGTAGATCTCTGGCTCCCAGGTAAAGCCAAATCCTGAGCATGCTAGTGCTAGGATCACAGAGAGAGAGAGAGAGGGTTCATGACATGCTGTCTTGATAAAGGTCTGAAACGGCTAGTGCCTAAGAGTGTCTGACTTTCAGTTATGACTGATTGTGAGAGGGGAAGATGAAGTTTTTCTGTACCCAGCATGCCTTGCAATATACTTAGGCAAATGAGGTGAGAGCCGTACCAATCCCACGCTACTCTGCTTAATGCTCCCTATCTGCATAAAAAGAACACTTTCACATCAGAGCAGAGTGGCTCAGCGGAAGCGTGCTGGGCCCATAACCCAGAGGTCGATGGATCGAAACCATCCTCTGCTAATTTTGCTTGACTTTCCTTCCAAGGACCAAGCTGTCATTTCCACGCTGCCAGCAAGGAAAAGCACAAGCTTGTGCCAGCTATGTGAGAAAATACTTGTCAAATATCTGTGTCTGCTGAAATACAAGAGAGGGATCATCAAATGATCCACCCTGTACTTTGAAAGTAAAGACACACAATAATAAGCATAAATGACTGGTGGGACCTTCAAACACTTTTATGGGCAGGCTTTGAATTTCATTCTTTCCTTTTTGTTCTGCTCTTATCTATCTCCTGGGCATTTAATTGAATGTTCTGTATTTCTCTTCCCTGTTTTGCTTCCCATGCTGCCTCTATATATTCTTATCTATTATTTGTAATGCAGCTTTCCATTCTTCTCTTCTGCACAGCTTTGTCCTTGGTTTCAATCCCAGTTCCTTACCCTCTGCAAAAAACTTTCTATTGCTTTTCATGTTGGTATCTAAACCAAATGCACCATTGAAGCTGGTGCAAGATAGTCATTGAACTCAGGATCCTAATGTTAAGAACCGAGAGCGCACAGATCAGAGGGCGTTGGTGGTATAGTGGTGAGCATAGCTGCCTTCCAAGCAGTTGACCCGGGTTCGATTCCCGGCCAACGCAGTACAAATACTTATATATTCTGCAAGCAGGATATATTTTAATGCAACATGTCACAAAATGGAAATATAATGAACAGATTAATCAGCCGTTATATAAAAAATAAACAAATATGTAGGCAAGCATCTCAATCGCCCCTTCTGCTATATTCATTGTCCTAATATATGATAAGTTTCATAAAGCAGAGTCACCACTCACATGTGCTGGTAAAAAATATTTACAGTGGGCAGACAATGAAAGGGCTGAGGCCCGACCACACATTATAACTCCAGCATCTCTATGTTAAAAACCATTTCCTAGGCAATATCTAGCCTCTGAAAACAATATGCAAGATCCATCGATAAATCTGGTGAAAGTCGCCAACATTTTGTGCATACTTGTGCCCTCACCTGAATGTAGCGCCACCTTGTAGACGTCGGAGGTAACTGCAGCTCAAAAAATGTTTCATCAGAGGGCAAGTTTAGAGGAATCCAAAAGGCAGATGTCCATGGAAAGAGCCCCCGACTGCAGCAGGAAGGTTGGATGCTTCAAATTTGCATAGTTTCCAGTCCAACGTCCTCTCATGTACCGAACGCTCCCAAACGCTCAAAAGCCTTACACCGGGCAAGCCCTCACCGGGTAGATCTCTGGCTCCCAGGTAAAGCCAAATCCTGAGCATGCTAGCACTAGGATCACAGAGAGAGAGAGACAGAGAGTGTTGGAGAGCTGCTGTCTTGATAAAGGCCTGAAACGGCTAGTGCGTAAGAGGGTCTGGACTATCAGTTATGACTGATTGTGAGAGGGGAAGATGAAGATTTTCTGCACCCAGCATGCCTTGCGATATAATTAGGCAAATGAGGTGAGAGCCCGACCAATGCCACTTCACTCCGCTGAATGCCTCCTCATCTGCATAAAGAGATCACCTTCATGAACGAGCAGAGTGGCGCAGCGGAAGCGTGCTGGGCCCATAACCCAGAGGTCGATGGATCGAAACCATCCTCTGCTAATTTTGCTTGACTTTCCTTCCAAGGACCAAGCTGTCATTTCCACACTGCCAGAAAGGAAAAGCGCAAGCTTGTGCCAGCTATGTGAGAAAAGACTTCTCAACTATCTGTGTCTGTGTAATACAAGAGTGTTCGTGAAAGGATCAACCCTGTACTTTGAAAGTAAAGACACACAACTATAACCATAAATGACTGGTGGGAGCTTCACACAACTTTCTGGGCATGCTTTGAATTTCATTCTTCCCTTTTTTTTCTGCTCTTATCTATCTCCTGGGCATTTCATGGAATGTTCTCTCTTTCTCTTCCCTGCTTTGCTTCCCATGCTGCCTATATATGCTGATTTCTACTTTTTGTACTGTTGCATTTCATTTCTTCTCTTCTGCACAACTTTGTCCTTGGTTTCAATCCCCAGTTCCTTACCCTCTGCAAAAAACGTTCTACTACTTCTCATGTTGGTATCGAAACCAAATGCACCATTGAAGCTGTTGCAAGATAGTCATTGATTTCGGGAACGTAATATTTAGAACCGAGAGCACACACATCAGAGGGCGTTGGTGGTATAGTGGTGAGCATAGCTGCTTCCCAAGCAGTTGGCCCGGGTTCGATTCCCGGCCAACGCAGTGAAAATGCTTATATATTCTGCAAGCAGGACATATTTTAATGCAACATGTCTCAAAATGGAAATTTCATGAACAGATTAATCAGCCATATATAAAAAAATAAACAAATACATAGGCAAACATCTCAATCGCACCTTCTGATACATTCATTGTCCTAATATATGATAAGTTTTATAAAGCAGAGTCACAACTCACATGTGCTGGTAATAAATATGTTACAGTGGGCAAACAATGGAAGGGCTGAGGCCCGACCAGACATTATAACTCCAACATCTCTATGTTAAAAAGCATTTCTAGGCAATATCTAGCCTCTGAAAAAAATATGCAAGATCCACCGATAAATCTGGCAAAAGTCCCTAACATTTTGTGCATACTTGTGCACTTACCAGAATGTAGCGCCACCTTGTAGCTGTCGAAGGTAATTGCTGCTCACAAAATGTTTTATCAGAAGGCAAGTTGAGAGGAATCCTAGAGGCAGATGTCCATGGAAAGAGCCGCTCACTGCAGCAGGAATGTTGGATGCTTCAAATTCGCAGAGTTTCCTGTCCAACGTCCACTCACGTCCCGAACGCTCCCAAACGCTCAAAAGCCTCACACCGGGCAAGCCCTCACCGGGTAGATCTCTGGCTCCCAGGTAAAGCCAAATCCTGAGCATGCTAGTGCTAGGATCACAGAGAGAGAGAGAGAGGGTTCATGACATGCTGTCTTGATAAAGGTCTGAAACGGCTAGTGCCTAAGAGTGTCTGACTTTCAGTTATGACTGATTGTGAGAGGGGAAGATGAAGTTTTTCTGTACCCAGCATGCCTTGCAATATACTTAGGCAAATGAGGTGAGAGCCGTACCAATCCCACGCTACTCTGCTTAATGCTCCCTATCTGCATAAAAAGAACACTTTCACAACAGAGCAGAGTGGCGCAGCGGAAGCGTGCTGGGCCCATAACCCAGAGGTCGATGGATCGAAACCATCCTCTGCTAATTTTGCTTGACTTTCCTTCCAAGGACCAAGCTGTCATTTCCACGCTGCCAGCAAGGAAAAGCACAAGCTTGTGCCAGCTATGTGAGAAAATACTTGTCAAATATCTGTGTCTGCTGAAATACAAGAGAGGGATCATCAAATGATCCACCCTGTACTTTGAAAGTAAAGACACACAATAATAAGCATAAATGACTGGTGGGACCTTCAAACACTTTTATGGGCAGGCTTTGAATTTCATTCTTTCCTTTTTGTTCTGCTCTTATCTATCTCCTGGGCATTTAATTGAATGTTCTGTATTTCTCTTCCCTGTTTTGCTTCCCATGCTGCCTCTATATATTCTTATCTATTATTTGTAATGCAGCTTTCCATTCTTCTCTTCTGCACAGCTTTGTCCTTGGTTTCAATCCCAGTTCCTTACCCTCTGCAAAAAACTTTCTATTGCTTTTCATGTTGGTATCTAAACCAAATGCACCATTGAAGCTGGTGCAAGATAGTCATTGAACTCAGGATCCTAATGTTAAGAACCGAGAGCGCACAGATCAGAGGGCGTTGGTGGTATAGTGGTGAGCATAGCTGCCTTCCAAGCAGTTGACCCGGGTTCGATTCCCGGCCAACGCAGTACAAATACTTATATATTCTGCAAGCAGGATATATTTTAATGCAACATGTCACAAAATGGAAATATAATGAACAGATTAATCAGCCGTTATATAAAAAATAAACAAATATGTAGGCAAGCATCTCAATCGCCCCTTCTGCTATATTCATTGTCCTAATATATGATAAGTTTCATAAAGCAGAGTCACCACTCACATGTGCTGGTAAAAAATATTTACAGTGGGCAGACAATGAAAGGGCTGAGGCCCGACCACACATTATAACTCCAGCATCTCTATGTTAAAAACCATTTCCTAGGCAATATCTAGCCTCTGAAAACAATATGCAAGATCCATCGATAAATCTGGTGAAAGTCGCCAACATTTTGTGCATACTTGTGCCCTCACCTGAATGTAGCGCCACCTTGTAGACGTCGGAGGTAACTGCAGCTCAAAAAATGTTTCATCAGAGGGCAAGTTTAGAGGAATCCAAAAGGCAGATGTCCATGGAAAGAGCCCCCGACTGCAGCAGGAAGGTTGGATGCTTCAAATTTGCATAGTTTCCAGTCCAACGTCCTCTCATGTACCGAACGCTCCCAAACGCTCAAAAGCCTTACACCGGGCAAGCCCTCACCGGGTAGATCTCTGGCTCCCAGGTAAAGCCAAATCCTGAGCATGCTAGCACTAGGATCACAGAGAGAGAGAGACAGAGAGTGTTGGAGAGCTGCTGTCTTGATAAAGGCCTGAAACGGCTAGTGCGTAAGAGGGTCTGGACTATCAGTTATGACTGATTGTGAGAGGGGAAGATGAAGATTTTCTGCACCCAGCATGCCTTGCGATATAATTAGGCAAATGAGGTGAGAGCCCGACCAATGCCACTTCACTCCGCTGAATGCCTCCTCATCTGCATAAAGAGATCACCTTCATGAACGAGCAGAGTGGCGCAGCGGAAGCGTGCTGGGCCCATAACCCAGAGGTCGATGGATCGAAACCATCCTCTGCTAATTTTGCTTGACTTTCCTTCCAAGGACCAAGCTGTCATTTCCACACTGCCAGAAAGGAAAAGCGCAAGCTTGTGCCAGCTATGTGAGAAAAGACTTCTCAACTATCTGTGTCTGTGTAATACAAGAGTGTTCGTGAAAGGATCAACCCTGTACTTTGAAAGTAAAGACACACAACTATAACCATAAATGACTGGTGGGAGCTTCACACAACTTTCTGGGCATGCTTTGAATTTCATTCTTCCCTTTTTTTTCTGCTCTTATCTATCTCCTGGGCATTTCATGGAATGTTCTCTCTTTCTCTTCCCTGCTTTGCTTCCCATGCTGCCTATATATGCTGATTTCTACTTTTTGTACTGTTGCATTTCATTTCTTCTCTTCTGCACAACTTTGTCCTTGGTTTCAATCCCCAGTTCCTTACCCTCTGCAAAAAACGTTCTACTACTTCTCATGTTGGTATCGAAACCAAATGCACCATTGAAGCTGTTGCAAGATAGTCATTGATTTCGGGAACGTAATATTTAGAACCGAGAGCACACACATCAGAGGGCGTTGGTGGTATAGTGGTGAGCATAGCTGCTTCCCAAGCAGTTGACCCGGGTTCGATTCCCGGCCAACGCAGTGAAAATGCTTATATATTCTGCAAGCAGGACATATTTTAATGCAACATGTCTCAAAATGGAAATTTCATGAACAGATTAATCAGCCATATATAAAAAAATAAACAAATACATAGGCAAACATCTCAATCGCACCTTCTGATACATTCATTGTCCTAATATATGATAAGTTTTATAAAGCAGAGTCACAACTCACATGTGCTGGTAATAAATATGTTACAGTGGGCAAACAATGGAAGGGCTGAGGCCCGACCAGACATTATAACTCCAACATCTCTATGTTAAAAAGCATTTCTAGGCAATATCTAGCCTCTGAAAAAAATATGCAAGATCCACCGATAAATCTGGCAAAAGTCCCTAACATTTTGTGCATACTTGTGCACTTACCAGAATGTAGCGCCACCTTGTAGCTGTCGAAGGTAATTGCTGCTCACAAAATGTTTTATCAGAAGGCAAGTTGAGAGGAATCCTAGAGGCAGATGTCCATGGAAAGAGCCGCTCACTGCAGCAGGAATGTTGGATGCTTCAAATTCGCAGAGTTTCCTGTCCAACGTCCACTCACGTCCCGAACGCTCCCAAACGCTCAAAAGCCTCACACCGGGCAAGCCCTCACCGGGTAGATCTCTGGCTCCCAGGTAAAGCCAAATCCTGAGCATGCTAGTGCTAGGATCACAGAGAGAGAGAGAGAGGGTTCATGACATGCTGTCTTGATAAAGGTCTGAAACGGCTAGTGCCTAAGAGTGTCTGACTTTCAGTTATGACTGATTGTGAGAGGGGAAGATGAAGTTTTTCTGTACCCAGCATGCCTTGCAATATACTTAGGCAAATGAGGTGAGAGCCGTACCAATCCCACGCTACTCTGCTTAATGCTCCCTATCTGCATAAAAAGAACACTTTCACAACAGAGCAGAGTGGCGCAGCGGAAGCGTGCTGGGCCCATAACCCAGAGGTCGATGGATCGAAACCATCCTCTGCTAATTTTGCTTGACTTTCCTTCCAAGGACCAAGCTGTCATTTCCACGCTGCCAGCAAGGAAAAGCACAAGCTTGTGCCAGCTATGTGAGAAAATACTTGTCAAATATCTGTGTCTGCTGAAATACAAGAGAGGGATCATCAAATGATCCACCCTGTACTTTGAAAGTAAAGACACACAATAATAAGCATAAATGACTGGTGGGACCTTCAAACACTTTTATGGGCAGGCTTTGAATTTCATTCTTTCCTTTTTGTTCTGCTCTTATCTATCTCCTGGGCATTTAATTGAATGTTCTGTATTTCTCTTCCCTGTTTTGCTTCCCATGCTGCCTCTATATATTCTTATCTATTATTTGTAATGCAGCTTTCCATTCTTCTCTTCTGCACAGCTTTGTCCTTGGTTTCAATCCCAGTTCCTTACCCTCTGCAAAAAACTTTCTATTGCTTTTCATGTTGGTATCTAAACCAAATGCACCATTGAAGCTGGTGCAAGATAGTCATTGAACTCAGGATCCTAATGTTAAGAACCGAGAGCGCACAGATCAGAGGGCGTTGGTGGTATAGTGGTGAGCATAGCTGCCTTCCAAGCAGTTGACCCGGGTTCGATTCCCGGCCAACGCAGTACAAATACTTATATATTCTGCAAGCAGGATATATTTTAATGCAACATGTCACAAAATGGAAATATAATGAACAGATTAATCAGCCGTTATATAAAAAATAAACAAATATGTAGGCAAGCATCTCAATCGCCCCTTCTGCTATATTCATTGTCCTAATATATGATAAGTTTCATAAAGCAGAGTCACCACTCACATGTGCTGGTAAAAAATATTTACAGTGGGCAGACAATGAAAGGGCTGAGGCCCGACCACACATTATAACTCCAGCATCTCTATGTTAAAAACCATTTCCTAGGCAATATCTAGCCTCTGAAAACAATATGCAAGATCCATCGATAAATCTGGTGAAAGTCGCCAACATTTTGTGCATACTTGTGCCCTCACCTGAATGTAGCGCCACCTTGTAGACGTCGGAGGTAACTGCAGCTCAAAAAATGTTTCATCAGAGGGCAAGTTTAGAGGAATCCAAAAGGCAGATGTCCATGGAAAGAGCCCCCGACTGCAGCAGGAAGGTTGGATGCTTCAAATTTGCATAGTTTCCAGTCCAACGTCCTCTCATGTACCGAACGCTCCCAAACGCTCAAAAGCCTTACACCGGGCAAGCCCTCACCGGGTAGATCTCTGGCTCCCAGGTAAAGCCAAATCCTGAGCATGCTAGCACTAGGATCACAGAGAGAGAGAGACAGAGAGTGTTGGAGAGCTGCTGTCTTGATAAAGGCCTGAAACGGCTAGTGCGTAAGAGGGTCTGGACTATCAGTTATGACTGATTGTGAGAGGGGAAGATGAAGATTTTCTGCACCCAGCATGCCTTGCGATATAATTAGGCAAATGAGGTGAGAGCCCGACCAATGCCACTTCACTCCGCTGAATGCCTCCTCATCTGCATAAAGAGATCACCTTCATGAACGAGCAGAGTGGCGCAGCGGAAGCGTGCTGGGCCCATAACCCAGAGGTCGATGGATCGAAACCATCCTCTGCTAATTTTGCTTGACTTTCCTTCCAAGGACCAAGCTGTCATTTCCACACTGCCAGAAAGGAAAAGCGCAAGCTTGTGCCAGCTATGTGAGAAAAGACTTCTCAACTATCTGTGTCTGTGTAATACAAGAGTGTTCGTGAAAGGATCAACCCTGTACTTTGAAAGTAAAGACACACAACTATAACCATAAATGACTGGTGGGAGCTTCACACAACTTTCTGGGCATGCTTTGAATTTCATTCTTCCCTTTTTTTTCTGCTCTTATCTATCTCCTGGGCATTTCATGGAATGTTCTCTCTTTCTCTTCCCTGCTTTGCTTCCCATGCTGCCTATATATGCTGATTTCTACTTTTTGTACTGTTGCATTTCATTTCTTCTCTTCTGCACAACTTTGTCCTTGGTTTCAATCCCCAGTTCCTTACCCTCTGCAAAAAACGTTCTACTACTTCTCATGTTGGTATCGAAACCAAATGCACCATTGAAGCTGTTGCAAGATAGTCATTGATTTCGGGAACGTAATATTTAGAACCGAGAGCACACACATCAGAGGGCGTTGGTGGTATAGTGGTGAGCATAGCTGCTTCCCAAGCAGTTGACCCGGGTTCGATTCCCGGCCAACGCAGTGAAAATGCTTATATATTCTGCAAGCAGGACATATTTTAATGCAACATGTCTCAAAATGGAAATTTCATGAACAGATTAATCAGCCATATATAAAAAAATAAACAAATACATAGGCAAACATCTCAATCGCACCTTCTGATACATTCATTGTCCTAATATATGATAAGTTTTATAAAGCAGAGTCACAACTCACATGTGCTGGTAATAAATATGTTACAGTGGGCAAACAATGGAAGGGCTGAGGCCCGACCAGACATTATAACTCCAACATCTCTATGTTAAAAAGCATTTCTAGGCAATATCTAGCCTCTGAAAAAAATATGCAAGATCCACCGATAAATCTGGCAAAAGTCCCTAACATTTTGTGCATACTTGTGCACTTACCAGAATGTAGCGCCACCTTGTAGCTGTCGAAGGTAATTGCTGCTCACAAAATGTTTTATCAGAAGGCAAGTTGAGAGGAATCCTAGAGGCAGATGTCCATGGAAAGAGCCGCTCACTGCAGCAGGAATGTTGGATGCTTCAAATTCGCAGAGTTTCCTGTCCAACGTCCACTTACGTCCCGAACGCTCCCAAACGCTCAAAAGCCTCACACCGGGCAAGCCCTCACCGGGTAGATCTCTGGCTCCCAGGTAAAGCCAAATCCTGAGCATGCTAGTGCTAGGATCACAGAGAGAGAGAGAGAGGGTTCATGACATGCTGTCTTGATAAAGGTCTGAAACGGCTAGTGCCTAAGAGTGTCTGACTTTCAGTTATGACTGATTGTGAGAGGGGAAGATGAAGTTTTTCTGTACCCAGCATGCCTTGCAATATACTTAGGCAAATGAGGTGAGAGCCGTACCAATCCCACGCTACTCTGCTTAATGCTCCCTATCTGCATAAAAAGAACACTTTCACATCAGAGCAGAGTGGCTCAGCGGAAGCGTGCTGGGCCCATAACCCAGAGGTCGATGGATCGAAACCATCCTCTGCTAATTTTGCTTGACTTTCCTTCCAAGGACCAAGCTGTCATTTCCACGCTGCCAGCAAGGAAAAGCACAAGCTTGTGCCAGCTATGTGAGAAAATACTTGTCAAATATCTGTGTCTGCTGAAATACAAGAGAGGGATCATCAAATGATCCACCCTGTACTTTGAAAGTAAAGACACACAATAATAAGCATAAATGACTGGTGGGACCTTCAAACACTTTTATGGGCAGGCTTTGAATTTCATTCTTTCCTTTTTGTTCTGCTCTTATCTATCTCCTGGGCATTTAATTGAATGTTCTGTATTTCTCTTCCCTGTTTTGCTTCCCATGCTGCCTCTATATATTCTTATCTATTATTTGTAATGCAGCTTTCCATTCTTCTCTTCTGCACAGCTTTGTCCTTGGTTTCAATCCCAGTTCCTTACCCTCTGCAAAAAACTTTCTATTGCTTTTCATGTTGGTATCTAAACCAAATGCACCATTGAAGCTGGTGCAAGATAGTCATTGAACTCAGGATCCTAATGTTAAGAACCGAGAGCGCACAGATCAGAGGGCGTTGGTGGTATAGTGGTGAGCATAGCTGCCTTCCAAGTAGTTGACCCGGGTTCGATTCCCGGCCAACGCAGTACAAATACTTATATATTCTGCAAGCAGGATATATTTTAATGCAACATGTCACAAAATGGAAATATAATGAACAGATTAATCAGCCGTTATATAAAAAATAAACAAATATGTAGGCAAGCATCTCAATCGCCCCTTCTGCTATATTCATTGTCCTAATATATGATAAGTTTCATAAAGCAGAGTCACCACTCACATGTGCTGGTAAAAAATATTTACAGTGGGCAGACAATGAAAGGGCTGAGGCCCGACCACACATTATAACTCCAGCATCTCTATGTTAAAAACCATTTCCTAGGCAATATCTAGCCTCTGAAAACAATATGCAAGATCCATCGATAAATCTGGTGAAAGTCGCCAACATTTTGTGCATACTTGTGCCCTCACCTGAATGTAGCGCCACCTTGTAGACGTCGGAGGTAACTGCAGCTCAAAAAATGTTTCATCAGAGGGCAAGTTTAGAGGAATCCAAAAGGCAGATGTCCATGGAAAGAGCCCCCGACTGCAGCAGGAAGGTTGGATGCTTCAAATTTGCATAGTTTCCAGTCCAACGTCCTCTCATGTACCGAACGCTCCCAAAAGCTCAAAAGCCTTACACCGGGCAAGCCCTCACCGGGTAGATCTCTGGCTCCCAGGTAAAGCCAAATCCTGAGCATGCTAGCACTAGGATCACAGAGAGAGAGAGACAGAGAGTGTTGGAGAGCTGCTGTCTTGATAAAGGCCTGAAACGGCTAGTGCGTAAGAGGGTCTGGACTATCAGTTATGACTGATTGTGAGAGGGGAAGATGAAGATTTTCTGCACCCAGCATGCCTTGCGATATAATTAGGCAAATGAGGTGAGAGCCCGACCAATGCCACTTCACTCCGCTGAATGCCTCCTCATCTGCATAAAGAGATCACCTTCATGAACGAGCAGAGTGGCGCAGCGGAAGCGTGCTGGGCCCATAACCCAGAGGTCGATGGATCGAAACCATCCTCTGCTAATTTTGCTTGACTTTCCTTCCAAGGACGAAGCTGTCATTTCCACACTGCCAGAAAGGAAAAGCGCAAGCTTGTGCCAGCTATGTGAGAAAAGACTTCTCAACTATCTGTGTCTGTGTAATACAAGAGTGTTCGTGAAAGGATCAACCCTGTACTTTGAAAGTAAAGACACACAACTATAACCATAAATGACTGGTGGGAGCTTCACACAACTTTCTGGGCATGCTTTGAATTTCATTCTTCCCTTTTTTTTCTGCTCTTATCTATCTCCTGGGCATTTCATGGAATGTTCTCTCTTTCTCTTCCCTGCTTTGCTTCCCATGCTGCCTATATATGCTGATTTCTACTTTTTGTACTGTTGCATTTCATTTCTTCTCTTCTGCACAACTTTGTCCTTGGTTTCAATCCCCAGTTCCTTACCCTCTGCAAAAAACGTTCTACTACTTCTCATGTTGGTATCGAAACCAAATGCACCATTGAAGCTGTTGCAAGATAGTCATTGATTTCGGGAACGTAATATTTAGAACCGAGAGCACACACATCAGAGGGCGTTGGTGGTATAGTGGTGAGCATAGCTGCTTCCCAAGCAGTTGACCCGGGTTCGATTCCCGGCCAACGCAGTGAAAATGCTTATATATTCTGCAAGCAGGACATATTTTAATGCAACAGGTCTCAAAATGGAAATTTCATGAACAGATTAATCAGCCATATATAAAAAAATAAACAAATACATAGGCAAACATCTCAATCGCACCTTCTGATACATTCATTGTCCTAATATATGATAAGTTTTATAAAGCAGAGTCACAACTCACATGTGCTGGTAATAAATATGTTACAGTGGGCAAACAATGGAAGGGCTGAGGCCCGACCAGACATTATAACTCCAACATCTCTATGTTAAAAAGCATTTCTAGGCAATATCTAGCCTCTGAAAAAAATATGCAAGATCCACCGATAAATCTGGCAAAAGTCCCTAACATTTTGTGCATACTTGTGCACTTACCAGAATGTAGCGCCACCTTGTAGCTGTCGAAGGTAATTGCTGCTCACAAAATGTTTTATCAGAAGGCAAGTTGAGAGGAATCCTAGAGGCAGATGTCCATGGAAAGAGCCGCTCACTGCAGCAGGAATGTTGGATGCTTCAAATTCGCAGAGTTTCCTGTCCAACGTCCACTCACGTCCCGAACGCTCCCAAACGCTCAAAAGCCTCACACCGGGCAAGCCCTCACCGGGTAGATCTCTGGCTCCCAGGTAAAGCCAAATCCTGAGCATGCTAGTGCTAGGATCACAGAGAGAGAGAGAGAGGGTTCATGACATGCTGTCTTGATAAAGGTCTGAAACGGCTAGTGCCTAAGAGTGTCTGACTTTCAGTTATGACTGATTGTGAGAGGGGAAGATGAAGTTTTTCTGTACCCAGCATGCCTTGCAATATACTTAGGCAAATGAGGTGAGAGCCGTACCAATCCCACGCTACTCTGCTTAATGCTCCCTATCTGCATAAAAAGAACACTTTCACAACAGAGCAGAGTGGCGCAGCGGAAGCGTGCTGGGCCCATAACCCAGAGGTCGATGGATCGAAACCATCCTCTGCTAATTTTGCTTGACTTTCCTTCCAAGGACCAAGCTGTCATTTCCACGCTGCCAGCAAGGAAAAGCACAAGCTTGTGCCAGCTATGTGAGAAAATACTTGTCAAATATCTGTGTCTGCTGAAATACAAGAGAGGGATCATCAAATGATCCACCCTGTACTTTGAAAGTAAAGACACACAATAATAAGCATAAATGACTGGTGGGACCTTCAAACACTTTTATGGGCAGGCTTTGAATTTCATTCTTTCCTTTTTGTTCTGCTCTTATCTATCTCCTGGGCATTTAATTGAATGTTCTGTATTTCTCTTCCCTGTTTTGCTTCCCATGCTGCCTCTATATATTCTTATCTATTATTTGTAATGCAGCTTTCCATTCTTCTCTTCTGCACAGCTTTGTCCTTGGTTTCAATCCCAGTTCCTTACCCTCTGCAAAAAACTTTCTATTGCTTTTCATGTTGGTATCTAAACCAAATGCACCATTGAAGCTGGTGCAAGATAGTCATTGAACTCAGGATCCTAATGTTAAGAACCGAGAGCGCACAGATCAGAGGGCGTTGGTGGTATAGTGGTGAGCATAGCTGCCTTCCAAGCAGTTGACCCGGGTTCGATTCCCGGCCAACGCAGTACAAATACTTATATATTCTGCAAGCAGGATATATTTTAATGCAACATGTCACAAAATGGAAATATAATGAACAGATTAATCAGCCGTTATATAAAAAATAAACAAATATGTAGGCAAGCATCTCAATCGCCCCTTCTGCTATATTCATTGTCCTAATATATGATAAGTTTCATAAAGCAGAGTCACCACTCACATGTGCTGGTAAAAAATATTTACAGTGGGCAGACAATGAAAGGGCTGAGGCCCGACCACACATTATAACTCCAGCATCTCTATGTTAAAAACCATTTCCTAGGCAATATCTAGCCTCTGAAAACAATATGCAAGATCCATCGATAAATCTGGTGAAAGTCGCCAACATTTTGTGCATACTTGTGCCCTCACCTGAATGTAGCGCCACCTTGTAGACGTCGGAGGTAACTGCAGCTCAAAAAATGTTTCATCAGAGGGCAAGTTTAGAGGAATCCAAAAGGCAGATGTCCATGGAAAGAGCCCCCGACTGCAGCAGGAAGGTTGGATGCTTCAAATTTGCATAGTTTCCAGTCCAACGTCCTCTCATGTACCGAACGCTCCCAAACGCTCAAAAGCCTTACACCGGGCAAGCCCTCACCGGGTAGATCTCTGGCTCCCAGGTAAAGCCAAATCCTGAGCATGCTAGCACTAGGATCACAGAGAGAGAGAGACAGAGAGTGTTGGAGAGCTGCTGTCTTGATAAAGGCCTGAAACGGCTAGTGCGTAAGAGGGTCTGGACTATCAGTTATGACTGATTGTGAGAGGGGAAGATGAAGATTTTCTGCACCCAGCATGCCTTGCGATATAATTAGGCAAATGAGGTGAGAGCCCGACCAATGCCACTTCACTCCGCTGAATGCCTCCTCATCTGCATAAAGAGATCACCTTCATGAACGAGCAGAGTGGCGCAGCGGAAGCGTGCTGGGCCCATAACCCAGAGGTCGATGGATCGAAACCATCCTCTGCTAATTTTGCTTGACTTTCCTTCCAAGGACCAAGCTGTCATTTCCACACTGCCAGAAAGGAAAAGCGCAAGCTTGTGCCAGCTATGTGAGAAAAGACTTCTCAACTATCTGTGTCTGTGTAATACAAGAGTGTTCGTGAAAGGATCAACCCTGTACTTTGAAAGTAAAGACACACAACTATAACCATAAATGACTGGTGGGAGCTTCACACAACTTTCTGGGCATGCTTTGAATTTCATTCTTCCCTTTTTTTTCTGCTCTTATCTATCTCCTGGGCATTTCATGGAATGTTCTCTCTTTCTCTTCCCTGCTTTGCTTCCCATGCTGCCTATATATGCTGATTTCTACTTTTTGTACTGTTGCATTTCATTTCTTCTCTTCTGCACAACTTTGTCCTTGGTTTCAATCCCCAGTTCCTTACCCTCTGCAAAAAACGTTCTACTACTTCTCATGTTGGTATCGAAACCAAATGCACCATTGAAGCTGTTGCAAGATAGTCATTGATTTCGGGAACGTAATATTTAGAACCGAGAGCACACACATCAGAGGGCGTTGGTGGTATAGTGGTGAGCATAGCTGCTTCCCAAGCAGTTGACCCGGGTTCGATTCCCGGCCAACGCAGTGAAAATGCTTATATATTCTGCAAGCAGGACATATTTTAATGCAACATGTCTCAAAATGGAAATTTCATGAACAGATTAATCAGCCATATATAAAAAAATAAACAAATACATAGGCAAACATCTCAATCGCACCTTCTGATACATTCATTGTCCTAATATATGATAAGTTTTATAAAGCAGAGTCACAACTCACATGTGCTGGTAATAAATATGTTACAGTGGGCAAACAATGGAAGGGCTGAGGCCCGACCAGACATTATAACTCCAACATCTCTATGTTAAAAAGCATTTCTAGGCAATATCTAGCCTCTGAAAAAAATATGCAAGATCCACCGATAAATCTGGCAAAAGTCCCTAACATTTTGTGCATACTTGTGCACTTACCAGAATGTAGCGCCACCTTGTAGCTGTCGAAGGTAATTGCTGCTCACAAAATGTTTTATCAGAAGGCAAGTTGAGAGGAATCCTAGAGGCAGATGTCCATGGAAAGAGCCGCTCACTGCAGCAGGAATGTTGGATGCTTCAAATTCGCAGAGTTTCCTGTCCAACGTCCACTCACGTCCCGAACGCTCCCAAACGCTCAAAAGCCTCACACCGGGCAAGCCCTCACCGGGTAGATCTCTGGCTCCCAGGTAAAGCCAAATCCTGAGCATGCTAGTGCTAGGATCACAGAGAGAGAGAGAGAGGGTTCATGACATGCTGTCTTGATAAAGGTCTGAAACGGCTAGTGCCTAAGAGTGTCTGACTTTCAGTTATGACTGATTGTGAGAGGGGAAGATGAAGTTTTTCTGTACCCAGCATGCCTTGCAATATACTTAGGCAAATGAGGTGAGAGCCGTACCAATCCCACGCTACTCTGCTTAATGCTCCCTATCTGCATAAAAAGAACACTTTCACAACAGAGCAGAGTGGCGCAGCGGAAGCGTGCTGGGCCCATAACCCAGAGGTCGATGGATCGAAACCATCCTCTGCTAATTTTGCTTGACTTTCCTTCCAAGGACCAAGCTGTCATTTCCACGCTGCCAGCAAGGAAAAGCACAAGCTTGTGCCAGCTATGTGAGAAAATACTTGTCAAATATCTGTGTCTGCTGAAATACAAGAGAGGGATCATCAAATGATCCACCCTGTACTTTGAAAGTAAAGACACACAATAATAAGCATAAATGACTGGTGGGACCTTCAAACACTTTTATGGGCAGGCTTTGAATTTCATTCTTTCCTTTTTGTTCTGCTCTTATCTATCTCCTGGGCATTTAATTGAATGTTCTGTATTTCTCTTCCCTGTTTTGCTTCCCATGCTGCCTCTATATATTCTTATCTATTATTTGTAATGCAGCTTTCCATTCTTCTCTTCTGCACAGCTTTGTCCTTGGTTTCAATCCCAGTTCCTTACCCTCTGCAAAAAACTTTCTATTGCTTTTCATGTTGGTATCTAAACCAAATGCACCATTGAAGCTGGTGCAAGATAGTCATTGAACTCAGGATCCTAATGTTAAGAACCGAGAGCGCACAGATCAGAGGGCGTTGGTGGTATAGTGGTGAGCATAGCTGCCTTCCAAGCAGTTGACCCGGGTTCGATTCCCGGCCAACGCAGTACAAATACTTATATATTCTGCAAGCAGGATATATTTTAATGCAACATGTCACAAAATGGAAATATAATGAACAGATTAATCAGCCGTTATATAAAAAATAAACAAATATGTAGGCAAGCATCTCAATCGCCCCTTCTGCTATATTCATTGTCCTAATATATGATAAGTTTCATAAAGCAGAGTCACCACTCACATGTGCTGGTAAAAAATATTTACAGTGGGCAGACAATGAAAGGGCTGAGGCCCGACCACACATTATAACTCCAGCATCTCTATGTTAAAAACCATTTCCTAGGCAATATCTAGCCTCTGAAAACAATATGCAAGATCCATCGATAAATCTGGTGAAAGTCGCCAACATTTTGTGCATACTTGTGCCCTCACCTGAATGTAGCGCCACCTTGTAGACGTCGGAGGTAACTGCAGCTCAAAAAATGTTTCATCAGAGGGCAAGTTTAGAGGAATCCAAAAGGCAGATGTCCATGGAAAGAGCCCCCGACTGCAGCAGGAAGGTTGGATGCTTCAAATTTGCATAGTTTCCAGTCCAACGTCCTCTCATGTACCGAACGCTCCCAAACGCTCAAAAGCCTTACACCGGGCAAGCCCTCACCGGGTAGATCTCTGGCTCCCAGGTAAAGCCAAATCCTGAGCATGCTAGCACTAGGATCACAGAGAGAGAGAGACAGAGAGTGTTGGAGAGCTGCTGTCTTGATAAAGGCCTGAAACGGCTAGTGCGTAAGAGGGTCTGGACTATCAGTTATGACTGATTGTGAGAGGGGAAGATGAAGATTTTCTGCACCCAGCATGCCTTGCGATATAATTAGGCAAATGAGGTGAGAGCCCGACCAATGCCACTTCACTCCGCTGAATGCCTCCTCATCTGCATAAAGAGATCACCTTCATGAACGAGCAGAGTGGCGCAGCGGAAGCGTGCTGGGCCCATAACCCAGAGGTCGATGGATCGAAACCATCCTCTGCTAATTTTGCTTGACTTTCCTTCCAAGGACCAAGCTGTCATTTCCACACTGCCAGAAAGGAAAAGCGCAAGCTTGTGCCAGCTATGTGAGAAAAGACTTCTCAACTATCTGTGTCTGTGTAATACAAGAGTGTTCGTGAAAGGATCAACCCTGTACTTTGAAAGTAAAGACACACAACTATAACCATAAATGACTGGTGGGAGCTTCACACAACTTTCTGGGCATGCTTTGAATTTCATTCTTCCCTTTTTTTTCTGCTCTTATCTATCTCCTGGGCATTTCATGGAATGTTCTCTCTTTCTCTTCCCTGCTTTGCTTCCCATGCTGCCTATATATGCTGATTTCTACTTTTTGTACTGTTGCATTTCATTTCTTCTCTTCTGCACAACTTTGTCCTTGGTTTCAATCCCCAGTTCCTTACCCTCTGCAAAAAACGTTCTACTACTTCTCATGTTGGTATCGAAACCAAATGCACCATTGAAGCTGTTGCAAGATAGTCATTGATTTCGGGAACGTAATATTTAGAACCGAGAGCACACACATCAGAGGGCGTTGGTGGTATAGTGGTGAGCATAGCTGCTTCCCAAGCAGTTGACCCGGGTTCGATTCCCGGCCAACGCAGTGAAAATGCTTATATATTCTGCAAGCAGGACATATTTTAATGCAACATGTCTCAAAATGGAAATTTCATGAACAGATTAATCAGCCATATATAAAAAAATAAACAAATACATAGGCAAACATCTCAATCGCACCTTCTGATACATTCATTGTCCTAATATATGATAAGTTTTATAAAGCAGAGTCACAACTCACATGTGCTGGTAATAAATATGTTACAGTGGGCAAACAATGGAAGGGCTGAGGCCCGACCAGACATTATAACTCCAACATCTCTATGTTAAAAAGCATTTCTAGGCAATATCTAGCCTCTGAAAAAAATATGCAAGATCCACCGATAAATCTGGCAAAAGTCCCTAACATTTTGTGCATACTTGTGCACTTACCAGAATGTAGCGCCACCTTGTAGCTGTCGAAGGTAATTGCTGCTCACAAAATGTTTTATCAGAAGGCAAGTTGAGAGGAATCCTAGAGGCAGATGTCCATGGAAAGAGCCGCTCACTGCAGCAGGAATGTTGGATGCTTCAAATTCGCAGAGTTTCCTGTCCAACGTCCACTTACGTCCCGAACGCTCCCAAACGCTCAAAAGCCTCACACCGGGCAAGCCCTCACCGGGTAGATCTCTGGCTCCCAGGTAAAGCCAAATCCTGAGCATGCTAGTGCTAGGATCACAGAGAGAGAGAGAGAGGGTTCATGACATGCTGTCTTGATAAAGGTCTGAAACGGCTAGTGCCTAAGAGTGTCTGACTTTCAGTTATGACTGATTGTGAGAGGGGAAGATGAAGTTTTTCTGTACCCAGCATGCCTTGCAATATACTTAGGCAAATGAGGTGAGAGCCGTACCAATCCCACGCTACTCTGCTTAATGCTCCCTATCTGCATAAAAAGAACACTTTCACATCAGAGCAGAGTGGCTCAGCGGAAGCGTGCTGGGCCCATAACCCAGAGGTCGATGGATCGAAACCATCCTCTGCTAATTTTGCTTGACTTTCCTTCCAAGGACCAAGCTGTCATTTCCACGCTGCCAGCAAGGAAAAGCACAAGCTTGTGCCAGCTATGTGAGAAAATACTTGTCAAATATCTGTGTCTGCTGAAATACAAGAGAGGGATCATCAAATGATCCACCCTGTACTTTGAAAGTAAAGACACACAATAATAAGCATAAATGACTGGTGGGACCTTCAAACACTTTTATGGGCAGGCTTTGAATTTCATTCTTTCCTTTTTGTTCTGCTCTTATCTATCTCCTGGGCATTTAATTGAATGTTCTGTATTTCTCTTCCCTGTTTTGCTTCCCATGCTGCCTCTATATATTCTTATCTATTATTTGTAATGCAGCTTTCCATTCTTCTCTTCTGCACAGCTTTGTCCTTGGTTTCAATCCCAGTTCCTTACCCTCTGCAAAAAACTTTCTATTGCTTTTCATGTTGGTATCTAAACCAAATGCACCATTGAAGCTGGTGCAAGATAGTCATTGAACTCAGGATCCTAATGTTAAGAACCGAGAGCGCACAGATCAGAGGGCGTTGGTGGTATAGTGGTGAGCATAGCTGCCTTCCAAGTAGTTGACCCGGGTTCGATTCCCGGCCAACGCAGTACAAATACTTATATATTCTGCAAGCAGGATATATTTTAATGCAACATGTCACAAAATGGAAATATAATGAACAGATTAATCAGCCGTTATATAAAAAATAAACAAATATGTAGGCAAGCATCTCAATCGCCCCTTCTGCTATATTCATTGTCCTAATATATGATAAGTTTCATAAAGCAGAGTCACCACTCACATGTGCTGGTAAAAAATATTTACAGTGGGCAGACAATGAAAGGGCTGAGGCCCGACCACACATTATAACTCCAGCATCTCTATGTTAAAAACCATTTCCTAGGCAATATCTAGCCTCTGAAAACAATATGCAAGATCCATCGATAAATCTGGTGAAAGTCGCCAACATTTTGTGCATACTTGTGCCCTCACCTGAATGTAGCGCCACCTTGTAGACGTCGGAGGTAACTGCAGCTCAAAAAATGTTTCATCAGAGGGCAAGTTTAGAGGAATCCAAAAGGCAGATGTCCATGGAAAGAGCCCCCGACTGCAGCAGGAAGGTTGGATGCTTCAAATTTGCATAGTTTCCAGTCCAACGTCCTCTCATGTACCGAACGCTCCCAAAAGCTCAAAAGCCTTACACCGGGCAAGCCCTCACCGGGTAGATCTCTGGCTCCCAGGTAAAGCCAAATCCTGAGCATGCTAGCACTAGGATCACAGAGAGAGAGAGACAGAGAGTGTTGGAGAGCTGCTGTCTTGATAAAGGCCTGAAACGGCTAGTGCGTAAGAGGGTCTGGACTATCAGTTATGACTGATTGTGAGAGGGGAAGATGAAGATTTTCTGCACCCAGCATGCCTTGCGATATAATTAGGCAAATGAGGTGAGAGCCCGACCAATGCCACTTCACTCCGCTGAATGCCTCCTCATCTGCATAAAGAGATCACCTTCATGAACGAGCAGAGTGGCGCAGCGGAAGCGTGCTGGGCCCATAACCCAGAGGTCGATGGATCGAAACCATCCTCTGCTAATTTTGCTTGACTTTCCTTCCAAGGACGAAGCTGTCATTTCCACACTGCCAGAAAGGAAAAGCGCAAGCTTGTGCCAGCTATGTGAGAAAAGACTTCTCAACTATCTGTGTCTGTGTAATACAAGAGTGTTCGTGAAAGGATCAACCCTGTACTTTGAAAGTAAAGACACACAACTATAACCATAAATGACTGGTGGGAGCTTCACACAACTTTCTGGGCATGCTTTGAATTTCATTCTTCCCTTTTTTTTCTGCTCTTATCTATCTCCTGGGCATTTCATGGAATGTTCTCTCTTTCTCTTCCCTGCTTTGCTTCCCATGCTGCCTATATATGCTGATTTCTACTTTTTGTACTGTTGCATTTCATTTCTTCTCTTCTGCACAACTTTGTCCTTGGTTTCAATCCCCAGTTCCTTACCCTCTGCAAAAAACGTTCTACTACTTCTCATGTTGGTATCGAAACCAAATGCACCATTGAAGCTGTTGCAAGATAGTCATTGATTTCGGGAACGTAATATTTAGAACCGAGAGCACACACATCAGAGGGCGTTGGTGGTATAGTGGTGAGCATAGCTGCTTCCCAAGCAGTTGACCCGGGTTCGATTCCCGGCCAACGCAGTGAAAATGCTTATATATTCTGCAAGCAGGACATATTTTAATGCAACAGGTCTCAAAATGGAAATTTCATGAACAGATTAATCAGCCATATATAAAAAAATAAACAAATACATAGGCAAACATCTCAATCGCACCTTCTGATACATTCATTGTCCTAATATATGATAAGTTTTATAAAGCAGAGTCACAACTCACATGTGCTGGTAATAAATATGTTACAGTGGGCAAACAATGGAAGGGCTGAGGCCCGACCAGACATTATAACTCCAACATCTCTATGTTAAAAAGCATTTCTAGGCAATATCTAGCCTCTGAAAAAAATATGCAAGATCCACCGATAAATCTGGCAAAAGTCCCTAACATTTTGTGCATACTTGTGCACTTACCAGAATGTAGCGCCACCTTGTAGCTGTCGAAGGTAATTGCTGCTCACAAAATGTTTTATCAGAAGGCAAGTTGAGAGGAATCCTAGAGGCAGATGTCCATGGAAAGAGCCGCTCACTGCAGCAGGAATGTTGGATGCTTCAAATTCGCAGAGTTTCCTGTCCAACGTCCACTCACGTCCCGAACGCTCCCAAACGCTCAAAAGCCTCACACCGGGCAAGCCCTCACCGGGTAGATCTCTGGCTCCCAGGTAAAGCCAAATCCTGAGCATGCTAGTGCTAGGATCACAGAGAGAGAGAGAGAGGGTTCATGACATGCTGTCTTGATAAAGGTCTGAAACGGCTAGTGCCTAAGAGTGTCTGACTTTCAGTTATGACTGATTGTGAGAGGGGAAGATGAAGTTTTTCTGTACCCAGCATGCCTTGCAATATACTTAGGCAAATGAGGTGAGAGCCGTACCAATCCCACGCTACTCTGCTTAATGCTCCCTATCTGCATAAAAAGAACACTTTCACAACAGAGCAGAGTGGCGCAGCGGAAGCGTGCTGGGCCCATAACCCAGAGGTCGATGGATCGAAACCATCCTCTGCTAATTTTGCTTGACTTTCCTTCCAAGGACCAAGCTGTCATTTCCACGCTGCCAGCAAGGAAAAGCACAAGCTTGTGCCAGCTATGTGAGAAAATACTTGTCAAATATCTGTGTCTGCTGAAATACAAGAGAGGGATCATCAAATGATCCACCCTGTACTTTGAAAGTAAAGACACACAATAATAAGCATAAATGACTGGTGGGACCTTCAAACACTTTTATGGGCAGGCTTTGAATTTCATTCTTTCCTTTTTGTTCTGCTCTTATCTATCTCCTGGGCATTTAATTGAATGTTCTGTATTTCTCTTCCCTGTTTTGCTTCCCATGCTGCCTCTATATATTCTTATCTATTATTTGTAATGCAGCTTTCCATTCTTCTCTTCTGCACAGCTTTGTCCTTGGTTTCAATCCCAGTTCCTTACCCTCTGCAAAAAACTTTCTATTGCTTTTCATGTTGGTATCTAAACCAAATGCACCATTGAAGCTGGTGCAAGATAGTCATTGAACTCAGGATCCTAATGTTAAGAACCGAGAGCGCACAGATCAGAGGGCGTTGGTGGTATAGTGGTGAGCATAGCTGCCTTCCAAGCAGTTGACCCGGGTTCGATTCCCGGCCAACGCAGTACAAATACTTATATATTCTGCAAGCAGGATATATTTTAATGCAACATGTCACAAAATGGAAATATAATGAACAGATTAATCAGCCGTTATATAAAAAATAAACAAATATGTAGGCAAGCATCTCAATCGCCCCTTCTGCTATATTCATTGTCCTAATATATGATAAGTTTCATAAAGCAGAGTCACCACTCACATGTGCTGGTAAAAAATATTTACAGTGGGCAGACAATGAAAGGGCTGAGGCCCGACCACACATTATAACTCCAGCATCTCTATGTTAAAAACCATTTCCTAGGCAATATCTAGCCTCTGAAAACAATATGCAAGATCCATCGATAAATCTGGTGAAAGTCGCCAACATTTTGTGCATACTTGTGCCCTCACCTGAATGTAGCGCCACCTTGTAGACGTCGGAGGTAACTGCAGCTCAAAAAATGTTTCATCAGAGGGCAAGTTTAGAGGAATCCAAAAGGCAGATGTCCATGGAAAGAGCCCCCGACTGCAGCAGGAAGGTTGGATGCTTCAAATTTGCATAGTTTCCAGTCCAACGTCCTCTCATGTACCGAACGCTCCCAAACGCTCAAAAGCCTTACACCGGGCAAGCCCTCACCGGGTAGATCTCTGGCTCCCAGGTAAAGCCAAATCCTGAGCATGCTAGCACTAGGATCACAGAGAGAGAGAGACAGAGAGTGTTGGAGAGCTGCTGTCTTGATAAAGGCCTGAAACGGCTAGTGCGTAAGAGGGTCTGGACTATCAGTTATGACTGATTGTGAGAGGGGAAGATGAAGATTTTCTGCACCCAGCATGCCTTGCGATATAATTAGGCAAATGAGGTGAGAGCCCGACCAATGCCACTTCACTCCGCTGAATGCCTCCTCATCTGCATAAAGAGATCACCTTCATGAACGAGCAGAGTGGCGCAGCGGAAGCGTGCTGGGCCCATAACCCAGAGGTCGATGGATCGAAACCATCCTCTGCTAATTTTGCTTGACTTTCCTTCCAAGGACCAAGCTGTCATTTCCACACTGCCAGAAAGGAAAAGCGCAAGCTTGTGCCAGCTATGTGAGAAAAGACTTCTCAACTATCTGTGTCTGTGTAATACAAGAGTGTTCGTGAAAGGATCAACCCTGTACTTTGAAAGTAAAGACACACAACTATAACCATAAATGACTGGTGGGAGCTTCACACAACTTTCTGGGCATGCTTTGAATTTCATTCTTCCCTTTTTTTTCTGCTCTTATCTATCTCCTGGGCATTTCATGGAATGTTCTCTCTTTCTCTTCCCTGCTTTGCTTCCCATGCTGCCTATATATGCTGATTTCTACTTTTTGTACTGTTGCATTTCATTTCTTCTCTTCTGCACAACTTTGTCCTTGGTTTCAATCCCCAGTTCCTTACCCTCTGCAAAAAACGTTCTACTACTTCTCATGTTGGTATCGAAACCAAATGCACCATTGAAGCTGTTGCAAGATAGTCATTGATTTCGGGAACGTAATATTTAGAACCGAGAGCACACACATCAGAGGGCGTTGGTGGTATAGTGGTGAGCATAGCTGCTTCCCAAGCAGTTGACCCGGGTTCGATTCCCGGCCAACGCAGTGAAAATGCTTATATATTCTGCAAGCAGGACATATTTTAATGCAACATGTCTCAAAATGGAAATTTCATGAACAGATTAATCAGCCATATATAAAAAAATAAACAAATACATAGGCAAACATCTCAATCGCACCTTCTGATACATTCATTGTCCTAATATATGATAAGTTTTATAAAGCAGAGTCACAACTCACATGTGCTGGTAATAAATATGTTACAGTGGGCAAACAATGGAAGGGCTGAGGCCCGACCAGACATTATAACTCCAACATCTCTATGTTAAAAAGCATTTCTAGGCAATATCTAGCCTCTGAAAAAAATATGCAAGATCCACCGATAAATCTGGCAAAAGTCCCTAACATTTTGTGCATACTTGTGCACTTACCAGAATGTAGCGCCACCTTGTAGCTGTCGAAGGTAATTGCTGCTCACAAAATGTTTTATCAGAAGGCAAGTTGAGAGGAATCCTAGAGGCAGATGTCCATGGAAAGAGCCGCTCACTGCAGCAGGAATGTTGGATGCTTCAAATTCGCAGAGTTTCCTGTCCAACGTCCACTTACGTCCCGAACGCTCCCAAACGCTCAAAAGCCTCACACCGGGCAAGCCCTCACCGGGTAGATCTCTGGCTCCCAGGTAAAGCCAAATCCTGAGCATGCTAGTGCTAGGATCACAGAGAGAGAGAGAGAGGGTTCATGACATGCTGTCTTGATAAAGGTCTGAAACGGCTAGTGCCTAAGAGTGTCTGACTTTCAGTTATGACTGATTGTGAGAGGGGAAGATGAAGTTTTTCTGTACCCAGCATGCCTTGCAATATACTTAGGCAAATGAGGTGAGAGCCGTACCAATCCCACGCTACTCTGCTTAATGCTCCCTATCTGCATAAAAAGAACACTTTCACATCAGAGCAGAGTGGCTCAGCGGAAGCGTGCTGGGCCCATAACCCAGAGGTCGATGGATCGAAACCATCCTCTGCTAATTTTGCTTGACTTTCCTTCCAAGGACCAAGCTGTCATTTCCACGCTGCCAGCAAGGAAAAGCACAAGCTTGTGCCAGCTATGTGAGAAAATACTTGTCAAATATCTGTGTCTGCTGAAATACAAGAGAGGGATCATCAAATGATCCACCCTGTACTTTGAAAGTAAAGACACACAATAATAAGCATAAATGACTGGTGGGACCTTCAAACACTTTTATGGGCAGGCTTTGAATTTCATTCTTTCCTTTTTGTTCTGCTCTTATCTATCTCCTGGGCATTTAATTGAATGTTCTGTATTTCTCTTCCCTGTTTTGCTTCCCATGCTGCCTCTATATATTCTTATCTATTATTTGTAATGCAGCTTTCCATTCTTCTCTTCTGCACAGCTTTGTCCTTGGTTTCAATCCCAGTTCCTTACCCTCTGCAAAAAACTTTCTATTGCTTTTCATGTTGGTATCTAAACCAAATGCACCATTGAAGCTGGTGCAAGATAGTCATTGAACTCAGGATCCTAATGTTAAGAACCGAGAGCGCACAGATCAGAGGGCGTTGGTGGTATAGTGGTGAGCATAGCTGCCTTCCAAGTAGTTGACCCGGGTTCGATTCCCGGCCAACGCAGTACAAATACTTATATATTCTGCAAGCAGGATATATTTTAATGCAACATGTCACAAAATGGAAATATAATGAACAGATTAATCAGCCGTTATATAAAAAATAAACAAATATGTAGGCAAGCATCTCAATCGCCCCTTCTGCTATATTCATTGTCCTAATATATGATAAGTTTCATAAAGCAGAGTCACCACTCACATGTGCTGGTAAAAAATATTTACAGTGGGCAGACAATGAAAGGGCTGAGGCCCGACCACACATTATAACTCCAGCATCTCTATGTTAAAAACCATTTCCTAGGCAATATCTAGCCTCTGAAAACAATATGCAAGATCCATCGATAAATCTGGTGAAAGTCGCCAACATTTTGTGCATACTTGTGCCCTCACCTGAATGTAGCGCCACCTTGTAGACGTCGGAGGTAACTGCAGCTCAAAAAATGTTTCATCAGAGGGCAAGTTTAGAGGAATCCAAAAGGCAGATGTCCATGGAAAGAGCCCCCGACTGCAGCAGGAAGGTTGGATGCTTCAAATTTGCATAGTTTCCAGTCCAACGTCCTCTCATGTACCGAACGCTCCCAAACGCTCAAAAGCCTTACACCGGGCAAGCCCTCACCGGGTAGATCTCTGGCTCCCAGGTAAAGCCAAATCCTGAGCATGCTAGCACTAGGATCACAGAGAGAGAGAGACAGAGAGTGTTGGAGAGCTGCTGTCTTGATAAAGGCCTGAAACGGCTAGTGCGTAAGAGGGTCTGGACTATCAGTTATGACTGATTGTGAGAGGGGAAGATGAAGATTTTCTGCACCCAGCATGCCTTGCGATATAATTAGGCAAATGAGGTGAGAGCCCGACCAATGCCACTTCACTCCGCTGAATGCCTCCTCATCTGCATAAAGAGATCACCTTCATGAACGAGCAGAGTGGCGCAGCGGAAGCGTGCTGGGCCCATAACCCAGAGGTCGATGGATCGAAACCATCCTCTGCTAATTTTGCTTGACTTTCCTTCCAAGGACCAAGCTGTCATTTCCACACTGCCAGAAAGGAAAAGCGCAAGCTTGTGCCAGCTATGTGAGAAAAGACTTCTCAACTATCTGTGTCTGTGTAATACAAGAGTGTTCGTGAAAGGATCAACCCTGTACTTTGAAAGTAAAGACACACAACTATAACCATAAATGACTGGTGGGAGCTTCACACAACTTTCTGGGCATGCTTTGAATTTCATTCTTCCCTTTTTTTTCTGCTCTTATCTATCTCCTGGGCATTTCATGGAATGTTCTCTCTTTCTCTTCCCTGCTTTGCTTCCCATGCTGCCTATATATGCTGATTTCTACTTTTTGTACTGTTGCATTTCATTTCTTCTCTTCTGCACAACTTTGTCCTTGGTTTCAATCCCCAGTTCCTTACCCTCTGCAAAAAACGTTCTACTACTTCTCATGTTGGTATCGAAACCAAATGCACCATTGAAGCTGTTGCAAGATAGTCATTGATTTCGGGAACGTAATATTTAGAACCGAGAGCACACACATCAGAGGGCGTTGGTGGTATAGTGGTGAGCATAGCTGCTTCCCAAGCAGTTGACCCGGGTTCGATTCCCGGCCAACGCAGTGAAAATGCTTATATATTCTGCAAGCAGGACATATTTTAATGCAACATGTCTCAAAATGGAAATTTCATGAACAGATTAATCAGCCATATATAAAAAAATAAACAAATACATAGGCAAACATCTCAATCGCACCTTCTGATACATTCATTGTCCTAATATATGATAAGTTTTATAAAGCAGAGTCACAACTCACATGTGCTGGTAATAAATATGTTACAGTGGGCAAACAATGGAAGGGCTGAGGCCCGACCAGACATTATAACTCCAACATCTCTATGTTAAAAAGCATTTCTAGGCAATATCTAGCCTCTGAAAAAAATATGCAAGATCCACCGATAAATCTGGCAAAAGTCCCTAACATTTTGTGCATACTTGTGCACTTACCAGAATGTAGCGCCACCTTGTAGCTGTCGAAGGTAATTGCTGCTCACAAAATGTTTTATCAGAAGGCAAGTTGAGAGGAATCCTAGAGGCAGATGTCCATGGAAAGAGCCGCTCACTGCAGCAGGAATGTTGGATGCTTCAAATTCGCAGAGTTTCCTGTCCAACGTCCACTTACGTCCCGAACGCTCCCAAACGCTCAAAAGCCTCACACCGGGCAAGCCCTCACCGGGTAGATCTCTGGCTCCCAGGTAAAGCCAAATCCTGAGCATGCTAGTGCTAGGATCACAGAGAGAGAGAGAGAGGGTTCATGACATGCTGTCTTGATAAAGGTCTGAAACGGCTAGTGCCTAAGAGTGTCTGACTTTCAGTTATGACTGATTGTGAGAGGGGAAGATGAAGTTTTTCTGTACCCAGCATGCCTTGCAATATACTTAGGCAAATGAGGTGAGAGCCGTACCAATCCCACGCTACTCTGCTTAATGCTCCCTATCTGCATAAAAAGAACACTTTCACATCAGAGCAGAGTGGCTCAGCGGAAGCGTGCTGGGCCCATAACCCAGAGGTCGATGGATCGAAACCATCCTCTGCTAATTTTGCTTGACTTTCCTTCCAAGGACCAAGCTGTCATTTCCACGCTGCCAGCAAGGAAAAGCACAAGCTTGTGCCAGCTATGTGAGAAAATACTTGTCAAATATCTGTGTCTGCTGAAATACAAGAGAGGGATCATCAAATGATCCACCCTGTACTTTGAAAGTAAAGACACACAATAATAAGCATAAATGACTGGTGGGACCTTCAAACACTTTTATGGGCAGGCTTTGAATTTCATTCTTTCCTTTTTGTTCTGCTCTTATCTATCTCCTGGGCATTTAATTGAATGTTCTGTATTTCTCTTCCCTGTTTTGCTTCCCATGCTGCCTCTATATATTCTTATCTATTATTTGTAATGCAGCTTTCCATTCTTCTCTTCTGCACAGCTTTGTCCTTGGTTTCAATCCCAGTTCCTTACCCTCTGCAAAAAACTTTCTATTGCTTTTCATGTTGGTATCTAAACCAAATGCACCATTGAAGCTGGTGCAAGATAGTCATTGAACTCAGGATCCTAATGTTAAGAACCGAGAGCGCACAGATCAGAGGGCGTTGGTGGTATAGTGGTGAGCATAGCTGCCTTCCAAGTAGTTGACCCGGGTTCGATTCCCGGCCAACGCAGTACAAATACTTATATATTCTGCAAGCAGGATATATTTTAATGCAACATGTCACAAAATGGAAATATAATGAACAGATTAATCAGCCGTTATATAAAAAATAAACAAATATGTAGGCAAGCATCTCAATCGCCCCTTCTGCTATATTCATTGTCCTAATATATGATAAGTTTCATAAAGCAGAGTCACCACTCACATGTGCTGGTAAAAAATATTTACAGTGGGCAGACAATGAAAGGGCTGAGGCCCGACCACACATTATAACTCCAGCATCTCTATGTTAAAAACCATTTCCTAGGCAATATCTAGCCTCTGAAAACAATATGCAAGATCCATCGATAAATCTGGTGAAAGTCGCCAACATTTTGTGCATACTTGTGCCCTCACCTGAATGTAGCGCCACCTTGTAGACGTCGGAGGTAACTGCAGCTCAAAAAATGTTTCATCAGAGGGCAAGTTTAGAGGAATCCAAAAGGCAGATGTCCATGGAAAGAGCCCCCGACTGCAGCAGGAAGGTTGGATGCTTCAAATTTGCATAGTTTCCAGTCCAACGTCCTCTCATGTACCGAACGCTCCCAAAAGCTCAAAAGCCTTACACCGGGCAAGCCCTCACCGGGTAGATCTCTGGCTCCCAGGTAAAGCCAAATCCTGAGCATGCTAGCACTAGGATCACAGAGAGAGAGAGACAGAGAGTGTTGGAGAGCTGCTGTCTTGATAAAGGCCTGAAACGGCTAGTGCGTAAGAGGGTCTGGACTATCAGTTATGACTGATTGTGAGAGGGGAAGATGAAGATTTTCTGCACCCAGCATGCCTTGCGATATAATTAGGCAAATGAGGTGAGAGCCCGACCAATGCCACTTCACTCCGCTGAATGCCTCCTCATCTGCATAAAGAGATCACCTTCATGAACGAGCAGAGTGGCGCAGCGGAAGCGTGCTGGGCCCATAACCCAGAGGTCGATGGATCGAAACCATCCTCTGCTAATTTTGCTTGACTTTCCTTCCAAGGACGAAGCTGTCATTTCCACACTGCCAGAAAGGAAAAGCGCAAGCTTGTGCCAGCTATGTGAGAAAAGACTTCTCAACTATCTGTGTCTGTGTAATACAAGAGTGTTCGTGAAAGGATCAACCCTGTACTTTGAAAGTAAAGACACACAACTATAACCATAAATGACTGGTGGGAGCTTCACACAACTTTCTGGGCATGCTTTGAATTTCATTCTTCCCTTTTTTTTCTGCTCTTATCTATCTCCTGGGCATTTCATGGAATGTTCTCTCTTTCTCTTCCCTGCTTTGCTTCCCATGCTGCCTATATATGCTGATTTCTACTTTTTGTACTGTTGCATTTCATTTCTTCTCTTCTGCACAACTTTGTCCTTGGTTTCAATCCCCAGTTCCTTACCCTCTGCAAAAAACGTTCTACTACTTCTCATGTTGGTATCGAAACCAAATGCACCATTGAAGCTGTTGCAAGATAGTCATTGATTTCGGGAACGTAATATTTAGAACCGAGAGCACACACATCAGAGGGCGTTGGTGGTATAGTGGTGAGCATAGCTGCTTCCCAAGCAGTTGACCCGGGTTCGATTCCCGGCCAACGCAGTGAAAATGCTTATATATTCTGCAAGCAGGACATATTTTAATGCAACAGGTCTCAAAATGGAAATTTCATGAACAGATTAATCAGCCATATATAAAAAAATAAACAAATACATAGGCAAACATCTCAATCGCACCTTCTGATACATTCATTGTCCTAATATATGATAAGTTTTATAAAGCAGAGTCACAACTCACATGTGCTGGTAATAAATATGTTACAGTGGGCAAACAATGGAAGGGCTGAGGCCCGACCAGACATTATAACTCCAACATCTCTATGTTAAAAAGCATTTCTAGGCAATATCTAGCCTCTGAAAAAAATATGCAAGATCCACCGATAAATCTGGCAAAAGTCCCTAACATTTTGTGCATACTTGTGCACTTACCAGAATGTAGCGCCACCTTGTAGCTGTCGAAGGTAATTGCTGCTCACAAAATGTTTTATCAGAAGGCAAGTTGAGAGGAATCCTAGAGGCAGATGTCCATGGAAAGAGCCGCTCACTGCAGCAGGAATGTTGGATGCTTCAAATTCGCAGAGTTTCCTGTCCAACGTCCACTCACGTCCCGAACGCTCCCAAACGCTCAAAAGCCTCACACCGGGCAAGCCCTCACCGGGTAGATCTCTGGCTCCCAGGTAAAGCCAAATCCTGAGCATGCTAGTGCTAGGATCACAGAGAGAGAGAGAGAGGGTTCATGACATGCTGTCTTGATAAAGGTCTGAAACGGCTAGTGCCTAAGAGTGTCTGACTTTCAGTTATGACTGATTGTGAGAGGGGAAGATGAAGTTTTTCTGTACCCAGCATGCCTTGCAATATACTTAGGCAAATGAGGTGAGAGCCGTACCAATCCCACGCTACTCTGCTTAATGCTCCCTATCTGCATAAAAAGAACACTTTCACAACAGAGCAGAGTGGCGCAGCGGAAGCGTGCTGGGCCCATAACCCAGAGGTCGATGGATCGAAACCATCCTCTGCTAATTTTGCTTGACTTTCCTTCCAAGGACCAAGCTGTCATTTCCACGCTGCCAGCAAGGAAAAGCACAAGCTTGTGCCAGCTATGTGAGAAAATACTTGTCAAATATCTGTGTCTGCTGAAATACAAGAGAGGGATCATCAAATGATCCACCCTGTACTTTGAAAGTAAAGACACACAATAATAAGCATAAATGACTGGTGGGACCTTCAAACACTTTTATGGGCAGGCTTTGAATTTCATTCTTTCCTTTTTGTTCTGCTCTTATCTATCTCCTGGGCATTTAATTGAATGTTCTGTATTTCTCTTCCCTGTTTTGCTTCCCATGCTGCCTCTATATATTCTTATCTATTATTTGTAATGCAGCTTTCCATTCTTCTCTTCTGCACAGCTTTGTCCTTGGTTTCAATCCCAGTTCCTTACCCTCTGCAAAAAACTTTCTATTGCTTTTCATGTTGGTATCTAAACCAAATGCACCATTGAAGCTGGTGCAAGATAGTCATTGAACTCAGGATCCTAATGTTAAGAACCGAGAGCGCACAGATCAGAGGGCGTTGGTGGTATAGTGGTGAGCATAGCTGCCTTCCAAGCAGTTGACCCGGGTTCGATTCCCGGCCAACGCAGTACAAATACTTATATATTCTGCAAGCAGGATATATTTTAATGCAACATGTCACAAAATGGAAATATAATGAACAGATTAATCAGCCGTTATATAAAAAATAAACAAATATGTAGGCAAGCATCTCAATCGCCCCTTCTGCTATATTCATTGTCCTAATATATGATAAGTTTCATAAAGCAGAGTCACCACTCACATGTGCTGGTAAAAAATATTTACAGTGGGCAGACAATGAAAGGGCTGAGGCCCGACCACACATTATAACTCCAGCATCTCTATGTTAAAAACCATTTCCTAGGCAATATCTAGCCTCTGAAAACAATATGCAAGATCCATCGATAAATCTGGTGAAAGTCGCCAACATTTTGTGCATACTTGTGCCCTCACCTGAATGTAGCGCCACCTTGTAGACGTCGGAGGTAACTGCAGCTCAAAAAATGTTTCATCAGAGGGCAAGTTTAGAGGAATCCAAAAGGCAGATGTCCATGGAAAGAGCCCCCGACTGCAGCAGGAAGGTTGGATGCTTCAAATTTGCATAGTTTCCAGTCCAACGTCCTCTCATGTACCGAACGCTCCCAAACGCTCAAAAGCCTTACACCGGGCAAGCCCTCACCGGGTAGATCTCTGGCTCCCAGGTAAAGCCAAATCCTGAGCATGCTAGCACTAGGATCACAGAGAGAGAGAGACAGAGAGTGTTGGAGAGCTGCTGTCTTGATAAAGGCCTGAAACGGCTAGTGCGTAAGAGGGTCTGGACTATCAGTTATGACTGATTGTGAGAGGGGAAGATGAAGATTTTCTGCACCCAGCATGCCTTGCGATATAATTAGGCAAATGAGGTGAGAGCCCGACCAATGCCACTTCACTCCGCTGAATGCCTCCTCATCTGCATAAAGAGATCACCTTCATGAACGAGCAGAGTGGCGCAGCGGAAGCGTGCTGGGCCCATAACCCAGAGGTCGATGGATCGAAACCATCCTCTGCTAATTTTGCTTGACTTTCCTTCCAAGGACCAAGCTGTCATTTCCACACTGCCAGAAAGGAAAAGCGCAAGCTTGTGCCAGCTATGTGAGAAAAGACTTCTCAACTATCTGTGTCTGTGTAATACAAGAGTGTTCGTGAAAGGATCAACCCTGTACTTTGAAAGTAAAGACACACAACTATAACCATAAATGACTGGTGGGAGCTTCACACAACTTTCTGGGCATGCTTTGAATTTCATTCTTCCCTTTTTTTTCTGCTCTTATCTATCTCCTGGGCATTTCATGGAATGTTCTCTCTTTCTCTTCCCTGCTTTGCTTCCCATGCTGCCTATATATGCTGATTTCTACTTTTTGTACTGTTGCATTTCATTTCTTCTCTTCTGCACAACTTTGTCCTTGGTTTCAATCCCCAGTTCCTTACCCTCTGCAAAAAACGTTCTACTACTTCTCATGTTGGTATCGAAACCAAATGCACCATTGAAGCTGTTGCAAGATAGTCATTGATTTCGGGAACGTAATATTTAGAACCGAGAGCACACACATCAGAGGGCGTTGGTGGTATAGTGGTGAGCATAGCTGCTTCCCAAGCAGTTGGCCCGGGTTCGATTCCCGGCCAACGCAGTGAAAATGCTTATATATTCTGCAAGCAGGACATATTTTAATGCAACATGTCTCAAAATGGAAATTTCATGAACAGATTAATCAGCCATATATAAAAAAATAAACAAATACATAGGCAAACATCTCAATCGCACCTTCTGATACATTCATTGTCCTAATATATGATAAGTTTTATAAAGCAGAGTCACAACTCACATGTGCTGGTAATAAATATGTTACAGTGGGCAAACAATGGAAGGGCTGAGGCCCGACCAGACATTATAACTCCAACATCTCTATGTTAAAAAGCATTTCTAGGCAATATCTAGCCTCTGAAAAAAATATGCAAGATCCACCGATAAATCTGGCAAAAGTCCCTAACATTTTGTGCATACTTGTGCACTTACCAGAATGTAGCGCCACCTTGTAGCTGTCGAAGGTAATTGCTGCTCACAAAATGTTTTATCAGAAGGCAAGTTGAGAGGAATCCTAGAGGCAGATGTCCATGGAAAGAGCCGCTCACTGCAGCAGGAATGTTGGATGCTTCAAATTCGCAGAGTTTCCTGTCCAACGTCCACTCACGTCCCGAACGCTCCCAAACGCTCAAAAGCCTCACACCGGGCAAGCCCTCACCGGGTAGATCTCTGGCTCCCAGGTAAAGCCAAATCCTGAGCATGCTAGTGCTAGGATCACAGAGAGAGAGAGAGAGGGTTCATGACATGCTGTCTTGATAAAGGTCTGAAACGGCTAGTGCCTAAGAGTGTCTGACTTTCAGTTATGACTGATTGTGAGAGGGGAAGATGAAGTTTTTCTGTACCCAGCATGCCTTGCAATATACTTAGGCAAATGAGGTGAGAGCCGTACCAATCCCACGCTACTCTGCTTAATGCTCCCTATCTGCATAAAAAGAACACTTTCACAACAGAGCAGAGTGGCGCAGCGGAAGCGTGCTGGGCCCATAACCCAGAGGTCGATGGATCGAAACCATCCTCTGCTAATTTTGCTTGACTTTCCTTCCAAGGACCAAGCTGTCATTTCCACGCTGCCAGCAAGGAAAAGCACAAGCTTGTGCCAGCTATGTGAGAAAATACTTGTCAAATATCTGTGTCTGCTGAAATACAAGAGAGGGATCATCAAATGATCCACCCTGTACTTTGAAAGTAAAGACACACAATAATAAGCATAAATGACTGGTGGGACCTTCAAACACTTTTATGGGCAGGCTTTGAATTTCATTCTTTCCTTTTTGTTCTGCTCTTATCTATCTCCTGGGCATTTAATTGAATGTTCTGTATTTCTCTTCCCTGTTTTGCTTCCCATGCTGCCTCTATATATTCTTATCTATTATTTGTAATGCAGCTTTCCATTCTTCTCTTCTGCACAGCTTTGTCCTTGGTTTCAATCCCAGTTCCTTACCCTCTGCAAAAAACTTTCTATTGCTTTTCATGTTGGTATCTAAACCAAATGCACCATTGAAGCTGGTGCAAGATAGTCATTGAACTCAGGATCCTAATGTTAAGAACCGAGAGCGCACAGATCAGAGGGCGTTGGTGGTATAGTGGTGAGCATAGCTGCCTTCCAAGCAGTTGACCCGGGTTCGATTCCCGGCCAACGCAGTACAAATACTTATATATTCTGCAAGCAGGATATATTTTAATGCAACATGTCACAAAATGGAAATATAATGAACAGATTAATCAGCCGTTATATAAAAAATAAACAAATATGTAGGCAAGCATCTCAATCGCCCCTTCTGCTATATTCATTGTCCTAATATATGATAAGTTTCATAAAGCAGAGTCACCACTCACATGTGCTGGTAAAAAATATTTACAGTGGGCAGACAATGAAAGGGCTGAGGCCCGACCACACATTATAACTCCAGCATCTCTATGTTAAAAACCATTTCCTAGGCAATATCTAGCCTCTGAAAACAATATGCAAGATCCATCGATAAATCTGGTGAAAGTCGCCAACATTTTGTGCATACTTGTGCCCTCACCTGAATGTAGCGCCACCTTGTAGACGTCGGAGGTAACTGCAGCTCAAAAAATGTTTCATCAGAGGGCAAGTTTAGAGGAATCCAAAAGGCAGATGTCCATGGAAAGAGCCCCCGACTGCAGCAGGAAGGTTGGATGCTTCAAATTTGCATAGTTTCCAGTCCAACGTCCTCTCATGTACCGAACGCTCCCAAACGCTCAAAAGCCTTACACCGGGCAAGCCCTCACCGGGTAGATCTCTGGCTCCCAGGTAAAGCCAAATCCTGAGCATGCTAGCACTAGGATCACAGAGAGAGAGAGACAGAGAGTGTTGGAGAGCTGCTGTCTTGATAAAGGCCTGAAACGGCTAGTGCGTAAGAGGGTCTGGACTATCAGTTATGACTGATTGTGAGAGGGGAAGATGAAGATTTTCTGCACCCAGCATGCCTTGCGATATAATTAGGCAAATGAGGTGAGAGCCCGACCAATGCCACTTCACTCCGCTGAATGCCTCCTCATCTGCATAAAGAGATCACCTTCATGAACGAGCAGAGTGGCGCAGCGGAAGCGTGCTGGGCCCATAACCCAGAGGTCGATGGATCGAAACCATCCTCTGCTAATTTTGCTTGACTTTCCTTCCAAGGACCAAGCTGTCATTTCCACACTGCCAGAAAGGAAAAGCGCAAGCTTGTGCCAGCTATGTGAGAAAAGACTTCTCAACTATCTGTGTCTGTGTAATACAAGAGTGTTCGTGAAAGGATCAACCCTGTACTTTGAAAGTAAAGACACACAACTATAACCATAAATGACTGGTGGGAGCTTCACACAACTTTCTGGGCATGCTTTGAATTTCATTCTTCCCTTTTTTTTCTGCTCTTATCTATCTCCTGGGCATTTCATGGAATGTTCTCTCTTTCTCTTCCCTGCTTTGCTTCCCATGCTGCCTATATATGCTGATTTCTACTTTTTGTACTGTTGCATTTCATTTCTTCTCTTCTGCACAACTTTGTCCTTGGTTTCAATCCCCAGTTCCTTACCCTCTGCAAAAAACGTTCTACTACTTCTCATGTTGGTATCGAAACCAAATGCACCATTGAAGCTGTTGCAAGATAGTCATTGATTTCGGGAACGTAATATTTAGAACCGAGAGCACACACATCAGAGGGCGTTGGTGGTATAGTGGTGAGCATAGCTGCTTCCCAAGCAGTTGACCCGGGTTCGATTCCCGGCCAACGCAGTGAAAATGCTTATATATTCTGCAAGCAGGACATATTTTAATGCAACATGTCTCAAAATGGAAATTTCATGAACAGATTAATCAGCCATATATAAAAAAATAAACAAATACATAGGCAAACATCTCAATCGCACCTTCTGATACATTCATTGTCCTAATATATGATAAGTTTTATAAAGCAGAGTCACAACTCACATGTGCTGGTAATAAATATGTTACAGTGGGCAAACAATGGAAGGGCTGAGGCCCGACCAGACATTATAACTCCAACATCTCTATGTTAAAAAGCATTTCTAGGCAATATCTAGCCTCTGAAAAAAATATGCAAGATCCACCGATAAATCTGGCAAAAGTCCCTAACATTTTGTGCATACTTGTGCACTTACCAGAATGTAGCGCCACCTTGTAGCTGTCGAAGGTAATTGCTGCTCACAAAATGTTTTATCAGAAGGCAAGTTGAGAGGAATCCTAGAGGCAGATGTCCATGGAAAGAGCCGCTCACTGCAGCAGGAATGTTGGATGCTTCAAATTCGCAGAGTTTCCTGTCCAACGTCCACTCACGTCCCGAACGCTCCCAAACGCTCAAAAGCCTCACACCGGGCAAGCCCTCACCGGGTAGATCTCTGGCTCCCAGGTAAAGCCAAATCCTGAGCATGCTAGTGCTAGGATCACAGAGAGAGAGAGAGAGGGTTCATGACATGCTGTCTTGATAAAGGTCTGAAACGGCTAGTGCCTAAGAGTGTCTGACTTTCAGTTATGACTGATTGTGAGAGGGGAAGATGAAGTTTTTCTGTACCCAGCATGCCTTGCAATATACTTAGGCAAATGAGGTGAGAGCCGTACCAATCCCACGCTACTCTGCTTAATGCTCCCTATCTGCATAAAAAGAACACTTTCACAACAGAGCAGAGTGGCGCAGCGGAAGCGTGCTGGGCCCATAACCCAGAGGTCGATGGATCGAAACCATCCTCTGCTAATTTTGCTTGACTTTCCTTCCAAGGACCAAGCTGTCATTTCCACGCTGCCAGCAAGGAAAAGCACAAGCTTGTGCCAGCTATGTGAGAAAATACTTGTCAAATATCTGTGTCTGCTGAAATACAAGAGAGGGATCATCAAATGATCCACCCTGTACTTTGAAAGTAAAGACACACAATAATAAGCATAAATGACTGGTGGGACCTTCAAACACTTTTATGGGCAGGCTTTGAATTTCATTCTTTCCTTTTTGTTCTGCTCTTATCTATCTCCTGGGCATTTAATTGAATGTTCTGTATTTCTCTTCCCTGTTTTGCTTCCCATGCTGCCTCTATATATTCTTATCTATTATTTGTAATGCAGCTTTCCATTCTTCTCTTCTGCACAGCTTTGTCCTTGGTTTCAATCCCAGTTCCTTACCCTCTGCAAAAAACTTTCTATTGCTTTTCATGTTGGTATCTAAACCAAATGCACCATTGAAGCTGGTGCAAGATAGTCATTGAACTCAGGATCCTAATGTTAAGAACCGAGAGCGCACAGATCAGAGGGCGTTGGTGGTATAGTGGTGAGCATAGCTGCCTTCCAAGCAGTTGACCCGGGTTCGATTCCCGGCCAACGCAGTACAAATACTTATATATTCTGCAAGCAGGATATATTTTAATGCAACATGTCACAAAATGGAAATATAATGAACAGATTAATCAGCCGTTATATAAAAAATAAACAAATATGTAGGCAAGCATCTCAATCGCCCCTTCTGCTATATTCATTGTCCTAATATATGATAAGTTTCATAAAGCAGAGTCACCACTCACATGTGCTGGTAAAAAATATTTACAGTGGGCAGACAATGAAAGGGCTGAGGCCCGACCACACATTATAACTCCAGCATCTCTATGTTAAAAACCATTTCCTAGGCAATATCTAGCCTCTGAAAACAATATGCAAGATCCATCGATAAATCTGGTGAAAGTCGCCAACATTTTGTGCATACTTGTGCCCTCACCTGAATGTAGCGCCACCTTGTAGACGTCGGAGGTAACTGCAGCTCAAAAAATGTTTCATCAGAGGGCAAGTTTAGAGGAATCCAAAAGGCAGATGTCCATGGAAAGAGCCCCCGACTGCAGCAGGAAGGTTGGATGCTTCAAATTTGCATAGTTTCCAGTCCAACGTCCTCTCATGTACCGAACGCTCCCAAACGCTCAAAAGCCTTACACCGGGCAAGCCCTCACCGGGTAGATCTCTGGCTCCCAGGTAAAGCCAAATCCTGAGCATGCTAGCACTAGGATCACAGAGAGAGAGAGACAGAGAGTGTTGGAGAGCTGCTGTCTTGATAAAGGCCTGAAACGGCTAGTGCGTAAGAGGGTCTGGACTATCAGTTATGACTGATTGTGAGAGGGGAAGATGAAGATTTTCTGCACCCAGCATGCCTTGCGATATAATTAGGCAAATGAGGTGAGAGCCCGACCAATGCCACTTCACTCCGCTGAATGCCTCCTCATCTGCATAAAGAGATCACCTTCATGAACGAGCAGAGTGGCGCAGCGGAAGCGTGCTGGGCCCATAACCCAGAGGTCGATGGATCGAAACCATCCTCTGCTAATTTTGCTTGACTTTCCTTCCAAGGACCAAGCTGTCATTTCCACACTGCCAGAAAGGAAAAGCGCAAGCTTGTGCCAGCTATGTGAGAAAAGACTTCTCAACTATCTGTGTCTGTGTAATACAAGAGTGTTCGTGAAAGGATCAACCCTGTACTTTGAAAGTAAAGACACACAACTATAACCATAAATGACTGGTGGGAGCTTCACACAACTTTCTGGGCATGCTTTGAATTTCATTCTTCCCTTTTTTTTCTGCTCTTATCTATCTCCTGGGCATTTCATGGAATGTTCTCTCTTTCTCTTCCCTGCTTTGCTTCCCATGCTGCCTATATATGCTGATTTCTACTTTTTGTACTGTTGCATTTCATTTCTTCTCTTCTGCACAACTTTGTCCTTGGTTTCAATCCCCAGTTCCTTACCCTCTGCAAAAAACGTTCTACTACTTCTCATGTTGGTATCGAAACCAAATGCACCATTGAAGCTGTTGCAAGATAGTCATTGATTTCGGGAACGTAATATTTAGAACCGAGAGCACACACATCAGAGGGCGTTGGTGGTATAGTGGTGAGCATAGCTGCTTCCCAAGCAGTTGACCCGGGTTCGATTCCCGGCCAACGCAGTGAAAATGCTTATATATTCTGCAAGCAGGACATATTTTAATGCAACATGTCTCAAAATGGAAATTTCATGAACAGATTAATCAGCCATATATAAAAAAATAAACAAATACATAGGCAAACATCTCAATCGCACCTTCTGATACATTCATTGTCCTAATATATGATAAGTTTTATAAAGCAGAGTCACAACTCACATGTGCTGGTAATAAATATGTTACAGTGGGCAAACAATGGAAGGGCTGAGGCCCGACCAGACATTATAACTCCAACATCTCTATGTTAAAAAGCATTTCTAGGCAATATCTAGCCTCTGAAAAAAATATGCAAGATCCACCGATAAATCTGGCAAAAGTCCCTAACATTTTGTGCATACTTGTGCACTTACCAGAATGTAGCGCCACCTTGTAGCTGTCGAAGGTAATTGCTGCTCACAAAATGTTTTATCAGAAGGCAAGTTGAGAGGAATCCTAGAGGCAGATGTCCATGGAAAGAGCCGCTCACTGCAGCAGGAATGTTGGATGCTTCAAATTCGCAGAGTTTCCTGTCCAACGTCCACAACGCTCCCAAACGCTCAAAAGCCTCACACCGGGCAAGCCCTCACCGGGTAGATCTCTGGCTCCCAGGTAAAGCCAAATCCTGAGCATGCTAGTGCTAGGATCACAGAGAGAGAGAGAGAGGGTTCATGACATGCTGTCTTGATAAAGGTCTGAAACGGCTAGTGCCTAAGAGTGTCTGACTTTCAGTTATGACTGATTGTGAGAGGGGAAGATGAAGTTTTTCTGTACCCAGCATGCCTTGCAATATACTTAGGCAAATGAGGTGAGAGCCGTACCAATCCCACGCTACTCTGCTTAATGCTCCCTATCTGCATAAAAAGAACACTTTCACATCAGAGCAGAGTGGCTCAGCGGAAGCGTGCTGGGCCCATAACCCAGAGGTCGATGGATCGAAACCATCCTCTGCTAATTTTGCTTGACTTTCCTTCCAAGGACCAAGCTGTCATTTCCACGCTGCCAGCAAGGAAAAGCACAAGCTTGTGCCAGCTATGTGAGAAAATACTTGTCAAATATCTGTGTCTGCTGAAATACAAGAGAGGGATCATCAAATGATCCACCCTGTACTTTGAAAGTAAAGACACACAATAATAAGCATAAATGACTGGTGGGACCTTCAAACACTTTTATGGGCAGGCTTTGAATTTCATTCTTTCCTTTTTGTTCTGCTCTTATCTATCTCCTGGGCATTTAATTGAATGTTCTGTATTTCTCTTCCCTGTTTTGCTTCCCATGCTGCCTCTATATATTCTTATCTATTATTTGTAATGCAGCTTTCCATTCTTCTCTTCTGCACAGCTTTGTCCTTGGTTTCAATCCCAGTTCCTTACCCTCTGCAAAAAACTTTCTATTGCTTTTCATGTTGGTATCTAAACCAAATGCACCATTGAAGCTGGTGCAAGATAGTCATTGAACTCAGGATCCTAATGTTAAGAACCGAGAGCGCACAGATCAGAGGGCGTTGGTGGTATAGTGGTGAGCATAGCTGCCTTCCAAGCAGTTGACCCGGGTTCGATTCCCGGCCAACGCAGTACAAATACTTATATATTCTGCAAGCAGGATATATTTTAATGCAACATGTCACAAAATGGAAATATAATGAACAGATTAATCAGCCGTTATATAAAAAATAAACAAATATGTAGGCAAGCATCTCAATCGCCCCTTCTGCTATATTCATTGTCCTAATATATGATAAGTTTCATAAAGCAGAGTCACCACTCACATGTGCTGGTAAAAAATATTTACAGTGGGCAGACAATGAAAGGGCTGAGGCCCGACCACACATTATAACTCCAGCATCTCTATGTTAAAAACCATTTCCTAGGCAATATCTAGCCTCTGAAAACAATATGCAAGATCCATCGATAAATCTGGTGAAAGTCGCCAACATTTTGTGCATACTTGTGCCCTCACCTGAATGTAGCGCCACCTTGTAGACGTCGGAGGTAACTGCAGCTCAAAAAATGTTTCATCAGAGGGCAAGTTTAGAGGAATCCAAAAGGCAGATGTCCATGGAAAGAGCCCCCGACTGCAGCAGGAAGGTTGGATGCTTCAAATTTGCATAGTTTCCAGTCCAACGTCCTCTCATGTACCGAACGCTCCCAAACGCTCAAAAGCCTTACACCGGGCAAGCCCTCACCGGGTAGATCTCTGGCTCCCAGGTAAAGCCAAATCCTGAGCATGCTAGCACTAGGATCACAGAGAGAGAGAGACAGAGAGTGTTGGAGAGCTGCTGTCTTGATAAAGGCCTGAAACGGCTAGTGCGTAAGAGGGTCTGGACTATCAGTTATGACTGATTGTGAGAGGGGAAGATGAAGATTTTCTGCACCCAGCATGCCTTGCGATATAATTAGGCAAATGAGGTGAGAGCCCGACCAATGCCACTTCACTCCGCTGAATGCCTCCTCATCTGCATAAAGAGATCACCTTCATGAACGAGCAGAGTGGCGCAGCGGAAGCGTGCTGGGCCCATAACCCAGAGGTCGATGGATCGAAACCATCCTCTGCTAATTTTGCTTGACTTTCCTTCCAAGGACCAAGCTGTCATTTCCACACTGCCAGAAAGGAAAAGCGCAAGCTTGTGCCAGCTATGTGAGAAAAGACTTCTCAACTATCTGTGTCTGTGTAATACAAGAGTGTTCGTGAAAGGATCAACCCTGTACTTTGAAAGTAAAGACACACAACTATAACCATAAATGACTGGTGGGAGCTTCACACAACTTTCTGGGCATGCTTTGAATTTCATTCTTCCCTTTTTTTTCTGCTCTTATCTATCTCCTGGGCATTTCATGGAATGTTCTCTCTTTCTCTTCCCTGCTTTGCTTCCCATGCTGCCTATATATGCTGATTTCTACTTTTTGTACTGTTGCATTTCATTTCTTCTCTTCTGCACAACTTTGTCCTTGGTTTCAATCCCCAGTTCCTTACCCTCTGCAAAAAACGTTCTACTACTTCTCATGTTGGTATCGAAACCAAATGCACCATTGAAGCTGTTGCAAGATAGTCATTGATTTCGGGAACGTAATATTTAGAACCGAGAGCACACACATCAGAGGGCGTTGGTGGTATAGTGGTGAGCATAGCTGCTTCCCAAGCAGTTGGCCCGGGTTCGATTCCCGGCCAACGCAGTGAAAATGCTTATATATTCTGCAAGCAGGACATATTTTAATGCAACATGTCTCAAAATGGAAATTTCATGAACAGATTAATCAGCCATATATAAAAAAATAAACAAATACATAGGCAAACATCTCAATCGCACCTTCTGATACATTCATTGTCCTAATATATGATAAGTTTTATAAAGCAGAGTCACAACTCACATGTGCTGGTAATAAATATGTTACAGTGGGCAAACAATGGAAGGGCTGAGGCCCGACCAGACATTATAACTCCAACATCTCTATGTTAAAAAGCATTTCTAGGCAATATCTAGCCTCTGAAAAAAATATGCAAGATCCACCGATAAATCTGGCAAAAGTCCCTAACATTTTGTGCATACTTGTGCACTTACCAGAATGTAGCGCCACCTTGTAGCTGTCGAAGGTAATTGCTGCTCACAAAATGTTTTATCAGAAGGCAAGTTGAGAGGAATCCTAGAGGCAGATGTCCATGGAAAGAGCCGCTCACTGCAGCAGGAATGTTGGATGCTTCAAATTCGCAGAGTTTCCTGTCCAACGTCCACTCACGTCCCGAACGCTCCCAAACGCTCAAAAGCCTCACACCGGGCAAGCCCTCACCGGGTAGATCTCTGGCTCCCAGGTAAAGCCAAATCCTGAGCATGCTAGTGCTAGGATCACAGAGAGAGAGAGAGAGGGTTCATGACATGCTGTCTTGATAAAGGTCTGAAACGGCTAGTGCCTAAGAGTGTCTGACTTTCAGTTATGACTGATTGTGAGAGGGGAAGATGAAGTTTTTCTGTACCCAGCATGCCTTGCAATATACTTAGGCAAATGAGGTGAGAGCCGTACCAATCCCACGCTACTCTGCTTAATGCTCCCTATCTGCATAAAAAGAACACTTTCACAACAGAGCAGAGTGGCGCAGCGGAAGCGTGCTGGGCCCATAACCCAGAGGTCGATGGATCGAAACCATCCTCTGCTAATTTTGCTTGACTTTCCTTCCAAGGACCAAGCTGTCATTTCCACGCTGCCAGCAAGGAAAAGCACAAGCTTGTGCCAGCTATGTGAGAAAATACTTGTCAAATATCTGTGTCTGCTGAAATACAAGAGAGGGATCATCAAATGATCCACCCTGTACTTTGAAAGTAAAGACACACAATAATAAGCATAAATGACTGGTGGGACCTTCAAACACTTTTATGGGCAGGCTTTGAATTTCATTCTTTCCTTTTTGTTCTGCTCTTATCTATCTCCTGGGCATTTAATTGAATGTTCTGTATTTCTCTTCCCTGTTTTGCTTCCCATGCTGCCTCTATATATTCTTATCTATTATTTGTAATGCAGCTTTCCATTCTTCTCTTCTGCACAGCTTTGTCCTTGGTTTCAATCCCAGTTCCTTACCCTCTGCAAAAAACTTTCTATTGCTTTTCATGTTGGTATCTAAACCAAATGCACCATTGAAGCTGGTGCAAGATAGTCATTGAACTCAGGATCCTAATGTTAAGAACCGAGAGCGCACAGATCAGAGGGCGTTGGTGGTATAGTGGTGAGCATAGCTGCCTTCCAAGCAGTTGACCCGGGTTCGATTCCCGGCCAACGCAGTACAAATACTTATATATTCTGCAAGCAGGATATATTTTAATGCAACATGTCACAAAATGGAAATATAATGAACAGATTAATCAGCCGTTATATAAAAAATAAACAAATATGTAGGCAAGCATCTCAATCGCCCCTTCTGCTATATTCATTGTCCTAATATATGATAAGTTTCATAAAGCAGAGTCACCACTCACATGTGCTGGTAAAAAATATTTACAGTGGGCAGACAATGAAAGGGCTGAGGCCCGACCACACATTATAACTCCAGCATCTCTATGTTAAAAACCATTTCCTAGGCAATATCTAGCCTCTGAAAACAATATGCAAGATCCATCGATAAATCTGGTGAAAGTCGCCAACATTTTGTGCATACTTGTGCCCTCACCTGAATGTAGCGCCACCTTGTAGACGTCGGAGGTAACTGCAGCTCAAAAAATGTTTCATCAGAGGGCAAGTTTAGAGGAATCCAAAAGGCAGATGTCCATGGAAAGAGCCCCCGACTGCAGCAGGAAGGTTGGATGCTTCAAATTTGCATAGTTTCCAGTCCAACGTCCTCTCATGTACCGAACGCTCCCAAACGCTCAAAAGCCTTACACCGGGCAAGCCCTCACCGGGTAGATCTCTGGCTCCCAGGTAAAGCCAAATCCTGAGCATGCTAGCACTAGGATCACAGAGAGAGAGAGACAGAGAGTGTTGGAGAGCTGCTGTCTTGATAAAGGCCTGAAACGGCTAGTGCGTAAGAGGGTCTGGACTATCAGTTATGACTGATTGTGAGAGGGGAAGATGAAGATTTTCTGCACCCAGCATGCCTTGCGATATAATTAGGCAAATGAGGTGAGAGCCCGACCAATGCCACTTCACTCCGCTGAATGCCTCCTCATCTGCATAAAGAGATCACCTTCATGAACGAGCAGAGTGGCGCAGCGGAAGCGTGCTGGGCCCATAACCCAGAGGTCGATGGATCGAAACCATCCTCTGCTAATTTTGCTTGACTTTCCTTCCAAGGACCAAGCTGTCATTTCCACACTGCCAGAAAGGAAAAGCGCAAGCTTGTGCCAGCTATGTGAGAAAAGACTTCTCAACTATCTGTGTCTGTGTAATACAAGAGTGTTCGTGAAAGGATCAACCCTGTACTTTGAAAGTAAAGACACACAACTATAACCATAAATGACTGGTGGGAGCTTCACACAACTTTCTGGGCATGCTTTGAATTTCATTCTTCCCTTTTTTTTCTGCTCTTATCTATCTCCTGGGCATTTCATGGAATGTTCTCTCTTTCTCTTCCCTGCTTTGCTTCCCATGCTGCCTATATATGCTGATTTCTACTTTTTGTACTGTTGCATTTCATTTCTTCTCTTCTGCACAACTTTGTCCTTGGTTTCAATCCCCAGTTCCTTACCCTCTGCAAAAAACGTTCTACTACTTCTCATGTTGGTATCGAAACCAAATGCACCATTGAAGCTGTTGCAAGATAGTCATTGATTTCGGGAACGTAATATTTAGAACCGAGAGCACACACATCAGAGGGCGTTGGTGGTATAGTGGTGAGCATAGCTGCTTCCCAAGCAGTTGACCCGGGTTCGATTCCCGGCCAACGCAGTGAAAATGCTTATATATTCTGCAAGCAGGACATATTTTAATGCAACATGTCTCAAAATGGAAATTTCATGAACAGATTAATCAGCCATATATAAAAAAATAAACAAATACATAGGCAAACATCTCAATCGCACCTTCTGATACATTCATTGTCCTAATATATGATAAGTTTTATAAAGCAGAGTCACAACTCACATGTGCTGGTAATAAATATGTTACAGTGGGCAAACAATGGAAGGGCTGAGGCCCGACCAGACATTATAACTCCAACATCTCTATGTTAAAAAGCATTTCTAGGCAATATCTAGCCTCTGAAAAAAATATGCAAGATCCACCGATAAATCTGGCAAAAGTCCCTAACATTTTGTGCATACTTGTGCACTTACCAGAATGTAGCGCCACCTTGTAGCTGTCGAAGGTAATTGCTGCTCACAAAATGTTTTATCAGAAGGCAAGTTGAGAGGAATCCTAGAGGCAGATGTCCATGGAAAGAGCCGCTCACTGCAGCAGGAATGTTGGATGCTTCAAATTCGCAGAGTTTCCTGTCCAACGTCCACTCACGTCCCGAACGCTCCCAAACGCTCAAAAGCCTCACACCGGGCAAGCCCTCACCGGGTAGATCTCTGGCTCCCAGGTAAAGCCAAATCCTGAGCATGCTAGTGCTAGGATCACAGAGAGAGAGAGAGAGGGTTCATGACATGCTGTCTTGATAAAGGTCTGAAACGGCTAGTGCCTAAGAGTGTCTGACTTTCAGTTATGACTGATTGTGAGAGGGGAAGATGAAGTTTTTCTGTACCCAGCATGCCTTGCAATATACTTAGGCAAATGAGGTGAGAGCCGTACCAATCCCACGCTACTCTGCTTAATGCTCCCTATCTGCATAAAAAGAACACTTTCACAACAGAGCAGAGTGGCGCAGCGGAAGCGTGCTGGGCCCATAACCCAGAGGTCGATGGATCGAAACCATCCTCTGCTAATTTTGCTTGACTTTCCTTCCAAGGACCAAGCTGTCATTTCCACGCTGCCAGCAAGGAAAAGCACAAGCTTGTGCCAGCTATGTGAGAAAATACTTGTCAAATATCTGTGTCTGCTGAAATACAAGAGAGGGATCATCAAATGATCCACCCTGTACTTTGAAAGTAAAGACACACAATAATAAGCATAAATGACTGGTGGGACCTTCAAACACTTTTATGGGCAGGCTTTGAATTTCATTCTTTCCTTTTTGTTCTGCTCTTATCTATCTCCTGGGCATTTAATTGAATGTTCTGTATTTCTCTTCCCTGTTTTGCTTCCCATGCTGCCTCTATATATTCTTATCTATTATTTGTAATGCAGCTTTCCATTCTTCTCTTCTGCACAGCTTTGTCCTTGGTTTCAATCCCAGTTCCTTACCCTCTGCAAAAAACTTTCTATTGCTTTTCATGTTGGTATCTAAACCAAATGCACCATTGAAGCTGGTGCAAGATAGTCATTGAACTCAGGATCCTAATGTTAAGAACCGAGAGCGCACAGATCAGAGGGCGTTGGTGGTATAGTGGTGAGCATAGCTGCCTTCCAAGCAGTTGACCCGGGTTCGATTCCCGGCCAACGCAGTACAAATACTTATATATTCTGCAAGCAGGATATATTTTAATGCAACATGTCACAAAATGGAAATATAATGAACAGATTAATCAGCCGTTATATAAAAAATAAACAAATATGTAGGCAAGCATCTCAATCGCCCCTTCTGCTATATTCATTGTCCTAATATATGATAAGTTTCATAAAGCAGAGTCACCACTCACATGTGCTGGTAAAAAATATTTACAGTGGGCAGACAATGAAAGGGCTGAGGCCCGACCACACATTATAACTCCAGCATCTCTATGTTAAAAACCATTTCCTAGGCAATATCTAGCCTCTGAAAACAATATGCAAGATCCATCGATAAATCTGGTGAAAGTCGCCAACATTTTGTGCATACTTGTGCCCTCACCTGAATGTAGCGCCACCTTGTAGACGTCGGAGGTAACTGCAGCTCAAAAAATGTTTCATCAGAGGGCAAGTTTAGAGGAATCCAAAAGGCAGATGTCCATGGAAAGAGCCCCCGACTGCAGCAGGAAGGTTGGATGCTTCAAATTTGCATAGTTTCCAGTCCAACGTCCTCTCATGTACCGAACGCTCCCAAACGCTCAAAAGCCTTACACCGGGCAAGCCCTCACCGGGTAGATCTCTGGCTCCCAGGTAAAGCCAAATCCTGAGCATGCTAGCACTAGGATCACAGAGAGAGAGAGACAGAGAGTGTTGGAGAGCTGCTGTCTTGATAAAGGCCTGAAACGGCTAGTGCGTAAGAGGGTCTGGACTATCAGTTATGACTGATTGTGAGAGGGGAAGATGAAGATTTTCTGCACCCAGCATGCCTTGCGATATAATTAGGCAAATGAGGTGAGAGCCCGACCAATGCCACTTCACTCCGCTGAATGCCTCCTCATCTGCATAAAGAGATCACCTTCATGAACGAGCAGAGTGGCGCAGCGGAAGCGTGCTGGGCCCATAACCCAGAGGTCGATGGATCGAAACCATCCTCTGCTAATTTTGCTTGACTTTCCTTCCAAGGACCAAGCTGTCATTTCCACACTGCCAGAAAGGAAAAGCGCAAGCTTGTGCCAGCTATGTGAGAAAAGACTTCTCAACTATCTGTGTCTGTGTAATACAAGAGTGTTCGTGAAAGGATCAACCCTGTACTTTGAAAGTAAAGACACACAACTATAACCATAAATGACTGGTGGGAGCTTCACACAACTTTCTGGGCATGCTTTGAATTTCATTCTTCCCTTTTTTTTCTGCTCTTATCTATCTCCTGGGCATTTCATGGAATGTTCTCTCTTTCTCTTCCCTGCTTTGCTTCCCATGCTGCCTATATATGCTGATTTCTACTTTTTGTACTGTTGCATTTCATTTCTTCTCTTCTGCACAACTTTGTCCTTGGTTTCAATCCCCAGTTCCTTACCCTCTGCAAAAAACGTTCTACTACTTCTCATGTTGGTATCGAAACCAAATGCACCATTGAAGCTGTTGCAAGATAGTCATTGATTTCGGGAACGTAATATTTAGAACCGAGAGCACACACATCAGAGGGCGTTGGTGGTATAGTGGTGAGCATAGCTGCTTCCCAAGCAGTTGACCCGGGTTCGATTCCCGGCCAACGCAGTGAAAATGCTTATATATTCTGCAAGCAGGACATATTTTAATGCAACATGTCTCAAAATGGAAATTTCATGAACAGATTAATCAGCCATATATAAAAAAATAAACAAATACATAGGCAAACATCTCAATCGCACCTTCTGATACATTCATTGTCCTAATATATGATAAGTTTTATAAAGCAGAGTCACAACTCACATGTGCTGGTAATAAATATGTTACAGTGGGCAAACAATGGAAGGGCTGAGGCCCGACCAGACATTATAACTCCAACATCTCTATGTTAAAAAGCATTTCTAGGCAATATCTAGCCTCTGAAAAAAATATGCAAGATCCACCGATAAATCTGGCAAAAGTCCCTAACATTTTGTGCATACTTGTGCACTTACCAGAATGTAGCGCCACCTTGTAGCTGTCGAAGGTAATTGCTGCTCACAAAATGTTTTATCAGAAGGCAAGTTGAGAGGAATCCTAGAGGCAGATGTCCATGGAAAGAGCCGCTCACTGCAGCAGGAATGTTGGATGCTTCAAATTCGCAGAGTTTCCTGTCCAACGTCCACTTACGTCCCGAACGCTCCCAAACGCTCAAAAGCCTCACACCGGGCAAGCCCTCACCGGGTAGATCTCTGGCTCCCAGGTAAAGCCAAATCCTGAGCATGCTAGTGCTAGGATCACAGAGAGAGAGAGAGAGGGTTCATGACATGCTGTCTTGATAAAGGTCTGAAACGGCTAGTGCCTAAGAGTGTCTGACTTTCAGTTATGACTGATTGTGAGAGGGGAAGATGAAGTTTTTCTGTACCCAGCATGCCTTGCAATATACTTAGGCAAATGAGGTGAGAGCCGTACCAATCCCACGCTACTCTGCTTAATGCTCCCTATCTGCATAAAAAGAACACTTTCACATCAGAGCAGAGTGGCTCAGCGGAAGCGTGCTGGGCCCATAACCCAGAGGTCGATGGATCGAAACCATCCTCTGCTAATTTTGCTTGACTTTCCTTCCAAGGACCAAGCTGTCATTTCCACGCTGCCAGCAAGGAAAAGCACAAGCTTGTGCCAGCTATGTGAGAAAATACTTGTCAAATATCTGTGTCTGCTGAAATACAAGAGAGGGATCATCAAATGATCCACCCTGTACTTTGAAAGTAAAGACACACAATAATAAGCATAAATGACTGGTGGGACCTTCAAACACTTTTATGGGCAGGCTTTGAATTTCATTCTTTCCTTTTTGTTCTGCTCTTATCTATCTCCTGGGCATTTAATTGAATGTTCTGTATTTCTCTTCCCTGTTTTGCTTCCCATGCTGCCTCTATATATTCTTATCTATTATTTGTAATGCAGCTTTCCATTCTTCTCTTCTGCACAGCTTTGTCCTTGGTTTCAATCCCAGTTCCTTACCCTCTGCAAAAAACTTTCTATTGCTTTTCATGTTGGTATCTAAACCAAATGCACCATTGAAGCTGGTGCAAGATAGTCATTGAACTCAGGATCCTAATGTTAAGAACCGAGAGCGCACAGATCAGAGGGCGTTGGTGGTATAGTGGTGAGCATAGCTGCCTTCCAAGTAGTTGACCCGGGTTCGATTCCCGGCCAACGCAGTACAAATACTTATATATTCTGCAAGCAGGATATATTTTAATGCAACATGTCACAAAATGGAAATATAATGAACAGATTAATCAGCCGTTATATAAAAAATAAACAAATATGTAGGCAAGCATCTCAATCGCCCCTTCTGCTATATTCATTGTCCTAATATATGATAAGTTTCATAAAGCAGAGTCACCACTCACATGTGCTGGTAAAAAATATTTACAGTGGGCAGACAATGAAAGGGCTGAGGCCCGACCACACATTATAACTCCAGCATCTCTATGTTAAAAACCATTTCCTAGGCAATATCTAGCCTCTGAAAACAATATGCAAGATCCATCGATAAATCTGGTGAAAGTCGCCAACATTTTGTGCATACTTGTGCCCTCACCTGAATGTAGCGCCACCTTGTAGACGTCGGAGGTAACTGCAGCTCAAAAAATGTTTCATCAGAGGGCAAGTTTAGAGGAATCCAAAAGGCAGATGTCCATGGAAAGAGCCCCCGACTGCAGCAGGAAGGTTGGATGCTTCAAATTTGCATAGTTTCCAGTCCAACGTCCTCTCATGTACCGAACGCTCCCAAAAGCTCAAAAGCCTTACACCGGGCAAGCCCTCACCGGGTAGATCTCTGGCTCCCAGGTAAAGCCAAATCCTGAGCATGCTAGCACTAGGATCACAGAGAGAGAGAGACAGAGAGTGTTGGAGAGCTGCTGTCTTGATAAAGGCCTGAAACGGCTAGTGCGTAAGAGGGTCTGGACTATCAGTTATGACTGATTGTGAGAGGGGAAGATGAAGATTTTCTGCACCCAGCATGCCTTGCGATATAATTAGGCAAATGAGGTGAGAGCCCGACCAATGCCACTTCACTCCGCTGAATGCCTCCTCATCTGCATAAAGAGATCACCTTCATGAACGAGCAGAGTGGCGCAGCGGAAGCGTGCTGGGCCCATAACCCAGAGGTCGATGGATCGAAACCATCCTCTGCTAATTTTGCTTGACTTTCCTTCCAAGGACGAAGCTGTCATTTCCACACTGCCAGAAAGGAAAAGCGCAAGCTTGTGCCAGCTATGTGAGAAAAGACTTCTCAACTATCTGTGTCTGTGTAATACAAGAGTGTTCGTGAAAGGATCAACCCTGTACTTTGAAAGTAAAGACACACAACTATAACCATAAATGACTGGTGGGAGCTTCACACAACTTTCTGGGCATGCTTTGAATTTCATTCTTCCCTTTTTTTTCTGCTCTTATCTATCTCCTGGGCATTTCATGGAATGTTCTCTCTTTCTCTTCCCTGCTTTGCTTCCCATGCTGCCTATATATGCTGATTTCTACTTTTTGTACTGTTGCATTTCATTTCTTCTCTTCTGCACAACTTTGTCCTTGGTTTCAATCCCCAGTTCCTTACCCTCTGCAAAAAACGTTCTACTACTTCTCATGTTGGTATCGAAACCAAATGCACCATTGAAGCTGTTGCAAGATAGTCATTGATTTCGGGAACGTAATATTTAGAACCGAGAGCACACACATCAGAGGGCGTTGGTGGTATAGTGGTGAGCATAGCTGCTTCCCAAGCAGTTGACCCGGGTTCGATTCCCGGCCAACGCAGTGAAAATGCTTATATATTCTGCAAGCAGGACATATTTTAATGCAACAGGTCTCAAAATGGAAATTTCATGAACAGATTAATCAGCCATATATAAAAAAATAAACAAATACATAGGCAAACATCTCAATCGCACCTTCTGATACATTCATTGTCCTAATATATGATAAGTTTTATAAAGCAGAGTCACAACTCACATGTGCTGGTAATAAATATGTTACAGTGGGCAAACAATGGAAGGGCTGAGGCCCGACCAGACATTATAACTCCAACATCTCTATGTTAAAAAGCATTTCTAGGCAATATCTAGCCTCTGAAAAAAATATGCAAGATCCACCGATAAATCTGGCAAAAGTCCCTAACATTTTGTGCATACTTGTGCACTTACCAGAATGTAGCGCCACCTTGTAGCTGTCGAAGGTAATTGCTGCTCACAAAATGTTTTATCAGAAGGCAAGTTGAGAGGAATCCTAGAGGCAGATGTCCATGGAAAGAGCCGCTCACTGCAGCAGGAATGTTGGATGCTTCAAATTCGCAGAGTTTCCTGTCCAACGTCCACTCACGTCCCGAACGCTCCCAAACGCTCAAAAGCCTCACACCGGGCAAGCCCTCACCGGGTAGATCTCTGGCTCCCAGGTAAAGCCAAATCCTGAGCATGCTAGTGCTAGGATCACAGAGAGAGAGAGAGAGGGTTCATGACATGCTGTCTTGATAAAGGTCTGAAACGGCTAGTGCCTAAGAGTGTCTGACTTTCAGTTATGACTGATTGTGAGAGGGGAAGATGAAGTTTTTCTGTACCCAGCATGCCTTGCAATATACTTAGGCAAATGAGGTGAGAGCCGTACCAATCCCACGCTACTCTGCTTAATGCTCCCTATCTGCATAAAAAGAACACTTTCACAACAGAGCAGAGTGGCGCAGCGGAAGCGTGCTGGGCCCATAACCCAGAGGTCGATGGATCGAAACCATCCTCTGCTAATTTTGCTTGACTTTCCTTCCAAGGACCAAGCTGTCATTTCCACGCTGCCAGCAAGGAAAAGCACAAGCTTGTGCCAGCTATGTGAGAAAATACTTGTCAAATATCTGTGTCTGCTGAAATACAAGAGAGGGATCATCAAATGATCCACCCTGTACTTTGAAAGTAAAGACACACAATAATAAGCATAAATGACTGGTGGGACCTTCAAACACTTTTATGGGCAGGCTTTGAATTTCATTCTTTCCTTTTTGTTCTGCTCTTATCTATCTCCTGGGCATTTAATTGAATGTTCTGTATTTCTCTTCCCTGTTTTGCTTCCCATGCTGCCTCTATATATTCTTATCTATTATTTGTAATGCAGCTTTCCATTCTTCTCTTCTGCACAGCTTTGTCCTTGGTTTCAATCCCAGTTCCTTACCCTCTGCAAAAAACTTTCTATTGCTTTTCATGTTGGTATCTAAACCAAATGCACCATTGAAGCTGGTGCAAGATAGTCATTGAACTCAGGATCCTAATGTTAAGAACCGAGAGCGCACAGATCAGAGGGCGTTGGTGGTATAGTGGTGAGCATAGCTGCCTTCCAAGCAGTTGACCCGGGTTCGATTCCCGGCCAACGCAGTACAAATACTTATATATTCTGCAAGCAGGATATATTTTAATGCAACATGTCACAAAATGGAAATATAATGAACAGATTAATCAGCCGTTATATAAAAAATAAACAAATATGTAGGCAAGCATCTCAATCGCCCCTTCTGCTATATTCATTGTCCTAATATATGATAAGTTTCATAAAGCAGAGTCACCACTCACATGTGCTGGTAAAAAATATTTACAGTGGGCAGACAATGAAAGGGCTGAGGCCCGACCACACATTATAACTCCAGCATCTCTATGTTAAAAACCATTTCCTAGGCAATATCTAGCCTCTGAAAACAATATGCAAGATCCATCGATAAATCTGGTGAAAGTCGCCAACATTTTGTGCATACTTGTGCCCTCACCTGAATGTAGCGCCACCTTGTAGACGTCGGAGGTAACTGCAGCTCAAAAAATGTTTCATCAGAGGGCAAGTTTAGAGGAATCCAAAAGGCAGATGTCCATGGAAAGAGCCCCCGACTGCAGCAGGAAGGTTGGATGCTTCAAATTTGCATAGTTTCCAGTCCAACGTCCTCTCATGTACCGAACGCTCCCAAACGCTCAAAAGCCTTACACCGGGCAAGCCCTCACCGGGTAGATCTCTGGCTCCCAGGTAAAGCCAAATCCTGAGCATGCTAGCACTAGGATCACAGAGAGAGAGAGACAGAGAGTGTTGGAGAGCTGCTGTCTTGATAAAGGCCTGAAACGGCTAGTGCGTAAGAGGGTCTGGACTATCAGTTATGACTGATTGTGAGAGGGGAAGATGAAGATTTTCTGCACCCAGCATGCCTTGCGATATAATTAGGCAAATGAGGTGAGAGCCCGACCAATGCCACTTCACTCCGCTGAATGCCTCCTCATCTGCATAAAGAGATCACCTTCATGAACGAGCAGAGTGGCGCAGCGGAAGCGTGCTGGGCCCATAACCCAGAGGTCGATGGATCGAAACCATCCTCTGCTAATTTTGCTTGACTTTCCTTCCAAGGACCAAGCTGTCATTTCCACACTGCCAGAAAGGAAAAGCGCAAGCTTGTGCCAGCTATGTGAGAAAAGACTTCTCAACTATCTGTGTCTGTGTAATACAAGAGTGTTCGTGAAAGGATCAACCCTGTACTTTGAAAGTAAAGACACACAACTATAACCATAAATGACTGGTGGGAGCTTCACACAACTTTCTGGGCATGCTTTGAATTTCATTCTTCCCTTTTTTTTCTGCTCTTATCTATCTCCTGGGCATTTCATGGAATGTTCTCTCTTTCTCTTCCCTGCTTTGCTTCCCATGCTGCCTATATATGCTGATTTCTACTTTTTGTACTGTTGCATTTCATTTCTTCTCTTCTGCACAACTTTGTCCTTGGTTTCAATCCCCAGTTCCTTACCCTCTGCAAAAAACGTTCTACTACTTCTCATGTTGGTATCGAAACCAAATGCACCATTGAAGCTGTTGCAAGATAGTCATTGATTTCGGGAACGTAATATTTAGAACCGAGAGCACACACATCAGAGGGCGTTGGTGGTATAGTGGTGAGCATAGCTGCTTCCCAAGCAGTTGACCCGGGTTCGATTCCCGGCCAACGCAGTGAAAATGCTTATATATTCTGCAAGCAGGACATATTTTAATGCAACATGTCTCAAAATGGAAATTTCATGAACAGATTAATCAGCCATATATAAAAAAATAAACAAATACATAGGCAAACATCTCAATCGCACCTTCTGATACATTCATTGTCCTAATATATGATAAGTTTTATAAAGCAGAGTCACAACTCACATGTGCTGGTAATAAATATGTTACAGTGGGCAAACAATGGAAGGGCTGAGGCCCGACCAGACATTATAACTCCAACATCTCTATGTTAAAAAGCATTTCTAGGCAATATCTAGCCTCTGAAAAAAATATGCAAGATCCACCGATAAATCTGGCAAAAGTCCCTAACATTTTGTGCATACTTGTGCACTTACCAGAATGTAGCGCCACCTTGTAGCTGTCGAAGGTAATTGCTGCTCACAAAATGTTTTATCAGAAGGCAAGTTGAGAGGAATCCTAGAGGCAGATGTCCATGGAAAGAGCCGCTCACTGCAGCAGGAATGTTGGATGCTTCAAATTCGCAGAGTTTCCTGTCCAACGTCCACTCACGTCCCGAACGCTCCCAAACGCTCAAAAGCCTCACACCGGGCAAGCCCTCACCGGGTAGATCTCTGGCTCCCAGGTAAAGCCAAATCCTGAGCATGCTAGTGCTAGGATCACAGAGAGAGAGAGAGAGGGTTCATGACATGCTGTCTTGATAAAGGTCTGAAACGGCTAGTGCCTAAGAGTGTCTGACTTTCAGTTATGACTGATTGTGAGAGGGGAAGATGAAGTTTTTCTGTACCCAGCATGCCTTGCAATATACTTAGGCAAATGAGGTGAGAGCCGTACCAATCCCACGCTACTCTGCTTAATGCTCCCTATCTGCATAAAAAGAACACTTTCACAACAGAGCAGAGTGGCGCAGCGGAAGCGTGCTGGGCCCATAACCCAGAGGTCGATGGATCGAAACCATCCTCTGCTAATTTTGCTTGACTTTCCTTCCAAGGACCAAGCTGTCATTTCCACGCTGCCAGCAAGGAAAAGCACAAGCTTGTGCCAGCTATGTGAGAAAATACTTGTCAAATATCTGTGTCTGCTGAAATACAAGAGAGGGATCATCAAATGATCCACCCTGTACTTTGAAAGTAAAGACACACAATAATAAGCATAAATGACTGGTGGGACCTTCAAACACTTTTATGGGCAGGCTTTGAATTTCATTCTTTCCTTTTTGTTCTGCTCTTATCTATCTCCTGGGCATTTAATTGAATGTTCTGTATTTCTCTTCCCTGTTTTGCTTCCCATGCTGCCTCTATATATTCTTATCTATTATTTGTAATGCAGCTTTCCATTCTTCTCTTCTGCACAGCTTTGTCCTTGGTTTCAATCCCAGTTCCTTACCCTCTGCAAAAAACTTTCTATTGCTTTTCATGTTGGTATCTAAACCAAATGCACCATTGAAGCTGGTGCAAGATAGTCATTGAACTCAGGATCCTAATGTTAAGAACCGAGAGCGCACAGATCAGAGGGCGTTGGTGGTATAGTGGTGAGCATAGCTGCCTTCCAAGCAGTTGACCCGGGTTCGATTCCCGGCCAACGCAGTACAAATACTTATATATTCTGCAAGCAGGATATATTTTAATGCAACATGTCACAAAATGGAAATATAATGAACAGATTAATCAGCCGTTATATAAAAAATAAACAAATATGTAGGCAAGCATCTCAATCGCCCCTTCTGCTATATTCATTGTCCTAATATATGATAAGTTTCATAAAGCAGAGTCACCACTCACATGTGCTGGTAAAAAATATTTACAGTGGGCAGACAATGAAAGGGCTGAGGCCCGACCACACATTATAACTCCAGCATCTCTATGTTAAAAACCATTTCCTAGGCAATATCTAGCCTCTGAAAACAATATGCAAGATCCATCGATAAATCTGGTGAAAGTCGCCAACATTTTGTGCATACTTGTGCCCTCACCTGAATGTAGCGCCACCTTGTAGACGTCGGAGGTAACTGCAGCTCAAAAAATGTTTCATCAGAGGGCAAGTTTAGAGGAATCCAAAAGGCAGATGTCCATGGAAAGAGCCCCCGACTGCAGCAGGAAGGTTGGATGCTTCAAATTTGCATAGTTTCCAGTCCAACGTCCTCTCATGTACCGAACGCTCCCAAACGCTCAAAAGCCTTACACCGGGCAAGCCCTCACCGGGTAGATCTCTGGCTCCCAGGTAAAGCCAAATCCTGAGCATGCTAGCACTAGGATCACAGAGAGAGAGAGACAGAGAGTGTTGGAGAGCTGCTGTCTTGATAAAGGCCTGAAACGGCTAGTGCGTAAGAGGGTCTGGACTATCAGTTATGACTGATTGTGAGAGGGGAAGATGAAGATTTTCTGCACCCAGCATGCCTTGCGATATAATTAGGCAAATGAGGTGAGAGCCCGACCAATGCCACTTCACTCCGCTGAATGCCTCCTCATCTGCATAAAGAGATCACCTTCATGAACGAGCAGAGTGGCGCAGCGGAAGCGTGCTGGGCCCATAACCCAGAGGTCGATGGATCGAAACCATCCTCTGCTAATTTTGCTTGACTTTCCTTCCAAGGACCAAGCTGTCATTTCCACACTGCCAGAAAGGAAAAGCGCAAGCTTGTGCCAGCTATGTGAGAAAAGACTTCTCAACTATCTGTGTCTGTGTAATACAAGAGTGTTCGTGAAAGGATCAACCCTGTACTTTGAAAGTAAAGACACACAACTATAACCATAAATGACTGGTGGGAGCTTCACACAACTTTCTGGGCATGCTTTGAATTTCATTCTTCCCTTTTTTTTCTGCTCTTATCTATCTCCTGGGCATTTCATGGAATGTTCTCTCTTTCTCTTCCCTGCTTTGCTTCCCATGCTGCCTATATATGCTGATTTCTACTTTTTGTACTGTTGCATTTCATTTCTTCTCTTCTGCACAACTTTGTCCTTGGTTTCAATCCCCAGTTCCTTACCCTCTGCAAAAAACGTTCTACTACTTCTCATGTTGGTATCGAAACCAAATGCACCATTGAAGCTGTTGCAAGATAGTCATTGATTTCGGGAACGTAATATTTAGAACCGAGAGCACACACATCAGAGGGCGTTGGTGGTATAGTGGTGAGCATAGCTGCTTCCCAAGCAGTTGACCCGGGTTCGATTCCCGGCCAACGCAGTGAAAATGCTTATATATTCTGCAAGCAGGACATATTTTAATGCAACATGTCTCAAAATGGAAATTTCATGAACAGATTAATCAGCCATATATAAAAAAATAAACAAATACATAGGCAAACATCTCAATCGCACCTTCTGATACATTCATTGTCCTAATATATGATAAGTTTTATAAAGCAGAGTCACAACTCACATGTGCTGGTAATAAATATGTTACAGTGGGCAAACAATGGAAGGGCTGAGGCCCGACCAGACATTATAACTCCAACATCTCTATGTTAAAAAGCATTTCTAGGCAATATCTAGCCTCTGAAAAAAATATGCAAGATCCACCGATAAATCTGGCAAAAGTCCCTAACATTTTGTGCATACTTGTGCACTTACCAGAATGTAGCGCCACCTTGTAGCTGTCGAAGGTAATTGCTGCTCACAAAATGTTTTATCAGAAGGCAAGTTGAGAGGAATCCTAGAGGCAGATGTCCATGGAAAGAGCCGCTCACTGCAGCAGGAATGTTGGATGCTTCAAATTCGCAGAGTTTCCTGTCCAACGTCCACTTACGTCCCGAACGCTCCCAAACGCTCAAAAGCCTCACACCGGGCAAGCCCTCACCGGGTAGATCTCTGGCTCCCAGGTAAAGCCAAATCCTGAGCATGCTAGTGCTAGGATCACAGAGAGAGAGAGAGAGGGTTCATGACATGCTGTCTTGATAAAGGTCTGAAACGGCTAGTGCCTAAGAGTGTCTGACTTTCAGTTATGACTGATTGTGAGAGGGGAAGATGAAGTTTTTCTGTACCCAGCATGCCTTGCAATATACTTAGGCAAATGAGGTGAGAGCCGTACCAATCCCACGCTACTCTGCTTAATGCTCCCTATCTGCATAAAAAGAACACTTTCACATCAGAGCAGAGTGGCTCAGCGGAAGCGTGCTGGGCCCATAACCCAGAGGTCGATGGATCGAAACCATCCTCTGCTAATTTTGCTTGACTTTCCTTCCAAGGACCAAGCTGTCATTTCCACGCTGCCAGCAAGGAAAAGCACAAGCTTGTGCCAGCTATGTGAGAAAATACTTGTCAAATATCTGTGTCTGCTGAAATACAAGAGAGGGATCATCAAATGATCCACCCTGTACTTTGAAAGTAAAGACACACAATAATAAGCATAAATGACTGGTGGGACCTTCAAACACTTTTATGGGCAGGCTTTGAATTTCATTCTTTCCTTTTTGTTCTGCTCTTATCTATCTCCTGGGCATTTAATTGAATGTTCTGTATTTCTCTTCCCTGTTTTGCTTCCCATGCTGCCTCTATATATTCTTATCTATTATTTGTAATGCAGCTTTCCATTCTTCTCTTCTGCACAGCTTTGTCCTTGGTTTCAATCCCAGTTCCTTACCCTCTGCAAAAAACTTTCTATTGCTTTTCATGTTGGTATCTAAACCAAATGCACCATTGAAGCTGGTGCAAGATAGTCATTGAACTCAGGATCCTAATGTTAAGAACCGAGAGCGCACAGATCAGAGGGCGTTGGTGGTATAGTGGTGAGCATAGCTGCCTTCCAAGTAGTTGACCCGGGTTCGATTCCCGGCCAACGCAGTACAAATACTTATATATTCTGCAAGCAGGATATATTTTAATGCAACATGTCACAAAATGGAAATATAATGAACAGATTAATCAGCCGTTATATAAAAAATAAACAAATATGTAGGCAAGCATCTCAATCGCCCCTTCTGCTATATTCATTGTCCTAATATATGATAAGTTTCATAAAGCAGAGTCACCACTCACATGTGCTGGTAAAAAATATTTACAGTGGGCAGACAATGAAAGGGCTGAGGCCCGACCACACATTATAACTCCAGCATCTCTATGTTAAAAACCATTTCCTAGGCAATATCTAGCCTCTGAAAACAATATGCAAGATCCATCGATAAATCTGGTGAAAGTCGCCAACATTTTGTGCATACTTGTGCCCTCACCTGAATGTAGCGCCACCTTGTAGACGTCGGAGGTAACTGCAGCTCAAAAAATGTTTCATCAGAGGGCAAGTTTAGAGGAATCCAAAAGGCAGATGTCCATGGAAAGAGCCCCCGACTGCAGCAGGAAGGTTGGATGCTTCAAATTTGCATAGTTTCCAGTCCAACGTCCTCTCATGTACCGAACGCTCCCAAAAGCTCAAAAGCCTTACACCGGGCAAGCCCTCACCGGGTAGATCTCTGGCTCCCAGGTAAAGCCAAATCCTGAGCATGCTAGCACTAGGATCACAGAGAGAGAGAGACAGAGAGTGTTGGAGAGCTGCTGTCTTGATAAAGGCCTGAAACGGCTAGTGCGTAAGAGGGTCTGGACTATCAGTTATGACTGATTGTGAGAGGGGAAGATGAAGATTTTCTGCACCCAGCATGCCTTGCGATATAATTAGGCAAATGAGGTGAGAGCCCGACCAATGCCACTTCACTCCGCTGAATGCCTCCTCATCTGCATAAAGAGATCACCTTCATGAACGAGCAGAGTGGCGCAGCGGAAGCGTGCTGGGCCCATAACCCAGAGGTCGATGGATCGAAACCATCCTCTGCTAATTTTGCTTGACTTTCCTTCCAAGGACGAAGCTGTCATTTCCACACTGCCAGAAAGGAAAAGCGCAAGCTTGTGCCAGCTATGTGAGAAAAGACTTCTCAACTATCTGTGTCTGTGTAATACAAGAGTGTTCGTGAAAGGATCAACCCTGTACTTTGAAAGTAAAGACACACAACTATAACCATAAATGACTGGTGGGAGCTTCACACAACTTTCTGGGCATGCTTTGAATTTCATTCTTCCCTTTTTTTTCTGCTCTTATCTATCTCCTGGGCATTTCATGGAATGTTCTCTCTTTCTCTTCCCTGCTTTGCTTCCCATGCTGCCTATATATGCTGATTTCTACTTTTTGTACTGTTGCATTTCATTTCTTCTCTTCTGCACAACTTTGTCCTTGGTTTCAATCCCCAGTTCCTTACCCTCTGCAAAAAACGTTCTACTACTTCTCATGTTGGTATCGAAACCAAATGCACCATTGAAGCTGTTGCAAGATAGTCATTGATTTCGGGAACGTAATATTTAGAACCGAGAGCACACACATCAGAGGGCGTTGGTGGTATAGTGGTGAGCATAGCTGCTTCCCAAGCAGTTGACCCGGGTTCGATTCCCGGCCAACGCAGTGAAAATGCTTATATATTCTGCAAGCAGGACATATTTTAATGCAACAGGTCTCAAAATGGAAATTTCATGAACAGATTAATCAGCCATATATAAAAAAATAAACAAATACATAGGCAAACATCTCAATCGCACCTTCTGATACATTCATTGTCCTAATATATGATAAGTTTTATAAAGCAGAGTCACAACTCACATGTGCTGGTAATAAATATGTTACAGTGGGCAAACAATGGAAGGGCTGAGGCCCGACCAGACATTATAACTCCAACATCTCTATGTTAAAAAGCATTTCTAGGCAATATCTAGCCTCTGAAAAAAATATGCAAGATCCACCGATAAATCTGGCAAAAGTCCCTAACATTTTGTGCATACTTGTGCACTTACCAGAATGTAGCGCCACCTTGTAGCTGTCGAAGGTAATTGCTGCTCACAAAATGTTTTATCAGAAGGCAAGTTGAGAGGAATCCTAGAGGCAGATGTCCATGGAAAGAGCCGCTCACTGCAGCAGGAATGTTGGATGCTTCAAATTCGCAGAGTTTCCTGTCCAACGTCCACTCACGTCCCGAACGCTCCCAAACGCTCAAAAGCCTCACACCGGGCAAGCCCTCACCGGGTAGATCTCTGGCTCCCAGGTAAAGCCAAATCCTGAGCATGCTAGTGCTAGGATCACAGAGAGAGAGAGAGAGGGTTCATGACATGCTGTCTTGATAAAGGTCTGAAACGGCTAGTGCCTAAGAGTGTCTGACTTTCAGTTATGACTGATTGTGAGAGGGGAAGATGAAGTTTTTCTGTACCCAGCATGCCTTGCAATATACTTAGGCAAATGAGGTGAGAGCCGTACCAATCCCACGCTACTCTGCTTAATGCTCCCTATCTGCATAAAAAGAACACTTTCACAACAGAGCAGAGTGGCGCAGCGGAAGCGTGCTGGGCCCATAACCCAGAGGTCGATGGATCGAAACCATCCTCTGCTAATTTTGCTTGACTTTCCTTCCAAGGACCAAGCTGTCATTTCCACGCTGCCAGCAAGGAAAAGCACAAGCTTGTGCCAGCTATGTGAGAAAATACTTGTCAAATATCTGTGTCTGCTGAAATACAAGAGAGGGATCATCAAATGATCCACCCTGTACTTTGAAAGTAAAGACACACAATAATAAGCATAAATGACTGGTGGGACCTTCAAACACTTTTATGGGCAGGCTTTGAATTTCATTCTTTCCTTTTTGTTCTGCTCTTATCTATCTCCTGGGCATTTAATTGAATGTTCTGTATTTCTCTTCCCTGTTTTGCTTCCCATGCTGCCTCTATATATTCTTATCTATTATTTGTAATGCAGCTTTCCATTCTTCTCTTCTGCACAGCTTTGTCCTTGGTTTCAATCCCAGTTCCTTACCCTCTGCAAAAAACTTTCTATTGCTTTTCATGTTGGTATCTAAACCAAATGCACCATTGAAGCTGGTGCAAGATAGTCATTGAACTCAGGATCCTAATGTTAAGAACCGAGAGCGCACAGATCAGAGGGCGTTGGTGGTATAGTGGTGAGCATAGCTGCCTTCCAAGCAGTTGACCCGGGTTCGATTCCCGGCCAACGCAGTACAAATACTTATATATTCTGCAAGCAGGATATATTTTAATGCAACATGTCACAAAATGGAAATATAATGAACAGATTAATCAGCCGTTATATAAAAAATAAACAAATATGTAGGCAAGCATCTCAATCGCCCCTTCTGCTATATTCATTGTCCTAATATATGATAAGTTTCATAAAGCAGAGTCACCACTCACATGTGCTGGTAAAAAATATTTACAGTGGGCAGACAATGAAAGGGCTGAGGCCCGACCACACATTATAACTCCAGCATCTCTATGTTAAAAACCATTTCCTAGGCAATATCTAGCCTCTGAAAACAATATGCAAGATCCATCGATAAATCTGGTGAAAGTCGCCAACATTTTGTGCATACTTGTGCCCTCACCTGAATGTAGCGCCACCTTGTAGACGTCGGAGGTAACTGCAGCTCAAAAAATGTTTCATCAGAGGGCAAGTTTAGAGGAATCCAAAAGGCAGATGTCCATGGAAAGAGCCCCCGACTGCAGCAGGAAGGTTGGATGCTTCAAATTTGCATAGTTTCCAGTCCAACGTCCTCTCATGTACCGAACGCTCCCAAACGCTCAAAAGCCTTACACCGGGCAAGCCCTCACCGGGTAGATCTCTGGCTCCCAGGTAAAGCCAAATCCTGAGCATGCTAGCACTAGGATCACAGAGAGAGAGAGACAGAGAGTGTTGGAGAGCTGCTGTCTTGATAAAGGCCTGAAACGGCTAGTGCGTAAGAGGGTCTGGACTATCAGTTATGACTGATTGTGAGAGGGGAAGATGAAGATTTTCTGCACCCAGCATGCCTTGCGATATAATTAGGCAAATGAGGTGAGAGCCCGACCAATGCCACTTCACTCCGCTGAATGCCTCCTCATCTGCATAAAGAGATCACCTTCATGAACGAGCAGAGTGGCGCAGCGGAAGCGTGCTGGGCCCATAACCCAGAGGTCGATGGATCGAAACCATCCTCTGCTAATTTTGCTTGACTTTCCTTCCAAGGACCAAGCTGTCATTTCCACACTGCCAGAAAGGAAAAGCGCAAGCTTGTGCCAGCTATGTGAGAAAAGACTTCTCAACTATCTGTGTCTGTGTAATACAAGAGTGTTCGTGAAAGGATCAACCCTGTACTTTGAAAGTAAAGACACACAACTATAACCATAAATGACTGGTGGGAGCTTCACACAACTTTCTGGGCATGCTTTGAATTTCATTCTTCCCTTTTTTTTCTGCTCTTATCTATCTCCTGGGCATTTCATGGAATGTTCTCTCTTTCTCTTCCCTGCTTTGCTTCCCATGCTGCCTATATATGCTGATTTCTACTTTTTGTACTGTTGCATTTCATTTCTTCTCTTCTGCACAACTTTGTCCTTGGTTTCAATCCCCAGTTCCTTACCCTCTGCAAAAAACGTTCTACTACTTCTCATGTTGGTATCGAAACCAAATGCACCATTGAAGCTGTTGCAAGATAGTCATTGATTTCGGGAACGTAATATTTAGAACCGAGAGCACACACATCAGAGGGCGTTGGTGGTATAGTGGTGAGCATAGCTGCTTCCCAAGCAGTTGACCCGGGTTCGATTCCCGGCCAACGCAGTGAAAATGCTTATATATTCTGCAAGCAGGACATATTTTAATGCAACATGTCTCAAAATGGAAATTTCATGAACAGATTAATCAGCCATATATAAAAAAATAAACAAATACATAGGCAAACATCTCAATCGCACCTTCTGATACATTCATTGTCCTAATATATGATAAGTTTTATAAAGCAGAGTCACAACTCACATGTGCTGGTAATAAATATGTTACAGTGGGCAAACAATGGAAGGGCTGAGGCCCGACCAGACATTATAACTCCAACATCTCTATGTTAAAAAGCATTTCTAGGCAATATCTAGCCTCTGAAAAAAATATGCAAGATCCACCGATAAATCTGGCAAAAGTCCCTAACATTTTGTGCATACTTGTGCACTTACCAGAATGTAGCGCCACCTTGTAGCTGTCGAAGGTAATTGCTGCTCACAAAATGTTTTATCAGAAGGCAAGTTGAGAGGAATCCTAGAGGCAGATGTCCATGGAAAGAGCCGCTCACTGCAGCAGGAATGTTGGATGCTTCAAATTCGCAGAGTTTCCTGTCCAACGTCCACAACGCTCCCAAACGCTCAAAAGCCTCACACCGGGCAAGCCCTCACCGGGTAGATCTCTGGCTCCCAGGTAAAGCCAAATCCTGAGCATGCTAGTGCTAGGATCACAGAGAGAGAGAGAGAGGGTTCATGACATGCTGTCTTGATAAAGGTCTGAAACGGCTAGTGCCTAAGAGTGTCTGACTTTCAGTTATGACTGATTGTGAGAGGGGAAGATGAAGTTTTTCTGTACCCAGCATGCCTTGCAATATACTTAGGCAAATGAGGTGAGAGCCGTACCAATCCCACGCTACTCTGCTTAATGCTCCCTATCTGCATAAAAAGAACACTTTCACATCAGAGCAGAGTGGCTCAGCGGAAGCGTGCTGGGCCCATAACCCAGAGGTCGATGGATCGAAACCATCCTCTGCTAATTTTGCTTGACTTTCCTTCCAAGGACCAAGCTGTCATTTCCACGCTGCCAGCAAGGAAAAGCACAAGCTTGTGCCAGCTATGTGAGAAAATACTTGTCAAATATCTGTGTCTGCTGAAATACAAGAGAGGGATCATCAAATGATCCACCCTGTACTTTGAAAGTAAAGACACACAATAATAAGCATAAATGACTGGTGGGACCTTCAAACACTTTTATGGGCAGGCTTTGAATTTCATTCTTTCCTTTTTGTTCTGCTCTTATCTATCTCCTGGGCATTTAATTGAATGTTCTGTATTTCTCTTCCCTGTTTTGCTTCCCATGCTGCCTCTATATATTCTTATCTATTATTTGTAATGCAGCTTTCCATTCTTCTCTTCTGCACAGCTTTGTCCTTGGTTTCAATCCCAGTTCCTTACCCTCTGCAAAAAACTTTCTATTGCTTTTCATGTTGGTATCTAAACCAAATGCACCATTGAAGCTGGTGCAAGATAGTCATTGAACTCAGGATCCTAATGTTAAGAACCGAGAGCGCACAGATCAGAGGGCGTTGGTGGTATAGTGGTGAGCATAGCTGCCTTCCAAGCAGTTGACCCGGGTTCGATTCCCGGCCAACGCAGTACAAATACTTATATATTCTGCAAGCAGGATATATTTTAATGCAACATGTCACAAAATGGAAATATAATGAACAGATTAATCAGCCGTTATATAAAAAATAAACAAATATGTAGGCAAGCATCTCAATCGCCCCTTCTGCTATATTCATTGTCCTAATATATGATAAGTTTCATAAAGCAGAGTCACCACTCACATGTGCTGGTAAAAAATATTTACAGTGGGCAGACAATGAAAGGGCTGAGGCCCGACCACACATTATAACTCCAGCATCTCTATGTTAAAAACCATTTCCTAGGCAATATCTAGCCTCTGAAAACAATATGCAAGATCCATCGATAAATCTGGTGAAAGTCGCCAACATTTTGTGCATACTTGTGCCCTCACCTGAATGTAGCGCCACCTTGTAGACGTCGGAGGTAACTGCAGCTCAAAAAATGTTTCATCAGAGGGCAAGTTTAGAGGAATCCAAAAGGCAGATGTCCATGGAAAGAGCCCCCGACTGCAGCAGGAAGGTTGGATGCTTCAAATTTGCATAGTTTCCAGTCCAACGTCCTCTCATGTACCGAACGCTCCCAAACGCTCAAAAGCCTTACACCGGGCAAGCCCTCACCGGGTAGATCTCTGGCTCCCAGGTAAAGCCAAATCCTGAGCATGCTAGCACTAGGATCACAGAGAGAGAGAGACAGAGAGTGTTGGAGAGCTGCTGTCTTGATAAAGGCCTGAAACGGCTAGTGCGTAAGAGGGTCTGGACTATCAGTTATGACTGATTGTGAGAGGGGAAGATGAAGATTTTCTGCACCCAGCATGCCTTGCGATATAATTAGGCAAATGAGGTGAGAGCCCGACCAATGCCACTTCACTCCGCTGAATGCCTCCTCATCTGCATAAAGAGATCACCTTCATGAACGAGCAGAGTGGCGCAGCGGAAGCGTGCTGGGCCCATAACCCAGAGGTCGATGGATCGAAACCATCCTCTGCTAATTTTGCTTGACTTTCCTTCCAAGGACCAAGCTGTCATTTCCACACTGCCAGAAAGGAAAAGCGCAAGCTTGTGCCAGCTATGTGAGAAAAGACTTCTCAACTATCTGTGTCTGTGTAATACAAGAGTGTTCGTGAAAGGATCAACCCTGTACTTTGAAAGTAAAGACACACAACTATAACCATAAATGACTGGTGGGAGCTTCACACAACTTTCTGGGCATGCTTTGAATTTCATTCTTCCCTTTTTTTTCTGCTCTTATCTATCTCCTGGGCATTTCATGGAATGTTCTCTCTTTCTCTTCCCTGCTTTGCTTCCCATGCTGCCTATATATGCTGATTTCTACTTTTTGTACTGTTGCATTTCATTTCTTCTCTTCTGCACAACTTTGTCCTTGGTTTCAATCCCCAGTTCCTTACCCTCTGCAAAAAACGTTCTACTACTTCTCATGTTGGTATCGAAACCAAATGCACCATTGAAGCTGTTGCAAGATAGTCATTGATTTCGGGAACGTAATATTTAGAACCGAGAGCACACACATCAGAGGGCGTTGGTGGTATAGTGGTGAGCATAGCTGCTTCCCAAGCAGTTGACCCGGGTTCGATTCCCGGCCAACGCAGTGAAAATGCTTATATATTCTGCAAGCAGGACATATTTTAATGCAACATGTCTCAAAATGGAAATTTCATGAACAGATTAATCAGCCATATATAAAAAAATAAACAAATACATAGGCAAACATCTCAATCGCACCTTCTGATACATTCATTGTCCTAATATATGATAAGTTTTATAAAGCAGAGTCACAACTCACATGTGCTGGTAATAAATATGTTACAGTGGGCAAACAATGGAAGGGCTGAGGCCCGACCAGACATTATAACTCCAACATCTCTATGTTAAAAAGCATTTCTAGGCAATATCTAGCCTCTGAAAAAAATATGCAAGATCCACCGATAAATCTGGCAAAAGTCCCTAACATTTTGTGCATACTTGTGCACTTACCAGAATGTAGCGCCACCTTGTAGCTGTCGAAGGTAATTGCTGCTCACAAAATGTTTTATCAGAAGGCAAGTTGAGAGGAATCCTAGAGGCAGATGTCCATGGAAAGAGCCGCTCACTGCAGCAGGAATGTTGGATGCTTCAAATTCGCAGAGTTTCCTGTCCAACGTCCACTTACGTCCCGAACGCTCCCAAACGCTCAAAAGCCTCACACCGGGCAAGCCCTCACCGGGTAGATCTCTGGCTCCCAGGTAAAGCCAAATCCTGAGCATGCTAGTGCTAGGATCACAGAGAGAGAGAGAGAGGGTTCATGACATGCTGTCTTGATAAAGGTCTGAAACGGCTAGTGCCTAAGAGTGTCTGACTTTCAGTTATGACTGATTGTGAGAGGGGAAGATGAAGTTTTTCTGTACCCAGCATGCCTTGCAATATACTTAGGCAAATGAGGTGAGAGCCGTACCAATCCCACGCTACTCTGCTTAATGCTCCCTATCTGCATAAAAAGAACACTTTCACATCAGAGCAGAGTGGCTCAGCGGAAGCGTGCTGGGCCCATAACCCAGAGGTCGATGGATCGAAACCATCCTCTGCTAATTTTGCTTGACTTTCCTTCCAAGGACCAAGCTGTCATTTCCACGCTGCCAGCAAGGAAAAGCACAAGCTTGTGCCAGCTATGTGAGAAAATACTTGTCAAATATCTGTGTCTGCTGAAATACAAGAGAGGGATCATCAAATGATCCACCCTGTACTTTGAAAGTAAAGACACACAATAATAAGCATAAATGACTGGTGGGACCTTCAAACACTTTTATGGGCAGGCTTTGAATTTCATTCTTTCCTTTTTGTTCTGCTCTTATCTATCTCCTGGGCATTTAATTGAATGTTCTGTATTTCTCTTCCCTGTTTTGCTTCCCATGCTGCCTCTATATATTCTTATCTATTATTTGTAATGCAGCTTTCCATTCTTCTCTTCTGCACAGCTTTGTCCTTGGTTTCAATCCCAGTTCCTTACCCTCTGCAAAAAACTTTCTATTGCTTTTCATGTTGGTATCTAAACCAAATGCACCATTGAAGCTGGTGCAAGATAGTCATTGAACTCAGGATCCTAATGTTAAGAACCGAGAGCGCACAGATCAGAGGGCGTTGGTGGTATAGTGGTGAGCATAGCTGCCTTCCAAGTAGTTGACCCGGGTTCGATTCCCGGCCAACGCAGTACAAATACTTATATATTCTGCAAGCAGGATATATTTTAATGCAACATGTCACAAAATGGAAATATAATGAACAGATTAATCAGCCGTTATATAAAAAATAAACAAATATGTAGGCAAGCATCTCAATCGCCCCTTCTGCTATATTCATTGTCCTAATATATGATAAGTTTCATAAAGCAGAGTCACCACTCACATGTGCTGGTAAAAAATATTTACAGTGGGCAGACAATGAAAGGGCTGAGGCCCGACCACACATTATAACTCCAGCATCTCTATGTTAAAAACCATTTCCTAGGCAATATCTAGCCTCTGAAAACAATATGCAAGATCCATCGATAAATCTGGTGAACGTCGCCAACATTTTGTGCATACTTGTGCCCTCACCTGAATGTAGCGCCACCTTGTAGACGTCGGAGGTAACTGCAGCTCAAAAAATGTTTCATCAGCAGGCAAGTTTAGAGGAATCCAAAAGGCAGATGTCCATGGAAAGAGCCCCCGACTGCAGCAGGAAGGTTGGATGCTTCAAATTTGCATAGTTTCCAGTCCAACGTCCTCTCATGTACCGAACGCTCCCAAACGCTCAAAAGCCTTACACCGGGCAAGCCCTCACCGGGTAGATCTCTGGCTTCCAGGTAAAGCCAAATCCTGAGCATGCTAGCACTAGGATCACAGAGAGAGAGAGACAGAGAGTGTCGGAGAGCTGCTGTCTTGATAAAGGCCTGAAACGGCTAGTGCCTAAGAGTGTCTGGACTATCAGTTATGACTGATTGTGAGAGGGGAAGATGAAGATTTTCTGCACCCAGCATGCCTTGCGATATAATTAGGCAAATGAGGTGAGAGCCCGACCAATCCCACTTCACTCCGCTGAATGCCTCCTCATCTGCATAAAGAGATAACTTTCACGAACGAGCAGAGAGGCGCAGCGGAAGCGTGCTGGGCCCATAACCCAGAGGTCGATGGATCGAAACCATTCGCTGCTAATTTTGCTTGACTTTCCTTCCAAGGACCAAGCTGTCATTTCCACACTGCCAGAAAGGAAAAGCGCAAGCTTGTGCCAGCTATGTGAGAAAAGACTTCTCAACTATCTGTGTCTGTGTAATACAAGAGTGTTCGTGAAAGGATCAACCCTGTACTTTGAAAGTAAAGACACATAACTATAACCATAAATGACTGGTGGGAGCTTCACACAACTTTCTGGGCATGCTTTGAATTTCATTCTTCCCTTTTTTTTCTGCTCTTATCTATCTCCTGGGCATTTCATGGAATGTTCTCTCTTTCTCTTCCCTGCTTTGCTTCCCATGCTGCCTATATATGCTGATTTCTACTATTTGTACTGTTGCATTTCATTTCTTCTCTTCTGCACAACTTTGTCCTTGGTTTCAATCCCCAGTTCCTTACCCTCTGCAAAAAACGTTCTACTACTTCTCATGTTGGTATCGAAACCAAATGCACCATTGAAGCTGTTGCAAGATAGTCATTGATTTCGGAAACGTAATATTTAGAACCGAGAGCACACACATCAGAGGGCGTTGGTGGTATAGTGGTGAGCATAGCTGCTTCCCAAGCAGTTGACCCGGGTTCGATTCCCGGCCAACGCAGTGAAAATGCTTATATATTCTGCAAGCAGGATACATTTTAATGCAACATTTCTCAAAATGGAAATTTCATGAACAGATTAATCAGCCATATATAAAAAAAATAAACAAATACATAGGCAAACATCTCAATCGCACCTTCTGATACATTCATTGTCCTAATATATGATAAGTTTTATAAAGCAGAGTCACAACTCACATGTGCTGGAAATAAACATGATACAGTGGGCAAACAATGGAAGGGCTGAGGCCCGACCAGACATTATAACTCCAACATCTCTATGTTAAAAAGCATTTCTAGGCAATATCTAGCCTCTGAAAAAAATATGCAAGATCCACCGATAAATCTGGCAAAAGTCCCTAACATTTTGTGCATACTTGTGCACTTACCAGAATGTAGCGCCACCTTGTAGCTGTCGAAGGTAATTGCTGCTCACAAAATGTTTTATCAGAAGGCAAGTTGAGAGGAATCCTAGAGGCAGATGTCCATGGAAAGAGCCGCTAACTGCAGCAGGAATGTTGGATGCTTCAAATTCGCAGAGTTTCCTGTCCAACGTCCACTCACGTCCCGAACGCTCCCAAACGCTCAAAAGCCTCGCCCTCACCGGGTAGATCTCTGGCTCCCAGGTAAAGCCAAATCCTGAGCATGCTAGTGCTAGGATCACAGAGAGAGAGAGAGAGGGTTCATGACATGCTGTCTTGATAAAGTCTGAAACGGCTAGTGCCTAAGAGTGTCTGACTTTCAGTTATGACTGATTGTGAGAGGGGAAGATGAAGTTTTTCTGTACCCAGCATGCCTTGCAATATACTTAGGCAAATGAGGTGAGAGCCGTACCAATCCCACGCTACTCTGCTTAATGCTCCCTATCTGCATAAAAAGAACACTTTCACAACAGAGCAGAGTGGCGCAGTGGAAGCGTGCTGGGCCCATAACCCAGAGGTCGATGGATCGAAACCATCCTCTGCTAATTTTGCTTGACTTTCCTTCCAAGGACCAAGCTGTCATTTCCACGCTGCCAGCAAGGAAAAGCACAAGCTTGTGCCAGCTATGTGAGAAAAGACTTGTCAAATATCTGTGTCTGCTGAAATACAAGAGAGGGATCGTCAAAGGATCCACCCTGTACTTTGAAAGTAAAGACACACAATAATAAGCATAAATGACTGGTGGGACCTTCAAACACTTTTATGGGCAGGCTTTGAATTTCATTCTTCCCTTTTTGTTCTGCTCTTATCTATCTCCTGGGCATTTAATTGAATGTTCTGTATTTCTCTTCCCTGTTTTGCTTTCCATGCTGCCTCTATATATTCTTATCTATTATTTGTAATGCAGCTTTCCATTCTTCTCTTCTGCACAGCTTTGTCCTTGGTTTCAATCCCAGTTCCTTACCCTCTGCAAAAAACTTTCTATTGCTTTTCATGTTGGTATCTAAACCAAATGCACCATTGAAGCTGGTGCAAGATAGTCATTGAACTCAGGATCCTAATGTTAAGAACCGAGAGCGCACAGATCAGAGGGCGTTGGTGGTATAGTGGTGAGCATAGCTGCCTTCCAAGCAGTTGACCTGGCTTCGATTCCCGGCCAACGCAGTACAAATACTTATATATTCTGCAAGCAGGATATATTTTATTGCAACATGTCACAAAATGGAAATATAATGAACAGATTAATCAGCCGTTATATAAAAAATAAACAAATATGTAGGCAAGCATCTCAATCGCCCCTTCTGCTATATTCATTGTCCTAATATATGATAAGTTTCATAAAGCAGAGTCACCACTCACATGTGCTGGTAAAAAATATTTACAGTGGGCAGACAATGAAAGGGCTGAGGCCCGACCACACATTATAACTCCAGCATCTCTATGTTAAAAACCATTTCCTAGGCAATATCTAGCCTCTGAAAACAATATACAAGATCCATCGATAAATCTGGTGAAAGTCGCCAACATTTTGTGCATACTTGTGCCCTCACCTGAATGTAGCGCCACCTTGTAGACGTCGGAGGTAACTGCAGCTCAAAAAATGTTTCATCAGAGGGCAAGTTTAGAGGAATCCAAAAGGCAGATGTCCATGGAAAGAGCCCCCGACTGCAGCAGGAAGGTTGGATGCTTCAAATTTGCATAGTTTCCAGTCCAACGTCCTCTCATGTATCGAACGCTCCCAAACGCTCAAAAGCCTTACACCGGGCAAGCCCTCACCGGGTAGATCTCTGGCTCCCAGGTAAAGCCAAATCCTAAGCATGCAAGCACTAGGATCACAGAGAGAGAGAGACAGAGAGTGTCGGAGAGCTGCTGTCTTGATAAAGACCTGAAACGGCTAGTGCCTAAGAGGGTCTGGACTATCAGTTATGACTGATTGTGAGAGGGGAAGATGAAGATTTTCTGCACCCAGCATGCCTTGCGATATAATTAGGCAAATGAGGTGAGAGCCCGACCAATCCCACTTCACTCCGCTGAATGCCTCCTCATCTGCATAAAGAGATCACTTTCACGAACGAGCAGAGTGGCGCAGCGGAAGCGTGCTGGGCCCATAACCCAGAGGTCGATGGATCGAAACCATCCTCTGCTAATTTTGCTTGACTTTCCTTCCAAGGACCAAGCTGTCATTTCCACACTGCCAGAAAGGAAAAGCGCAAGCTTGTGCCAGCTATGTGAGAAAAGACTTCTCAACTATCTGTGTCTGTGTAATACAAGAGTGTTCGTGAAAGGATCAACCCTGTACTTTGAAAGTAAAGACACACAACTATAACCATAAATGACTGGTGGGAGCTTCACACAACTTTCTGGGCATGCTTTGAATTTCATTCTTCCCTTTTTTTCTGCTCTTATCTATCTCCTGGGCATTTCATGGAATGTTCTCTCTCTTTCTTCCCTGCTTTGCTTCCCATGCTGCCTATATATGCTGATTTCTACTATTTGTACTGTTGCATTTCATTTCTTCTCTTCTGCACAACTTTGTCCTTGGTTTCAATCCCCAGTTCCTTACCCTCTGCAAAAAACGTTCTACTACTTCTCATGTTGGTATCGAAACCAAATGCACCATTGAAGCTGTTGCAAGATAGTCATTGATTTCGGGAACGTAATATTTAGAACCGAGAGCACACACATCAGAGGGCGTTGGTGGTATAGTGGTGAGCATAGCTGCTTCCCAAGCAGTTGACCCGGGTTCGATTCCCGGCCAACGCAGTGAAAATGCTTATATATTCTGCAAGCAGGACATATTTTAATGCAACATGTCTCAAAATGGAAATTTCATGAACAGATTAATCAGCCATATATAAAAAAATAAACAAATACATAGGCAAACATCTCAATCGCACCTTCTGATACATTCATTGTCCTAATATATGATAAGTTTTATAAAGCAGAGTCACAACTCACATGTGCTGGTAATAAATATGTTACAGTGGGCAAACAATGGAAGGGCTGAGGCCCGACCAGACATTATAACTCCAACATCTCTATGTTAAAAAGCATTTCTAGGCAATATCTAGCCTCTGAAAAAAATATGCAAGATCCACCGATAAATCTGGCAAAAGTCCCTAACATTTTGTGCATACTTGTGCACTTACCAGAATGTAGCGCCACCTTGTAGCTGTCGAAGGTAATTGCTGCTCACAAAATGTTTTATCAGAAGGCAAGTTGAGAGGAATCCTAGAGGCAGATGTCCATGGAAAGAGCCGCTCACTGCAGCAGGAATGTTGGATGCTTCAAATTCGCAGAGTTTCCTGTCCAACGTCCACTCACGTCCCGAACGCTCCCAAACGCTCAAAAGCCTCACACCGGGCAAGCCCTCACCGGGTAGATCTCTGGCTCCCAGGTAAAGCCAAATCCTGAGCATGCTAGTGCTAGGATCACAGAGAGAGAGAGAGAGGGTTCATGACATGCTGTCTTGATAAAGGTCTGAAACGGCTAGTGCCTAAGAGTGTCTGACTTTCAGTTATGACTGATTGTGAGAGGGGAAGATGAAGTTTTTCTGTACCCAGCATGCCTTGCAATATACTTAGGCAAATGAGGTGAGAGCCGTACCAATCCCACGCTACTCTGCTTAATGCTCCCTATCTGCATAAAAAGAACACTTTCACAACAGAGCAGAGTGGCGCAGTGGAAGCGTGCTGGGCCCATAACCCAGAGATCGATGGATCGAAACCATCCTCTGCTAATTTTGCTTGACTTTCCTTCCAAGGACCAAGCTGTCATTTCCACGCTGCCAGCAAGGAAAAGCACAAGCTTGTGCCAGCTATGTGAGAAAAGACTTGTCAAATATCTGTGTCTGCTGAAATACAAGAGAGGGATCGTCAAAGGATCCACCCTGTACTTTGAAAGTAAAGACACACAATAATAAGCATAAATGACTGGTGGGACCTTCAAACACTTTTATGGGCAGGCTTTGAATTTCATTCTTCCCTTTTTGTTCTGCTCTTATCTATCTCCTGGGCATTTAATTGAATGTTCTGTATTTCTCTTCCCTGTTTTGCTTTCCATGCTGCCTCTATATATTCTTATCTATTATTTGTAATGCAGCTTTCCATTCTTCTCTTCTGCACAGCTTTGTCCTTGGTTTCAATCTCAGTTCCTTACCCTCTGCAAAAAACTTTCTATTGCTTTTCATGTTGGTATCTAAACCAAATGCACCATTGAAGCTGGTGCAAGATAGTCATTGAACTCAGGATCCTAATGTTAAGAACCGAGAGCGCACAGATCAGAGGGCGTTGGTGGTATAGTGGTGAGCATAGCTGCCTTCCAAGCAGTTGACCCGGGTTCGATTCCCGGCCAACGCAGTACAAATACTTATATATTCTGCAAGCAGGATATATTTTAATGCAACATTTCTCAAAATGGAAATTTCATGAACAGATTAATCAGCCATATATAAAAAAAATAAACAAATACATAGGCAAACATCTCAATCGCACCTTCTGATACATTCATTGTCCTAATATATGATAAGTTTTATAAAGCAGTCACAACTCACATGTGCTGGAAATAAATATGTTACAGTGGGCAAACAATGGAAGGGCTGAGGCCCGACCAGACATTATAACTCCAACATCTCTATGTTAAAAAGCATTTCTAGGCAATATCTAGCCTCTGAAAAAAATATGCAAGATCCACCGATAAATCTGGCAAAAGTCCCTAACATTTTGTGCATACTTGTGCACTTACCAGAATGTAGCGCCACCTTGTAGCTGTCGAAGGTAATTGCTGCTCACAAAATGTTTTATCAGAAGGCAAGTTGAGAGGAATCCTAGAGGCAGATGTCCATGGAAAGAGCCGCTCACTGCAGCAGGAATGTTGGATGCTTCAAATTCGCAGAGTTTCCTGTCCAACGTCCACTCACGTCCCGAACGCTCCCAAACGCTCAAAAGCCTCACACCGGGCAAGCCCTCACCGGGTAGATCTCTGGCTCCCAGGTAAAGCCAAATCCTGAGCATGCTAGTGCTAGGATCACAGAGAGAGAGAGAGAGGGTTCATGACATGCTGTCTTGATAAAGTCTGAAACGGCTAGTGCCTAAGAGTGTCTGACTTTCAGTTATGACTGATTGTGAGAGGGGAAGATGAAGTTTTTCTGTACCCAGCATGCCTTGCAATATACTTAGGCAAATGAGGTGAGAGCCGTACCAATCCCACGCTACTCTGCTTAATGCTCCCTATCTGCATAAAAAGAACACTTTCACAACAGAGCAGAGTGGCGCAGCGGAAGCGTGCTGGGCCCATAACCCAGAGGTTGATGGATCGAAACCATCCTCTGCTAATTTTGCTTGACTTTCCTTCCAAGGACCAATCTGTCATTTCCACGCTGCCAGCAAGGAAAAGCACAAGCTTGTGCCAGCTATGTGAGAAAAGACTTGTCAAATATCTGTGTCTGCTGAAATACAAGAGAGGGATCATCAAAGGATCCACCCTGTACTTTGAAAGTAAAGACACACAATAATAAGCATAAATGACTGGTGGGACCTTCAAACACTTTTATGGGCAGGCTTTGAATTTCATTCTTTCCTTTTTGTTCTGCTCTTATCTATCTCCTGGGCATTTAATTGAATGTTCTGTATTTCTCTTCCCTGTTTTGCTTCCCATGCTGCCTCTATATATTCTTATCTATTATTTGTAATGCAGCTTTCCATTCTTCTCTTCTGCACAGCTTTGTCCTTGGTTTCAATCCCAGTTCCTTACCCTCTGCAAAAAACTTTCTATTGCTTTTCATGTTGGTATCTAAACCAAATGCACCATTGAAGCTGGTGCAAGATAATCATTGAACTCAGGATCCTAATGTTAAGAACCGAGAGCGCACAGATCAGAGGGCGTTGGTGGTATAGTGGTGAGCATAGCTGCCTTCCAAGCAGTTGACCCGGGTTCGATTCCCGACAACGCAGTACAAATACTTATATATTCTGCAAGCAGGATATATTTTAATGCAACATGTCACAAAATGGAAATATAATGAACAGATTAATCAGCCGTTATATAAAAAATAAACAAATATGTAGGCAAGCATCTCAATCGCCCCTTCTGCTATATTCATTGTCCTAATATATGATAAGTTTCATAAAGCAGAGTCACCACTCACATGTGCTGGTAAAAAATATTTACAGTGGGCAGACAATGAAAGGGCTGAGGCCCGAACACACATTATAACTCCAGCATCTCTATGTTAAAAACCATTTCCTAGGCAATGTCTAGCCTCTGAAAACAATATGCAAGATCCATCGATAAATCTGGTGAACGTCGCCAACATTTTGTGCATACTTGTGCCCTCACCTGAATGTAGCGCCACCTTGTAGACGTCGGAGGTAACTGCAGCTCAAAAAATGTTTCATCAGCAGGCAAGTTTAGAGGAATCCAAAAGGCAGATGTCCATGGAAAGAGCCCCCGACTGCAGCAGGAAGGTTGGATGCTTCAAATTTGCATAGTTTCCAGTCCAACGTCCTCTCATGTACCGAACGCTCCCAAACGCTCAAAAGCCTTACACCGGGCAAGCCCTCACCGGGTAGATCTCTGGCTTCCAGGTAAAGCCAAATCCTGAGCATGCTAGCACTAGGATCACAGAGAGAGAGAGACAGAGAGTGTCGGAGAGCTGCTGTCTTGATAAAGGCCTGAAACGGCTAGTGCCTAAGAGTGTCTGGACTATCAGTTATGACTGATTGTGAGAGGGGAAGATGAAGATTTTCTGCACCCAGCATGCCTTGCGATATAATTAGGCAAATGAGGTGAGAGCCCGACCAATCCCACTTCACTCCGCTGAATGCCTCCTCATCTGCATAAAGAGATAACTTTCACGAACGAGCAGAGAGGCGCAGCGGAAGCGTGCTGGGCCCATAACCCAGAGGTCGATGGATCGAAACCATTCGCTGCTAATTTTGCTTGACTTTCCTTCCAAGGACCAAGCTGTCATTTCCACACTGCCAGAAAGGAAAAGCGCAAGCTTGTGCCAGCTATGTGAGAAAAGACTTCTCAACTATCTGTGTCTGTGTAATACAAGAGTGTTCGTGAAAGGATCAACCCTGTACTTTGAAAGTAAAGACACATAACTATAACCATAAATGACTGGTGGGAGCTTCACACAACTTTCTGGGCATGCTTTGAATTTCATTCTTCCCTTTTTTTTCTGCTCTTATCTATCTCCTGGGCATTTCATGGAATGTTCTCTCTTTCTCTTCCCTGCTTTGCTTCCCATGCTGCCTATATATGCTGATTTCTACTATTTGTACTGTTGCATTTCATTTCTTCTCTTCTGCACAACTTTGTCCTTGGTTTCAATCCCCAGTTCCTTACCCTCTGCAAAAAACGTTCTACTACTTCTCATGTTGGTATCGAAACCAAATGCACCATTGAAGCTGTTGCAAGATAGTCATTGATTTCGGAAACGTAATATTTAGAACCGAGAGCACACACATCAGAGGGCGTTGGTGGTATAGTGGTGAGCATAGCTGCTTCCCAAGCAGTTGACCCGGGTTCGATTCCCGGCCAACGCAGTGAAAATGCTTATATATTCTGCAAGCAGGATACATTTTAATGCAACATTTCTCAAAATGGAAATTTCATGAACAGATTAATCAGCCATATATAAAAAAAATAAACAAATACATAGGCAAACATCTCAATCGCACCTTCTGATACATTCATTGTCCTAATATATGATAAGTTTTATAAAGCAGAGTCACAACTCACATGTGCTGGAAATAAACATGATACAGTGGGCAAACAATGGAAGGGCTGAGGCCCGACCAGACATTATAACTCCAACATCTCTATGTTAAAAAGCATTTCTAGGCAATATCTAGCCTCTGAAAAAAATATGCAAGATCCACCGATAAATCTGGCAAAAGTCCCTAACATTTTGTGCATACTTGTGCACTTACCAGAATGTAGCGCCACCTTGTAGCTGTCGAAGGTAATTGCTGCTCACAAAATGTTTTATCAGAAGGCAAGTTGAGAGGAATCCTAGAGGCAGATGTCCATGGAAAGAGCCGCTAACTGCAGCAGGAATGTTGGATGCTTCAAATTCGCAGAGTTTCCTGTCCAACGTCCACTCACGTCCCGAACGCTCCCAAACGCTCAAAAGCCTCGCCCTCACCGGGTAGATCTCTGGCTCCCAGGTAAAGCCAAATCCTGAGCATGCTAGTGCTAGGATCACAGAGAGAGAGAGAGAGGGTTCATGACATGCTGTCTTGATAAAGTCTGAAACGGCTAGTGCCTAAGAGTGTCTGACTTTCAGTTATGACTGATTGTGAGAGGGGAAGATGAAGTTTTTCTGTACCCAGCATGCCTTGCAATATACTTAGGCAAATGAGGTGAGAGCCGTACCAATCCCACGCTACTCTGCTTAATGCTCCCTATCTGCATAAAAAGAACACTTTCACAACAGAGCAGAGTGGCGCAGTGGAAGCGTGCTGGGCCCATAACCCAGAGGTCGATGGATCGAAACCATCCTCTGCTAATTTTGCTTGACTTTCCTTCCAAGGACCAAGCTGTCATTTCCACGCTGCCAGCAAGGAAAAGCACAAGCTTGTGCCAGCTATGTGAGAAAAGACTTGTCAAATATCTGTGTCTGCTGAAATACAAGAGAGGGATCGTCAAAGGATCCACCCTGTACTTTGAAAGTAAAGACACACAATAATAAGCATAAATGACTGGTGGGACCTTCAAACACTTTTATGGGCAGGCTTTGAATTTCATTCTTCCCTTTTTGTTCTGCTCTTATCTATCTCCTGGGCATTTAATTGAATGTTCTGTATTTCTCTTCCCTGTTTTGCTTTCCATGCTGCCTCTATATATTCTTATCTATTATTTGTAATGCAGCTTTCCATTCTTCTCTTCTGCACAGCTTTGTCCTTGGTTTCAATCCCAGTTCCTTACCCTCTGCAAAAAACTTTCTATTGCTTTTCATGTTGGTATCTAAACCAAATGCACCATTGAAGCTGGTGCAAGATAGTCATTGAACTCAGGATCCTAATGTTAAGAACCGAGAGCGCACAGATCAGAGGGCGTTGGTGGTATAGTGGTGAGCATAGCTGCCTTCCAAGCAGTTGACCTGGCTTCGATTCCCGGCCAACGCAGTACAAATACTTATATATTCTGCAAGCAGGATATATTTTATTGCAACATGTCACAAAATGGAAATATAATGAACAGATTAATCAGCCGTTATATAAAAAATAAACAAATATGTAGGCAAGCATCTCAATCGCCCCTTCTGCTATATTCATTGTCCTAATATATGATAAGTTTCATAAAGCAGAGTCACCACTCACATGTGCTGGTAAAAAATATTTACAGTGGGCAGACAATGAAAGGGCTGAGGCCCGACCACACATTATAACTCCAGCATCTCTATGTTAAAAACCATTTCCTAGGCAATATCTAGCCTCTGAAAACAATATACAAGATCCATCGATAAATCTGGTGAAAGTCGCCAACATTTTGTGCATACTTGTGCCCTCACCTGAATGTAGCGCCACCTTGTAGACGTCGGAGGTAACTGCAGCTCAAAAAATGTTTCATCAGAGGGCAAGTTTAGAGGAATCCAAAAGGCAGATGTCCATGGAAAGAGCCCCCGACTGCAGCAGGAAGGTTGGATGCTTCAAATTTGCATAGTTTCCAGTCCAACGTCCTCTCATGTATCGAACGCTCCCAAACGCTCAAAAGCCTTACACCGGGCAAGCCCTCACCGGGTAGATCTCTGGCTCCCAGGTAAAGCCAAATCCTAAGCATGCAAGCACTAGGATCACAGAGAGAGAGAGACAGAGAGTGTCGGAGAGCTGCTGTCTTGATAAAGACCTGAAACGGCTAGTGCCTAAGAGGGTCTGGACTATCAGTTATGACTGATTGTGAGAGGGGAAGATGAAGATTTTCTGCACCCAGCATGCCTTGCGATATAATTAGGCAAATGAGGTGAGAGCCCGACCAATCCCACTTCACTCCGCTGAATGCCTCCTCATCTGCATAAAGAGATCACTTTCACGAACGAGCAGAGTGGCGCAGCGGAAGCGTGCTGGGCCCATAACCCAGAGGTCGATGGATCGAAACCATCCTCTGCTAATTTTGCTTGACTTTCCTTCCAAGGACCAAGCTGTCATTTCCACACTGCCAGAAAGGAAAAGCGCAAGCTTGTGCCAGCTATGTGAGAAAAGACTTCTCAACTATCTGTGTCTGTGTAATACAAGAGTGTTCGTGAAAGGATCAACCCTGTACTTTGAAAGTAAAGACACACAACTATAACCATAAATGACTGGTGGGAGCTTCACACAACTTTCTGGGCATGCTTTGAATTTCATTCTTCCCTTTTTTTCTGCTCTTATCTATCTCCTGGGCATTTCATGGAATGTTCTCTCTCTTTCTTCCCTGCTTTGCTTCCCATGCTGCCTATATATGCTGATTTCTACTATTTGTACTGTTGCATTTCATTTCTTCTCTTCTGCACAACTTTGTCCTTGGTTTCAATCCCCAGTTCCTTACCCTCTGCAAAAAACGTTCTACTACTTCTCATGTTGGTATCGAAACCAAATGCACCATTGAAGCTGTTGCAAGATAGTCATTGATTTCGGGAACGTAATATTTAGAACCGAGAGCACACACATCAGAGGGCGTTGGTGGTATAGTGGTGAGCATAGCTGCTTCCCAAGCAGTTGACCCGGGTTCGATTCCCGGCCAACGCAGTGAAAATGCTTATATATTCTGCAAGCAGGATATATTTTAATGCAACATTTCTCAAAATGGAAATTTCATGAACAGATTAATCAGCCATATATAAAAAAAATAAACAAATACATAGGCAAACATCTCAATCGCACCTTCTGATACATTCATTGTCCTAATATATGATAAGTTTTATAAAGCAGTCACAACTCACATGTGCTGGAAATAAATATGTTACAGTGGGCAAACAATGGAAGGGCTGAGGCCCGACCAGACATTATAACTCCAACATCTCTATGTTAAAAAGCATTTCTAGGCAATATCTAGCCTCTGAAAAAAATATGCAAGATCCACCGATAAATCTGGCAAAAGTCCCTAACATTTTGTGCATACTTGTGCACTTACCAGAATGTAGCGCCACCTTGTAGCTGTCGAAGGTAATTGCTGCTCACAAAATGTTTTATCAGAAGGCAAGTTGAGAGGAATCCTAGAGGCAGATGTCCATGGAAAGAGCCGCTCACTGCAGCAGGAATGTTGGATGCTTCAAATTCGCAGAGTTTCCTGTCCAACGTCCACTCACGTCCCGAACGCTCCCAAACGCTCAAAAGCCTCACACCGGGCAAGCCCTCACCGGGTAGATCTCTGGCTCCCAGGTAAAGCCAAATCCTGAGCATGCTAGTGCTAGGATCACAGAGAGAGAGAGAGAGGGTTCATGACATGCTGTCTTGATAAAGGTCTGAAACGGCTAGTGCCTAAGAGTGTCTGACTTTCAGTTATGACTGATTGTGAGAGGGGAAGATGAAGTTTTTCTGTACCCAGCATGCCTTGCAATATACTTAGGCAAATGAGGTGAGAGCCGTACCAATCCCACGCTACTCTGCTTAATGCTCCCTATCTGCATAAAAAGAACACTTTCACAACAGAGCAGAGTGGCGCAGTGGAAGCGTGCTGGGCCCATAACCCAGAGATCGATGGATCGAAACCATCCTCTGCTAATTTTGCTTGACTTTCCTTCCAAGGACCAAGCTGTCATTTCCACGCTGCCAGCAAGGAAAAGCACAAGCTTGTGCCAGCTATGTGAGAAAAGACTTGTCAAATATCTGTGTCTGCTGAAATACAAGAGAGGGATCGTCAAAGGATCCACCCTGTACTTTGAAAGTAAAGACACACAATAATAAGCATAAATGACTGGTGGGACCTTCAAACACTTTTATGGGCAGGCTTTGAATTTCATTCTTCCCTTTTTGTTCTGCTCTTATCTATCTCCTGGGCATTTAATTGAATGTTCTGTATTTCTCTTCCCTGTTTTGCTTTCCATGCTGCCTCTATATATTCTTATCTATTATTTGTAATGCAGCTTTCCATTCTTCTCTTCTGCACAGCTTTGTCCTTGGTTTCAATCTCAGTTCCTTACCCTCTGCAAAAAACTTTCTATTGCTTTTCATGTTGGTATCTAAACCAAATGCACCATTGAAGCTGGTGCAAGATAGTCATTGAACTCAGGATCCTAATGTTAAGAACCGAGAGCGCACAGATCAGAGGGCGTTGGTGGTATAGTGGTGAGCATAGCTGCCTTCCAAGCAGTTGACCCGGGTTCGATTCCCGGCCAACGCAGTACAAATACTTATATATTCTGCAAGCAGGATATATTTTAATGCAACATTTCTCAAAATGGAAATTTCATGAACAGATTAATCAGCCATATATAAAAAAAATAAACAAATACATAGGCAAACATCTCAATCGCACCTTCTGATACATTCATTGTCCTAATATATGATAAGTTTTATAAAGCAGAGTCACAACTCACATGTGCTGGAAATAAATATGTTACAGTGGGCAAACAATGGAAGGGCTGAGGCCCGGCCAGACATTATAACTCCAACATCTCTATGTTAAAAAGCATTTCTAGGCAATATCTAGCCTCTGAAAAAAATATGCAAGATCCACCGATAAATCTGGCAAAAGTCCCTAACATTTTGTGCATACTTGTGCACTTACCAGAATGTAGCGCCACCTTGTAGCTGTCGAAGGTAATTGCTGCTCACAAAATGTTTTATCAGAAGGCAAGTTGAGAGGAATCCTAGAGGCAGATGTCCATGGAAAGAGCCGCTCACTGCAGCAGGAATGTTGGATGCTTCAAATTCGCAGAGTTTCCTGTCCAACGTCCACTCACGTCCCGAACGCTCCCAAACGCTCAAAAGCCTCACACCGGGCAAGCCCTCACCGGGTAGATCTCTGGCTCCCAGGTAAAGCCAAATCCTGAGCATGCTAGTGCTAGGATCACAGAGAGAGAGAGAGAGGGTTCATGACATGCTGTCTTGATAAAGGTCTGAAACGGCTAGTGCCTAAGAGTGTCTGACTTTCAGTTATGACTGATTGTGAGAGGGGAAGATGAAGTTTTTCTGTACCCAGCATGCCTTGCAATATACTTAGGCAAATGAGGTGAGAGCCGTACCAATCCCACGCTACTCTGCTTAATGCTCCCTATCTGCATAAAAAGAACACTTTCACAACAGAGCAGAGTGGCGCAGTGGAAGCGTGCTGGGCCCATAACCCAGAGATCGATGGATCGAAACCATCCTCTGCTAATTTTGCTTGACTTTCCTTCCAAGGACCAAGCTGTCATTTCCACGCTGCCAGCAAGGAAAAGCACAAGCTTGTGCCAGCTATGTGAGAAAAGACTTGTCAAATATCTGTGTCTGCTGAAATACAAGAGAGGGATCGTCAAAGGATCCACCCTGTACTTTGAAAGTAAAGACACACAATAATAAGCATAAATGACTGGTGGGACCTTCAAACACTTTTATGGGCAGGCTTTGAATTTCATTCTTCCCTTTTTGTTCTGCTCTTATCTATCTCCTGGGCATTTAATTGAATGTTCTGTATTTCTCTTCCCTGTTTTGCTTTCCATGCTGCCTCTATATATTCTTATCTATTATTTGTAATGCAGCTTTCCATTCTTCTCTTCTGCACAGCTTTGTCCTTGGTTTCAATCTCAGTTCCTTACCCTCTGCAAAAAACTTTCTATTGCTTTTCATGTTGGTATCTAAACCAAATGCACCATTGAAGCTGGTGCAAGATAGTCATTGAACTCAGGATCCTAATGTTAAGAACCGAGAGCGCACAGATCAGAGGGCGTTGGTGGTATAGTGGTGAGCATAGCTGCCTTCCAAGCAGTTGACCCGGGTTCGATTCCCGGCCAACGCAGTACAAATACTTATATATTCTGCAAGCAGGATATATTTTAATGCAACATTTCTCAAAATGGAAATTTCATGAACAGATTAATCAGCCATATATAAAAAAAATAAACAAATACATAGGCAAACATCTCAATCGCACCTTCTGATACATTCATTGTCCTAATATATGATAAGTTTTATAAAGCAGTCACAACTCACATGTGCTGGAAATAAATATGTTACAGTGGGCAAACAATGGAAGGGCTGAGGCCCGACCAGACATTATAACTCCAACATCTCTATGTTAAAAAGCATTTCTAGGCAATATCTAGCCTCTGAAAAAAATATGCAAGATCCACCGATAAATCTGGCAAAAGTCCCTAACATTTTGTGCATACTTGTGCACTTACCAGAATGTAGCGCCACCTTGTAGCTGTCGAAGGTAATTGCTGCTCACAAAATGTTTTATCAGAAGGCAAGTTGAGAGGAATCCTAGAGGCAGATGTCCATGGAAAGAGCCGCTCACTGCAGCAGGAATGTTGGATGCTTCAAATTCGCAGAGTTTCCTGTCCAACGTCCACTCACGTCCCGAACGCTCCCAAACGCTCAAAAGCCTCACACCGGGCAAGCCCTCACCGGGTAGATCTCTGGCTCCCAGGTAAAGCCAAATCCTGAGCATGCTAGTGCTAGGATCACAGAGAGAGAGAGAGAGGGTTCATGACATGCTGTCTTGATAAAGGTCTGAAACGGCTAGTGCCTAAGAGTGTCTGACTTTCAGTTATGACTGATTGTGAGAGGGGAAGATGAAGTTTTTCTGTACCCAGCATGCCTTGCAATATACTTAGGCAAATGAGGTGAGAGCCGTACCAATCCCACGCTACTCTGCTTAATGCTCCCTATCTGCATAAAAAGAACACTTTCACAACAGAGCAGAGTGGCGCAGTGGAAGCGTGCTGGGCCCATAACCCAGAGATCGATGGATCGAAACCATCCTCTGCTAATTTTGCTTGACTTTCCTTCCAAGGACCAAGCTGTCATTTCCACGCTGCCAGCAAGGAAAAGCACAAGCTTGTGCCAGCTATGTGAGAAAAGACTTGTCAAATATCTGTGTCTGCTGAAATACAAGAGAGGGATCGTCAAAGGATCCACCCTGTACTTTGAAAGTAAAGACACACAATAATAAGCATAAATGACTGGTGGGACCTTCAAACACTTTTATGGGCAGGCTTTGAATTTCATTCTTCCCTTTTTGTTCTGCTCTTATCTATCTCCTGGGCATTTAATTGAATGTTCTGTATTTCTCTTCCCTGTTTTGCTTTCCATGCTGCCTCTATATATTCTTATCTATTATTTGTAATGCAGCTTTCCATTCTTCTCTTCTGCACAGCTTTGTCCTTGGTTTCAATCTCAGTTCCTTACCCTCTGCAAAAAACTTTCTATTGCTTTTCATGTTGGTATCTAAACCAAATGCACCATTGAAGCTGGTGCAAGATAGTCATTGAACTCAGGATCCTAATGTTAAGAACCGAGAGCGCACAGATCAGAGGGCGTTGGTGGTATAGTGGTGAGCATAGCTGCCTTCCAAGCAGTTGACCCGGGTTCGATTCCCGGCCAACGCAGTACAAATACTTATATATTCTGCAAGCAGGATATATTTTAATGCAACATTTCTCAAAATGGAAATTTCATGAACAGATTAATCAGCCATATATAAAAAAAATAAACAAATACATAGGCAAACATCTCAATCGCACCTTCTGATACATTCATTGTCCTAATATATGATAAGTTTTATAAAGCAGTCACAACTCACATGTGCTGGAAATAAATATGTTACAGTGGGCAAACAATGGAAGGGCTGAGGCCCGACCAGACATTATAACTCCAACATCTCTATGTTAAAAAGCATTTCTAGGCAATATCTAGCCTCTGAAAAAAATATGCAAGATCCACCGATAAATCTGGCAAAAGTCCCTAACATTTTGTGCATACTTGTGCACTTACCAGAATGTAGCGCCACCTTGTAGCTGTCGAAGGTAATTGCTGCTCACAAAATGTTTTATCAGAAGGCAAGTTGAGAGGAATCCTAGAGGCAGATGTCCATGGAAAGAGCCGCTCACTGCAGCAGGAATGTTGGATGCTTCAAATTCGCAGAGTTTCCTGTCCAACGTCCACTCACGTCCCGAACGCTCCCAAACGCTCAAAAGCCTCACACCGGGCAAGCCCTCACCGGGTAGATCTCTGGCTCCCAGGTAAAGCCAAATCCTGAGCATGCTAGTGCTAGGATCACAGAGAGAGAGAGAGAGGGTTCATGACATGCTGTCTTGATAAAGTCTGAAACGGCTAGTGCCTAAGAGTGTCTGACTTTCAGTTATGACTGATTGTGAGAGGGGAAGATGAAGTTTTTCTGTACCCAGCATGCCTTGCAATATACTTAGGCAAATGAGGTGAGAGCCGTACCAATCCCACGCTACTCTGCTTAATGCTCCCTATCTGCATAAAAAGAACACTTTCACAACAGAGCAGAGTGGCGCAGCGGAAGCGTGCTGGGCCCATAACCCAGAGGTTGATGGATCGAAACCATCCTCTGCTAATTTTGCTTGACTTTCCTTCCAAGGACCAATCTGTCATTTCCACGCTGCCAGCAAGGAAAAGCACAAGCTTGTGCCAGCTATGTGAGAAAAGACTTGTCAAATATCTGTGTCTGCTGAAATACAAGAGAGGGATCATCAAAGGATCCACCCTGTACTTTGAAAGTAAAGACACACAATAATAAGCATAAATGACTGGTGGGACCTTCAAACACTTTTATGGGCAGGCTTTGAATTTCATTCTTTCCTTTTTGTTCTGCTCTTATCTATCTCCTGGGCATTTAATTGAATGTTCTGTATTTCTCTTCCCTGTTTTGCTTCCCATGCTGCCTCTATATATTCTTATCTATTATTTGTAATGCAGCTTTCCATTCTTCTCTTCTGCACAGCTTTGTCCTTGGTTTCAATCCCAGTTCCTTACCCTCTGCAAAAAACTTTCTATTGCTTTTCATGTTGGTATCTAAACCAAATGCACCATTGAAGCTGGTGCAAGATAATCATTGAACTCAGGATCCTAATGTTAAGAACCGAGAGCGCACAGATCAGAGGGCGTTGGTGGTATAGTGGTGAGCATAGCTGCCTTCCAAGCAGTTGACCCGGGTTCGATTCCCGACAACGCAGTACAAATACTTATATATTCTGCAAGCAGGATATATTTTAATGCAACATGTCACAAAATGGAAATATAATGAACAGATTAATCAGCCGTTATATAAAAAATAAACAAATATGTAGGCAAGCATCTCAATCGCCCCTTCTGCTATATTCATTGTCCTAATATATGATAAGTTTCATAAAGCAGAGTCACCACTCACATGTGCTGGTAAAAAATATTTACAGTGGGCAGACAATGAAAGGGCTGAGGCCCGAACACACATTATAACTCCAGCATCTCTATGTTAAAAACCATTTCCTAGGCAATGTCTAGCCTCTGAAAACAATATGCAAGATCCATCGATAAATCTGGTGAACGTCGCCAACATTTTGTGCATACTTGTGCCCTCACCTGAATGTAGCGCCACCTTGTAGACGTCGGAGGTAACTGCAGCTCAAAAAATGTTTCATCAGCAGGCAAGTTTAGAGGAATCCAAAAGGCAGATGTCCATGGAAAGAGCCCCCGACTGCAGCAGGAAGGTTGGATGCTTCAAATTTGCATAGTTTCCAGTCCAACGTCCTCTCATGTACCGAACGCTCCCAAACGCTCAAAAGCCTTACACCGGGCAAGCCCTCACCGGGTAGATCTCTGGCTTCCAGGTAAAGCCAAATCCTGAGCATGCTAGCACTAGGATCACAGAGAGAGAGAGACAGAGAGTGTCGGAGAGCTGCTGTCTTGATAAAGGCCTGAAACGGCTAGTGCCTAAGAGTGTCTGGACTATCAGTTATGACTGATTGTGAGAGGGGAAGATGAAGATTTTCTGCACCCAGCATGCCTTGCGATATAATTAGGCAAATGAGGTGAGAGCCCGACCAATCCCACTTCACTCCGCTGAATGCCTCCTCATCTGCATAAAGAGATAACTTTCACGAACGAGCAGAGAGGCGCAGCGGAAGCGTGCTGGGCCCATAACCCAGAGGTCGATGGATCGAAACCATTCGCTGCTAATTTTGCTTGACTTTCCTTCCAAGGACCAAGCTGTCATTTCCACACTGCCAGAAAGGAAAAGCGCAAGCTTGTGCCAGCTATGTGAGAAAAGACTTCTCAACTATCTGTGTCTGTGTAATACAAGAGTGTTCGTGAAAGGATCAACCCTGTACTTTGAAAGTAAAGACACATAACTATAACCATAAATGACTGGTGGGAGCTTCACACAACTTTCTGGGCATGCTTTGAATTTCATTCTTCCCTTTTTTTTCTGCTCTTATCTATCTCCTGGGCATTTCATGGAATGTTCTCTCTTTCTCTTCCCTGCTTTGCTTCCCATGCTGCCTATATATGCTGATTTCTACTATTTGTACTGTTGCATTTCATTTCTTCTCTTCTGCACAACTTTGTCCTTGGTTTCAATCCCCAGTTCCTTACCCTCTGCAAAAAACGTTCTACTACTTCTCATGTTGGTATCGAAACCAAATGCACCATTGAAGCTGTTGCAAGATAGTCATTGATTTCGGAAACGTAATATTTAGAACCGAGAGCACACACATCAGAGGGCGTTGGTGGTATAGTGGTGAGCATAGCTGCTTCCCAAGCAGTTGACCCGGGTTCGATTCCCGGCCAACGCAGTGAAAATGCTTATATATTCTGCAAGCAGGATACATTTTAATGCAACATTTCTCAAAATGGAAATTTCATGAACAGATTAATCAGCCATATATAAAAAAAATAAACAAATACATAGGCAAACATCTCAATCGCACCTTCTGATACATTCATTGTCCTAATATATGATAAGTTTTATAAAGCAGAGTCACAACTCACATGTGCTGGAAATAAACATGATACAGTGGGCAAACAATGGAAGGGCTGAGGCCCGACCAGACATTATAACTCCAACATCTCTATGTTAAAAAGCATTTCTAGGCAATATCTAGCCTCTGAAAAAAATATGCAAGATCCACCGATAAATCTGGCAAAAGTCCCTAACATTTTGTGCATACTTGTGCACTTACCAGAATGTAGCGCCACCTTGTAGCTGTCGAAGGTAATTGCTGCTCACAAAATGTTTTATCAGAAGGCAAGTTGAGAGGAATCCTAGAGGCAGATGTCCATGGAAAGAGCCGCTAACTGCAGCAGGAATGTTGGATGCTTCAAATTCGCAGAGTTTCCTGTCCAACGTCCACTCACGTCCCGAACGCTCCCAAACGCTCAAAAGCCTCGCCCTCACCGGGTAGATCTCTGGCTCCCAGGTAAAGCCAAATCCTGAGCATGCTAGTGCTAGGATCACAGAGAGAGAGAGAGAGGGTTCATGACATGCTGTCTTGATAAAGTCTGAAACGGCTAGTGCCTAAGAGTGTCTGACTTTCAGTTATGACTGATTGTGAGAGGGGAAGATGAAGTTTTTCTGTACCCAGCATGCCTTGCAATATACTTAGGCAAATGAGGTGAGAGCCGTACCAATCCCACGCTACTCTGCTTAATGCTCCCTATCTGCATAAAAAGAACACTTTCACAACAGAGCAGAGTGGCGCAGTGGAAGCGTGCTGGGCCCATAACCCAGAGGTCGATGGATCGAAACCATCCTCTGCTAATTTTGCTTGACTTTCCTTCCAAGGACCAAGCTGTCATTTCCACGCTGCCAGCAAGGAAAAGCACAAGCTTGTGCCAGCTATGTGAGAAAAGACTTGTCAAATATCTGTGTCTGCTGAAATACAAGAGAGGGATCGTCAAAGGATCCACCCTGTACTTTGAAAGTAAAGACACACAATAATAAGCATAAATGACTGGTGGGACCTTCAAACACTTTTATGGGCAGGCTTTGAATTTCATTCTTCCCTTTTTGTTCTGCTCTTATCTATCTCCTGGGCATTTAATTGAATGTTCTGTATTTCTCTTCCCTGTTTTGCTTTCCATGCTGCCTCTATATATTCTTATCTATTATTTGTAATGCAGCTTTCCATTCTTCTCTTCTGCACAGCTTTGTCCTTGGTTTCAATCCCAGTTCCTTACCCTCTGCAAAAAACTTTCTATTGCTTTTCATGTTGGTATCTAAACCAAATGCACCATTGAAGCTGGTGCAAGATAGTCATTGAACTCAGGATCCTAATGTTAAGAACCGAGAGCGCACAGATCAGAGGGCGTTGGTGGTATAGTGGTGAGCATAGCTGCCTTCCAAGCAGTTGACCTGGCTTCGATTCCCGGCCAACGCAGTACAAATACTTATATATTCTGCAAGCAGGATATATTTTATTGCAACATGTCACAAAATGGAAATATAATGAACAGATTAATCAGCCGTTATATAAAAAATAAACAAATATGTAGGCAAGCATCTCAATCGCCCCTTCTGCTATATTCATTGTCCTAATATATGATAAGTTTCATAAAGCAGAGTCACCACTCACATGTGCTGGTAAAAAATATTTACAGTGGGCAGACAATGAAAGGGCTGAGGCCCGACCACACATTATAACTCCAGCATCTCTATGTTAAAAACCATTTCCTAGGCAATATCTAGCCTCTGAAAACAATATACAAGATCCATCGATAAATCTGGTGAAAGTCGCCAACATTTTGTGCATACTTGTGCCCTCACCTGAATGTAGCGCCACCTTGTAGACGTCGGAGGTAACTGCAGCTCAAAAAATGTTTCATCAGAGGGCAAGTTTAGAGGAATCCAAAAGGCAGATGTCCATGGAAAGAGCCCCCGACTGCAGCAGGAAGGTTGGATGCTTCAAATTTGCATAGTTTCCAGTCCAACGTCCTCTCATGTATCGAACGCTCCCAAACGCTCAAAAGCCTTACACCGGGCAAGCCCTCACCGGGTAGATCTCTGGCTCCCAGGTAAAGCCAAATCCTAAGCATGCAAGCACTAGGATCACAGAGAGAGAGAGACAGAGAGTGTCGGAGAGCTGCTGTCTTGATAAAGACCTGAAACGGCTAGTGCCTAAGAGGGTCTGGACTATCAGTTATGACTGATTGTGAGAGGGGAAGATGAAGATTTTCTGCACCCAGCATGCCTTGCGATATAATTAGGCAAATGAGGTGAGAGCCCGACCAATCCCACTTCACTCCGCTGAATGCCTCCTCATCTGCATAAAGAGATCACTTTCACGAACGAGCAGAGTGGCGCAGCGGAAGCGTGCTGGGCCCATAACCCAGAGGTCGATGGATCGAAACCATCCTCTGCTAATTTTGCTTGACTTTCCTTCCAAGGACCAAGCTGTCATTTCCACACTGCCAGAAAGGAAAAGCGCAAGCTTGTGCCAGCTATGTGAGAAAAGACTTCTCAACTATCTGTGTCTGTGTAATACAAGAGTGTTCGTGAAAGGATCAACCCTGTACTTTGAAAGTAAAGACACACAACTATAACCATAAATGACTGGTGGGAGCTTCACACAACTTTCTGGGCATGCTTTGAATTTCATTCTTCCCTTTTTTTCTGCTCTTATCTATCTCCTGGGCATTTCATGGAATGTTCTCTCTCTTTCTTCCCTGCTTTGCTTCCCATGCTGCCTATATATGCTGATTTCTACTATTTGTACTGTTGCATTTCATTTCTTCTCTTCTGCACAACTTTGTCCTTGGTTTCAATCCCCAGTTCCTTACCCTCTGCAAAAAACGTTCTACTACTTCTCATGTTGGTATCGAAACCAAATGCACCATTGAAGCTGTTGCAAGATAGTCATTGATTTCGGGAACGTAATATTTAGAACCGAGAGCACACACATCAGAGGGCGTTGGTGGTATAGTGGTGAGCATAGCTGCTTCCCAAGCAGTTGACCCGGGTTCGATTCCCGGCCAACGCAGTGAAAATGCTTATATATTCTGCAAGCAGGATATATTTTAATGCAACATTTCTCAAAATGGAAATTTCATGAACAGATTAATCAGCCATATATAAAAAAAATAAACAAATACATAGGCAAACATCTCAATCGCACCTTCTGATACATTCATTGTCCTAATATATGATAAGTTTTATAAAGCAGTCACAACTCACATGTGCTGGAAATAAATATGTTACAGTGGGCAAACAATGGAAGGGCTGAGGCCCGACCAGACATTATAACTCCAACATCTCTATGTTAAAAAGCATTTCTAGGCAATATCTAGCCTCTGAAAAAAATATGCAAGATCCACCGATAAATCTGGCAAAAGTCCCTAACATTTTGTGCATACTTGTGCACTTACCAGAATGTAGCGCCACCTTGTAGCTGTCGAAGGTAATTGCTGCTCACAAAATGTTTTATCAGAAGGCAAGTTGAGAGGAATCCTAGAGGCAGATGTCCATGGAAAGAGCCGCTCACTGCAGCAGGAATGTTGGATGCTTCAAATTCGCAGAGTTTCCTGTCCAACGTCCACTCACGTCCCGAACGCTCCCAAACGCTCAAAAGCCTCACACCGGGCAAGCCCTCACCGGGTAGATCTCTGGCTCCCAGGTAAAGCCAAATCCTGAGCATGCTAGTGCTAGGATCACAGAGAGAGAGAGAGAGGGTTCATGACATGCTGTCTTGATAAAGGTCTGAAACGGCTAGTGCCTAAGAGTGTCTGACTTTCAGTTATGACTGATTGTGAGAGGGGAAGATGAAGTTTTTCTGTACCCAGCATGCCTTGCAATATACTTAGGCAAATGAGGTGAGAGCCGTACCAATCCCACGCTACTCTGCTTAATGCTCCCTATCTGCATAAAAAGAACACTTTCACAACAGAGCAGAGTGGCGCAGTGGAAGCGTGCTGGGCCCATAACCCAGAGATCGATGGATCGAAACCATCCTCTGCTAATTTTGCTTGACTTTCCTTCCAAGGACCAAGCTGTCATTTCCACGCTGCCAGCAAGGAAAAGCACAAGCTTGTGCCAGCTATGTGAGAAAAGACTTGTCAAATATCTGTGTCTGCTGAAATACAAGAGAGGGATCGTCAAAGGATCCACCCTGTACTTTGAAAGTAAAGACACACAATAATAAGCATAAATGACTGGTGGGACCTTCAAACACTTTTATGGGCAGGCTTTGAATTTCATTCTTCCCTTTTTGTTCTGCTCTTATCTATCTCCTGGGCATTTAATTGAATGTTCTGTATTTCTCTTCCCTGTTTTGCTTTCCATGCTGCCTCTATATATTCTTATCTATTATTTGTAATGCAGCTTTCCATTCTTCTCTTCTGCACAGCTTTGTCCTTGGTTTCAATCTCAGTTCCTTACCCTCTGCAAAAAACTTTCTATTGCTTTTCATGTTGGTATCTAAACCAAATGCACCATTGAAGCTGGTGCAAGATAGTCATTGAACTCAGGATCCTAATGTTAAGAACCGAGAGCGCACAGATCAGAGGGCGTTGGTGGTATAGTGGTGAGCATAGCTGCCTTCCAAGCAGTTGACCCGGGTTCGATTCCCGGCCAACGCAGTACAAATACTTATATATTCTGCAAGCAGGATATATTTTAATGCAACATTTCTCAAAATGGAAATTTCATGAACAGATTAATCAGCCATATATAAAAAAAATAAACAAATACATAGGCAAACATCTCAATCGCACCTTCTGATACATTCATTGTCCTAATATATGATAAGTTTTATAAAGCAGAGTCACAACTCACATGTGCTGGAAATAAATATGTTACAGTGGGCAAACAATGGAAGGGCTGAGGCCCGGCCAGACATTATAACTCCAACATCTCTATGTTAAAAAGCATTTCTAGGCAATATCTAGCCTCTGAAAAAAATATGCAAGATCCACCGATAAATCTGGCAAAAGTCCCTAACATTTTGTGCATACTTGTGCACTTACCAGAATGTAGCGCCACCTTGTAGCTGTCGAAGGTAATTGCTGCTCACAAAATGTTTTATCAGAAGGCAAGTTGAGAGGAATCCTAGAGGCAGATGTCCATGGAAAGAGCCGCTCACTGCAGCAGGAATGTTGGATGCTTCAAATTCGCAGAGTTTCCTGTCCAACGTCCACTCACGTCCCGAACGCTCCCAAACGCTCAAAAGCCTCACACCGGGCAAGCCCTCACCGGGTAGATCTCTGGCTCCCAGGTAAAGCCAAATCCTGAGCATGCTAGTGCTAGGATCACAGAGAGAGAGAGAGAGGGTTCATGACATGCTGTCTTGATAAAGTCTGAAACGGCTAGTGCCTAAGAGTGTCTGACTTTCAGTTATGACTGATTGTGAGAGGGGAAGATGAAGTTTTTCTGTACCCAGCATGCCTTGCAATATACTTAGGCAAATGAGGTGAGAGCCGTACCAATCCCACGCTACTCTGCTTAATGCTCCCTATCTGCATAAAAAGAACACTTTCACAACAGAGCAGAGTGGCGCAGCGGAAGCGTGCTGGGCCCATAACCCAGAGGTTGATGGATCGAAACCATCCTCTGCTAATTTTGCTTGACTTTCCTTCCAAGGACCAATCTGTCATTTCCACGCTGCCAGCAAGGAAAAGCACAAGCTTGTGCCAGCTATGTGAGAAAAGACTTGTCAAATATCTGTGTCTGCTGAAATACAAGAGAGGGATCATCAAAGGATCCACCCTGTACTTTGAAAGTAAAGACACACAATAATAAGCATAAATGACTGGTGGGACCTTCAAACACTTTTATGGGCAGGCTTTGAATTTCATTCTTTCCTTTTTGTTCTGCTCTTATCTATCTCCTGGGCATTTAATTGAATGTTCTGTATTTCTCTTCCCTGTTTTGCTTCCCATGCTGCCTCTATATATTCTTATCTATTATTTGTAATGCAGCTTTCCATTCTTCTCTTCTGCACAGCTTTGTCCTTGGTTTCAATCCCAGTTCCTTACCCTCTGCAAAAAACTTTCTATTGCTTTTCATGTTGGTATCTAAACCAAATGCACCATTGAAGCTGGTGCAAGATAATCATTGAACTCAGGATCCTAATGTTAAGAACCGAGAGCGCACAGATCAGAGGGCGTTGGTGGTATAGTGGTGAGCATAGCTGCCTTCCAAGCAGTTGACCCGGGTTCGATTCCCGACAACGCAGTACAAATACTTATATATTCTGCAAGCAGGATATATTTTAATGCAACATGTCACAAAATGGAAATATAATGAACAGATTAATCAGCCGTTATATAAAAAATAAACAAATATGTAGGCAAGCATCTCAATCGCCCCTTCTGCTATATTCATTGTCCTAATATATGATAAGTTTCATAAAGCAGAGTCACCACTCACATGTGCTGGTAAAAAATATTTACAGTGGGCAGACAATGAAAGGGCTGAGGCCCGAACACACATTATAACTCCAGCATCTCTATGTTAAAAACCATTTCCTAGGCAATGTCTAGCCTCTGAAAACAATATGCAAGATCCATCGATAAATCTGGTGAACGTCGCCAACATTTTGTGCATACTTGTGCCCTCACCTGAATGTAGCGCCACCTTGTAGACGTCGGAGGTAACTGCAGCTCAAAAAATGTTTCATCAGCAGGCAAGTTTAGAGGAATCCAAAAGGCAGATGTCCATGGAAAGAGCCCCCGACTGCAGCAGGAAGGTTGGATGCTTCAAATTTGCATAGTTTCCAGTCCAACGTCCTCTCATGTACCGAACGCTCCCAAACGCTCAAAAGCCTTACACCGGGCAAGCCCTCACCGGGTAGATCTCTGGCTTCCAGGTAAAGCCAAATCCTGAGCATGCTAGCACTAGGATCACAGAGAGAGAGAGACAGAGAGTGTCGGAGAGCTGCTGTCTTGATAAAGGCCTGAAACGGCTAGTGCCTAAGAGTGTCTGGACTATCAGTTATGACTGATTGTGAGAGGGGAAGATGAAGATTTTCTGCACCCAGCATGCCTTGCGATATAATTAGGCAAATGAGGTGAGAGCCCGACCAATCCCACTTCACTCCGCTGAATGCCTCCTCATCTGCATAAAGAGATAACTTTCACGAACGAGCAGAGAGGCGCAGCGGAAGCGTGCTGGGCCCATAACCCAGAGGTCGATGGATCGAAACCATTCGCTGCTAATTTTGCTTGACTTTCCTTCCAAGGACCAAGCTGTCATTTCCACACTGCCAGAAAGGAAAAGCGCAAGCTTGTGCCAGCTATGTGAGAAAAGACTTCTCAACTATCTGTGTCTGTGTAATACAAGAGTGTTCGTGAAAGGATCAACCCTGTACTTTGAAAGTAAAGACACATAACTATAACCATAAATGACTGGTGGGAGCTTCACACAACTTTCTGGGCATGCTTTGAATTTCATTCTTCCCTTTTTTTTCTGCTCTTATCTATCTCCTGGGCATTTCATGGAATGTTCTCTCTTTCTCTTCCCTGCTTTGCTTCCCATGCTGCCTATATATGCTGATTTCTACTATTTGTACTGTTGCATTTCATTTCTTCTCTTCTGCACAACTTTGTCCTTGGTTTCAATCCCCAGTTCCTTACCCTCTGCAAAAAACGTTCTACTACTTCTCATGTTGGTATCGAAACCAAATGCACCATTGAAGCTGTTGCAAGATAGTCATTGATTTCGGAAACGTAATATTTAGAACCGAGAGCACACACATCAGAGGGCGTTGGTGGTATAGTGGTGAGCATAGCTGCTTCCCAAGCAGTTGACCCGGGTTCGATTCCCGGCCAACGCAGTGAAAATGCTTATATATTCTGCAAGCAGGATACATTTTAATGCAACATTTCTCAAAATGGAAATTTCATGAACAGATTAATCAGCCATATATAAAAAAAATAAACAAATACATAGGCAAACATCTCAATCGCACCTTCTGATACATTCATTGTCCTAATATATGATAAGTTTTATAAAGCAGAGTCACAACTCACATGTGCTGGAAATAAACATGATACAGTGGGCAAACAATGGAAGGGCTGAGGCCCGACCAGACATTATAACTCCAACATCTCTATGTTAAAAAGCATTTCTAGGCAATATCTAGCCTCTGAAAAAAATATGCAAGATCCACCGATAAATCTGGCAAAAGTCCCTAACATTTTGTGCATACTTGTGCACTTACCAGAATGTAGCGCCACCTTGTAGCTGTCGAAGGTAATTGCTGCTCACAAAATGTTTTATCAGAAGGCAAGTTGAGAGGAATCCTAGAGGCAGATGTCCATGGAAAGAGCCGCTAACTGCAGCAGGAATGTTGGATGCTTCAAATTCGCAGAGTTTCCTGTCCAACGTCCACTCACGTCCCGAACGCTCCCAAACGCTCAAAAGCCTCGCCCTCACCGGGTAGATCTCTGGCTCCCAGGTAAAGCCAAATCCTGAGCATGCTAGTGCTAGGATCACAGAGAGAGAGAGAGAGGGTTCATGACATGCTGTCTTGATAAAGTCTGAAACGGCTAGTGCCTAAGAGTGTCTGACTTTCAGTTATGACTGATTGTGAGAGGGGAAGATGAAGTTTTTCTGTACCCAGCATGCCTTGCAATATACTTAGGCAAATGAGGTGAGAGCCGTACCAATCCCACGCTACTCTGCTTAATGCTCCCTATCTGCATAAAAAGAACACTTTCACAACAGAGCAGAGTGGCGCAGTGGAAGCGTGCTGGGCCCATAACCCAGAGGTCGATGGATCGAAACCATCCTCTGCTAATTTTGCTTGACTTTCCTTCCAAGGACCAAGCTGTCATTTCCACGCTGCCAGCAAGGAAAAGCACAAGCTTGTGCCAGCTATGTGAGAAAAGACTTGTCAAATATCTGTGTCTGCTGAAATACAAGAGAGGGATCGTCAAAGGATCCACCCTGTACTTTGAAAGTAAAGACACACAATAATAAGCATAAATGACTGGTGGGACCTTCAAACACTTTTATGGGCAGGCTTTGAATTTCATTCTTCCCTTTTTGTTCTGCTCTTATCTATCTCCTGGGCATTTAATTGAATGTTCTGTATTTCTCTTCCCTGTTTTGCTTTCCATGCTGCCTCTATATATTCTTATCTATTATTTGTAATGCAGCTTTCCATTCTTCTCTTCTGCACAGCTTTGTCCTTGGTTTCAATCCCAGTTCCTTACCCTCTGCAAAAAACTTTCTATTGCTTTTCATGTTGGTATCTAAACCAAATGCACCATTGAAGCTGGTGCAAGATAGTCATTGAACTCAGGATCCTAATGTTAAGAACCGAGAGCGCACAGATCAGAGGGCGTTGGTGGTATAGTGGTGAGCATAGCTGCCTTCCAAGCAGTTGACCTGGCTTCGATTCCCGGCCAACGCAGTACAAATACTTATATATTCTGCAAGCAGGATATATTTTATTGCAACATGTCACAAAATGGAAATATAATGAACAGATTAATCAGCCGTTATATAAAAAATAAACAAATATGTAGGCAAGCATCTCAATCGCCCCTTCTGCTATATTCATTGTCCTAATATATGATAAGTTTCATAAAGCAGAGTCACCACTCACATGTGCTGGTAAAAAATATTTACAGTGGGCAGACAATGAAAGGGCTGAGGCCCGACCACACATTATAACTCCAGCATCTCTATGTTAAAAACCATTTCCTAGGCAATATCTAGCCTCTGAAAACAATATACAAGATCCATCGATAAATCTGGTGAAAGTCGCCAACATTTTGTGCATACTTGTGCCCTCACCTGAATGTAGCGCCACCTTGTAGACGTCGGAGGTAACTGCAGCTCAAAAAATGTTTCATCAGAGGGCAAGTTTAGAGGAATCCAAAAGGCAGATGTCCATGGAAAGAGCCCCCGACTGCAGCAGGAAGGTTGGATGCTTCAAATTTGCATAGTTTCCAGTCCAACGTCCTCTCATGTATCGAACGCTCCCAAACGCTCAAAAGCCTTACACCGGGCAAGCCCTCACCGGGTAGATCTCTGGCTCCCAGGTAAAGCCAAATCCTAAGCATGCAAGCACTAGGATCACAGAGAGAGAGAGACAGAGAGTGTCGGAGAGCTGCTGTCTTGATAAAGACCTGAAACGGCTAGTGCCTAAGAGGGTCTGGACTATCAGTTATGACTGATTGTGAGAGGGGAAGATGAAGATTTTCTGCACCCAGCATGCCTTGCGATATAATTAGGCAAATGAGGTGAGAGCCCGACCAATCCCACTTCACTCCGCTGAATGCCTCCTCATCTGCATAAAGAGATCACTTTCACGAACGAGCAGAGTGGCGCAGCGGAAGCGTGCTGGGCCCATAACCCAGAGGTCGATGGATCGAAACCATCCTCTGCTAATTTTGCTTGACTTTCCTTCCAAGGACCAAGCTGTCATTTCCACACTGCCAGAAAGGAAAAGCGCAAGCTTGTGCCAGCTATGTGAGAAAAGACTTCTCAACTATCTGTGTCTGTGTAATACAAGAGTGTTCGTGAAAGGATCAACCCTGTACTTTGAAAGTAAAGACACACAACTATAACCATAAATGACTGGTGGGAGCTTCACACAACTTTCTGGGCATGCTTTGAATTTCATTCTTCCCTTTTTTTCTGCTCTTATCTATCTCCTGGGCATTTCATGGAATGTTCTCTCTCTTTCTTCCCTGCTTTGCTTCCCATGCTGCCTATATATGCTGATTTCTACTATTTGTACTGTTGCATTTCATTTCTTCTCTTCTGCACAACTTTGTCCTTGGTTTCAATCCCCAGTTCCTTACCCTCTGCAAAAAACGTTCTACTACTTCTCATGTTGGTATCGAAACCAAATGCACCATTGAAGCTGTTGCAAGATAGTCATTGATTTCGGGAACGTAATATTTAGAACCGAGAGCACACACATCAGAGGGCGTTGGTGGTATAGTGGTGAGCATAGCTGCTTCCCAAGCAGTTGACCCGGGTTCGATTCCCGGCCAACGCAGTGAAAATGCTTATATATTCTGCAAGCAGGACATATTTTAATGCAACATGTCTCAAAATGGAAATTTCATGAACAGATTAATCAGCCATATATAAAAAAATAAACAAATACATAGGCAAACATCTCAATCGCACCTTCTGATACATTCATTGTCCTAATATATGATAAGTTTTATAAAGCAGAGTCACAACTCACATGTGCTGGTAATAAATATGTTACAGTGGGCAAACAATGGAAGGGCTGAGGCCCGACCAGACATTATAACTCCAACATCTCTATGTTAAAAAGCATTTCTAGGCAATATCTAGCCTCTGAAAAAAATATGCAAGATCCACCGATAAATCTGGCAAAAGTCCCTAACATTTTGTGCATACTTGTGCACTTACCAGAATGTAGCGCCACCTTGTAGCTGTCGAAGGTAATTGCTGCTCACAAAATGTTTTATCAGAAGGCAAGTTGAGAGGAATCCTAGAGGCAGATGTCCATGGAAAGAGCCGCTCACTGCAGCAGGAATGTTGGATGCTTCAAATTCGCAGAGTTTCCTGTCCAACGTCCACTCACGTCCCGAACGCTCCCAAACGCTCAAAAGCCTCACACCGGGCAAGCCCTCACCGGGTAGATCTCTGGCTCCCAGGTAAAGCCAAATCCTGAGCATGCTAGTGCTAGGATCACAGAGAGAGAGAGAGAGGGTTCATGACATGCTGTCTTGATAAAGGTCTGAAACGGCTAGTGCCTAAGAGTGTCTGACTTTCAGTTATGACTGATTGTGAGAGGGGAAGATGAAGTTTTTCTGTACCCAGCATGCCTTGCAATATACTTAGGCAAATGAGGTGAGAGCCGTACCAATCCCACGCTACTCTGCTTAATGCTCCCTATCTGCATAAAAAGAACACTTTCACAACAGAGCAGAGTGGCGCAGTGGAAGCGTGCTGGGCCCATAACCCAGAGATCGATGGATCGAAACCATCCTCTGCTAATTTTGCTTGACTTTCCTTCCAAGGACCAAGCTGTCATTTCCACGCTGCCAGCAAGGAAAAGCACAAGCTTGTGCCAGCTATGTGAGAAAAGACTTGTCAAATATCTGTGTCTGCTGAAATACAAGAGAGGGATCGTCAAAGGATCCACCCTGTACTTTGAAAGTAAAGACACACAATAATAAGCATAAATGACTGGTGGGACCTTCAAACACTTTTATGGGCAGGCTTTGAATTTCATTCTTCCCTTTTTGTTCTGCTCTTATCTATCTCCTGGGCATTTAATTGAATGTTCTGTATTTCTCTTCCCTGTTTTGCTTTCCATGCTGCCTCTATATATTCTTATCTATTATTTGTAATGCAGCTTTCCATTCTTCTCTTCTGCACAGCTTTGTCCTTGGTTTCAATCTCAGTTCCTTACCCTCTGCAAAAAACTTTCTATTGCTTTTCATGTTGGTATCTAAACCAAATGCACCATTGAAGCTGGTGCAAGATAGTCATTGAACTCAGGATCCTAATGTTAAGAACCGAGAGCGCACAGATCAGAGGGCGTTGGTGGTATAGTGGTGAGCATAGCTGCCTTCCAAGCAGTTGACCCGGGTTCGATTCCCGGCCAACGCAGTACAAATACTTATATATTCTGCAAGCAGGATATATTTTAATGCAACATTTCTCAAAATGGAAATTTCATGAACAGATTAATCAGCCATATATAAAAAAAATAAACAAATACATAGGCAAACATCTCAATCGCACCTTCTGATACATTCATTGTCCTAATATATGATAAGTTTTATAAAGCAGTCACAACTCACATGTGCTGGAAATAAATATGTTACAGTGGGCAAACAATGGAAGGGCTGAGGCCCGACCAGACATTATAACTCCAACATCTCTATGTTAAAAAGCATTTCTAGGCAATATCTAGCCTCTGAAAAAAATATGCAAGATCCACCGATAAATCTGGCAAAAGTCCCTAACATTTTGTGCATACTTGTGCACTTACCAGAATGTAGCGCCACCTTGTAGCTGTCGAAGGTAATTGCTGCTCACAAAATGTTTTATCAGAAGGCAAGTTGAGAGGAATCCTAGAGGCAGATGTCCATGGAAAGAGCCGCTCACTGCAGCAGGAATGTTGGATGCTTCAAATTCGCAGAGTTTCCTGTCCAACGTCCACTCACGTCCCGAACGCTCCCAAACGCTCAAAAGCCTCACACCGGGCAAGCCCTCACCGGGTAGATCTCTGGCTCCCAGGTAAAGCCAAATCCTGAGCATGCTAGTGCTAGGATCACAGAGAGAGAGAGAGAGGGTTCATGACATGCTGTCTTGATAAAGGTCTGAAACGGCTAGTGCCTAAGAGTGTCTGACTTTCAGTTATGACTGATTGTGAGAGGGGAAGATGAAGTTTTTCTGTACCCAGCATGCCTTGCAATATACTTAGGCAAATGAGGTGAGAGCCGTACCAATCCCACGCTACTCTGCTTAATGCTCCCTATCTGCATAAAAAGAACACTTTCACAACAGAGCAGAGTGGCGCAGTGGAAGCGTGCTGGGCCCATAACCCAGAGATCGATGGATCGAAACCATCCTCTGCTAATTTTGCTTGACTTTCCTTCCAAGGACCAAGCTGTCATTTCCACGCTGCCAGCAAGGAAAAGCACAAGCTTGTGCCAGCTATGTGAGAAAAGACTTGTCAAATATCTGTGTCTGCTGAAATACAAGAGAGGGATCGTCAAAGGATCCACCCTGTACTTTGAAAGTAAAGACACACAATAATAAGCATAAATGACTGGTGGGACCTTCAAACACTTTTATGGGCAGGCTTTGAATTTCATTCTTCCCTTTTTGTTCTGCTCTTATCTATCTCCTGGGCATTTAATTGAATGTTCTGTATTTCTCTTCCCTGTTTTGCTTTCCATGCTGCCTCTATATATTCTTATCTATTATTTGTAATGCAGCTTTCCATTCTTCTCTTCTGCACAGCTTTGTCCTTGGTTTCAATCTCAGTTCCTTACCCTCTGCAAAAAACTTTCTATTGCTTTTCATGTTGGTATCTAAACCAAATGCACCATTGAAGCTGGTGCAAGATAGTCATTGAACTCAGGATCCTAATGTTAAGAACCGAGAGCGCACAGATCAGAGGGCGTTGGTGGTATAGTGGTGAGCATAGCTGCCTTCCAAGCAGTTGACCCGGGTTCGATTCCCGGCCAACGCAGTACAAATACTTATATATTCTGCAAGCAGGATATATTTTAATGCAACATTTCTCAAAATGGAAATTTCATGAACAGATTAATCAGCCATATATAAAAAAAATAAACAAATACATAGGCAAACATCTCAATCGCACCTTCTGATACATTCATTGTCCTAATATATGATAAGTTTTATAAAGCAGTCACAACTCACATGTGCTGGAAATAAATATGTTACAGTGGGCAAACAATGGAAGGGCTGAGGCCCGACCAGACATTATAACTCCAACATCTCTATGTTAAAAAGCATTTCTAGGCAATATCTAGCCTCTGAAAAAAATATGCAAGATCCACCGATAAATCTGGCAAAAGTCCCTAACATTTTGTGCATACTTGTGCACTTACCAGAATGTAGCGCCACCTTGTAGCTGTCGAAGGTAATTGCTGCTCACAAAATGTTTTATCAGAAGGCAAGTTGAGAGGAATCCTAGAGGCAGATGTCCATGGAAAGAGCCGCTCACTGCAGCAGGAATGTTGGATGCTTCAAATTCGCAGAGTTTCCTGTCCAACGTCCACTCACGTCCCGAACGCTCCCAAACGCTCAAAAGCCTCACACCGGGCAAGCCCTCACCGGGTAGATCTCTGGCTCCCAGGTAAAGCCAAATCCTGAGCATGCTAGTGCTAGGATCACAGAGAGAGAGAGAGAGGGTTCATGACATGCTGTCTTGATAAAGTCTGAAACGGCTAGTGCCTAAGAGTGTCTGACTTTCAGTTATGACTGATTGTGAGAGGGGAAGATGAAGTTTTTCTGTACCCAGCATGCCTTGCAATATACTTAGGCAAATGAGGTGAGAGCCGTACCAATCCCACGCTACTCTGCTTAATGCTCCCTATCTGCATAAAAAGAACACTTTCACAACAGAGCAGAGTGGCGCAGCGGAAGCGTGCTGGGCCCATAACCCAGAGGTTGATGGATCGAAACCATCCTCTGCTAATTTTGCTTGACTTTCCTTCCAAGGACCAATCTGTCATTTCCACGCTGCCAGCAAGGAAAAGCACAAGCTTGTGCCAGCTATGTGAGAAAAGACTTGTCAAATATCTGTGTCTGCTGAAATACAAGAGAGGGATCATCAAAGGATCCACCCTGTACTTTGAAAGTAAAGACACACAATAATAAGCATAAATGACTGGTGGGACCTTCAAACACTTTTATGGGCAGGCTTTGAATTTCATTCTTTCCTTTTTGTTCTGCTCTTATCTATCTCCTGGGCATTTAATTGAATGTTCTGTATTTCTCTTCCCTGTTTTGCTTCCCATGCTGCCTCTATATATTCTTATCTATTATTTGTAATGCAGCTTTCCATTCTTCTCTTCTGCACAGCTTTGTCCTTGGTTTCAATCCCAGTTCCTTACCCTCTGCAAAAAACTTTCTATTGCTTTTCATGTTGGTATCTAAACCAAATGCACCATTGAAGCTGGTGCAAGATAATCATTGAACTCAGGATCCTAATGTTAAGAACCGAGAGCGCACAGATCAGAGGGCGTTGGTGGTATAGTGGTGAGCATAGCTGCCTTCCAAGCAGTTGACCCGGGTTCGATTCCCGACAACGCAGTACAAATACTTATATATTCTGCAAGCAGGATATATTTTAATGCAACATGTCACAAAATGGAAATATAATGAACAGATTAATCAGCCGTTATATAAAAAATAAACAAATATGTAGGCAAGCATCTCAATCGCCCCTTCTGCTATATTCATTGTCCTAATATATGATAAGTTTCATAAAGCAGAGTCACCACTCACATGTGCTGGTAAAAAATATTTACAGTGGGCAGACAATGAAAGGGCTGAGGCCCGAACACACATTATAACTCCAGCATCTCTATGTTAAAAACCATTTCCTAGGCAATGTCTAGCCTCTGAAAACAATATGCAAGATCCATCGATAAATCTGGTGAACGTCGCCAACATTTTGTGCATACTTGTGCCCTCACCTGAATGTAGCGCCACCTTGTAGACGTCGGAGGTAACTGCAGCTCAAAAAATGTTTCATCAGCAGGCAAGTTTAGAGGAATCCAAAAGGCAGATGTCCATGGAAAGAGCCCCCGACTGCAGCAGGAAGGTTGGATGCTTCAAATTTGCATAGTTTCCAGTCCAACGTCCTCTCATGTACCGAACGCTCCCAAACGCTCAAAAGCCTTACACCGGGCAAGCCCTCACCGGGTAGATCTCTGGCTTCCAGGTAAAGCCAAATCCTGAGCATGCTAGCACTAGGATCACAGAGAGAGAGAGACAGAGAGTGTCGGAGAGCTGCTGTCTTGATAAAGGCCTGAAACGGCTAGTGCCTAAGAGTGTCTGGACTATCAGTTATGACTGATTGTGAGAGGGGAAGATGAAGATTTTCTGCACCCAGCATGCCTTGCGATATAATTAGGCAAATGAGGTGAGAGCCCGACCAATCCCACTTCACTCCGCTGAATGCCTCCTCATCTGCATAAAGAGATAACTTTCACGAACGAGCAGAGAGGCGCAGCGGAAGCGTGCTGGGCCCATAACCCAGAGGTCGATGGATCGAAACCATTCGCTGCTAATTTTGCTTGACTTTCCTTCCAAGGACCAAGCTGTCATTTCCACACTGCCAGAAAGGAAAAGCGCAAGCTTGTGCCAGCTATGTGAGAAAAGACTTCTCAACTATCTGTGTCTGTGTAATACAAGAGTGTTCGTGAAAGGATCAACCCTGTACTTTGAAAGTAAAGACACATAACTATAACCATAAATGACTGGTGGGAGCTTCACACAACTTTCTGGGCATGCTTTGAATTTCATTCTTCCCTTTTTTTTCTGCTCTTATCTATCTCCTGGGCATTTCATGGAATGTTCTCTCTTTCTCTTCCCTGCTTTGCTTCCCATGCTGCCTATATATGCTGATTTCTACTATTTGTACTGTTGCATTTCATTTCTTCTCTTCTGCACAACTTTGTCCTTGGTTTCAATCCCCAGTTCCTTACCCTCTGCAAAAAACGTTCTACTACTTCTCATGTTGGTATCGAAACCAAATGCACCATTGAAGCTGTTGCAAGATAGTCATTGATTTCGGAAACGTAATATTTAGAACCGAGAGCACACACATCAGAGGGCGTTGGTGGTATAGTGGTGAGCATAGCTGCTTCCCAAGCAGTTGACCCGGGTTCGATTCCCGGCCAACGCAGTGAAAATGCTTATATATTCTGCAAGCAGGATACATTTTAATGCAACATTTCTCAAAATGGAAATTTCATGAACAGATTAATCAGCCATATATAAAAAAAATAAACAAATACATAGGCAAACATCTCAATCGCACCTTCTGATACATTCATTGTCCTAATATATGATAAGTTTTATAAAGCAGAGTCACAACTCACATGTGCTGGAAATAAACATGATACAGTGGGCAAACAATGGAAGGGCTGAGGCCCGACCAGACATTATAACTCCAACATCTCTATGTTAAAAAGCATTTCTAGGCAATATCTAGCCTCTGAAAAAAATATGCAAGATCCACCGATAAATCTGGCAAAAGTCCCTAACATTTTGTGCATACTTGTGCACTTACCAGAATGTAGCGCCACCTTGTAGCTGTCGAAGGTAATTGCTGCTCACAAAATGTTTTATCAGAAGGCAAGTTGAGAGGAATCCTAGAGGCAGATGTCCATGGAAAGAGCCGCTAACTGCAGCAGGAATGTTGGATGCTTCAAATTCGCAGAGTTTCCTGTCCAACGTCCACTCACGTCCCGAACGCTCCCAAACGCTCAAAAGCCTCGCCCTCACCGGGTAGATCTCTGGCTCCCAGGTAAAGCCAAATCCTGAGCATGCTAGTGCTAGGATCACAGAGAGAGAGAGAGAGGGTTCATGACATGCTGTCTTGATAAAGTCTGAAACGGCTAGTGCCTAAGAGTGTCTGACTTTCAGTTATGACTGATTGTGAGAGGGGAAGATGAAGTTTTTCTGTACCCAGCATGCCTTGCAATATACTTAGGCAAATGAGGTGAGAGCCGTACCAATCCCACGCTACTCTGCTTAATGCTCCCTATCTGCATAAAAAGAACACTTTCACAACAGAGCAGAGTGGCGCAGTGGAAGCGTGCTGGGCCCATAACCCAGAGGTCGATGGATCGAAACCATCCTCTGCTAATTTTGCTTGACTTTCCTTCCAAGGACCAAGCTGTCATTTCCACGCTGCCAGCAAGGAAAAGCACAAGCTTGTGCCAGCTATGTGAGAAAAGACTTGTCAAATATCTGTGTCTGCTGAAATACAAGAGAGGGATCGTCAAAGGATCCACCCTGTACTTTGAAAGTAAAGACACACAATAATAAGCATAAATGACTGGTGGGACCTTCAAACACTTTTATGGGCAGGCTTTGAATTTCATTCTTCCCTTTTTGTTCTGCTCTTATCTATCTCCTGGGCATTTAATTGAATGTTCTGTATTTCTCTTCCCTGTTTTGCTTTCCATGCTGCCTCTATATATTCTTATCTATTATTTGTAATGCAGCTTTCCATTCTTCTCTTCTGCACAGCTTTGTCCTTGGTTTCAATCCCAGTTCCTTACCCTCTGCAAAAAACTTTCTATTGCTTTTCATGTTGGTATCTAAACCAAATGCACCATTGAAGCTGGTGCAAGATAGTCATTGAACTCAGGATCCTAATGTTAAGAACCGAGAGCGCACAGATCAGAGGGCGTTGGTGGTATAGTGGTGAGCATAGCTGCCTTCCAAGCAGTTGACCTGGCTTCGATTCCCGGCCAACGCAGTACAAATACTTATATATTCTGCAAGCAGGATATATTTTATTGCAACATGTCACAAAATGGAAATATAATGAACAGATTAATCAGCCGTTATATAAAAAATAAACAAATATGTAGGCAAGCATCTCAATCGCCCCTTCTGCTATATTCATTGTCCTAATATATGATAAGTTTCATAAAGCAGAGTCACCACTCACATGTGCTGGTAAAAAATATTTACAGTGGGCAGACAATGAAAGGGCTGAGGCCCGACCACACATTATAACTCCAGCATCTCTATGTTAAAAACCATTTCCTAGGCAATATCTAGCCTCTGAAAACAATATACAAGATCCATCGATAAATCTGGTGAAAGTCGCCAACATTTTGTGCATACTTGTGCCCTCACCTGAATGTAGCGCCACCTTGTAGACGTCGGAGGTAACTGCAGCTCAAAAAATGTTTCATCAGAGGGCAAGTTTAGAGGAATCCAAAAGGCAGATGTCCATGGAAAGAGCCCCCGACTGCAGCAGGAAGGTTGGATGCTTCAAATTTGCATAGTTTCCAGTCCAACGTCCTCTCATGTATCGAACGCTCCCAAACGCTCAAAAGCCTTACACCGGGCAAGCCCTCACCGGGTAGATCTCTGGCTCCCAGGTAAAGCCAAATCCTAAGCATGCAAGCACTAGGATCACAGAGAGAGAGAGACAGAGAGTGTCGGAGAGCTGCTGTCTTGATAAAGACCTGAAACGGCTAGTGCCTAAGAGGGTCTGGACTATCAGTTATGACTGATTGTGAGAGGGGAAGATGAAGATTTTCTGCACCCAGCATGCCTTGCGATATAATTAGGCAAATGAGGTGAGAGCCCGACCAATCCCACTTCACTCCGCTGAATGCCTCCTCATCTGCATAAAGAGATCACTTTCACGAACGAGCAGAGTGGCGCAGCGGAAGCGTGCTGGGCCCATAACCCAGAGGTCGATGGATCGAAACCATCCTCTGCTAATTTTGCTTGACTTTCCTTCCAAGGACCAAGCTGTCATTTCCACACTGCCAGAAAGGAAAAGCGCAAGCTTGTGCCAGCTATGTGAGAAAAGACTTCTCAACTATCTGTGTCTGTGTAATACAAGAGTGTTCGTGAAAGGATCAACCCTGTACTTTGAAAGTAAAGACACACAACTATAACCATAAATGACTGGTGGGAGCTTCACACAACTTTCTGGGCATGCTTTGAATTTCATTCTTCCCTTTTTTTCTGCTCTTATCTATCTCCTGGGCATTTCATGGAATGTTCTCTCTCTTTCTTCCCTGCTTTGCTTCCCATGCTGCCTATATATGCTGATTTCTACTATTTGTACTGTTGCATTTCATTTCTTCTCTTCTGCACAACTTTGTCCTTGGTTTCAATCCCCAGTTCCTTACCCTCTGCAAAAAACGTTCTACTACTTCTCATGTTGGTATCGAAACCAAATGCACCATTGAAGCTGTTGCAAGATAGTCATTGATTTCGGGAACGTAATATTTAGAACCGAGAGCACACACATCAGAGGGCGTTGGTGGTATAGTGGTGAGCATAGCTGCTTCCCAAGCAGTTGACCCGGGTTCGATTCCCGGCCAACGCAGTGAAAATGCTTATATATTCTGCAAGCAGGACATATTTTAATGCAACATGTCTCAAAATGGAAATTTCATGAACAGATTAATCAGCCATATATAAAAAAATAAACAAATACATAGGCAAACATCTCAATCGCACCTTCTGATACATTCATTGTCCTAATATATGATAAGTTTTATAAAGCAGAGTCACAACTCACATGTGCTGGTAATAAATATGTTACAGTGGGCAAACAATGGAAGGGCTGAGGCCCGACCAGACATTATAACTCCAACATCTCTATGTTAAAAAGCATTTCTAGGCAATATCTAGCCTCTGAAAAAAATATGCAAGATCCACCGATAAATCTGGCAAAAGTCCCTAACATTTTGTGCATACTTGTGCACTTACCAGAATGTAGCGCCACCTTGTAGCTGTCGAAGGTAATTGCTGCTCACAAAATGTTTTATCAGAAGGCAAGTTGAGAGGAATCCTAGAGGCAGATGTCCATGGAAAGAGCCGCTCACTGCAGCAGGAATGTTGGATGCTTCAAATTCGCAGAGTTTCCTGTCCAACGTCCACTCACGTCCCGAACGCTCCCAAACGCTCAAAAGCCTCACACCGGGCAAGCCCTCACCGGGTAGATCTCTGGCTCCCAGGTAAAGCCAAATCCTGAGCATGCTAGTGCTAGGATCACAGAGAGAGAGAGAGAGGGTTCATGACATGCTGTCTTGATAAAGGTCTGAAACGGCTAGTGCCTAAGAGTGTCTGACTTTCAGTTATGACTGATTGTGAGAGGGGAAGATGAAGTTTTTCTGTACCCAGCATGCCTTGCAATATACTTAGGCAAATGAGGTGAGAGCCGTACCAATCCCACGCTACTCTGCTTAATGCTCCCTATCTGCATAAAAAGAACACTTTCACAACAGAGCAGAGTGGCGCAGTGGAAGCGTGCTGGGCCCATAACCCAGAGATCGATGGATCGAAACCATCCTCTGCTAATTTTGCTTGACTTTCCTTCCAAGGACCAAGCTGTCATTTCCACGCTGCCAGCAAGGAAAAGCACAAGCTTGTGCCAGCTATGTGAGAAAAGACTTGTCAAATATCTGTGTCTGCTGAAATACAAGAGAGGGATCGTCAAAGGATCCACCCTGTACTTTGAAAGTAAAGACACACAATAATAAGCATAAATGACTGGTGGGACCTTCAAACACTTTTATGGGCAGGCTTTGAATTTCATTCTTCCCTTTTTGTTCTGCTCTTATCTATCTCCTGGGCATTTAATTGAATGTTCTGTATTTCTCTTCCCTGTTTTGCTTTCCATGCTGCCTCTATATATTCTTATCTATTATTTGTAATGCAGCTTTCCATTCTTCTCTTCTGCACAGCTTTGTCCTTGGTTTCAATCTCAGTTCCTTACCCTCTGCAAAAAACTTTCTATTGCTTTTCATGTTGGTATCTAAACCAAATGCACCATTGAAGCTGGTGCAAGATAGTCATTGAACTCAGGATCCTAATGTTAAGAACCGAGAGCGCACAGATCAGAGGGCGTTGGTGGTATAGTGGTGAGCATAGCTGCCTTCCAAGCAGTTGACCCGGGTTCGATTCCCGGCCAACGCAGTACAAATACTTATATATTCTGCAAGCAGGATATATTTTAATGCAACATTTCTCAAAATGGAAATTTCATGAACAGATTAATCAGCCATATATAAAAAAAATAAACAAATACATAGGCAAACATCTCAATCGCACCTTCTGATACATTCATTGTCCTAATATATGATAAGTTTTATAAAGCAGTCACAACTCACATGTGCTGGAAATAAATATGTTACAGTGGGCAAACAATGGAAGGGCTGAGGCCCGACCAGACATTATAACTCCAACATCTCTATGTTAAAAAGCATTTCTAGGCAATATCTAGCCTCTGAAAAAAATATGCAAGATCCACCGATAAATCTGGCAAAAGTCCCTAACATTTTGTGCATACTTGTGCACTTACCAGAATGTAGCGCCACCTTGTAGCTGTCGAAGGTAATTGCTGCTCACAAAATGTTTTATCAGAAGGCAAGTTGAGAGGAATCCTAGAGGCAGATGTCCATGGAAAGAGCCGCTCACTGCAGCAGGAATGTTGGATGCTTCAAATTCGCAGAGTTTCCTGTCCAACGTCCACTCACGTCCCGAACGCTCCCAAACGCTCAAAAGCCTCACACCGGGCAAGCCCTCACCGGGTAGATCTCTGGCTCCCAGGTAAAGCCAAATCCTGAGCATGCTAGTGCTAGGATCACAGAGAGAGAGAGAGAGGGTTCATGACATGCTGTCTTGATAAAGGTCTGAAACGGCTAGTGCCTAAGAGTGTCTGACTTTCAGTTATGACTGATTGTGAGAGGGGAAGATGAAGTTTTTCTGTACCCAGCATGCCTTGCAATATACTTAGGCAAATGAGGTGAGAGCCGTACCAATCCCACGCTACTCTGCTTAATGCTCCCTATCTGCATAAAAAGAACACTTTCACAACAGAGCAGAGTGGCGCAGTGGAAGCGTGCTGGGCCCATAACCCAGAGATCGATGGATCGAAACCATCCTCTGCTAATTTTGCTTGACTTTCCTTCCAAGGACCAAGCTGTCATTTCCACGCTGCCAGCAAGGAAAAGCACAAGCTTGTGCCAGCTATGTGAGAAAAGACTTGTCAAATATCTGTGTCTGCTGAAATACAAGAGAGGGATCGTCAAAGGATCCACCCTGTACTTTGAAAGTAAAGACACACAATAATAAGCATAAATGACTGGTGGGACCTTCAAACACTTTTATGGGCAGGCTTTGAATTTCATTCTTCCCTTTTTGTTCTGCTCTTATCTATCTCCTGGGCATTTAATTGAATGTTCTGTATTTCTCTTCCCTGTTTTGCTTTCCATGCTGCCTCTATATATTCTTATCTATTATTTGTAATGCAGCTTTCCATTCTTCTCTTCTGCACAGCTTTGTCCTTGGTTTCAATCTCAGTTCCTTACCCTCTGCAAAAAACTTTCTATTGCTTTTCATGTTGGTATCTAAACCAAATGCACCATTGAAGCTGGTGCAAGATAGTCATTGAACTCAGGATCCTAATGTTAAGAACCGAGAGCGCACAGATCAGAGGGCGTTGGTGGTATAGTGGTGAGCATAGCTGCCTTCCAAGCAGTTGACCCGGGTTCGATTCCCGGCCAACGCAGTACAAATACTTATATATTCTGCAAGCAGGATATATTTTAATGCAACATTTCTCAAAATGGAAATTTCATGAACAGATTAATCAGCCATATATAAAAAAAATAAACAAATACATAGGCAAACATCTCAATCGCACCTTCTGATACATTCATTGTCCTAATATATGATAAGTTTTATAAAGCAGTCACAACTCACATGTGCTGGAAATAAATATGTTACAGTGGGCAAACAATGGAAGGGCTGAGGCCCGACCAGACATTATAACTCCAACATCTCTATGTTAAAAAGCATTTCTAGGCAATATCTAGCCTCTGAAAAAAATATGCAAGATCCACCGATAAATCTGGCAAAAGTCCCTAACATTTTGTGCATACTTGTGCACTTACCAGAATGTAGCGCCACCTTGTAGCTGTCGAAGGTAATTGCTGCTCACAAAATGTTTTATCAGAAGGCAAGTTGAGAGGAATCCTAGAGGCAGATGTCCATGGAAAGAGCCGCTCACTGCAGCAGGAATGTTGGATGCTTCAAATTCGCAGAGTTTCCTGTCCAACGTCCACTCACGTCCCGAACGCTCCCAAACGCTCAAAAGCCTCACACCGGGCAAGCCCTCACCGGGTAGATCTCTGGCTCCCAGGTAAAGCCAAATCCTGAGCATGCTAGTGCTAGGATCACAGAGAGAGAGAGAGAGGGTTCATGACATGCTGTCTTGATAAAGTCTGAAACGGCTAGTGCCTAAGAGTGTCTGACTTTCAGTTATGACTGATTGTGAGAGGGGAAGATGAAGTTTTTCTGTACCCAGCATGCCTTGCAATATACTTAGGCAAATGAGGTGAGAGCCGTACCAATCCCACGCTACTCTGCTTAATGCTCCCTATCTGCATAAAAAGAACACTTTCACAACAGAGCAGAGTGGCGCAGCGGAAGCGTGCTGGGCCCATAACCCAGAGGTTGATGGATCGAAACCATCCTCTGCTAATTTTGCTTGACTTTCCTTCCAAGGACCAATCTGTCATTTCCACGCTGCCAGCAAGGAAAAGCACAAGCTTGTGCCAGCTATGTGAGAAAAGACTTGTCAAATATCTGTGTCTGCTGAAATACAAGAGAGGGATCATCAAAGGATCCACCCTGTACTTTGAAAGTAAAGACACACAATAATAAGCATAAATGACTGGTGGGACCTTCAAACACTTTTATGGGCAGGCTTTGAATTTCATTCTTTCCTTTTTGTTCTGCTCTTATCTATCTCCTGGGCATTTAATTGAATGTTCTGTATTTCTCTTCCCTGTTTTGCTTCCCATGCTGCCTCTATATATTCTTATCTATTATTTGTAATGCAGCTTTCCATTCTTCTCTTCTGCACAGCTTTGTCCTTGGTTTCAATCCCAGTTCCTTACCCTCTGCAAAAAACTTTCTATTGCTTTTCATGTTGGTATCTAAACCAAATGCACCATTGAAGCTGGTGCAAGATAATCATTGAACTCAGGATCCTAATGTTAAGAACCGAGAGCGCACAGATCAGAGGGCGTTGGTGGTATAGTGGTGAGCATAGCTGCCTTCCAAGCAGTTGACCCGGGTTCGATTCCCGACAACGCAGTACAAATACTTATATATTCTGCAAGCAGGATATATTTTAATGCAACATGTCACAAAATGGAAATATAATGAACAGATTAATCAGCCGTTATATAAAAAATAAACAAATATGTAGGCAAGCATCTCAATCGCCCCTTCTGCTATATTCATTGTCCTAATATATGATAAGTTTCATAAAGCAGAGTCACCACTCACATGTGCTGGTAAAAAATATTTACAGTGGGCAGACAATGAAAGGGCTGAGGCCCGAACACACATTATAACTCCAGCATCTCTATGTTAAAAACCATTTCCTAGGCAATGTCTAGCCTCTGAAAACAATATGCAAGATCCATCGATAAATCTGGTGAACGTCGCCAACATTTTGTGCATACTTGTGCCCTCACCTGAATGTAGCGCCACCTTGTAGACGTCGGAGGTAACTGCAGCTCAAAAAATGTTTCATCAGCAGGCAAGTTTAGAGGAATCCAAAAGGCAGATGTCCATGGAAAGAGCCCCCGACTGCAGCAGGAAGGTTGGATGCTTCAAATTTGCATAGTTTCCAGTCCAACGTCCTCTCATGTACCGAACGCTCCCAAACGCTCAAAAGCCTTACACCGGGCAAGCCCTCACCGGGTAGATCTCTGGCTTCCAGGTAAAGCCAAATCCTGAGCATGCTAGCACTAGGATCACAGAGAGAGAGAGACAGAGAGTGTCGGAGAGCTGCTGTCTTGATAAAGGCCTGAAACGGCTAGTGCCTAAGAGTGTCTGGACTATCAGTTATGACTGATTGTGAGAGGGGAAGATGAAGATTTTCTGCACCCAGCATGCCTTGCGATATAATTAGGCAAATGAGGTGAGAGCCCGACCAATCCCACTTCACTCCGCTGAATGCCTCCTCATCTGCATAAAGAGATAACTTTCACGAACGAGCAGAGAGGCGCAGCGGAAGCGTGCTGGGCCCATAACCCAGAGGTCGATGGATCGAAACCATTCGCTGCTAATTTTGCTTGACTTTCCTTCCAAGGACCAAGCTGTCATTTCCACACTGCCAGAAAGGAAAAGCGCAAGCTTGTGCCAGCTATGTGAGAAAAGACTTCTCAACTATCTGTGTCTGTGTAATACAAGAGTGTTCGTGAAAGGATCAACCCTGTACTTTGAAAGTAAAGACACATAACTATAACCATAAATGACTGGTGGGAGCTTCACACAACTTTCTGGGCATGCTTTGAATTTCATTCTTCCCTTTTTTTTCTGCTCTTATCTATCTCCTGGGCATTTCATGGAATGTTCTCTCTTTCTCTTCCCTGCTTTGCTTCCCATGCTGCCTATATATGCTGATTTCTACTATTTGTACTGTTGCATTTCATTTCTTCTCTTCTGCACAACTTTGTCCTTGGTTTCAATCCCCAGTTCCTTACCCTCTGCAAAAAACGTTCTACTACTTCTCATGTTGGTATCGAAACCAAATGCACCATTGAAGCTGTTGCAAGATAGTCATTGATTTCGGAAACGTAATATTTAGAACCGAGAGCACACACATCAGAGGGCGTTGGTGGTATAGTGGTGAGCATAGCTGCTTCCCAAGCAGTTGACCCGGGTTCGATTCCCGGCCAACGCAGTGAAAATGCTTATATATTCTGCAAGCAGGATACATTTTAATGCAACATTTCTCAAAATGGAAATTTCATGAACAGATTAATCAGCCATATATAAAAAAAATAAACAAATACATAGGCAAACATCTCAATCGCACCTTCTGATACATTCATTGTCCTAATATATGATAAGTTTTATAAAGCAGAGTCACAACTCACATGTGCTGGAAATAAACATGATACAGTGGGCAAACAATGGAAGGGCTGAGGCCCGACCAGACATTATAACTCCAACATCTCTATGTTAAAAAGCATTTCTAGGCAATATCTAGCCTCTGAAAAAAATATGCAAGATCCACCGATAAATCTGGCAAAAGTCCCTAACATTTTGTGCATACTTGTGCACTTACCAGAATGTAGCGCCACCTTGTAGCTGTCGAAGGTAATTGCTGCTCACAAAATGTTTTATCAGAAGGCAAGTTGAGAGGAATCCTAGAGGCAGATGTCCATGGAAAGAGCCGCTAACTGCAGCAGGAATGTTGGATGCTTCAAATTCGCAGAGTTTCCTGTCCAACGTCCACTCACGTCCCGAACGCTCCCAAACGCTCAAAAGCCTCGCCCTCACCGGGTAGATCTCTGGCTCCCAGGTAAAGCCAAATCCTGAGCATGCTAGTGCTAGGATCACAGAGAGAGAGAGAGAGGGTTCATGACATGCTGTCTTGATAAAGTCTGAAACGGCTAGTGCCTAAGAGTGTCTGACTTTCAGTTATGACTGATTGTGAGAGGGGAAGATGAAGTTTTTCTGTACCCAGCATGCCTTGCAATATACTTAGGCAAATGAGGTGAGAGCCGTACCAATCCCACGCTACTCTGCTTAATGCTCCCTATCTGCATAAAAAGAACACTTTCACAACAGAGCAGAGTGGCGCAGTGGAAGCGTGCTGGGCCCATAACCCAGAGGTCGATGGATCGAAACCATCCTCTGCTAATTTTGCTTGACTTTCCTTCCAAGGACCAAGCTGTCATTTCCACGCTGCCAGCAAGGAAAAGCACAAGCTTGTGCCAGCTATGTGAGAAAAGACTTGTCAAATATCTGTGTCTGCTGAAATACAAGAGAGGGATCGTCAAAGGATCCACCCTGTACTTTGAAAGTAAAGACACACAATAATAAGCATAAATGACTGGTGGGACCTTCAAACACTTTTATGGGCAGGCTTTGAATTTCATTCTTCCCTTTTTGTTCTGCTCTTATCTATCTCCTGGGCATTTAATTGAATGTTCTGTATTTCTCTTCCCTGTTTTGCTTTCCATGCTGCCTCTATATATTCTTATCTATTATTTGTAATGCAGCTTTCCATTCTTCTCTTCTGCACAGCTTTGTCCTTGGTTTCAATCCCAGTTCCTTACCCTCTGCAAAAAACTTTCTATTGCTTTTCATGTTGGTATCTAAACCAAATGCACCATTGAAGCTGGTGCAAGATAGTCATTGAACTCAGGATCCTAATGTTAAGAACCGAGAGCGCACAGATCAGAGGGCGTTGGTGGTATAGTGGTGAGCATAGCTGCCTTCCAAGCAGTTGACCTGGCTTCGATTCCCGGCCAACGCAGTACAAATACTTATATATTCTGCAAGCAGGATATATTTTATTGCAACATGTCACAAAATGGAAATATAATGAACAGATTAATCAGCCGTTATATAAAAAATAAACAAATATGTAGGCAAGCATCTCAATCGCCCCTTCTGCTATATTCATTGTCCTAATATATGATAAGTTTCATAAAGCAGAGTCACCACTCACATGTGCTGGTAAAAAATATTTACAGTGGGCAGACAATGAAAGGGCTGAGGCCCGACCACACATTATAACTCCAGCATCTCTATGTTAAAAACCATTTCCTAGGCAATATCTAGCCTCTGAAAACAATATACAAGATCCATCGATAAATCTGGTGAAAGTCGCCAACATTTTGTGCATACTTGTGCCCTCACCTGAATGTAGCGCCACCTTGTAGACGTCGGAGGTAACTGCAGCTCAAAAAATGTTTCATCAGAGGGCAAGTTTAGAGGAATCCAAAAGGCAGATGTCCATGGAAAGAGCCCCCGACTGCAGCAGGAAGGTTGGATGCTTCAAATTTGCATAGTTTCCAGTCCAACGTCCTCTCATGTATCGAACGCTCCCAAACGCTCAAAAGCCTTACACCGGGCAAGCCCTCACCGGGTAGATCTCTGGCTCCCAGGTAAAGCCAAATCCTAAGCATGCAAGCACTAGGATCACAGAGAGAGAGAGACAGAGAGTGTCGGAGAGCTGCTGTCTTGATAAAGACCTGAAACGGCTAGTGCCTAAGAGGGTCTGGACTATCAGTTATGACTGATTGTGAGAGGGGAAGATGAAGATTTTCTGCACCCAGCATGCCTTGCGATATAATTAGGCAAATGAGGTGAGAGCCCGACCAATCCCACTTCACTCCGCTGAATGCCTCCTCATCTGCATAAAGAGATCACTTTCACGAACGAGCAGAGTGGCGCAGCGGAAGCGTGCTGGGCCCATAACCCAGAGGTCGATGGATCGAAACCATCCTCTGCTAATTTTGCTTGACTTTCCTTCCAAGGACCAAGCTGTCATTTCCACACTGCCAGAAAGGAAAAGCGCAAGCTTGTGCCAGCTATGTGAGAAAAGACTTCTCAACTATCTGTGTCTGTGTAATACAAGAGTGTTCGTGAAAGGATCAACCCTGTACTTTGAAAGTAAAGACACACAACTATAACCATAAATGACTGGTGGGAGCTTCACACAACTTTCTGGGCATGCTTTGAATTTCATTCTTCCCTTTTTTTCTGCTCTTATCTATCTCCTGGGCATTTCATGGAATGTTCTCTCTCTTTCTTCCCTGCTTTGCTTCCCATGCTGCCTATATATGCTGATTTCTACTATTTGTACTGTTGCATTTCATTTCTTCTCTTCTGCACAACTTTGTCCTTGGTTTCAATCCCCAGTTCCTTACCCTCTGCAAAAAACGTTCTACTACTTCTCATGTTGGTATCGAAACCAAATGCACCATTGAAGCTGTTGCAAGATAGTCATTGATTTCGGGAACGTAATATTTAGAACCGAGAGCACACACATCAGAGGGCGTTGGTGGTATAGTGGTGAGCATAGCTGCTTCCCAAGCAGTTGACCCGGGTTCGATTCCCGGCCAACGCAGTGAAAATGCTTATATATTCTGCAAGCAGGATATATTTTAATGCAACATTTCTCAAAATGGAAATTTCATGAACAGATTAATCAGCCATATATAAAAAAAATAAACAAATACATAGGCAAACATCTCAATCGCACCTTCTGATACATTCATTGTCCTAATATATGATAAGTTTTATAAAGCAGTCACAACTCACATGTGCTGGAAATAAATATGTTACAGTGGGCAAACAATGGAAGGGCTGAGGCCCGACCAGACATTATAACTCCAACATCTCTATGTTAAAAAGCATTTCTAGGCAATATCTAGCCTCTGAAAAAAATATGCAAGATCCACCGATAAATCTGGCAAAAGTCCCTAACATTTTGTGCATACTTGTGCACTTACCAGAATGTAGCGCCACCTTGTAGCTGTCGAAGGTAATTGCTGCTCACAAAATGTTTTATCAGAAGGCAAGTTGAGAGGAATCCTAGAGGCAGATGTCCATGGAAAGAGCCGCTCACTGCAGCAGGAATGTTGGATGCTTCAAATTCGCAGAGTTTCCTGTCCAACGTCCACTCACGTCCCGAACGCTCCCAAACGCTCAAAAGCCTCACACCGGGCAAGCCCTCACCGGGTAGATCTCTGGCTCCCAGGTAAAGCCAAATCCTGAGCATGCTAGTGCTAGGATCACAGAGAGAGAGAGAGAGGGTTCATGACATGCTGTCTTGATAAAGGTCTGAAACGGCTAGTGCCTAAGAGTGTCTGACTTTCAGTTATGACTGATTGTGAGAGGGGAAGATGAAGTTTTTCTGTACCCAGCATGCCTTGCAATATACTTAGGCAAATGAGGTGAGAGCCGTACCAATCCCACGCTACTCTGCTTAATGCTCCCTATCTGCATAAAAAGAACACTTTCACAACAGAGCAGAGTGGCGCAGTGGAAGCGTGCTGGGCCCATAACCCAGAGATCGATGGATCGAAACCATCCTCTGCTAATTTTGCTTGACTTTCCTTCCAAGGACCAAGCTGTCATTTCCACGCTGCCAGCAAGGAAAAGCACAAGCTTGTGCCAGCTATGTGAGAAAAGACTTGTCAAATATCTGTGTCTGCTGAAATACAAGAGAGGGATCGTCAAAGGATCCACCCTGTACTTTGAAAGTAAAGACACACAATAATAAGCATAAATGACTGGTGGGACCTTCAAACACTTTTATGGGCAGGCTTTGAATTTCATTCTTCCCTTTTTGTTCTGCTCTTATCTATCTCCTGGGCATTTAATTGAATGTTCTGTATTTCTCTTCCCTGTTTTGCTTTCCATGCTGCCTCTATATATTCTTATCTATTATTTGTAATGCAGCTTTCCATTCTTCTCTTCTGCACAGCTTTGTCCTTGGTTTCAATCTCAGTTCCTTACCCTCTGCAAAAAACTTTCTATTGCTTTTCATGTTGGTATCTAAACCAAATGCACCATTGAAGCTGGTGCAAGATAGTCATTGAACTCAGGATCCTAATGTTAAGAACCGAGAGCGCACAGATCAGAGGGCGTTGGTGGTATAGTGGTGAGCATAGCTGCCTTCCAAGCAGTTGACCCGGGTTCGATTCCCGGCCAACGCAGTACAAATACTTATATATTCTGCAAGCAGGATATATTTTAATGCAACATTTCTCAAAATGGAAATTTCATGAACAGATTAATCAGCCATATATAAAAAAAATAAACAAATACATAGGCAAACATCTCAATCGCACCTTCTGATACATTCATTGTCCTAATATATGATAAGTTTTATAAAGCAGAGTCACAACTCACATGTGCTGGAAATAAATATGTTACAGTGGGCAAACAATGGAAGGGCTGAGGCCCGGCCAGACATTATAACTCCAACATCTCTATGTTAAAAAGCATTTCTAGGCAATATCTAGCCTCTGAAAAAAATATGCAAGATCCACCGATAAATCTGGCAAAAGTCCCTAACATTTTGTGCATACTTGTGCACTTACCAGAATGTAGCGCCACCTTGTAGCTGTCGAAGGTAATTGCTGCTCACAAAATGTTTTATCAGAAGGCAAGTTGAGAGGAATCCTAGAGGCAGATGTCCATGGAAAGAGCCGCTCACTGCAGCAGGAATGTTGGATGCTTCAAATTCGCAGAGTTTCCTGTCCAACGTCCACTCACGTCCCGAACGCTCCCAAACGCTCAAAAGCCTCACACCGGGCAAGCCCTCACCGGGTAGATCTCTGGCTCCCAGGTAAAGCCAAATCCTGAGCATGCTAGTGCTAGGATCACAGAGAGAGAGAGAGAGGGTTCATGACATGCTGTCTTGATAAAGGTCTGAAACGGCTAGTGCCTAAGAGTGTCTGACTTTCAGTTATGACTGATTGTGAGAGGGGAAGATGAAGTTTTTCTGTACCCAGCATGCCTTGCAATATACTTAGGCAAATGAGGTGAGAGCCGTACCAATCCCACGCTACTCTGCTTAATGCTCCCTATCTGCATAAAAAGAACACTTTCACAACAGAGCAGAGTGGCGCAGTGGAAGCGTGCTGGGCCCATAACCCAGAGATCGATGGATCGAAACCATCCTCTGCTAATTTTGCTTGACTTTCCTTCCAAGGACCAAGCTGTCATTTCCACGCTGCCAGCAAGGAAAAGCACAAGCTTGTGCCAGCTATGTGAGAAAAGACTTGTCAAATATCTGTGTCTGCTGAAATACAAGAGAGGGATCGTCAAAGGATCCACCCTGTACTTTGAAAGTAAAGACACACAATAATAAGCATAAATGACTGGTGGGACCTTCAAACACTTTTATGGGCAGGCTTTGAATTTCATTCTTCCCTTTTTGTTCTGCTCTTATCTATCTCCTGGGCATTTAATTGAATGTTCTGTATTTCTCTTCCCTGTTTTGCTTTCCATGCTGCCTCTATATATTCTTATCTATTATTTGTAATGCAGCTTTCCATTCTTCTCTTCTGCACAGCTTTGTCCTTGGTTTCAATCTCAGTTCCTTACCCTCTGCAAAAAACTTTCTATTGCTTTTCATGTTGGTATCTAAACCAAATGCACCATTGAAGCTGGTGCAAGATAGTCATTGAACTCAGGATCCTAATGTTAAGAACCGAGAGCGCACAGATCAGAGGGCGTTGGTGGTATAGTGGTGAGCATAGCTGCCTTCCAAGCAGTTGACCCGGGTTCGATTCCCGGCCAACGCAGTACAAATACTTATATATTCTGCAAGCAGGATATATTTTAATGCAACATTTCTCAAAATGGAAATTTCATGAACAGATTAATCAGCCATATATAAAAAAAATAAACAAATACATAGGCAAACATCTCAATCGCACCTTCTGATACATTCATTGTCCTAATATATGATAAGTTTTATAAAGCAGTCACAACTCACATGTGCTGGAAATAAATATGTTACAGTGGGCAAACAATGGAAGGGCTGAGGCCCGACCAGACATTATAACTCCAACATCTCTATGTTAAAAAGCATTTCTAGGCAATATCTAGCCTCTGAAAAAAATATGCAAGATCCACCGATAAATCTGGCAAAAGTCCCTAACATTTTGTGCATACTTGTGCACTTACCAGAATGTAGCGCCACCTTGTAGCTGTCGAAGGTAATTGCTGCTCACAAAATGTTTTATCAGAAGGCAAGTTGAGAGGAATCCTAGAGGCAGATGTCCATGGAAAGAGCCGCTCACTGCAGCAGGAATGTTGGATGCTTCAAATTCGCAGAGTTTCCTGTCCAACGTCCACTCACGTCCCGAACGCTCCCAAACGCTCAAAAGCCTCACACCGGGCAAGCCCTCACCGGGTAGATCTCTGGCTCCCAGGTAAAGCCAAATCCTGAGCATGCTAGTGCTAGGATCACAGAGAGAGAGAGAGAGGGTTCATGACATGCTGTCTTGATAAAGGTCTGAAACGGCTAGTGCCTAAGAGTGTCTGACTTTCAGTTATGACTGATTGTGAGAGGGGAAGATGAAGTTTTTCTGTACCCAGCATGCCTTGCAATATACTTAGGCAAATGAGGTGAGAGCCGTACCAATCCCACGCTACTCTGCTTAATGCTCCCTATCTGCATAAAAAGAACACTTTCACAACAGAGCAGAGTGGCGCAGTGGAAGCGTGCTGGGCCCATAACCCAGAGATCGATGGATCGAAACCATCCTCTGCTAATTTTGCTTGACTTTCCTTCCAAGGACCAAGCTGTCATTTCCACGCTGCCAGCAAGGAAAAGCACAAGCTTGTGCCAGCTATGTGAGAAAAGACTTGTCAAATATCTGTGTCTGCTGAAATACAAGAGAGGGATCGTCAAAGGATCCACCCTGTACTTTGAAAGTAAAGACACACAATAATAAGCATAAATGACTGGTGGGACCTTCAAACACTTTTATGGGCAGGCTTTGAATTTCATTCTTCCCTTTTTGTTCTGCTCTTATCTATCTCCTGGGCATTTAATTGAATGTTCTGTATTTCTCTTCCCTGTTTTGCTTTCCATGCTGCCTCTATATATTCTTATCTATTATTTGTAATGCAGCTTTCCATTCTTCTCTTCTGCACAGCTTTGTCCTTGGTTTCAATCTCAGTTCCTTACCCTCTGCAAAAAACTTTCTATTGCTTTTCATGTTGGTATCTAAACCAAATGCACCATTGAAGCTGGTGCAAGATAGTCATTGAACTCAGGATCCTAATGTTAAGAACCGAGAGCGCACAGATCAGAGGGCGTTGGTGGTATAGTGGTGAGCATAGCTGCCTTCCAAGCAGTTGACCCGGGTTCGATTCCCGGCCAACGCAGTACAAATACTTATATATTCTGCAAGCAGGATATATTTTAATGCAACATTTCTCAAAATGGAAATTTCATGAACAGATTAATCAGCCATATATAAAAAAAATAAACAAATACATAGGCAAACATCTCAATCGCACCTTCTGATACATTCATTGTCCTAATATATGATAAGTTTTATAAAGCAGTCACAACTCACATGTGCTGGAAATAAATATGTTACAGTGGGCAAACAATGGAAGGGCTGAGGCCCGACCAGACATTATAACTCCAACATCTCTATGTTAAAAAGCATTTCTAGGCAATATCTAGCCTCTGAAAAAAATATGCAAGATCCACCGATAAATCTGGCAAAAGTCCCTAACATTTTGTGCATACTTGTGCACTTACCAGAATGTAGCGCCACCTTGTAGCTGTCGAAGGTAATTGCTGCTCACAAAATGTTTTATCAGAAGGCAAGTTGAGAGGAATCCTAGAGGCAGATGTCCATGGAAAGAGCCGCTCACTGCAGCAGGAATGTTGGATGCTTCAAATTCGCAGAGTTTCCTGTCCAACGTCCACTCACGTCCCGAACGCTCCCAAACGCTCAAAAGCCTCACACCGGGCAAGCCCTCACCGGGTAGATCTCTGGCTCCCAGGTAAAGCCAAATCCTGAGCATGCTAGTGCTAGGATCACAGAGAGAGAGAGAGAGGGTTCATGACATGCTGTCTTGATAAAGGTCTGAAACGGCTAGTGCCTAAGAGTGTCTGACTTTCAGTTATGACTGATTGTGAGAGGGGAAGATGAAGTTTTTCTGTACCCAGCATGCCTTGCAAAATACTTAGGCAAATGAGGTGAGAGCCGTACCAATCCCACGCTACTCTGCTTAATGCTCCCTATCTGCATAAAAAGAACACTTTCACAACAGAGCAGAGTGGCGCAGTGGAAGCGTGCTGGGCCCATAACCCAGAGGTCGATGGATCGAAACCATCCTCTGCTAATTTTGCTTGACTTTCCTTCCAAGGACCAAGCTGTCATTTCCACGCTGCCAGCAAGGAAAAGCACAAGCTTGTGCCAGCTATGTGAGAAAAGACTTGTCAAATATCTGTGTCTGCTGAAATACAAGAGAGGGATCGTCAAAGGATCCACCCTGTACTTTGAAAGTAAAGACACACAATAATAAGCATAAATGACTGGTGGGACCTTCAAACACTTTTATGGGCAGGCTTTGAATTTCATTCTTCCCTTTTTGTTCTGCTCTTATCTATCTCCTGGGCATTTAATTGAATGTTCTGTATTTCTCTTCCCTGTTTTGCTTTCCATGCTGCCTCTATATATTCTTATCTATTATTTGTAATGCAGCTTTCCATTCTTCTCTTCTGCACAGCTTTGTCCTTGGTTTCAATCCCAGTTCCTTACCCTCTGTAAAAAACTTTCTATTGCTTTTCATGTTGGTATCTAAACCAAATGCACCATTGAAGCTGGTGCAAGATAGTCATTGAACTCAGGATCCTAATGTTAAGAACCGAGAGCGCAAAGATCAGAGGGCGTTGGTGGTATAGTGGTGAGCATAGCTGCCTTCCAAGCAGTTGACCCGGCTTCGATTCCCGGCCAACGCAGTACAAATACTTATATATTCTGCAAGCAGGATATATTTTAATGCAACATGTCACAAAATGGAAATATAATGAACAGATTAATCAGCCGTTATATAAAAAATAAACAAATATGTAGGCAAGCATCTCAACCGCCCCTTCTGCTATATTCATTGTCCTAATATATGATAAGTTTCATAAAGCAGAGTCACCACTCACATGTGCTGGTAAAAAATATTTACAGTGGGCAGACAATGAAAGGGCTGAGGCCCGACCACACATTATAACTCCAGCATCTCTATGTTAAAAACCATTTCCTAGGCAATATCTAGCCTCTGAAAACAATATACAAGATCCATCGATAAATCTGGTGAAAGTCGCCAACATTTTGTGCATACTTGTGCCCTCACCTGAATGTAGCGCCACCTTGTAGACGTCGGAGGTAACTGCAGCTCAAAAAATGTTTCATCAGAGGGCAAGTTTAGAGGAATCCAAAAGGCAGATGTCCATGGAAAGAGCCCCCGACTGCAGCAGGAAGGTTGGATGCTTCAAATTTGCATAGTTTCCAGTCCAACGTCCTCTCATGTATCGAACGCTCCCAAACGCTCAAAAGCCTTACACCGGGCAAGCCCTCACCGGGTAGATCTCTGGCTCCCAGGTAAAGCCAAATCCTGAGCATGCAAGCACTAGGATCACAGAGAGAGAGAGACAGAGAGTGTCGGAGAGCTGCTGTCTTGATAAAGACCTGAAACGGCTAGTGCCTAAGAGGGTCTGGACTATCAGTTATGACTGATTGTGAGAGGGGAAGATGAAGATTTTCTGCACCCAGCATGCCTTGCGATATAATTAGGCAAATGAGGTGAGAGCCCGACCAATCCCACTTCACTCCGCTGAATGCCTCCTCATCTGCATAAAGAGATCACTTTCACGAACGAGCAGAGTGGCGCAGCGGAAGCGTGCTGGGCCCATAACCCAGAGGTCGATGGATCGAAACCATCCTCTGCTAATTTTGCTTGACTTTCCTTCCAAGGACCAAGCTGTCATTTCCACACTGCCAGAAAGGAAAAGCGCAAGCTTGTGCCAGCTATGTGAGAAAAGACTTCTCAACTATCTGTGTCTGTGTAATACAAGAGTGTTCGTGAAAGGATCAACCCTGTACTTTGAAAGTAAAGACACACAACTATAACCATAAATGACTGGTGGGAGCTTCACACAACTTTCTGGGCATGCTTTGAATTTCATTCTTCCCTTTTTTTTCTGCTCTTATCTATCTCCTGGGCATTTCATGGAATGTTCTCTCTTTCTCTTCCCTGGTTTGCTTCCCATGCTGCCTATATATGCTGATTTCTACTATTTGTACTGTTGCATTTCATTTCTTCTCTTCTGCACAACTTTGTCCTTGGTTTCAATCCCCAGTTCCTTACCCTCTGCAAAAAACGTTCTACTACTTCTCATGTTGGTATCGAAACCAAATGCACCATTGAAGCTGTTGCAAGATAGTCATTGATTTCGGAAACGTAATATTTAGAACCGAGAGCACACACATCAGAGGGCGTTGGTGGTATAGTGGTGAGCATAGCTGCTTCCCAAGCAGTTGACCCGGGTTCGATTCCCGGCCAACGCAGTGAAAATGCTTATATATTCTGCAAGCAGGATACATTTTAATGCAACATTTCTCAAAATGGAAATTTCATGAACAGATTAATCAGCCATATATAAAAAAAATAAACAAATACATAGGCAAACATCTCAATCGCACCTTCTGATACATTCATTGTCCTAATATATGATAAGTTTTATAAAGCAGAGTCACAACTCACATGTGCTGGAAATAAACATGTTACAGTGGGCAAACAATGGAAGGGCTGAGGCCCGACCAGACATTATAACTCCAACATCTCTATGTTAAAAAGCATTTCTAGGCAATATCTAGCCTCTGAAAAAAATATGCAAGATCCACCGATAAATCTGGCAAAAGTCCCTAACATTTTGTGCATACTTGTGCACTTACCAGAATGTAGCGCCACCTTGTAGCTGTCGAAGGTAATTGCTGCTCACAAAATGTTTTATCAGAAGGCAAGTTGAGAGGAATCCTAGAGGCAGATGTCCATGGAAAGAGCCGCTCACTGCAGCAGGAATGTTGGATGCTTCAAATTCGCAGAGTTTCCTGTCCAACGTCCACTCACGTCCCGAACGCTCCCAAACGCTCAAAAGCCTCGCCCTCACCGGGTAGATCTCTGGCTCCCAGGTAAAGCCAAATCCTGAGCATGCTAGTGCTAGGATCACAGAGAGAGAGAGAGAGGGTTCATGACATGCTGTCTTGATAAAGTCTGAAACGGCTAGTGCCTAAGAGTGTCTGACTTTCAGTTATGACTGATTGTGAGAGGGGAAGATGAAGTTTTTCTGTACCCAGCATGCCTTGCAATATACTTAGGCAAATGAGGTGAGAGCCGTACCAATCCCACGCTACTCTGCTTAATGCTCCCTATCTGCATAAAAAGAACACTTTCACAACAGAGCAGAGTGGCGCAGTGGAAGCGTGCTGGGCCCATAACCCAGAGGTCGATGGATCGAAACCATCCTCTGCTAATTTTGCTTGACTTTCCTTCCAAGGACCAAGCTGTCATTTCCACGCTGCCAGCAAGGAAAAGCACAAGCTTGTGCCAGCTATGTGAGAAAAGACTTGTCAAATATCTGTGTCTGCTGAAATACAAGAGAGGGATCGTCAAAGGATCCACCCTGTACTTTGAAAGTAAAGACACACAATAATAAGCATAAATGACTGGTGGGACCTTCAAACACTTTTATGGGCAGGCTTTGAATTTCATTCTTCCCTTTTTGTTCTGCTCTTATCTATCTCCTGGGCATTTAATTGAATGTTCTGTATTTCTCTTCCCTGTTTTGCTTTCCATGCTGCCTCTATATATTCTTATCTATTATTTGTAATGCAGCTTTCCATTCTTCTCTTCTGCACAGCTTTGTCCTTGGTTTCAATCCCAGTTCCTTACCCTCTGCAAAAAACTTTCTATTGCTTTTCATGTTGGTATCTAAACCAAATGCACCATTGAAGCTGGTGCAAGATAGTCATTGAACTCAGGATCCTAATGTTAAGAACCGAGAGCACACAGATCAGAGGGCGTTGGTGGTATAGTGGTGAGCATAGCTGCCTTCCAAGCAGTTGACCCGGCTTCGATTCCCGGCCAACGCAGTACAAATACTTATATATTCTGCAAGCAGGATATATTTTATTGCAACATGTCACAAAATGGAAATATAATGAACAGATTAATCAGCCGTTATATAAAAAATAAACAAATATGTAGGCAAGCATCTCAATCGCCCCTTCTGCTATATTCATTGTCCTAATATATGATAAGTTTCATAAAGCAGAGTCACCACTCACATGTGCTGGTAAAAAATATTTACAGTGGGCAGACAATGAAAGGGCTGAGGCCCGACCACACATTATAACTCCAGCATCTCTATGTTAAAAACCATTTCCTAGGCAATATCTAGCCTCTGAAAACAATATACAAGATCCATCGATAAATCTGGTGAAAGTCGCCAACATTTTGTGCATACTTGTGCCCTCACCTGAATGTAGCGCCACCTTGTAGACGTCGGAGGTAACTGCAGCTCAAAAAATGTTTCATCAGAGGGCAAGTTTAGAGGAATCCAAAAGGCAGATGTCCATGGAAAGAGCCCCCGACTGCAGCAGGAAGGTTGGATGCTTCAAATTTGCATAGTTTCCAGTCCAACGTCCTCTCATGTATCGAACGCTCCCAAACGCTCAAAAGCCTTACACCGGGCAAGCCCTCACCGGGTAGATCTCTGGCTCCCAGGTAAAGCCAAATCCTGAGCATGCTAGCACTAGGATCACAGAGAGAGAGAGACAGAGAGTGTCGGAGAGCTTCTGTCTTGATAAAGACCTGAAACGGCTAGTGCCTAAGAGGGTCTGGACTATCAGTTATGACTGATTGTGAGAGGGGAAGATGAAGATTTTCTGCACCCAGCATGCCTTGCGATATAATTAGGCAAATGAGGTGAGAGCCCGACCAATCCCACTTCACTCCGCTGAATGCCTCCTCATCTGCATAAAGAGATCACTTTCACGAACGAGCAGAGTGGCGCAGCGGAAGCGTGCTGGGCCCATAACCCAGAGGTCGATGGATCGAAACCATCCTCTGCTAATTTTGCTTGACTTTCCTTCCAAGGACCAAGCTGTCATTTCCACACTGCCAGAAAGGAAAAGCGCAAGCTTGTGCCAGCTATGTGAGAAAAGACTTCTCAACTATCTGTGTCTGTGTAATACAAGAGTGTTCGTGAAAGGATCAACCCTGTACTTTGAAAGTAAAGACACACAACTATAACCATAAATGACTGGTGGGAGCTTCACACAACTTTCTGGGCATGCTTTGAATTTCATTCTTCCCTTTTTTTCTGCTCTTATCTATCTCCTGGGCATTTCATGGAATGTTCTCTCTCTTTCTTCCCTGCTTTGCTTCCCATGCTGCCTATATATGCTGATTTCTACTATTTGTACTGTTGCATTTCATTTCTTCTCTTCTGCACAACTTTGTCCTTGGTTTCAATCCCCAGTTCCTTACCCTCTGCAAAAAACGTTCTACTACTTCTCATGTTGGTATCGAAACCAAATGCACCATTGAAGCTGTTGCAAGATAGTCATTGATTTCGGGAACGTAATATTTAGAACCGAGAGCACACACATCAGAGGGCGTTGGTGGTATAGTGGTGAGCATAGCTGCTTCCCAAGCAGTTGACCCGGGTTCGATTCCCGGCCAACGCAGTGAAAATGCTTATATATTCTGCAAGCAGGATATATTTTAATGCAACATTTCTCAAAATGGAAATTTCATGAACAGATTAATCAGCCATATATAAAAAAAATAAACAAATACATAGGCAAACATCTCAATCGCACCTTCTGATACATTCATTGTCCTAATATATGATAAGTTTTATAAAGCAGTCACAACTCACATGTGCTGGAAATAAATATGTTACAGTGGGCAAACAATGGAAGGGCTGAGGCCCGACCAGACATTATAACTCCAACATCTCTATGTTAAAAAGCATTTCTAGGCAATATCTAGCCTCTGAAAAAAATATGCAAGATCCACCGATAAATCTGGCAAAAGTCCCTAACATTTTGTGCATACTTGTGCACTTACCAGAATGTAGCGCCACCTTGTAGCTGTCGAAGGTAATTGCTGCTCACAAAATGTTTTATCAGAAGGCAAGTTGAGAGGAATCCTAGAGGCAGATGTCCATGGAAAGAGCCGCTCACTGCAGCAGGAATGTTGGATGCTTCAAATTCGCAGAGTTTCCTGTCCAACGTCCAGAACGCTCCCAAACGCTCAAAAGCCTCACACCGGGCAAGCCCTCACCGGGTAGATCTCTGGCTCCCAGGTAAAGCCAAATCCTGAGCATGCTAGTGCTAGGATCACAGAGAGAGAGAGAGAGGGTTCATGACATGCTGTCTTGATAAAGGTCTGAAACGGCTAGTGCCTAAGAGTGTCTGACTTTCAGTTATGACTGATTGTGAGAGGGGAAGATGAAGTTTTTCTGTACCCAGCATGCCTTGCAATATACTTAGGCAAATGAGGTGAGAGCCGTACCAATCCCACGCTACTCTGCTTAATGATCCCTATCTGCATAAAAAGAACACTTTCACAACAGAGCAGAGTGGCGCAGTGGAAGCGTGCTGGGCCCATAACCCAGAGATCGATGGATCGAAACCATCCTCTGCTAATTTTGCTTGACTTTCCTTCCAAGGACCAAGCTGTCATTTCCACGCTGCCAGCAAGGAAAAGCACAAGCTTGTGCCAGCTATGTGAGAAAAGACTTGTCAAATATCTGTGTCTGCTGAAATACAAGAGAGGGATCGTCAAAGGATCCACCCTGTACTTTGAAAGTAAAGACACACAATAATAAGCATAAATGACAGGTGGGACCTTCAAACACTTTTATGGGCAGGCTTTGAATTTCATTCTTCCCTTTTTGTTCTGCTCTTATCTATCTCCTGGGCATTTAATTGAATGTTCTGTATTTCTCTTCCCTGTTTTGCTTTCCATGCTGCCTCTATATATTCTTATCTATTATTTGTAATGCAGCTTTCCATTCTTCTCTTCTGCACAGCTTTGTCCTTGGTTTCAATCTCAGTTCCTTACCCTCTGCAAAAAACTTTCTATTGCTTTTCATGTTGGTATCTAAACCAAATGCACCATTGAAGCTGGTGCAAGATAGTCATTGAACTCAGGATCCTAATGTTAAGAACCGAGAGCGCACAGATCAGAGGGCGTTGGTGGTATAGTGGTGAGCATAGCTGCCTTCCAAGCAGTTGACCCGGGTTCGATTCCCGGCCAACGCAGTACAAATACTTATATATTCTGCAAGCAGGATATATTTTAATGCAACATGTCACAAAATGGAAATATAATGAACAGATTAATCAGCCGTTATATAAAAAATAAACAAATATGTAGGCAAGCATCTCAATCGCCCCTTCTGCTATATTCATTGTCCTAATATATGATAAGTTTCATAAAGCAGAGTCACCACTCACATGTGCTGGTAAAAAATATTTACAGTGGGCAGACAATGAAAGGGCTGAGGCCCGACCACACATTATAACTCCAGCATCTCTATGTTAAAAACCATTTCCTAGGCAATATCTACCCTCTGAAAACAATATGCAAGATCCATCGATAAATCTGGTGAAAGTCGCCAACATTTTGTGCATACTTGTGCCCTCACCTGAATGTAGCGCCACCTTGTAGACGTCGGAGGTAACTGCAGCTCAAAAAATGTTTCATCAGAGGGCAAGTTTAGAGGAATCCAAAAGGCAGATGTCCATGGAAAGAGCCCCCGACTGCAGCAGGAAGGTTGGATGCTTCAAATTTGCATAGTTTCCAGTCCAACGTCCTCTCATGTACCGAACGCTCCCAAACGCTCAAAAGCCTTACACCGGGCAAGCCCTCACCGGGTAGATCTCTGGCTCCCAGGTAAAGCCAAATCCTGAGCATGCTAGCACTAGGATCACAGAGAGAGAGAGACAGAGAGTGTCGGAGAGCTGCTGTCTTGATAAAGGCCTGAAACGGCTAGTGCCTAAGAGGGTCTGGACTATCAGTTATGACTGATTGTGAGAGGGGAAGATGAAGATTTTCTGCACCCAGCATGCCTTGCGATATAATTAGGCAAATGAGGTGAGAGCCCGACCAATCCCACTTCACTCCGCTGAATGCCTCCTCATCTGCATAAAGAGATAACTTTCATGAACGAGCAGAGTGGCGCAGCGGAAGCGTGCTGGGCCCATTAACCCAGAGGTCGATGGATCGAAACCGTCCTCTGCTAATTTTGCTTGACTTTCCTTCCAAGGACCAAGCTGTCATTTCCACACTGCCAGAAAGGAAAAGCGCAAGCTTGTGCCAGCTATGTGAGAAAAGACTTCTCAACTATCTGTGTCTGTGTGATACAAGAGTGTTCGTGAAAGGATCAACCCTGTACTTTGAAAGTAAAGACACACAACTATAACCATAAATGACTGGTGGGAGCTTCACACAACTTTCTGGGCATGCTTTGAATATCATTCTTCCCTTTTTTTCTGCTCTTATCTATCTCCTGGGCATTTCATGGAATGTTCTCTCTTTCTCTTCCCTGCTTTGCTTCCCATGCTGCCTATATATGCTGATTTCTACTATTTGTACTGTTGCATTTCATTTCTTCTCTTCTGTACAACTTTGTCCTTGGTTTCAATCCCCAGTTCCTTACCCTCTGCAAAAAACGTTCTACTACTTCTCATGTTGGTATCGAAACCAAATGCACCATTGAAGCTGTTGTAAGATAGTCATTGATTTCGGGAACGTAATATTTAGAACCGAGAGCACACACATCAGAGGGCGTTGGTGGTATAGTGGTGAGCATAGCTGCTTCCCAAGCAGTTGACCCGGGTTCGATTCCCGGCCAACGCAGTGAAAATGCTTATATATTCTGCAAGCAGGATATATTTTAATGCAACATTTCTCAAAATGGAAATTTCATGAACAGATTAATCAGCCATATATAAAATAAATAAACAAATACATAGGCAAACATCTCAATCGCACCTTCTGATACATTCATCGTCCTAATATATGATAAGTTTTATAAAGCAGAGTCACAACTCACATGTGCTGGAAATAAATATGTTACAGTGGGCAAACAATGGAAGGGCTGAGGCCCGACCAGACATTATAACTCCAACATCTCTATGTTAAAAAGCATTTCTAGGCAATATCTAGCCTCTGAAAAAAATATGCAAGATCCACCGATAAATCTGGCAAAAGTCCCTAACATTTTGTGCATACTTGTGCACTTACCAGAATGTAGCGCCACCTTGTAGCTGTCGAAGGTAATTGCTGCTCACAAAATGTTTTATCAGAAGGCAAGTTGAGAGGAATCCTAGAGGCAGATGTCCATGGAAAGAGCCGCTCACTGCAGCAGGAATGTTGGATGCTTCAAATTCGCAGAGTTTCCTGTCCAACGTCCCGAACGCTCCCAAACGCTCAAAAGCCTCGCCCTCACCGGGTAGATCTCTGGCTCCCAGGTAAAGCCAAATCCTGAGCATGCTAGTGCTAGGATCACAGAGAGAGAGAGAGGGGGTTCATGACATGCTGTCTTGATAAAGGTCCGAAACGGCTAGTGCCTAAGAGTGTCTGACTTTCAGTTATGACTGATTGTGAGAGGGGAAGATGAAGTTTTTCTGTACCCAGCATGCCTTGCAATATACTTAGGCAAATGAGGTGAGAGCCGTACCAATCCCACGCTACTCTGCTTAATGCTCCCTATCTGCATAAAAAGAACACTTTCACAACAGAGCAGAGTGGCGCAGTGGAAGCGTGCTGGGCCCATAACCCAGAGGTCGATGGATCGAAACCATCCTCTGCTAATTTTGCTTGACTTTCCTTCCAAGGACCAAGCTGTCATTTCCACGCTGCCAGCAAGGAAAAGCACAAGCTTGTGCCAGCTATGTGAGAAAAGACTTGTCAAATATCTGTGTCTGCTGAAATACAAGAGAGGGATCGTCAAAGGATCCACCCTGTACTTTGAAAGTAAAGACACACAATAATAAGCATAAATGACTGGTGGGACCTTCAAACACTTTTATGGGCAGGCTTTGAATTTCATTCTTCCCTTTTTGTTCTGCTCTTATCTATCTCCTGGGCATTTATTTGAATGTTCTGTATTTCTCTTCCCTGTTTTGCTTCCCATGCTGCCTCTATATATTCCTATCTATTATTTGTAATGCAGCTTTCCATTCTTCTCTTCTGCACAGCTTTGTCCTTGGTTTCAATCCCAGTTCCTTACCCTCTGAAAAAACTTTCTATTGCTTTTCATGTTGGTATCTAAACCAAATGCACCATTGAAGCTGGTGCAAGATAGTCATTGAACTCAGGATCCTAATGTTAAGAACCGAGAGCGCACAGATCAGAGGGCGTTGGTGGTATAGTGGTGAGCATAGCTGCCTTCCAAGCAGTTGACCCGGGTTCGATTCCCGGCCAACGCAGTACAAATACTTATATATTCTGCAAGCAGGATATATTTTAATGCAACATTTCTCAAAATGGAAATTTCATGAACAGATTAATCAGCCATATATAAAAAAAATAAACAAATACATAGGCAAACATCTCAATCGCACCTTCTGATACATTCATTGTCCTAATATATGATAAGTTTTATAAAGCAGAGTCACAACTCACATGTGCTGGAAATAAATATGTTACAGTGGGCAAACAATGGAAGGGCTGAGGCCCGGCCAGACATTATAACTCCAACATCTCTATGTTAAAAAGCATTTCTAGGCAATATCTAGCCTCTGAAAAAAATATGCAAGATCCACCGATAAATCTGGCAAAAGTCCCTAACATTTTGTGCATACTTGTGCACTTACCAGAATGTAGCGCCACCTTGTAGCTGTCGAAGGTAATTGCTGCTCACAAAATGTTTTATCAGAAGGCAAGTTGAGAGGAATCCTAGAGGCAGATGTCCATGGAAAGAGCCGCTCACTGCAGCAGGAATGTTGGATGCTTCAAATTCGCAGAGTTTCCTGTCCAACGTCCACTCACGTCCCGAACGCTCCCAAACGCTCAAAAGCCTCACACCGGGCAAGCCCTCACCGGGTAGATCTCTGGCTCCCAGGTAAAGCCAAATCCTGAGCATGCTAGTGCTAGGATCACAGAGAGAGAGAGAGAGGGTTCATGACATGCTGTCTTGATAAAGGTCTGAAACGGCTAGTGCCTAAGAGTGTCTGACTTTCAGTTATGACTGATTGTGAGAGGGGAAGATGAAGTTTTTCTGTACCCAGCATGCCTTGCAATATACTTAGGCAAATGAGGTGAGAGCCGTACCAATCCCACGCTACTCTGCTTAATGCTCCCTATCTGCATAAAAAGAACACTTTCACAACAGAGCAGAGTGGCGCAGTGGAAGCGTGCTGGGCCCATAACCCAGAGATCGATGGATCGAAACCATCCTCTGCTAATTTTGCTTGACTTTCCTTCCAAGGACCAAGCTGTCATTTCCACGCTGCCAGCAAGGAAAAGCACAAGCTTGTGCCAGCTATGTGAGAAAAGACTTGTCAAATATCTGTGTCTGCTGAAATACAAGAGAGGGATCGTCAAAGGATCCACCCTGTACTTTGAAAGTAAAGACACACAATAATAAGCATAAATGACTGGTGGGACCTTCAAACACTTTTATGGGCAGGCTTTGAATTTCATTCTTCCCTTTTTGTTCTGCTCTTATCTATCTCCTGGGCATTTAATTGAATGTTCTGTATTTCTCTTCCCTGTTTTGCTTTCCATGCTGCCTCTATATATTCTTATCTATTATTTGTAATGCAGCTTTCCATTCTTCTCTTCTGCACAGCTTTGTCCTTGGTTTCAATCTCAGTTCCTTACCCTCTGCAAAAAACTTTCTATTGCTTTTCATGTTGGTATCTAAACCAAATGCACCATTGAAGCTGGTGCAAGATAGTCATTGAACTCAGGATCCTAATGTTAAGAACCGAGAGCGCACAGATCAGAGGGCGTTGGTGGTATAGTGGTGAGCATAGCTGCCTTCCAAGCAGTTGACCCGGGTTCGATTCCCGGCCAACGCAGTACAAATACTTATATATTCTGCAAGCAGGATATATTTTAATGCAACATTTCTCAAAATGGAAATTTCATGAACAGATTAATCAGCCATATATAAAAAAAATAAACAAATACATAGGCAAACATCTCAATCGCACCTTCTGATACATTCATTGTCCTAATATATGATAAGTTTTATAAAGCAGAGTCACAACTCACATGTGCTGGAAATAAATATGTTACAGTGGGCAAACAATGGAAGGGCTGAGGCCCGGCCAGACATTATAACTCCAACATCTCTATGTTAAAAAGCATTTCTAGGCAATATCTAGCCTCTGAAAAAAATATGCAAGATCCACCGATAAATCTGGCAAAAGTCCCTAACATTTTGTGCATACTTGTGCACTTACCAGAATGTAGCGCCACCTTGTAGCTGTCGAAGGTAATTGCTGCTCACAAAATGTTTTATCAGAAGGCAAGTTGAGAGGAATCCTAGAGGCAGATGTCCATGGAAAGAGCCGCTCACTGCAGCAGGAATGTTGGATGCTTCAAATTCGCAGAGTTTCCTGTCCAACGTCCACTCACGTCCCGAACGCTCCCAAACGCTCAAAAGCCTCACACCGGGCAAGCCCTCACCGGGTAGATCTCTGGCTCCCAGGTAAAGCCAAATCCTGAGCATGCTAGTGCTAGGATCACAGAGAGAGAGAGAGAGGGTTCATGACATGCTGTCTTGATAAAGGTCTGAAACGGCTAGTGCCTAAGAGTGTCTGACTTTCAGTTATGACTGATTGTGAGAGGGGAAGATGAAGTTTTTCTGTACCCAGCATGCCTTGCAATATACTTAGGCAAATGAGGTGAGAGCCGTACCAATCCCACGCTACTCTGCTTAATGCTCCCTATCTGCATAAAAAGAACACTTTCACAACAGAGCAGAGTGGCGCAGTGGAAGCGTGCTGGGCCCATAACCCAGAGATCGATGGATCGAAACCATCCTCTGCTAATTTTGCTTGACTTTCCTTCCAAGGACCAAGCTGTCATTTCCACGCTGCCAGCAAGGAAAAGCACAAGCTTGTGCCAGCTATGTGAGAAAAGACTTGTCAAATATCTGTGTCTGCTGAAATACAAGAGAGGGATCGTCAAAGGATCCACCCTGTACTTTGAAAGTAAAGACACACAATAATAAGCATAAATGACTGGTGGGACCTTCAAACACTTTTATGGGCAGGCTTTGAATTTCATTCTTCCCTTTTTGTTCTGCTCTTATCTATCTCCTGGGCATTTAATTGAATGTTCTGTATTTCTCTTCCCTGTTTTGCTTTCCATGCTGCCTCTATATATTCTTATCTATTATTTGTAATGCAGCTTTCCATTCTTCTCTTCTGCACAGCTTTGTCCTTGGTTTCAATCTCAGTTCCTTACCCTCTGCAAAAAACTTTCTATTGCTTTTCATGTTGGTATCTAAACCAAATGCACCATTGAAGCTGGTGCAAGATAGTCATTGAACTCAGGATCCTAATGTTAAGAACCGAGAGCGCACAGATCAGAGGGCGTTGGTGGTATAGTGGTGAGCATAGCTGCCTTCCAAGCAGTTGACCCGGGTTCGATTCCCGGCCAACGCAGTACAAATACTTATATATTCTGCAAGCAGGATATATTTTAATGCAACATTTCTCAAAATGGAAATTTCATGAACAGATTAATCAGCCATATATAAAAAAAATAAACAAATACATAGGCAAACATCTCAATCGCACCTTCTGATACATTCATTGTCCTAATATATGATAAGTTTTATAAAGCAGTCACAACTCACATGTGCTGGAAATAAATATGTTACAGTGGGCAAACAATGGAAGGGCTGAGGCCCGACCAGACATTATAACTCCAACATCTCTATGTTAAAAAGCATTTCTAGGCAATATCTAGCCTCTGAAAAAAATATGCAAGATCCACCGATAAATCTGGCAAAAGTCCCTAACATTTTGTGCATACTTGTGCACTTACCAGAATGTAGCGCCACCTTGTAGCTGTCGAAGGTAATTGCTGCTCACAAAATGTTTTATCAGAAGGCAAGTTGAGAGGAATCCTAGAGGCAGATGTCCATGGAAAGAGCCGCTCACTGCAGCAGGAATGTTGGATGCTTCAAATTCGCAGAGTTTCCTGTCCAACGTCCACTCACGTCCCGAACGCTCCCAAACGCTCAAAAGCCTCACACCGGGCAAGCCCTCACCGGGTAGATCTCTGGCTCCCAGGTAAAGCCAAATCCTGAGCATGCTAGTGCTAGGATCACAGAGAGAGAGAGAGAGGGTTCATGACATGCTGTCTTGATAAAGGTCTGAAACGGCTAGTGCCTAAGAGTGTCTGACTTTCAGTTATGACTGATTGTGAGAGGGGAAGATGAAGTTTTTCTGTACCCAGCATGCCTTGCAATATACTTAGGCAAATGAGGTGAGAGCCGTACCAATCCCACGCTACTCTGCTTAATGCTCCCTATCTGCATAAAAAGAACACTTTCACAACAGAGCAGAGTGGCGCAGTGGAAGCGTGCTGGGCCCATAACCCAGAGATCGATGGATCGAAACCATCCTCTGCTAATTTTGCTTGACTTTCCTTCCAAGGACCAAGCTGTCATTTCCACGCTGCCAGCAAGGAAAAGCACAAGCTTGTGCCAGCTATGTGAGAAAAGACTTGTCAAATATCTGTGTCTGCTGAAATACAAGAGAGGGATCGTCAAAGGATCCACCCTGTACTTTGAAAGTAAAGACACACAATAATAAGCATAAATGACTGGTGGGACCTTCAAACACTTTTATGGGCAGGCTTTGAATTTCATTCTTCCCTTTTTGTTCTGCTCTTATCTATCTCCTGGGCATTTAATTGAATGTTCTGTATTTCTCTTCCCTGTTTTGCTTTCCATGCTGCCTCTATATATTCTTATCTATTATTTGTAATGCAGCTTTCCATTCTTCTCTTCTGCACAGCTTTGTCCTTGGTTTCAATCTCAGTTCCTTACCCTCTGCAAAAAACTTTCTATTGCTTTTCATGTTGGTATCTAAACCAAATGCACCATTGAAGCTGGTGCAAGATAGTCATTGAACTCAGGATCCTAATGTTAAGAACCGAGAGCGCACAGATCAGAGGGCGTTGGTGGTATAGTGGTGAGCATAGCTGCCTTCCAAGCAGTTGACCCGGGTTCGATTCCCGGCCAACGCAGTACAAATACTTATATATTCTGCAAGCAGGATATATTTTAATGCAACATTTCTCAAAATGGAAATTTCATGAACAGATTAATCAGCCATATATAAAAAAAATAAACAAATACATAGGCAAACATCTCAATCGCACCTTCTGATACATTCATTGTCCTAATATATGATAAGTTTTATAAAGCAGTCACAACTCACATGTGCTGGAAATAAATATGTTACAGTGGGCAAACAATGGAAGGGCTGAGGCCCGACCAGACATTATAACTCCAACATCTCTATGTTAAAAAGCATTTCTAGGCAATATCTAGCCTCTGAAAAAAATATGCAAGATCCACCGATAAATCTGGCAAAAGTCCCTAACATTTTGTGCATACTTGTGCACTTACCAGAATGTAGCGCCACCTTGTAGCTGTCGAAGGTAATTGCTGCTCACAAAATGTTTTATCAGAAGGCAAGTTGAGAGGAATCCTAGAGGCAGATGTCCATGGAAAGAGCCGCTCACTGCAGCAGGAATGTTGGATGCTTCAAATTCGCAGAGTTTCCTGTCCAACGTCCACTCACGTCCCGAACGCTCCCAAACGCTCAAAAGCCTCACACCGGGCAAGCCCTCACCGGGTAGATCTCTGGCTCCCAGGTAAAGCCAAATCCTGAGCATGCTAGTGCTAGGATCACAGAGAGAGAGAGAGAGGGTTCATGACATGCTGTCTTGATAAAGGTCTGAAACGGCTAGTGCCTAAGAGTGTCTGACTTTCAGTTATGACTGATTGTGAGAGGGGAAGATGAAGTTTTTCTGTACCCAGCATGCCTTGCAAAATACTTAGGCAAATGAGGTGAGAGCCGTACCAATCCCACGCTACTCTGCTTAATGCTCCCTATCTGCATAAAAAGAACACTTTCACAACAGAGCAGAGTGGCGCAGTGGAAGCGTGCTGGGCCCATAACCCAGAGGTCGATGGATCGAAACCATCCTCTGCTAATTTTGCTTGACTTTCCTTCCAAGGACCAAGCTGTCATTTCCACGCTGCCAGCAAGGAAAAGCACAAGCTTGTGCCAGCTATGTGAGAAAAGACTTGTCAAATATCTGTGTCTGCTGAAATACAAGAGAGGGATCGTCAAAGGATCCACCCTGTACTTTGAAAGTAAAGACACACAATAATAAGCATAAATGACTGGTGGGACCTTCAAACACTTTTATGGGCAGGCTTTGAATTTCATTCTTCCCTTTTTGTTCTGCTCTTATCTATCTCCTGGGCATTTAATTGAATGTTCTGTATTTCTCTTCCCTGTTTTGCTTTCCATGCTGCCTCTATATATTCTTATCTATTATTTGTAATGCAGCTTTCCATTCTTCTCTTCTGCACAGCTTTGTCCTTGGTTTCAATCCCAGTTCCTTACCCTCTGTAAAAAACTTTCTATTGCTTTTCATGTTGGTATCTAAACCAAATGCACCATTGAAGCTGGTGCAAGATAGTCATTGAACTCAGGATCCTAATGTTAAGAACCGAGAGCGCAAAGATCAGAGGGCGTTGGTGGTATAGTGGTGAGCATAGCTGCCTTCCAAGCAGTTGACCCGGCTTCGATTCCCGGCCAACGCAGTACAAATACTTATATATTCTGCAAGCAGGATATATTTTAATGCAACATGTCACAAAATGGAAATATAATGAACAGATTAATCAGCCGTTATATAAAAAATAAACAAATATGTAGGCAAGCATCTCAACCGCCCCTTCTGCTATATTCATTGTCCTAATATATGATAAGTTTCATAAAGCAGAGTCACCACTCACATGTGCTGGTAAAAAATATTTACAGTGGGCAGACAATGAAAGGGCTGAGGCCCGACCACACATTATAACTCCAGCATCTCTATGTTAAAAACCATTTCCTAGGCAATATCTAGCCTCTGAAAACAATATACAAGATCCATCGATAAATCTGGTGAAAGTCGCCAACATTTTGTGCATACTTGTGCCCTCACCTGAATGTAGCGCCACCTTGTAGACGTCGGAGGTAACTGCAGCTCAAAAAATGTTTCATCAGAGGGCAAGTTTAGAGGAATCCAAAAGGCAGATGTCCATGGAAAGAGCCCCCGACTGCAGCAGGAAGGTTGGATGCTTCAAATTTGCATAGTTTCCAGTCCAACGTCCTCTCATGTATCGAACGCTCCCAAACGCTCAAAAGCCTTACACCGGGCAAGCCCTCACCGGGTAGATCTCTGGCTCCCAGGTAAAGCCAAATCCTGAGCATGCAAGCACTAGGATCACAGAGAGAGAGAGACAGAGAGTGTCGGAGAGCTGCTGTCTTGATAAAGACCTGAAACGGCTAGTGCCTAAGAGGGTCTGGACTATCAGTTATGACTGATTGTGAGAGGGGAAGATGAAGATTTTCTGCACCCAGCATGCCTTGCGATATAATTAGGCAAATGAGGTGAGAGCCCGACCAATCCCACTTCACTCCGCTGAATGCCTCCTCATCTGCATAAAGAGATCACTTTCACGAACGAGCAGAGTGGCGCAGCGGAAGCGTGCTGGGCCCATAACCCAGAGGTCGATGGATCGAAACCATCCTCTGCTAATTTTGCTTGACTTTCCTTCCAAGGACCAAGCTGTCATTTCCACACTGCCAGAAAGGAAAAGCGCAAGCTTGTGCCAGCTATGTGAGAAAAGACTTCTCAACTATCTGTGTCTGTGTAATACAAGAGTGTTCGTGAAAGGATCAACCCTGTACTTTGAAAGTAAAGACACACAACTATAACCATAAATGACTGGTGGGAGCTTCACACAACTTTCTGGGCATGCTTTGAATTTCATTCTTCCCTTTTTTTTCTGCTCTTATCTATCTCCTGGGCATTTCATGGAATGTTCTCTCTTTCTCTTCCCTGGTTTGCTTCCCATGCTGCCTATATATGCTGATTTCTACTATTTGTACTGTTGCATTTCATTTCTTCTCTTCTGCACAACTTTGTCCTTGGTTTCAATCCCCAGTTCCTTACCCTCTGCAAAAAACGTTCTACTACTTCTCATGTTGGTATCGAAACCAAATGCACCATTGAAGCTGTTGCAAGATAGTCATTGATTTCGGAAACGTAATATTTAGAACCGAGAGCACACACATCAGAGGGCGTTGGTGGTATAGTGGTGAGCATAGCTGCTTCCCAAGCAGTTGACCCGGGTTCGATTCCCGGCCAACGCAGTGAAAATGCTTATATATTCTGCAAGCAGGATACATTTTAATGCAACATTTCTCAAAATGGAAATTTCATGAACAGATTAATCAGCCATATATAAAAAAAATAAACAAATACATAGGCAAACATCTCAATCGCACCTTCTGATACATTCATTGTCCTAATATATGATAAGTTTTATAAAGCAGAGTCACAACTCACATGTGCTGGAAATAAACATGTTACAGTGGGCAAACAATGGAAGGGCTGAGGCCCGACCAGACATTATAACTCCAACATCTCTATGTTAAAAAGCATTTCTAGGCAATATCTAGCCTCTGAAAAAAATATGCAAGATCCACCGATAAATCTGGCAAAAGTCCCTAACATTTTGTGCATACTTGTGCACTTACCAGAATGTAGCGCCACCTTGTAGCTGTCGAAGGTAATTGCTGCTCACAAAATGTTTTATCAGAAGGCAAGTTGAGAGGAATCCTAGAGGCAGATGTCCATGGAAAGAGCCGCTCACTGCAGCAGGAATGTTGGATGCTTCAAATTCGCAGAGTTTCCTGTCCAACGTCCACTCACGTCCCGAACGCTCCCAAACGCTCAAAAGCCTCGCCCTCACCGGGTAGATCTCTGGCTCCCAGGTAAAGCCAAATCCTGAGCATGCTAGTGCTAGGATCACAGAGAGAGAGAGAGAGGGTTCATGACATGCTGTCTTGATAAAGTCTGAAACGGCTAGTGCCTAAGAGTGTCTGACTTTCAGTTATGACTGATTGTGAGAGGGGAAGATGAAGTTTTTCTGTACCCAGCATGCCTTGCAATATACTTAGGCAAATGAGGTGAGAGCCGTACCAATCCCACGCTACTCTGCTTAATGCTCCCTATCTGCATAAAAAGAACACTTTCACAACAGAGCAGAGTGGCGCAGTGGAAGCGTGCTGGGCCCATAACCCAGAGGTCGATGGATCGAAACCATCCTCTGCTAATTTTGCTTGACTTTCCTTCCAAGGACCAAGCTGTCATTTCCACGCTGCCAGCAAGGAAAAGCACAAGCTTGTGCCAGCTATGTGAGAAAAGACTTGTCAAATATCTGTGTCTGCTGAAATACAAGAGAGGGATCGTCAAAGGATCCACCCTGTACTTTGAAAGTAAAGACACACAATAATAAGCATAAATGACTGGTGGGACCTTCAAACACTTTTATGGGCAGGCTTTGAATTTCATTCTTCCCTTTTTGTTCTGCTCTTATCTATCTCCTGGGCATTTAATTGAATGTTCTGTATTTCTCTTCCCTGTTTTGCTTTCCATGCTGCCTCTATATATTCTTATCTATTATTTGTAATGCAGCTTTCCATTCTTCTCTTCTGCACAGCTTTGTCCTTGGTTTCAATCCCAGTTCCTTACCCTCTGCAAAAAACTTTCTATTGCTTTTCATGTTGGTATCTAAACCAAATGCACCATTGAAGCTGGTGCAAGATAGTCATTGAACTCAGGATCCTAATGTTAAGAACCGAGAGCACACAGATCAGAGGGCGTTGGTGGTATAGTGGTGAGCATAGCTGCCTTCCAAGCAGTTGACCCGGCTTCGATTCCCGGCCAACGCAGTACAAATACTTATATATTCTGCAAGCAGGATATATTTTATTGCAACATGTCACAAAATGGAAATATAATGAACAGATTAATCAGCCGTTATATAAAAAATAAACAAATATGTAGGCAAGCATCTCAATCGCCCCTTCTGCTATATTCATTGTCCTAATATATGATAAGTTTCATAAAGCAGAGTCACCACTCACATGTGCTGGTAAAAAATATTTACAGTGGGCAGACAATGAAAGGGCTGAGGCCCGACCACACATTATAACTCCAGCATCTCTATGTTAAAAACCATTTCCTAGGCAATATCTAGCCTCTGAAAACAATATACAAGATCCATCGATAAATCTGGTGAAAGTCGCCAACATTTTGTGCATACTTGTGCCCTCACCTGAATGTAGCGCCACCTTGTAGACGTCGGAGGTAACTGCAGCTCAAAAAATGTTTCATCAGAGGGCAAGTTTAGAGGAATCCAAAAGGCAGATGTCCATGGAAAGAGCCCCCGACTGCAGCAGGAAGGTTGGATGCTTCAAATTTGCATAGTTTCCAGTCCAACGTCCTCTCATGTATCGAACGCTCCCAAACGCTCAAAAGCCTTACACCGGGCAAGCCCTCACCGGGTAGATCTCTGGCTCCCAGGTAAAGCCAAATCCTGAGCATGCTAGCACTAGGATCACAGAGAGAGAGAGACAGAGAGTGTCGGAGAGCTTCTGTCTTGATAAAGACCTGAAACGGCTAGTGCCTAAGAGGGTCTGGACTATCAGTTATGACTGATTGTGAGAGGGGAAGATGAAGATTTTCTGCACCCAGCATGCCTTGCGATATAATTAGGCAAATGAGGTGAGAGCCCGACCAATCCCACTTCACTCCGCTGAATGCCTCCTCATCTGCATAAAGAGATCACTTTCACGAACGAGCAGAGTGGCGCAGCGGAAGCGTGCTGGGCCCATAACCCAGAGGTCGATGGATCGAAACCATCCTCTGCTAATTTTGCTTGACTTTCCTTCCAAGGACCAAGCTGTCATTTCCACACTGCCAGAAAGGAAAAGCGCAAGCTTGTGCCAGCTATGTGAGAAAAGACTTCTCAACTATCTGTGTCTGTGTAATACAAGAGTGTTCGTGAAAGGATCAACCCTGTACTTTGAAAGTAAAGACACACAACTATAACCATAAATGACTGGTGGGAGCTTCACACAACTTTCTGGGCATGCTTTGAATTTCATTCTTCCCTTTTTTTCTGCTCTTATCTATCTCCTGGGCATTTCATGGAATGTTCTCTCTCTTTCTTCCCTGCTTTGCTTCCCATGCTGCCTATATATGCTGATTTCTACTATTTGTACTGTTGCATTTCATTTCTTCTCTTCTGCACAACTTTGTCCTTGGTTTCAATCCCCAGTTCCTTACCCTCTGCAAAAAACGTTCTACTACTTCTCATGTTGGTATCGAAACCAAATGCACCATTGAAGCTGTTGCAAGATAGTCATTGATTTCGGGAACGTAATATTTAGAACCGAGAGCACACACATCAGAGGGCGTTGGTGGTATAGTGGTGAGCATAGCTGCTTCCCAAGCAGTTGACCCGGGTTCGATTCCCGGCCAACGCAGTGAAAATGCTTATATATTCTGCAAGCAGGATATATTTTAATGCAACATTTCTCAAAATGGAAATTTCATGAACAGATTAATCAGCCATATATAAAAAAAATAAACAAATACATAGGCAAACATCTCAATCGCACCTTCTGATACATTCATTGTCCTAATATATGATAAGTTTTATAAAGCAGTCACAACTCACATGTGCTGGAAATAAATATGTTACAGTGGGCAAACAATGGAAGGGCTGAGGCCCGACCAGACATTATAACTCCAACATCTCTATGTTAAAAAGCATTTCTAGGCAATATCTAGCCTCTGAAAAAAATATGCAAGATCCACCGATAAATCTGGCAAAAGTCCCTAACATTTTGTGCATACTTGTGCACTTACCAGAATGTAGCGCCACCTTGTAGCTGTCGAAGGTAATTGCTGCTCACAAAATGTTTTATCAGAAGGCAAGTTGAGAGGAATCCTAGAGGCAGATGTCCATGGAAAGAGCCGCTCACTGCAGCAGGAATGTTGGATGCTTCAAATTCGCAGAGTTTCCTGTCCAACGTCCAGAACGCTCCCAAACGCTCAAAAGCCTCACACCGGGCAAGCCCTCACCGGGTAGATCTCTGGCTCCCAGGTAAAGCCAAATCCTGAGCATGCTAGTGCTAGGATCACAGAGAGAGAGAGAGAGGGTTCATGACATGCTGTCTTGATAAAGGTCTGAAACGGCTAGTGCCTAAGAGTGTCTGACTTTCAGTTATGACTGATTGTGAGAGGGGAAGATGAAGTTTTTCTGTACCCAGCATGCCTTGCAATATACTTAGGCAAATGAGGTGAGAGCCGTACCAATCCCACGCTACTCTGCTTAATGATCCCTATCTGCATAAAAAGAACACTTTCACAACAGAGCAGAGTGGCGCAGTGGAAGCGTGCTGGGCCCATAACCCAGAGATCGATGGATCGAAACCATCCTCTGCTAATTTTGCTTGACTTTCCTTCCAAGGACCAAGCTGTCATTTCCACGCTGCCAGCAAGGAAAAGCACAAGCTTGTGCCAGCTATGTGAGAAAAGACTTGTCAAATATCTGTGTCTGCTGAAATACAAGAGAGGGATCGTCAAAGGATCCACCCTGTACTTTGAAAGTAAAGACACACAATAATAAGCATAAATGACAGGTGGGACCTTCAAACACTTTTATGGGCAGGCTTTGAATTTCATTCTTCCCTTTTTGTTCTGCTCTTATCTATCTCCTGGGCATTTAATTGAATGTTCTGTATTTCTCTTCCCTGTTTTGCTTTCCATGCTGCCTCTATATATTCTTATCTATTATTTGTAATGCAGCTTTCCATTCTTCTCTTCTGCACAGCTTTGTCCTTGGTTTCAATCTCAGTTCCTTACCCTCTGCAAAAAACTTTCTATTGCTTTTCATGTTGGTATCTAAACCAAATGCACCATTGAAGCTGGTGCAAGATAGTCATTGAACTCAGGATCCTAATGTTAAGAACCGAGAGCGCACAGATCAGAGGGCGTTGGTGGTATAGTGGTGAGCATAGCTGCCTTCCAAGCAGTTGACCCGGGTTCGATTCCCGGCCAACGCAGTACAAATACTTATATATTCTGCAAGCAGGATATATTTTAATGCAACATGTCACAAAATGGAAATATAATGAACAGATTAATCAGCCGTTATATAAAAAATAAACAAATATGTAGGCAAGCATCTCAATCGCCCCTTCTGCTATATTCATTGTCCTAATATATGATAAGTTTCATAAAGCAGAGTCACCACTCACATGTGCTGGTAAAAAATATTTACAGTGGGCAGACAATGAAAGGGCTGAGGCCCGACCACACATTATAACTCCAGCATCTCTATGTTAAAAACCATTTCCTAGGCAATATCTACCCTCTGAAAACAATATGCAAGATCCATCGATAAATCTGGTGAAAGTCGCCAACATTTTGTGCATACTTGTGCCCTCACCTGAATGTAGCGCCACCTTGTAGACGTCGGAGGTAACTGCAGCTCAAAAAATGTTTCATCAGAGGGCAAGTTTAGAGGAATCCAAAAGGCAGATGTCCATGGAAAGAGCCCCCGACTGCAGCAGGAAGGTTGGATGCTTCAAATTTGCATAGTTTCCAGTCCAACGTCCTCTCATGTACCGAACGCTCCCAAACGCTCAAAAGCCTTACACCGGGCAAGCCCTCACCGGGTAGATCTCTGGCTCCCAGGTAAAGCCAAATCCTGAGCATGCTAGCACTAGGATCACAGAGAGAGAGAGACAGAGAGTGTCGGAGAGCTGCTGTCTTGATAAAGGCCTGAAACGGCTAGTGCCTAAGAGGGTCTGGACTATCAGTTATGACTGATTGTGAGAGGGGAAGATGAAGATTTTCTGCACCCAGCATGCCTTGCGATATAATTAGGCAAATGAGGTGAGAGCCCGACCAATCCCACTTCACTCCGCTGAATGCCTCCTCATCTGCATAAAGAGATAACTTTCATGAACGAGCAGAGTGGCGCAGCGGAAGCGTGCTGGGCCCATTAACCCAGAGGTCGATGGATCGAAACCGTCCTCTGCTAATTTTGCTTGACTTTCCTTCCAAGGACCAAGCTGTCATTTCCACACTGCCAGAAAGGAAAAGCGCAAGCTTGTGCCAGCTATGTGAGAAAAGACTTCTCAACTATCTGTGTCTGTGTGATACAAGAGTGTTCGTGAAAGGATCAACCCTGTACTTTGAAAGTAAAGACACACAACTATAACCATAAATGACTGGTGGGAGCTTCACACAACTTTCTGGGCATGCTTTGAATATCATTCTTCCCTTTTTTTCTGCTCTTATCTATCTCCTGGGCATTTCATGGAATGTTCTCTCTTTCTCTTCCCTGCTTTGCTTCCCATGCTGCCTATATATGCTGATTTCTACTATTTGTACTGTTGCATTTCATTTCTTCTCTTCTGTACAACTTTGTCCTTGGTTTCAATCCCCAGTTCCTTACCCTCTGCAAAAAACGTTCTACTACTTCTCATGTTGGTATCGAAACCAAATGCACCATTGAAGCTGTTGTAAGATAGTCATTGATTTCGGGAACGTAATATTTAGAACCGAGAGCACACACATCAGAGGGCGTTGGTGGTATAGTGGTGAGCATAGCTGCTTCCCAAGCAGTTGACCCGGGTTCGATTCCCGGCCAACGCAGTGAAAATGCTTATATATTCTGCAAGCAGGATATATTTTAATGCAACATTTCTCAAAATGGAAATTTCATGAACAGATTAATCAGCCATATATAAAATAAATAAACAAATACATAGGCAAACATCTCAATCGCACCTTCTGATACATTCATCGTCCTAATATATGATAAGTTTTATAAAGCAGAGTCACAACTCACATGTGCTGGAAATAAATATGTTACAGTGGGCAAACAATGGAAGGGCTGAGGCCCGACCAGACATTATAACTCCAACATCTCTATGTTAAAAAGCATTTCTAGGCAATATCTAGCCTCTGAAAAAAATATGCAAGATCCACCGATAAATCTGGCAAAAGTCCCTAACATTTTGTGCATACTTGTGCACTTACCAGAATGTAGCGCCACCTTGTAGCTGTCGAAGGTAATTGCTGCTCACAAAATGTTTTATCAGAAGGCAAGTTGAGAGGAATCCTAGAGGCAGATGTCCATGGAAAGAGCCGCTCACTGCAGCAGGAATGTTGGATGCTTCAAATTCGCAGAGTTTCCTGTCCAACGTCCCGAACGCTCCCAAACGCTCAAAAGCCTCGCCCTCACCGGGTAGATCTCTGGCTCCCAGGTAAAGCCAAATCCTGAGCATGCTAGTGCTAGGATCACAGAGAGAGAGAGAGGGGGTTCATGACATGCTGTCTTGATAAAGGTCCGAAACGGCTAGTGCCTAAGAGTGTCTGACTTTCAGTTATGACTGATTGTGAGAGGGGAAGATGAAGTTTTTCTGTACCCAGCATGCCTTGCAATATACTTAGGCAAATGAGGTGAGAGCCGTACCAATCCCACGCTACTCTGCTTAATGCTCCCTATCTGCATAAAAAGAACACTTTCACAACAGAGCAGAGTGGCGCAGTGGAAGCGTGCTGGGCCCATAACCCAGAGGTCGATGGATCGAAACCATCCTCTGCTAATTTTGCTTGACTTTCCTTCCAAGGACCAAGCTGTCATTTCCACGCTGCCAGCAAGGAAAAGCACAAGCTTGTGCCAGCTATGTGAGAAAAGACTTGTCAAATATCTGTGTCTGCTGAAATACAAGAGAGGGATCGTCAAAGGATCCACCCTGTACTTTGAAAGTAAAGACACACAATAATAAGCATAAATGACTGGTGGGACCTTCAAACACTTTTATGGGCAGGCTTTGAATTTCATTCTTCCCTTTTTGTTCTGCTCTTATCTATCTCCTGGGCATTTATTTGAATGTTCTGTATTTCTCTTCCCTGTTTTGCTTCCCATGCTGCCTCTATATATTCCTATCTATTATTTGTAATGCAGCTTTCCATTCTTCTCTTCTGCACAGCTTTGTCCTTGGTTTCAATCCCAGTTCCTTACCCTCTGAAAAAACTTTCTATTGCTTTTCATGTTGGTATCTAAACCAAATGCACCATTGAAGCTGGTGCAAGATAGTCATTGAACTCAGGATCCTAATGTTAAGAACCGAGAGCGCACAGATCAGAGGGCGTTGGTGGTATAGTGGTGAGCATAGCTGCCTTCCAAGCAGTTGACCCAGGTTCGATTCCCGGCCAACGCAGTACAAATACTTATATATTCTGCAAGCAGGATATATTTTAATGCAACATGTCACAAAATGGAAATATAATGAACAGATTAATCAGCCGTTATATAAAAAATAAACAAATATGTAGGCAAGCATCTCAATCGCCCCTTCTGCTATATTCATTGTCCTAATATATGATAAGTTTCATAAAGCAGAGTCACCACTCACATGTGCTGGTAAAAAATATGTTACAGTGGGCAAACAATGGAAGGGCTGAGGCCCGACCAGACATTATAACTCCAACATCTCTATGTTAAAAAGCATTTCTAGGCAATATCTAGCCTCTGAAAAAAATATGTAAGATCCACCGATAAATCTGGCAAAAGTCCCTAACATTTTGTGCATACTTGTGCACTTACCAGAATGTAGCGCCACCTTGTAGCTGTCGAAGGTAATTGCTGCTCACAAAATGTTTTATCAGAAGGCAAGTTGAGAGGAATCCTAGAGGCAGATGTCCATGGAAAGAGCCGCTCACTGCAGCAGGAATGTTGGATGCTTCAAATTCGCAGAGTTTCCTGTCCAACGTCCACTCACGTCCCGAACGCTCCCAAACGCTCAAAAGCCTCTCACCGGGTAGATCTCTGGCTCCCAGGTAAAGCCAAATCCTGAGCATGCTAGTGCTAGGATCACAGAGAGAGAGAGAGAGGGTTCATGACATGCTGTCTTGATAAAGGTCTGAAACGGCTAGTGCCTAAGAGTGTCTGACTTTCAGTTATGACTGATTGTGAGAGGGGAAGATGAAGTTTTTCTGTACCCAGCATGCCTTGCAATATACTTAGGCAAAAGAGGTGAGAGCCGTACCAATTGCACGCTACTCTGCTTAATGCTCCCTATCTGCATAAAAAGAACACTTTCACAACAGAGCAGAGTGGCGCAGGGGAAGCGTGCTGGGCCCATAACCCAGAGGTCGATGGATCGAAACCATCCTCTGCTAATTTTGCTTGACTTTCCTTCCAAGGACCAAGCTGTCATTTCCACGCTGCCAGCGAGGAAAAGCACAAGCTTGTGCCAGCTATGTGAGAAAAGACTTGTCAAATATCTGTGTCTGCTGAAATACAAGAGAGGGATCGTCAAAGGATCCACCCTGTACTTTGAAAGTAAAGACACACAATAATAAGCATAAATGACTGGTGGGACCTTCAAACACTTTTATGGGCAGGCTTTGAATTTCATTCTTCCCTTTTTGTTCTGCTCTTATCTATCTCCTGGGCATTTAATCGAATGTTCTGTATTTCTCTTCCCTGTTTTGCTTCCCATGCTGCCTCTATATATTCTTTTTTTTTTTTTTTTTTTTTTTTTTTTTTTTTTTTTTTTGGTGTAAAACTTTTATTGATATTCATCATCCAAGTTACAACAGTACAATTACACAGTAATCATGACAGGAGATAAAAGCAGAATAACACGTACTGTTACACAGCTATTCAGCCGACAACCCTCCGGTCCGGCAGCACAGGATGAGGATGATATGGCAGACCAACAGGATGTAAATACCGGAGTCATGAAGTTTTACTTTTAAGGTTCATTTTGTCTTGTTCCATTTATGAAAAATCAAAACCAAACCAAACATAGTGGCTCAATAGTAGTGTATAGACATGAAGCAATATAGAACAGAAGATGCTAGTAGAACACGCCGACCCCCAACCCCAGGCCTACCCCCATCATCCCCCCGCATAGTGTGAGCTGAGTTTCCAACTACAAGAGTACATTTCTAGTCCCACCCCTCAGAGATCCACAGGTTAAGCAGTCATTCCCTCCTCATCTTCTGAATCCTCGTCTTCGTCCTCCTGCAGCGGGTCACACAGATCCCCTCTGTACCTATTCCAAGCCTCCCACACCTTGTTCCACTTCTTTGGGTTCGCTCTGAGTTTGTAGACAGTTCTTTCAGTTATCATCAATTTGTCCATGTTTTTACACCATAGCGCCAAAGTAGGTAGCTCCGCCACCCCCCATCTCTGCGCCATATCACGCTTCGCCACCATTGTTCCAATTGTAACCCATTGCTGTTGTCTGAGGTTAAGATCAGTGCCCTCCCATATATTCAGGAGACAAAGGCGCGGCTCGGGTGCAAGGGAGGTATCAAGGGCCTGTGAGATCGTGCGCATGACCTGCTGCCAGTATCTGGCAATGAGAGGGCAACCTCATAGTGTGTGCAACAATGTGCCCTCCTCCCCACATTCCCTAAGACAATGAGGGGAGTCAGCCCTGTGCATTTTGTGTAGGGTGGTCCTCGTGTAATACGTTCTGTGTAGTATTTTTAACTGTATGAGTCTGAATCTGGCCGAAACCCCAGCCTCTCTCGGGGACGCCATCGCAGCATTCCAATCCGTCTCATCCATAGCACCCAATTCATCCTCCCATTTTTCTCGCAATTTCTGTAGGGGGTCTGGGAGATTATTTAGCAATTTACGGTATGTGAGTGAGGTGGCCCTTGTTTGCATGTAGTCCGTGAGGAGCCGGTCTTCTAGGGGGGAGGATTCCGGGACTGTAGTTCCCGGTTCCAACACCGCCAGGAGAGCGTGTCTGATTTGGATATATCTGTATGTTTCTGTGGGGCCCAGGGCATATTGCTGTTGAAGTTGCTCGAATGAAACCACCCCTGTGGACGTCCAGAGATCTCCCACCGTAGAGATGCCTATATTGTCCCACTGGGTGAACCCTTTACTGGTCCGTAGGCAGCCCAGTTTTTTGGTATCCCAAAGCGGGGTAAGCTTCGTGATGATTCCCTTCCACTGTAGCTTGGTGAGGGCTCTGTACCATAAGGTAACTGTGTGTCTAGTGGGGCCAATCAGGTCCTTAAGGAGACTTGGGTTATAGAGGGGGGCCAGGAGAGTTTGTGTTCCCAGTTGGGCCCTGTCCGCCATGTAAGCCGGGTCAGTGTGTGACGCATGGATCCACTGGTTGAGTACCTTGAGTTGGGATGCCCAGTAATAAAGCTGCACATTCGGTAGCGCAATTCCACCATCGTACCAGCCGCGATTAAGTTTGAGGTGAGCTATTCTCGGGGGACGCTCACCCCAAAGCAGAGTGGTGACAATTGCGGTGATTTTCTGCAAGTAGGAGGGCGGGATCATAGCTGGCGTATTTTCAAAGACGTATAGGAAGCGCGGGAGCGCCATCATTTTAAACAGAGCAGCGCGGCCTAAGAGTGTGAGTGGTAGGGACGACCAGTGTCTCACGTCTGCCTTCAGACGGAGGAGGGGGGGTGTCAGGTTCCGGTCGGTAAAGACGGCCGTATCGCTAGTGACATGGATGCCCAAATATTTGAAGGAGACATCGGTCACCACCAGCGGACAGTGCTCAGGGAGGACTGGCCGCGGGCCCATCAAAACATAAAGGACCGATTTCGTCCAGTTGATTGTGTAGCCAGAGGCCGCACCGTGTTTGTCGCAGAGTGCCAATAAAATCGGAACACTCAGTTCGGGGGATGACACGTACACCAACATATCATCCGCATACAACGATATTCTATCCTCCCAGGTCTCCGTCCATCTGATGCCCTTCAACAGTGGTGTTGTTCTGAGAACGATCGCAAGGGGTTCAAGGACCAATGCGAACAGCAACGGGGATAAGGGGCAGCCCTGGCGAGTCCCACGCGCTAAAGAGATCGCTCGGGAGATATGGCCATTGGCCGCCACGTGGGCCATTGGGCCTGTGTAGAGTAGTCGAACCCACGACAGAAACTTCGGTCCGAAGCCCATCCGATGTAGAACTGCGAACAGGTACTGCCACTCTACCATATCGAAGGCCATCCTGGCGTCTAGTGACAAGATGGCCGCCGGTTCTGTCAGGGAGTGTGCCCGTGCCAACGCGCCGTGCACTCTACGGAGATTCAGTGCCGTACTCCAGTGCGGCATAAAGCCGGACTGGTCTGGGTGGATCAGCTGAGAGAGGTGTGGGGTCAATCTATTAGCAATCACCTTCGCCAGGATCTTCGCCTCTGCATTGATGAGCGAGATCGGGCGATAGGATGTACAACATTCTGGAGGTTTATCAGGTTTTGGGATAGCCACTATTGTTGCCAAGCGCTGGTCTAAGGGTAGCGTTCCGGTTTCACGGCAGTTCTCGAACATGGCCAACAATGGCGGGCCTAGTGTGTCTGACATCGTTTGGAACCATTCGATTGGTATCCCATTGGGGCCCAGCGCTCTGCCCGTGTGCAGCGCGCCTATCGCCGTATGGAGTTCCTCTACCGTGAGATCCGCTTCTAATTCAGTTTGCGCCTCCGGCGTTAACACCTCCACTTCTACTTCTTGAAGTGCCAGTTCCGCCCTTTCTGCCGTGACCACCACCTATGGGGTGTACACCCCTTGGAAGTGGTCTGCCAGGAGGTCAACAATCTTAGGAGGGTGTGTGTGATAAATCCCCATGTTGTCCCGTAACTGCAGAATGTGCCTGCCTCCGTCCCGCTTTTTGTCCAGCCAAGCCAGCAATTTGTTGGCTTTGTCGCCCACATCATATACTCTACTTGCTGTCGATTCCATACGCTCTAACACCCTTCGGCGGAGAAGATCGTCGTGCTTTTGCTGGCAGAGAGTCAGCGCGTGTCGGGTGGTCTCTGACGGCGTGGTCATATGAGTCACATTAGCCTGTTCCAGCTGAAGTTCCAGTTCTACCAGTTCTATTTTTTGTTTGCGTTTGTGATCGGTTATGGTCGCAATGGCCTGGCCCCTTAGTACCGTCTTGTATGCTTCCCAGAGAATCGTCGGTGAGGACACCGACCCGGAGTTCTCCTGGAAATAGTGTTTAGTGGCAGTTTTGAGAGATTTTCGGATCGGGGGAATTTTTAGATAACCAGGGTAAATGGGATAAAGACGTGTGCGAGCCGTGGCCGAACAGGACAGTGCAGCGATCAAGGGAGAATGGTCTGAAATGCCCCGCGGTGCAATCTGTACTTTGTCAAAAGTGAGTTTGCCGCCCCCCAGTGTGAGAAAATAGTCTATGCGTGACAGGCAAGCATGGGTGGAGGAATAGTATGAATAATGGCGATCAGTAGGGTGAAGTTGTCTCCAAATGACCACCAGACCCTGTGCATCCAAGAAGTCCCTAAATTTCGTCGGGCCAGTAGGGAGGGAGCGAGCCGGGAACCTGTCCATATCAGTATCAGCCAATGCATTAAAGTCTCCGCCCACTAACAGATCCCCTTCCGGGAGTTCCAGAAGAAATTTACCTAGGTCCGGAAGTGCCGATGAGTGTAGCGCTGGTGGGATGTACGCAGACACCACGTTAATGGGCACGCCCTCCCACTGCCCACACACCGCCGCAAAGCGGCCATGTTTGTCCGCTTTCGTGGAGTGATGTATGAATCGTGACGCCCTCTTCACCCAGACACCCGTCCCCCGGGACCCCGAAGTAAAGTCCGAGTGTATTAACATGCGGTATCCTCTTCTATCCAGAGCTTTGGTGGCCACCCCCACTAAGTGTGTCTCCTGGAGGAGGGCGATATCACAGCTCAGTCTTTTAATACATTGCAAGACCAGCCCTCTCTTCACTTTATCTCCTAATCCCCGAACATTCCAGGACACTACCCGCAGCGGCGGTACCGCCCCCACCCCAGTGTCATGTGTTACTACAGCAGGTCGTGGGGAATACGCCATATTGTGATCAAGCGTGCAATTGGGTGTCCTAGAGGGCGGGACGGAGCCATATCGAGTAGGGGGTCCCCCAACCCCGTGCATCGAGGCGTGTGTTTGCGCCGATACAATGTTCGAGGATCAGAGGCAGTATACCCGGTGTCAGGAATACGGTCATATGTGACCACCAGCATTTTCAAAATGAGAAGTAGAGCCAAACATTTCAAACCAATCAACCAACATAACCCCATACCCAACGTCCCCACCCTCCCTGCTTCCCTGCTACACGGACTCCAAACTGCCCGCCACCCCAATTTAGCAGAGTGCTTAAACCCACCCCAAAGAAAACACACAGTTACTTGCTCGTTGGGGGTGAGGAGTACTCCGGAATTAGCGACCCCTCATACCCTCCACGGAGGCCCTCGGCCCAGTGTCCTTGGCGGTTCCAGCCGCAGGCCCAAACTTCAATAGCACGTACATGTGTTCAAGGGTCCACCTCCAGACTCAGAGTAGCCTCATCTCGTACCGGAGAGCTTCTGCCACTGTTCGTACCCTCGGCTCCTGCAGCGTTGCGATCCGAGTGTGGCGAGCCGTTCTTAGTCCGACCAGGACGGCGAGAGTGAGAAGCAGGACGCCAGCCGTCCAGCCAGTCTCGCGCAGTGCTTGGGTCGTCAAAAAACCATGTCCTATTCTCTGCCACCACCCGAAGCCTGGCTGGGAAGATCATAGAATAAGGGAGTTCACGTTTCCTAAGTTCCTTTTTGACATCCAAGAATGTTTTTCGCCGCCTGGCTACCTCCGCCGTGTAGTCCGGGAAAAATGCCACTGTTGAGTTGAGGATTTTTACCGGTGGCGAGACACGTGCCGCCTGTAGGATGGTGTCCCGGTCGCGGTAGTTAAACAGTCTCGCTTGGATTGGCCGCGGCGCGGCCCCTGGTTTTGGTTGACCTCCCGGGACCCTGTGGGCTCGCTCCACAGAAAAGAAGGTCGATAGGCCTTTGGGTTGAAGATGAGTCTTGATGAGTTCCTCCACGTATAGATCCGTAGCCCTCACACCTTCAGACTCCGGAACGCCAAGAATGCGCACATTGTTCCGCCTGGAGCGGCCCTCCTGGTCGTCGAGCTTGTCCTTAAGGAGCTTGTTTTCCGCCATGACCGCCTCCATGGCCGTCTGCAGTTCCGAAACATCCTCCACCAGCGATTTTGTGACAAGCTCTAAAGAGCCTACCTTTTCGGCCATCTTGTGAAAGTCAGCGCGGATAAGGGTGATCTCGGTCGAGATAGAGCCCACCGTTGTTTGGACCTGTGAGAGAGCCTTCATGACATCGTCCAGCGTCGCCTTCTTCGGTCCCCCAGACTCGCCCGGTTTTACGGGGGGAGTTCTTCCCTCCGCCGGAGGGGAAGCAGTCCTATCATTTGTGAAGCGGTCGATACGAGTCTGGGTTGTGCCGCCTTTCACACCTTTCCCGGCCATCGTTCGTTCGCGGAGGGAATACAGTTCGTCGGTCCGGTGGGGTACCAAGTGAATACGCAGTCACTACGCTGATCTCGGTTCAAGATGGAGGGGGCTTCCGTCCCCAAAAGCGGGACGCCTTGATGGTCCCCGCAGGGCAGGCTGTCGGGCAAAGTGCGGTTGAAAGTCTTGAGAAAGTACGGCCACCCTTCCAATGAGTCTTCGCTAGATATAGTGAGCCGAGTGACGCGGAGCAGGACCGCCACTGGGTGTGGGCCTCTTGCGCCGACCACTTCCTGTCTTTAGCAACCGATCAGGCTGCACTTCCGGTCGGTCTCAGCGATCACTTGAGGGCCCGGAGGTGGGCCTGTGCTCCGGTTGATTCAACATTCGACGATAACTCCGTCATCCAATGTGCGATTTTCGTCCGGGAGCCTGCCGCCAGTCCCGCCCGGTCCCGGGCATTCGGTGCTACCGTTGGAGGTAACAAATAATCACGGATTATCGTGCGGATAGATGGAGAGGTCGCTTCCTCGCCGGAGCTAGTCCTCTATGCTGCCGCCATGCTCGGCCGCCAGCCACGCCCCCCCGCCTCTATATATTCTTATCTATTATTTGTAATGCAGCTTTCCATTCTTCTCTTCTGCACAGCTTTGTCCTTGGTTTCAATCCCAGTTCCTTACCCTCTGCAAAAAAACTTTCTATTGCTTTTCATGTTGGTATCTAAACCAAATGCACCATTGAAGCTGGTGCAAGATAGTCATTGAACTCAGGATCCTAATGTTAAGAACCGAGAGCACACAGATCAGAGGGCGTTGGTGGTATAGTGGTGAGCATAGCTGCCTTCCAAGCAGTTGACCCGGCTTCGATTCCCGGCCAACGCAGTACAAATACTTATATATTCTGCAAGCAGGATATATTTTATTGCAACATGTCACAAAATGGAAATATAATGAACAGATTAATCAGCCGTTATATAAAAAATAAACAAATATGTAGGCAAGCATCTCAATCGCCCCTTCTGCTATATTCATTGTCCTAATATATGATAAGTTTCATAAAGCAGAGTCACCACTCACATGTGCTGGTAAAAAATATTTACAGTGGGCAGACAATGAAAGGGCTGAGGCCCGACCACACATTATAACTCCAGCATCTCTATGTTAAAAACCATTTCCTAGGCAATATCTAGCCTCTGAAAACAATATACAAGATCCATCGATAAATCTGGTGAAAGTCGCCAACATTTTGTGCATACTTGTGCCCTCACCTGAATGTAGCGCCACCTTGTAGACGTCGGAGGTAACTGCAGCTCAAAAAATGTTTCATCAGAGGGCAAGTTTAGAGGAATCCAAAAGGCAGATGTCCATGGAAAGAGCCCCCGACTGCAGCAGGAAGGTTGGATGCTTCAAATTTGCATAGTTTCCAGTCCAACGTCCTCTCATGTATCGAACGCTCCCAAACGCTCAAAAGCCTTACACCGGGCAAGCCCTCACCGGGTAGATCTCTGGCTCCCAGGTAAAGCCAAATCCTGAGCATGCTAGCACTAGGATCACAGAGAGAGAGAGACAGAGAGTGTCGGAGAGCTGCTGTCTTGATAAAGGCCTGAAACGGCTAGTGCCTAAGAGGGTCTGGACTATCAGTTATGACTGATTGTGAGAGGGGAAGATGAAGATTTTCTGCACCCAGCATGCCTTGCGATATAATTAGGCAAATGAGGTGAGAGCCCGACCAATCCCACTTCACTCCGCTGAATGCCTCCTCATCTGCATAAAGAGATAACTTTCACGAACGAGCAGAGTGGCGCAGCGGAAGCGTGCTGGGCCCATAACCCAGAGGTCGATGGATCGAAACCATCCTCTGCTAATTTTGCTTGACTTTCCTTCCAAGGACCAAGCTGTCATTTCCACACTGCCAGAAAGGAAAAGCGCAAGCTTGTGCCAGCTATGTGAGAAAAGACTTCTCAACTATCTGTGTCTGTGTAATACAAGAGTGTTCGTGAAAGGATCAACCCTGTACTTTGAAAGTAAAGACACACAACTATAACCATAAATGACTGGTGGGAGCTTCACACAACTTTCTGGGCATGCTTTGAATTTCATTCTTCCCTTTTTTTCTGCTCTTATCTATCTCCTGGGCATTTCATGGAATGTTCTCTCTCTTTCTTCCCTGCTTTGCTTCCCATGCTGCCTATATATGCTGATTTCTACTATTTGTACTGTTGCATTTCATTTCTTCTCTTCTGCACAACTTTGTCCTTGGTTTCAATCCCAGTTCCTTACCCTCTGCAAAAAACGTTCTACTACTTCTCATGTTGGTATCGAAACCAAATGCACCATTGAAGCTGTTGCAAGATAGTCATTGATTTCGGAAACGTAATATTTAGAACCGAGAGCACACACATCAGAGGGCGTTGGTGGTATAGTGGTGAGCATAGCTGCTTCCCAAGCAGTTGACCCGGGTTCGATTCCCGGCCAACGCAGTGAAAATGCTTATATATTCTGCAAGCAGGATATATTTTAATGCAACATGTCTCAAAATGGAAATTTCATGAACAGATTAATCAGCCATATATAAAAAAATAAACAAATACATAGGCAAACATCTCAATCGCACCTTCTGATACATTCATTGTCCTAATATATGATAAGTTTTATAAAGCAGTCACAACTCACATGTGCTGGAAATAAATATGTTACAGTGGGCAAACAATGGAAGGGCTGAGGCCCGACCAGACATTATAACTCCAACATCTCTATGTTAAAAAGCATTTCTAGGCAATATCTAGCCTCTGAAAAAAATATGCAAGATCCACCGATAAATCTGGCAAAAGTCCCTAACATTTTGTGCATACTTGTGCACTTACCAGAATGTAGCGCCACCTTGTAGCTGTCGAAGGTAATTGCTGCTCACAAAATGTTTTATCAGAAGGCAAGTTGAGAGGAATCCTAGAGGCAGATGTCCATGGAAAGAGCCGCTCACTGCAGCAGGAATGTTGGATGCTTCAAATTCGCAGAGTTTCCTGTCCAACGTCCACTCACGTCCCGAACGCTCCCAAACGCTCAAAAGCCTCGCCCTCACCGGGTAGATCTCTGGCTCCCAGGTAAAGCCAAATCCTGAGCATGCTAGTGCTAGGATCACAGAGAGAGAGAGAGAGGGTTCATGACATGCTGTCTTGATAAAGGTCTGAAACGGCTAGTGCCTAAGAGTGTCTGACTTTCAGTTATGACTGATTGTGAGAGGGGAAGATGAAGTTTTTCTGTACCCAGCATGCCTTGCAATATACTTAGGCAAATGAGGTGAGAGCCGTACCAATCCCACGCTACTCTGCTTAATGCTCCCTATCTGCATAAAAAGAACACTTTCACAACAGAGCAGAGTGGCGCAGTGGAAGCGTGCTGGGCCCATAACCCAGAGATCGATGGATCGAAACCATCCTCTGCTAATTTTGCTTGACTTTCCTTCCAAGGACCAAGCTGTCATTTCCACGCTGCCAGCAAGGAAAAGCACAAGCTTGTGCCAGCTATGTGAGAAAAGACTTGTCAAATATCTGTGTCTGCTGAAATACAAGAGAGGGATCGTCAAAGGATCCACCCTGTACTTTGAAAGTAAAGACACACAATAATAAGCATAAATGACTGGTGGGACCTTCAAACACTTTTATGGGCAGGCTTTGAATTTCATTCTTCCCTTTTTGTTCTGCTCTTATCTATCTCCTGGGCATTTAATTGAATGTTCTGTATTTCTCTTCCCTGTTTTGCTTTCCATGCTGCCTCTATATATTCTTATCTATTATTTGTAATGCAGCTTTCCATTCTTCTCTTCTGCACAGCTTTGTCCTTGGTTTCAATCTCAGTTCCTTACCCTCTGCAAAAAACTTTCTATTGCTTTTCATGTTGGTATCTAAACCAAATGCACCATTGAAGCTGGTGCAAGATAGTCATTGAACTCAGGATCCTAATGTTAAGAACCGAGAGCACACAGACCAGAGGGCGTTGGTGGTATAGTGGTGAGCACAGCTGCCTTCCAAGCAGTTGACCCAGGTTCGATTCCCGGCCAATGCAGTACAAATACTTATATATTCTGCAAGCAGGATATATTTTAATGCAACATGTCACAAAATGGAAATATAATGAACAGATTAATCAGCCGTTATATAAAAAATAAACAAATATGTAGGCAAGCATCTCAATCGCCCCTTCTGCTATATTCATTGTCCTAATATATGATAAGTTTCATAAAGCAGAGTCACCACTCACATGTGCTGGTAAAAAATATTTACAGTGGGCAGACAATGAAAGGGCTGAGGCCCGACCACACATTATAACTCCAGCATCTCTATGTTAAAAACCATTTCCTAGGCAATATCTACCCTCTGAAAACAATATGCAAGATCCATCGATAAATCTGGTGAAAGTCGCCAACATTTTGTGCATACTTGTGCCCTCACCTGAATGTAGCGCCACCTTGTAGACGTCGGAGGTAACTGCAGCTCAAAAAATGTTTCATCAGAGGGCAAGTTTAGAGGAATCCAAAAGGCAGATGTCCATGGAAAGAGCCCCCGACTGCAGCAGGAAGGTTGGATGCTTCAAATTTGCATAGTTTCCAGTCCAACGTCCTCTCATGTACCGAACGCTCCCAAACGCTCAAAAGCCTTACACCGGGCAAGCCCTCACCGGGTAGATCTCTGGCTCCCAGGTAAAGCCAAATCCTGAGCATGCTAGCACTAGGATCACAGAGAGAGAGAGACAGAGAGTGTCGGAGAGCTGCTGTCTTGATAAAGGCCTGAAACGGCTAGTGCCTAAGAGGGTCTGGACTATCAGTTATGACTGATTGTGAGAGGGGAAGATGAAGATTTTCTGCACCCAGCATGCCTTGCGATATAATTAGGCAAATGAGGTGAGAGCCCGACCAATCCCACTTCACTCCGCTGAATGCCTCCTCATCTGCATAAAGAGATAACTTTCATGAACGAGCAGAGTGGCGCAGCGGAAGCGTGCTGGGCCCATAACCCAGAGGTCGATGGATCGAAACCGTCCTCTGCTAATTTTGCTTGACTTTCCTTCCAAGGACCAAGCTGTCATTTCCACACTGCCAGAAAGGAAAAGCGCAAGCTTGTGCCAGCTATGTGAGAAAAGACTTCTCAACTATCTGTGTCTGTGTGATACAAGAGTCTTCGTGAAAGGATCAACCCTGTACTTTGAAAGTAAAGACACACAACTATAACCATAAATGACTGGTGGGAGCTTCACACAACTTTCTGGGCATGCTTTGAATTTCATTCTTCCCTTTTTTTCTGCTCTTATCTATCTCCTGGGCATTTCATGGAATGTTCTCTCTTTCTCTTCCCTGCTTTGCTTCCCATGCTGCCTATATATGCTGATTTCTACTATTTGTACTGTTGCATTTCATTTCTTCTCTTCTGTACAACTTTGTCCTTGGTTTCAATCCCCAGTTCCTTACCCTCTGCAAAAAACGTTCTACTACTTCTCATGTTGGTATCGAAACCAAATGCACCATTGAAGCTGTTGTAAGATAGTCATTGATTTCGGGAACGTAATATTTAGAACCGAGAGCACACACATCAGAGGGCGTTGGTGGTATAGTGGTGAGCATAGCTGCTTCCCAAGCAGTTGACCCGGGTTCGATTCTAGGCCAACGCAGTGAAAATGCTTATATATTCTGCAAGCAGGATATATTTTAATGCAACATTTCTCAAAATGGAAATTTCATGAACAGATTAATCAGCCATATATAAAATAAATAAACAAATACATAGGCAAACATCTCAATCGCACCTTCTGATACATTCATTGTCCTAATATATGATAAGTTTTATAAAGCAGAGTCACAACTCACATGTGCTGGAAATAAATATGTTACAGTGGGCAAACAATGGAAGGGCTGAGGCCCGACCAGACATTATAACTCCAACATCTCTATGTTAAAAAGCATTTCTAGGCAATATCTAGCCTCTGAAAAAAATATGCAAGATCCACCGATAAATCTGGCAAAAGTCCCTAACATTTTGTGCATACTTGTGCACTTACCAGAATGTAGCGCCACCTTGTAGCTGTCGAAGGTAATTGCTGCTCACAAAATGTTTTATCAGAAGGCAAGTTGAGAGGAATCCTAGAGGCAGATGTCCATGGAAAGAGCCGCTCACTGCAGCAGGAATGTTGGATGCTTCAAATTCGCAGAGTTTCCTGTCCAACGTCCCGAACGCTCCCAAACGCTCAAAAGCCTCGCCCTCACCGGGTAGATCTCTGGCTCCCAGGTAAAGCCAAATCCTGAGCATGCTAGTGCTAGGATCACAGAGAGAGAGAGAGAGAGAGAGGGTTCATGACATGCTGTCTTGATAAAGGTCTGAAACGGCTAGTGCCTAAGAGTGTCTGACTTTCAGTTATGACTGATTGTGAGAGGGGAAGATGAAGTTTTTCTGTACCCAGCATGCCTTGCAATATACTTAGGCAAATGAGGTGAGAGCCGTACCAATCCCACGCTACTCTGCTTAATGCTCCCTATCTGCATAAAAAGAACACGTTCACAACAGAGCAGAGTGGCGCAGTGGAAGCGTGCTGGGCCCATAACCCAGAGGTCGATGGATCGAAACCATCCTCTGCTAATTTTGCTTGACTTTCCTTCCAAGGACCAAGCTGTCATTTCAACGCTGCCAGCAAGGAAAAGCACAAGCTTGTGCCAGCTATGTGAGAAAAGACTTGTCAAATATCTGTGTCTGCTGAAATACAAGAGAGGGATCGTCAAAGGATCCACCCTGTACTTTGAAAGTAAAGACACACAATAATAAGCATAAATGACTGGTGGGACCTTCAAACACTTTTATGGGCAGGCTTTGAATTTCATTCTTCCCTTTTTGTTCTGCTCTTATCTATCTCCTGGGCATTTAATTGAATGTTCTGTATTTCTCTTCCCTGTTTTGCTTCCCATGCTGCCTCTATATATTCCTATTTATTATTTGTAATGCAGCTTTCCATTCTTCTCTTCTGCACAGCTTTGTCCTTGGTTTCAATCCCAGTTCCTTACCCTCTGAAAAAACTTTCTATTGCTTTTCATGTTGGTATCTAAACCAAATGCACCATTGAAGCTGGTGCAAGATAGTCATTGAACTCAGGATCCTAATGTTAAGAACCGAGAGCGCACAGATCAGAGGGCGTTGGTGGTATAGTGGTGAGCATAGCTGCCTTCCAAGCAGTTGACCCAGGTTCGATTCCCGGCCAACGCAGTACAAATACTTATATATTCTGCAAGCAGGATATATTTTAATGCAACATGTCACAAAATGGAAATATAATGAACAGATTAATCAGCCGTTATATAAAAAATAAACAAATATGTAGGCAAGCATCTCAATCGCCCCTTCTGCTATATTCATTGTCCTAATATATGATAAGTTTCATAAAGCAGAGTCACCACTCACATGTGCTGGTAAAAAATATGTTACAGTGGGCAAACAATGGAAGGGCTGAGGCCCGACCAGACATTATAACTCCAACATCTCTATGTTAAAAAGCATTTCTAGGCAATATCTAGCCTCTGAAAAAAATATGTAAGATCCACCGATAAATCTGGCAAAAGTCCCTAACATTTTGTGCATACTTGTGCACTTACCAGAATGTAGCGCCACCTTGTAGCTGTCGAAGGTAATTGCTGCTCACAAAATGTTTTATCAGAAGGCAAGTTGAGAGGAATCCTAGAGGCAGATGTCCATGGAAAGAGCCGCTCACTGCAGCAGGAATGTTGGATGCTTCAAATTCGCAGAGTTTCCTGTCCAACGTCCACTCACGTCCCGAACGCTCCCAAACGCTCAAAAGCCTCTCACCGGGTAGATCTCTGGCTCCCAGGTAAAGCCAAATCCTGAGCATGCTAGTGCTAGGATCACAGAGAGAGAGAGAGAGGGTTCATGACATGCTGTCTTGATAAAGGTCTGAAACGGCTAGTGCCTAAGAGTGTCTGACTTTCAGTTATGACTGATTGTGAGAGGGGAAGATGAAGTTTTTCTGTACCCAGCATGCCTTGCAATATACTTAGGCAAAAGAGGTGAGAGCCGTACCAATTGCACGCTACTCTGCTTAATGCTCCCTATCTGCATAAAAAGAACACTTTCACAACAGAGCAGAGTGGCGCAGGGGAAGCGTGCTGGGCCCATAACCCAGAGGTCGATGGATCAAAACCATCCTCTGCTAATTTTGCTTGACTTTCCTTCCAAGGACCAAGCTGTCATTTCCACGCTGCCAGCGAGGAAAAGCACAAGCTTGTGCCAGCTATGTGAGAAAAGACTTGTCAAATATCTGTGTCTGCTGAAATACAAGAGAGGGATCGTCAAAGGATCCACCCTGTACTTTGAAAGTAAAGACACACAATAATAAGCATAAATGACTGGTGGGACCTTCAAACACTTTTATGGGCAGGCTTTGAATTTCATTCTTCCCTTTTTGTTCTGCTCTTATCTATCTCCTGGGCATTTAATCGAATGTTCTGTATTTCTCTTCCCTGTTTTGCTTCCCATGCTGCCTCTATATATTCTTATCTATTATTTGTAATGCAGCTTTCCATTCTTCTCTTCTGCACAGCTTTGTCCTTGGTTTCAATCCCAGTTCCTTACCCTCTGCAAAAAACTTTCTATTGCTTTTCATGTTGGTATCTAAACCAAATGCACCATTGAAGCTGGTGCAAGATAGTCATTGAACTCAGGATCCTAATGTTAAGAACCAAGAGCACACAGATCAGAGGGCGTTGGTGGTATAGTGGTGAGCATAGCTGCCTTCCAAGCAGTTGACCTGGGTTCGATTCCCGGCCAACGCAGTACAAATACTTATATATTCTGCAAGCAGGATATATTTTAATGCAACATGTCACAAAATGGAAATATAATGAACAGATTAATCAGCCGTTATATAAAAAATAAACAAATATGTAGGCAAGCATCTCAATCGCCCCTTCTGCTATATTCATTGTCCTAATATATGATAAGTTTCATAAAGCAGAGTCACCACTCACATGTGCTGGTAAAAAATATTTACAGTGGGCAGACAATGAAAGGGCTGAGGCCCGACCACACATTATAGCTCCAGCATCTCTATGTTAAAAACCATTTCCTAGGCAATATCTAGCCTCTGAAAACAATATGCAAGATCCATCGATAAATCTGGTGAAAGTCGCCAACATTTTGTGCATACTTGTGCCCTCACCTGAATGTAGCACCACCTTGTAGACGTCGGAGGTAACTGCAGCTCAAAAAATGTTTCATCAGAGGGCAAGTTTAGAGGAATCCAAAAGGCAGATGTCCATGGAAAGAGCCCCCGACTGCAGCAGGAAGGTTGGATGCTTCAAATTTGCATAGTTTCCAGTCCAACGTCCTCTCATGTACCGAACGCTCCCAAACGCTCAAAAGCCTTACACCGGGCAAGCCCTCACCGGGTAGATCTCTGGCTCCCAGGTAAAGCCAAATCCTGAGCATGCTAGCACTAGGATCACAGAGAGAGAGAGACAGAGAGTGTCGGAGAGCTGCTGTCTTGATAAAGGCCTGAAACGGCTAGTGCCTAAGAGGGTCTGGACTATCAGTTATGACTGATTGTGAGAGGGGAAGATGAAGATTTTCTGCACCCAGCATGCCTTGCGATATAATTAGGCAAATGAGGTGAGAGCCCGACCAATCCCACTTCACTCCGCTGAATACCTCCTCATCTGCATAAAGAGATCACTTTCACGAGCGAGCAGAGTGGCACAGCGGAAGCGTGCTGGGCCCATAACCCAGAGGTCGATGGTTCGAAACCATCCTCTGCTAATTTTGCTTGACTTTTCTTCCAAGGACCAAGCTGTCATTTCCACACTGCCAGAAAGGAAAAGCTCAAGCTTGTGCCAGCTATGTGAGAAAAGACTTCTCAACTATCTGTGTCTGTGTAATACAAGAGTGTTCGTGAAAGGATCAACCCTGTACTTTGAAAGTAAAGACACACAACTATAACCATAAATGACTGGTGGGAGCTTCACACAACTTTCTGGGCATGCTTTGAATTTCATTCTTCCCTTTTTTTTCTGCTCTTATCTATCACCTGGGCATTTCATGGAATGTTCTCTCTTTCTCTTCCCTGCTTTGCTTCCCATGCTGCCTATATATGCTGATTTCTACTATTTGTACTGTTGCATTTCATTTCTTCTCTTCTGCACAACTTTGTCCTTGGTTTCAATCCCCAGTTCCTTACCCTCTGCAAAAAACGTTCTACTACTTCTCATGTTGGTATCGAAACCAAATGCACCATTGAAGCTGTTGCAAGATAGTCATTGATTTCGGAAACGTAATATTTAGAACCGAGAGCACACACATCAGAGGGCGTTGGTGGTATAGTGGTGAGCATAGCTGCTTCCCAAGCAGTTAACCCAGGTTCGATTCCCGGCCAATGCAGTGAAAATGCTTATATATTCTGCAAGCAGGATATATTTTAATGCAACATGTCTCAAAATGGAAATTTCATGAACAGATTAATCAGCCATATATAAAAAAAATAAACAAATACATAGGCAAACATCTCAATCGCACCTTCTGATACATTCATTGTCCTAATATATGATAAGTTTTATAAAGCAGAGTCACAACTCACATGTGCTGGTAATAAATATGTTACAGTGGGCAAACAATGGAAGGGCTGAGGCCCGACCAGACATTATAACTCCAACATCTCTATGTTAAAAAGAATTTCTAGGCAATATCTAGCCTCTGAAAAAAATATGCAAGATCCACCGATAAATCTGGCAAAAGTCCCTAACATTTTGTGCATACTTGTGCACTTACCAGAATGTAGCGCCACCTTGTAGCTGTTGAAGGTAATTGCTGCTCACAAAATGTTTTATCAGAAGGCAAGTTGAGAGGAATCCTAGAGGCAGATGTCCATGGAAAGAGCCGCTCACTGCAGCAGGAATGTTGGATGCTTCAAATTCGCAGAGTTTCCTGTCCAACATCCACTCACGTCCCGGACGCTCCCAAATGCTCAAAAGCCTCGCCCTCACCGGGTAGATCTCTGGCTCCCAGGTAAAGCCAAATCCTGAGCATGCTAGAGCTAGGATCACAGAGAGAGAGAGAGAGGGTTCATGACATGCTGTCTTGATAAAGGTCTGAAACGGCTAGTGCCTAAGAGTGTCTGACTTTCAGTTATGACTGATTGTGAGAGGGGAAGATGAAGTTTTTCTGTACCCAGCATGCCTTGCAATATACTTAGGCAAATGAGGTGAGAGTCGTACCAATCCCACGCTACTCTGCTTAATGCTCCCTATCTGCATAAAAAGAACACTTTCACAACAGAGCAGAGTGGCGCAGCGGAAGCGTGCTGGGCCCATAACCCAGAGGTCGATGGATCGAAACCATCCTCTGCTAATTTTGCTTGACTTTCCTTCCAAGGACCAAGCTGTCATTTCCACGCTGCCAACAAGGAAAAGCACAAGCTTGTGCCAGCTATGTGAGAAAAGACTTGTCAAATATCTGTGTCTGCTGAAATACAAGAGAGGGATCGTCAAAGGATCCACCCTGTACTTTGAAAGTAAAGACACACAATAATAAGCATAAATGACTGGTGGGACCTTCAAACACTTTTATGGGCAGGCTTTGAATTTCATTCTTCCCTTTTTGTTCTGCTCTTATCTATCTCCTGGGCATTTAATTGAATGTTCTGTATTTCTCTTCCCTGTTTTGCTTCCCATGCTGCCTCTATATATTCTTATCTATTATTTGTAATGCAGCTTTCCATTCTTCTCTTCTGCACAGCTTTGTCCTTGGTTTCAATCCCAGTTCCTTACCCTCTGCAAAAAACTTTCTATTGCTTTTCATGTTGGTATCTAAACCAAATGCACCATTGAAGCTGGTGCAAGATAGTCATTGAACTCAGGATCCTAATGTTAAGAACCGAGAGCGCACAGATCAGAGGGAGTTGGTGGTATAGTGGTGAGCATAGCTGCCTTCCAGGCAGTTGACCCGGGTTCGATTCCCAGCCAACGCAGTACAAATACTTATATATTCTGCAAGCAGGATATATTTTAATGCAACATGTCACAAAATGGAAATATAATGAACAGATTAATCAGCCGTTATATAAAAAATAAACAAATATTTAGGCAAGCATCTCAATCGCCCCTTCTGCTATATTCATTGTCCTAATATATGATAAGTTTCATAAAGCAGAGTCACCACTCACATGTGCTGGTAAAAAATATTTACAGTGGGCAGACAATGAAAGGGCTGAGGCCCGACCACACATTATAACTCCAGCATCTCTATGTTAAAAACCATTTGCTAGGCAATATCTAGCCTCTAAAAACAATATGCAAGATCCATCGATAAATCTGGTGAAAGTCGCCAACATTTTGTGCATACTTGTGCCCTCACCTGAATGTAGCACCACCTTGTAGACGTTGGAGGTAACTGCAGCTCAAAAAATGTTTCATCAGCGGGCAAGTTTAGAGGAATCCAAAAGGCAGATGTCCATGGAAAGAGCCCCCGACTGCAGCAGGAAGGTTGGATGCTTCAAATTTGCATAGTTTCCAGTCCAACGTCCTCTCATGTACCGAACGCTCCCAACGCTCAAAAGCCTTACACCGGGTAAGCCCTCACCGGGTAGATCTCTGGCTTCCAGGTAAAGCCAAATCCTGAGCATGCTAGCACTAGGATCACAGAGAGAGAGAGACAGAGAGTGTCGGAGAGCTGCTGTCTTGATAAATGCCTGAAACGGCTAGTGCCTAAGAGGGTCTTGTCTATCAGTTATGACTGATTGTGAGAGGGGAAGATGAAGATTTTCTGCACCCAGCATGCCTTGCGATATAATTAGGCAAATGAGGTGAGAGCCCGACCAATCCCACTTCACTCCGCTGAATGCCTCCTCATCTGCATAAAGAGATCACTTTCACAAACGAGCAGAGTGGCGCAGCGGAAGCGTGCTGGGCCCATAACCCAGAGGTCGATAGATCGAAACCATCCTCTGCTAATTTTGCTTGACTTTCCTTCCAAGGACCAAGCTGTCATTTCCACACTGCCAGAAAGGAAAAGCGCAAGCTTGTGCCAGCTATGTGAGAAAAGACTTCTCAACTATCTGTGTCTGTGTAATACAATAGTGTTCGTGAAAGGATCAACCCTGTACTTTGAAAGTAAAGACACACAACTATAACCATAAATGACTGGTGGGAGCTTCACACAACTTTCTGGGCATGCTTTGAATTTCATTCTTCCCTTTTTTTTCTGCTCTTATCTATCTCCTGGGCATTTCATGGAATGTTCTCTCTTTCTCTTCCCTGCTTTGCTTCCCATGCTGCCTATATATGCTGATTTCTACTATTTGTACTGTTGCATTTCATTTCTTCTCTTCTGCACAACTTTGTCCTTGGTTTCAATCCCCAGTTCCTTACCCTCTGCAAAAAACGTTCTACTACTTCTCATGTTGGTATCGAAACCAAATGCACCATTGAAGCTGTTGCAAGATAGTCATTGATTTCGGGAACGTAATATTTAGAACCGAGAGCACACACATCAGAGGGCGTTGGTGGTATAGTGGTGAGCATAGCTGCTTCCCAAGCAGTTGACCCGGGTTCGATTCCTGGCCAACGCAGTGAAAATGCTTATATATTCTGCAAGCAGGATATATTTTAATGCAACATGTCTCAAAATGGAAATTTCATGAACAGATTAATCAGCCATATATAAAAAAAATAAACAAATACATAGGCAAACATCTCAATCGCACCTTCTGATACATTCATTGTCCTAATATATGATAAGTTTTATAAAGCAGAGTCACAACTCACATGTGCTGGAAATAAATATGTTACAGTGGGCAAACAATGGAAGGGCTGAGGCCCGGCCAGACATTATAACTCCAACATCTCTATGTTAAAAAGCATTTCTAGGCAATATCTAGCCTCTGAAAAAAATATGCAAGATCCACCCATAAATCTGGCAAAAGTCCCTAACATTTTGTGCATACTTGTGCACTTACCAGAATGTAGCGCCACCTTGTAGCTGTTGAAGGTAATTGCTGCTCACAAAATGTTTTATCAGAAGGCAAGTTGAGAGGAATCCTAGAGGCAGATGTCCATGGAAAGAGCCGCTCACTGCAGCAGGAATGTTGGATGCTTCAAATTCGCAGAGTTTCCTGTCCAACGTCCACAACGCTCCCAAACGCTCAAAAGCCTCACACCGGGCAAGCCCTCACCGGGTAGATCTCTGGCTCCCAGGTAAAGCCAAATCCTGAGCATGCTAGTGCTAGGATCACAGAGAGAGAGAGAGAGGGTTCATGACATGCTGTCTTGATAAAGTCTGAAACGGCTAGTGCCTAAGAGTGTCTGACTTTCAGTTATGACTGATTGTGAGAGGGGAAGATGAAGTTTTTCTGTACCCAGCATGCCTTGCAATATACTTAGGCAAATGAGGTGAGAGCCGTACCAATCCCACGCTACTCTGCTTAATGCTCCCTATCTGCATAAAAAGAGCACTTTCACAACAGAGCAGAGTGGCGCAGCGGAAGCGTGCTGGGCCCATAACCCAGAGGTTGATGGATCGAAACCATCCTCTGCTAATTTTGCTTGACTTTCCTTCCAAGGACCAAGCTGTCATTTCCACGCTGCCAGCGAGGAAAAGCACAAGCTTGTGCCAGCTATGTGAGAAAAGACTTGTCAAATATCTGTGTCTGCTGAAATACAAGAGAGGGATCGTCAAAGGATCCACCCTGTACTTTGAAAGTAAAGACACACAATAATAAGCATAAATGACTGGTGGGACCTTCAAACACTTTTATGGGCAGGCTTTGAATTTCATTCTTCCCTTTTTGTTCTGCTCTTATCTATCTCCTGGGCATTTAATTGAATGTTCTGTATTTCTCTTCCCTGTTTTGCTTCCCATGCTGCCTCTATATATTCTTATCTATTATTTGTAATGCAGCTTTCCATTCTTCTCTTCTGCACAGCTTTGTCCTTGGTTTCAATCCCAGTTCCTTACCCTCTGCAAAAAACTTTCTATTGCTTTTCATGTTGGTATCTAAACCAAATGCACCATTGAAGCTGGTGCAAGATAGTCATTGAACTCAGGATCCTAATGTTAAGAACCGAGAGCGCACAGATCAGAGGGCGTTGGTGGTATAGTGGTGAGCATAGCTGCCTTCCAAGCAGTTGACCCGGGTTCGATTCCCGGCCAACGCAGTACAAATACTTATATATTCTGCAAGCAGGATATATTTTAATGCAACATGTCACAAAATGGAAATATAATGAACAGATTAATCAGCCGTTATATAAAAAATAAACAAATATGTAGGCAAGCATCTCAATCGCCCCTTCTGCTATATTCATTGTCCTAATATATGATAAGTTTCATAAAGCAGAGTCACCACTCACATGTGCTGGTAAAAAATATTTACAGTGGGCAGACAATGAAAGGGCTGAGGCCCGACCACACATTATAACTCCAGCATCTCTATGTTAAAAACCATTTCCTAGGCAATATCTAGCCTCTGAAAACAATATGCAAGATCCATCGATAAATCTGGTGAAAGTCACCAACATTTTGTGCATACTTGTGCCCTCACCTGAATGTAGCGCCACCTTGTAGACGTCGGAGGTAACTGCAGCTCAAAAAATGTTTCATCAGCGGGCAAGTTTAGAGGAATCCAAAAGGCAGATGTCCATGGAAAGAGCCCCCGACTGCAGCAGGAAGGTTGGATGCTTCAAATTTGCATAGTTTCCAGTCCAACGTCCTCTCATGTACCGAACGCTCCCAAACGCTCAAAAGCCTTACACCGGGCAAGCCCTCACCGGGTAGATCTCTGGCTTCCAGGTAAAGCCAAATCCTGAGCATGCTAGCACTAGGATCACAGAGAGAGAGAGACAGAGAGTGTCGGAGAGCTGCTGTCTTGATAAAGGCCTGAAACGGCTAGTGCCTAAGAGGGTCTGGACTATCAGTTATGACTGATTGTGAGAGGGGAAGATGAAGATTTTCTGCACCCAGCATGCCTTGCGATATAATTAGGCAAATGAGGTGAGAGCCCGACCAATCCCACTTCACTCCGCTGAATGCCTCCTCATCTGCATAAAGAGATCACTTTCACGAACGAGCAGAGTGGCGCAGCGGAAGCGTGCTGGGCCCATAACCCAGAGGTCGATGGATCGAAACCATCCTCTGCTAATTTTGCTTGACTTTCCTTCCAAGGACCAAGCTGTCATTTCCACACTGCCAGAAAGGAAAAGCGCAAGCTTGTGCCAGCTATGTGAGAAAAGACTTCTCAACTATCTGTGGCTGTGTAATACAAGAGTGTTTGTGAAAGGATCAACCCTGTACTTTGAAAGTAAAGACACACAACTATAACCATAAATGACTGGTGGGAGCTTCACACAACTTTCTGGGCATGCTTTGAATTTCCTTCTTCCCTTTTTTTTCTGCTCTTATCTATCTCTTGGGCATTTCATGGAATGTTCTCTCTTTCTCTTCCCTGCTTTGCTTCCCATGCTGCCTATATATGCTGATTTCTACTATTTGTACTGTTGCATTTCATTTCTTCTCTTCTGCACAACTTTGTCCTTGGTTTCAATCCCCAGTTCCTTACCCTCTGCAAAAAACGTTCTACTACTTCTCATGTTGGTATCGAAACCAAATGCACCATTGAAGCTGTTGCAAGATAGTCATTGATTTCGGAAACGTAATATTTAGAACCGAGAGCACACACATCAGAGGGCGTTGGTGGTTTAGTGGTGAGCATAGCTGCTTCCCAAGCAGTTGACCCGGGTTCGATTCCCGGCCATCGCAGTGAAAATGTTTATATATTCTGCAAGCAGGATATATTTTAATGCAACATGTCTCAAAATGGAAATTTCATGAACAGATTAATCAGCCATATATAAAAAAAATAAACAAATACATAGGCAAACATCTCAATCGCACCTTCTGATACATTTATTGTCCTAATATATGATAAGTTTTATAAAGCAGAGTCACAACTCACATGTGCTGGTAATAAATATGTTACAGTGGGCAAACAATGGAAGGGCTGAGGCCCGAACAGACATTATAACTCCAACATCTCTATGTTAAAAAGCATTTCTAGGCAATATCTAGCCTCTGAAAAAAATATGCAAGATCCACCGATAAATCTGGCAAAAGTCCCTAACATTTTGTGCATACTTGTGCACTTACCAGAATGTAGCGCCACCTTGTAGCTGTCGAAGGTAATTGCTGCTCACAAAATGTTTTATCAGAAGGCAAGTTGAGAGGAATCCTAGAGGCAGATGTCCATGGAAAGAGCCGCTCACTGCAGCAGGAATGTTGGATGCTTCAAATTCGCAGAGTTTCCTGTCCAACGTCCACTCACGCCCCGAACGCTCCCAAACGCTCAAAAGCCTCACACCGGGCAAGCCCTCACCGGGTAGATCTCTGGCTCCCAGGTAAAGCCAAATCCTGAGCATGCTAGTGCTAGGATCACAGAGAGAGAGAGAGGGTTCATGACATGCTGTCTTGATAAAGGTCTGAAACGGCTAGTGCCTAAGAGTGTCTGACTTTCAGTTATGACTGATTGTGAGAGGGGAAGATGAAGTTTTTCTGTACCCAGCATGCCTTGCAATATACTTAGGCAAATGAGGTGAGAGCCGTACCAATCCCACGCTACTCTGCTTAATGCTCCCTATCTGCATAAAAAGAACACTTTCACAACAGAGCAGAGTGGCGCAGTGGAAGCGTGCTGGGCCCATAACCCAGAGGTCGATGGATCGAAACCATCCTCTGCTAATTTTGCTTGACTTTCCTTCCAAGGACCAAGCTGTCATTTCCACGCTGCCAGCAAGGAAAAGCACAAGCTTGTGCCAGCTATGTGAGAAAAGACTTGTCAAATATCTGTGTCTGCTGAAATACAAGAGAGGGATCGTCAAAGGATCCACCCTGTACTTTGAAAGTAAAGACACACAATAATAAGCGTAAATGACTGGTGGGACCTTCAAACACTTTTATGGGCAGGCTTTGAATTTCATTCTTCCCTTTTTGTTCTGCTCTTATCTATCTCCTGGGCATTTAATTGAATGTTCTGTATTTCTCTTCCCTGTTTTGCTTCCCATGCTGCCTCTATATATTCTTATCTATTATTTGGAATGCAGCTTTCCATTCTTCTCTTCTGCACAGCTTTGTCCTTGGTTTCAATCCCAGTTCCTTACCCTCTGCAAAAAACTTTCTATTGCTTTTCATGTTGGTATCTAAACCAAATGCACCATTGAAGCTGGTGCAAGATAGTCATTGAACTCAGGATCCTAATGTTAAGAACCGAAAGCGCACAGATCAGAGGGCGTTGGTGGTATAGTGGTGAGCATAGCTGCCTTCCAAGCAGTTGACCCGGGTTCGATTCCCGGTCAACGCAGTACAAATACTTATATATTCTGCAAGCAGGATATATTTTAATGCAACATGTCACAAAATGGAAATATAATGAACAGATTAATCAGCCGTTATATAAAAAATAAACAAATATGTAGGCAAGCATCTCAATCGCCCCTTCTGCTATATTCATTGTCCTAATATATGATAAGTTTCATAAAGCAGAGTCACCACTCACATGTGCTGGTAAAAAATATTTACAGTGGGCAGACAATGAAAGGGCTGAGGCCAGACCACACATTACAACTCCAGCATCTCTATGTTAAAAACCATTTCCTAGGCAATATCTAGCCTCTGAAAACAATATGCAAGATCCATCGAAAAATCTGGTGAAAGTCGCCAACATTTTGTGCATACTTGTGCCCTCACCTGAATGTAGCGCCACCTTGTAGACGTCGGAGGTAACTGCAGCTCAAAAAATGTTTCATCAGCGGGCAAGTTTAGAGGAGTCCAAAAGGCAGATGTCCATGGAAAGAGCCCCCGACTGCAGCAGGAAGGTTGGATGCTTCAAATTTGCATAGTTTCCAGTCCAACGTCCTCTCATGTACCGAACGCTCCCAAACGCTCAAAAGCCTTACACCGGGCAAGCCCTCACCGGGTAGATCTCTGGCTTCCAGGTAAAGCCAAATCCTGAGCATGCTAGCACTAGGATCACAGAGAGAGAGAGACAGAGAGTGTCGGAGAGCTGCTGTCTTGATAAAGGCCTGAAACGGCTAGTGCCTAAGAGGGTCTGGACTATCAGTTATGACTGATTGTGAGAGGGGAAGATGAAGATTTTCTGCACCCAGCATGCCTTGCGATATAATTAGGCAAATGAGGTGAGAGCCCGACCAATCCCACTTCACTCCGCTGAATGCCTCCTCATCTGCATAAAGAGATCACTTTCACGAACGAGCAGAGTGGCGTAGCGGAAGCGTGCTGGGCCCATAACCCAGAGGTCGATGGATCGAAACCATCCTCTGCTATTTTTGCTTGACTTTCCTTCCAAGGACCAAGCTGTCATTTCCACACTGCCAGAAAGGAAAAGCGCAAGCTTGTGCCAGCTATGTGAGAAAAGACTTCTCAACTATCTGTGGCTGTGTAATACAAGAGTGTTCGTGAAAGGATCAACCCTGTACTTTGAAAGTAAAGACACACAACTATAACCATAAATGACTGGTGGGAGCTTCACACAACTTTCTGGGCATGCTTTGAATTTCATTCTTCCCTTTTTTTCTGCTCTTATCTATCTCCTGGGCATTTCATGGAATGTTCTCTCTTTCTCTTCCCTGCTTTGCTTCCCATGCTGCCTATATATGCTGATTTCTACTATTTGTACTGTTGCATTTCATTTCTTCTCTTCTGCACAACTTTGTCCTTGGTTTCAATCCCCAGTTCCTTACCCTCTGCAAAAAACGTTCTACTACTTCTCATGTTGGTATCGAAACCAAATGCACCATTGAAGCTGTTGCAAGATAGTCATTGATTTCGGAAACGTAATATTTAGAACCGAGAGCACACACATCAGAGGGCGTTGGTGGTATAGTGGTGAGCATAGCTGCTTCCCAAGCAGTTGACCCGGGTTCGATTCCCGGCCAACGCAGTGAAAATGTTTATATATTCTGCAAGCAGGATATATTTTAATGCAACATGTCTCAAAATGGAAATTTCATGAACAGATTAATCAGCCATATATAAAAAAAATAAACAAATACATAGGCAAACATCTCAATCGCACCTTCTGATACATTCATTGTCCTAATATATGATAAGTTTTATAAAGCAGAGTCACAACTCACATGTGCTGGTAATAAATATGTTACAGTGGGCAAACAATGGAAGGGCTGAGGCCCGAACAGACATTATAACTCCAACATCTCTATGTTAAAAAGCATTTCTAGGCAATATCTAGCCTCTGAAAAAAATATGCAAGATCCACCGATAAATCTGGCAAAAGTCCCTAACATTTTGTGCATACTTGTGCACTTACCAGAATGTAGCGCCACCTTGTAGCTGTCGAAGGTAATTGCTGCTCACAAAATGTTTTATCAGAAGGCAAGTTGAGAGGAATCCTAGAGGCAGATGTCCATGGAAAGAGCCGCTCACTGCAGCAGGAATGTTGGATGCTTCAAATTCGCAGAGTTTCCTGTCCAACGTCCCGAACGCTCCCAAACGCTCAAAAGCCTCACACCGGGCAAGCCCTCACCGGGTAGATCTCTGGCTCCCAGGTAAAGCCAAATCCTGAGCATGCTAGTGCTAGGATCACAGAGAGAGAGAGAGAGAGGGTTCATGACATGCTGTCTTGATAAAGGTCTGAAACGGCTAGTGCCTAAGAGTGTCTGACTTTCAGTTATGACTGATTGTGAGAGGGGAAGATGAAGTTTTTCTGTACCCAGCATGCCTTGCAATATACTTAGGCAAATGAGGTGAGAGCCATACCAATCCCACGCTACTCTGCTTAATGCTCCCTATCTGCATAAAAAGAACACTTTCACAACAGAGCAGAGTGGCGCAGTGGAAGCGTGCTGGGCCCATAACCCAGAGGTTGATGGATCGAAACCATCCTCTGCTAATTTTGCTTGACTTTCCTTCCAAGGACCAAGCTGTCATTTCCACGGTGCCAGCAAGGAAAAGCACAAGCTTGTGCCAGCTATGTGAGAAAAGACTTGTCAAATATCTGTGTCTGCTGAAATACAAGAGAGGGATCGTCAAAGGATCCACCCTGTACTTTGAAAGTAAAGACACACAATAATAAGCATAAATGACTGGTGGGACCTTCAAACACTTTTATGGGCAGGCTTTGAATTTCATTCTTCCCTTTTTGTTCTGCTCTTATCTATCTCCTGGGCATTTAATTGAATGTTCTGTATTTCTCTTCCCTGTTTTGCTTCCCATGCTGCCTCTATATATTCTTATCTATTATTTGTAATGCAGCTTTCCATTCTTCTCTTCTGCACAGCTTTGTCCTTGGTTTCAATCCCAGTTCCTTACCCTCTGCAAAAAACTTTCTATTGCTTTTCATGTTGGTATCTAAACCAAATGCACCATTGAAGCTGGTGCAAGATAGTCATTGAACTCAGGATCCTAATGTTAAGAACCGAGAGCGCACAGATCAGAGGGCGTTGGTGGTATAGTGGTGAGCATAGCTGCCTTCCAAGCAGTTGACCCGGGTTCGATTCCCGGCCAACGCAGTACAAATACTTATATATTCTGCAAGCAGGATATATTTTAATGCAACATGTCACAAAATGGAAATATAATGAACAGATTAATCAGCCGTTATATAAAAAATAAACAAATATGTAGGCAAGCATCTCAATCGCCCCTTCTGCTATATTCATTGTCCTAATATATGATAAGTTTCATAAAGCAGAGTCACCACTCACATGTGCTGGTAAAAAATATTTACAGTGGGCAGACAATGAAAGGGCTGAGGCCAGACCACACATTATAACTCCAGCATCTCTATGTTAAAAACCATTTCCTAGGCAATATCTAGCCTCTGAAAACAATATGCAAGATCCATCGAAAAATCTGGTGAAAGTCGCCAACATTTTGTGCATACTTGTTCCCTCACCTGAATGTAGCGCCACCTTGTAGACGTCGGAGGTAACTGCAGCTCAAAAAATGTTTCATCAGCGGGCAAGTTTAGAGGAATCCAAAAGGCAGATGTCCATGGAAAGAGCCCCCGACTGCAGCAGGAAGGTTGGATGCTTCAAATTTGCATAGTTTCCAGTCCAACGTCCTCTCATGTACCGAACGCTCCCAAACGCTCAAAAGCCTTACACCGGGCAAGCCCTCACCGGGTAGATCTCTGGCTTCCAGGTAAAGCCAAATCCTGAGCATGCTAGCACAAGGATCACAGAGAGAGAGAGACAGAGAGTGTCGGAGAGCTGCTGTCTTGATAAAGGCCTGAAACGGCTAGTGCCTAAGAGGGTCTGGACTATCAGTTATGACTTATTGTGAGAGGGGAAGATGAAGATTTTCTGCACCCAGCATGCCTTGCGATATAATTAGGCAAATGAGGTGAGAGCCCGACCAATCCCACTTCACTCCGCTGAATGCCTCCTCATCTGCATAAAGAGATCACTTTCACGAACGAGCAGAGTGGCGCAGCGGAAGCGTGCTGGGCCCAGAGGTCGATGGATCGAAACCATCCTCTGCTAATTTTGCTTGACTTTCCTTCCAAGGACCAAGCTGTCATTTCCACACTGCCAGAAAGGAAAAGCGCAAGCTTGTGCCAGCTATGTGAGAAAAGACTTCTCAACTATCTGTGGCTGTGTAATACAAGAGTGTTCGTGAAAGGATCAACCCTGTACTTTGAAAGTAAAGACACACAACTATAACCATAAATGACTGGTGGGAGCTTCACACAACTTTCTGGGCATGCTTTGAATTTCATTCTTCCCTTTTTTTCTGCTCTTATCTATCTCCTGGGCATTTCATGGAATGTTCTCTCTTTCTCTTCCCTGCTTTGCTTCCCATGCTGCCTATATATGCTGATTTCTACTATTTGTACTGTTGCATTTCATTTCTTCTCTTCTGCACAACTTTGTCCTTGGTTTCAATCCCCAGTTCCTTACCCTCTGCAAAAAACGTTCTACTACTTCTCATGTTGGTATCGAAACCAAATGCACCATTGAAGCTGTTGCAAGATAGTCATTGATTTCGGAAACGTAATATTTAGAACCGAGAGCACACACATCAGAGGGCGTTGGTGGTATAGTGGTGAGCATAGCTGCTTCCCAAGCAGTTGACCCGGGTTCGATTCCCGGCCAACGCAGTGAAAATGCTTATATATTCTGCAAGCAGGATATATTTTAATGCAACATGTCTCAAAATGGAAATTTCATGAACAGATTAATCAGCCATATATAAAAAAAATAAACAAATACATAGGCAAACATCTCAATCGCACCTTCTGATACATTCATTGTCCTAATATATGATAAGTTTTATAAAGCAGAGTCACAACTCACATGTGCTGGTAATAAATATGTTACAGTGGGCAAACAATGGAAGGGCTGAGGCCCGACCAGACATTATAACTCCAACATCTCTATGTTAAAAAGCATTTCTAGGCAATATCTAGCCTCTGAAAAAAATATGCAAGATCCACCGATAAATCTGGCAAAAGTCCCTAACATTTTGTGCATACTTGTGCACTTACCAGAATGTAGCACCACCTTGTAGCTGTCGAAGGTAATTGCTGCTCACAAAATGTTTTATCAGAAGGCAAGTTGAGAGGAATCCTAGAGGCAGATGTCCATGGAAAGAGCCGCTCACTGCAGCAGGAATGTTGGATGCTTCAAATTCGCAGAGTTTCCTGTCCAACGTCCACTCACGTCCCGAACGCTCCCAAACGCTCAAAAGCCTCACACTCACAGGGTAGATCTCTGGCTCCCAGGTAAAGCCAAATCCTGAGCATGCTAGTGCTAGGATCACAGAGAGAGAGAGAGAGAGAGAGAGGGTTCATGACATGCTGTCTTGATAAAGGTCTGAAACGGCTAGTGCCTAAGAGTGTCTGACTTTCAGTTATGACTGATTGTGAGAGGGGAAGATGAAGTTTTTCTGTACCCAGCATGCCTTGCAATATACTTAGGCAAATGAGGTGAGAGCCGTACCAATCCCACGCTACTCTGCTTAATGCTCCCTATCTGCATAAAAAGAACACTTTCACAACAGAGCAGAGTGGCGCAGCGGAAGCGTGCTGGGCCCATAACCCAGAGGTCGATGGATCGAAACCATCCTCTGCTAATTTTGCTTGACTTTCCTTCCAAGGACCAAGCTGTCATTTCCACGCTGCATGCAAGGAAAAGCACAAGCTTGTGCCAGCTATGTGAGAAAAGACTTGTCAAATATCTGTGTCTGCTGAAATACAAGAGAGGGATCGTCAAAGGATCCACCCTGTACTTTGAAAGTAAAGACACACAATAATAAGCATAAATGACTGGTGGGACCTTCAAACACTTTTATGGGCAGGCTTTGAATTTCATTCTTCCCTTTTTGTTCTGCTCTTATCTATCTCCTGGGCATTTAATTGAATGTTCTGTATTTCTCTTCCCTGTTTTGCTTCCCATGCTGCCTCTATATATTCTTATCTATTATTTGTAATGCAGCTTTCCATTCTTCTCTTCTGCACAGCTTTGTCCTTGGTTTCAATCCCAGTTCCTTACCCTCTGCAAAAAACTTTCTATTGCTTTTCATGTTGGTATCTAAACCAAATGCACCATTGAAGCTGGTGCAAGATAGTCATTGAACTCAGGATCCTAATGTTAAGAACCGAGAGCGCACAGATCAGAGGGCGTTGGTGGTATAATGGTGAGCATAGCTGCCTTCCAAGCAGTTGACCTGGGTTCGATTCCCGGCCAACGCAGTGCAAATACTTATATATTCTGCAAGCAGGATATATTTTAATGCAACATGTCACAAAATGGAAATATAATGAACAGATTAATCAGCCGTTATATAAAAAATAAACAAATATGTAGGCAAGCATCTCAATCGCCCCTTCTGCTATATTCATTGTCCTAATATATGATAAGTTTCATAAAGCAGAGTCACCACTCACATGTGCTGGTAAAAAATATTTACAGTGGGCAGACAATGAAAGGGCTGAGGCCCGACCACACATTATAACTCCAGCATCTCTATGTTAAAAACCATTTCCTAGGCAATATCTAGCCTCTGAAAACAATATGCAAGATCCATCGATAAATCTGGTGAAAGTCGCCAACATTTTGTGCATACTTGTGCCCTCACCTGAATGTAGCACCACCTTGTAGACGTCGGAGGTAACTGCAGCTCAAAAAATGTTTCATCAGAGGGCAAGTTTAGAGGAATCCAAAAGGCAGATGTCCATGGAAAGAGCCCCCGACTGCAGCAGGAAGGTTGGATGCTTCAAATTTGCATAGTTTCCAGTCCAACGTCCTCTCATGTACCGAACGCTCCCAAACGCTCAAAAGCCTTACACCGGGCAAGCCCTCACCGGGTAGATCTCTGGCTCCCAGGTAAAGCCAAATCCTGAGCATGCTAGCACTAGGATCACAGAGAGAGAGAGACAGAGAGTGTCGGAGAGCTGCTGTCTTGATAAAGGCCTGAAACGGCTAGTGCCTAAGAGGGTCTGGACTATCAGTTATGACTGATTGTGAGAGGGGAAGATGAAGATTTTCTGCACCCAGCATGCCTTGCGATATAATTAGGCAAATGAGGTGAGAGCCCGACCAATCCCACTTCACTCCGCTGAATACCTCCTCATCTGCATAAAGAGATCACTTTCACGAACGAGCAGAGTGGCGCAGCGGAAGCGTGCTGGGCCCATAACCCAGAGGTCGATGGTTCAAAACCATCCTCTGCTAATTTTGCTTGACTTTTCTTCCAAGGACCAAGCTGTCATTTCCACACTGCCAGAAAGGAAAAGCGCAAGCTTGTGCCAGCTATGTGAGAAAAGACTTCTCAACTATCTGTGTCTGTGTAATACAAGAGTGTTCGTGAAAGGATCAACCCTGTACTTTGAAAGTAAAGACACACAACTATAACCATAAATGACTGGTGGGAGCTTCACACAACTTTCTGGGCATGCTTTGAATTTCATTATTCCCTTTTTTTTCTGCTCTTATCTATCACCTGGGCATTTCATGGAATGTTCTCTCTTTCTCTTCCCTGCTTTGCTTCCCATGCTGCCTATATATGCTGATTTCTACTATTTGTACTGTTGCATTTCATTTCTTCTCTTCTGCACAACTTTGTCCTTGGTTTCAATCCCCAGTTCCTTACCCTCTGCAAAAAACGTTCTACTACTTCTCATGTTGGTATCGAAACCAAATGCACCATTGAAGCTGTTGCAAGATAGTCATTGATTTCGGGAACGTAATATTTAGAACCGAGAGCACACACATCAGAGGGCGTTGGTGGTATAGTGGTGAGCATAGCTGCTTCCCAAGCAGTTGACCCGGGTTCAATTCCCGGCCAACGCAGTGAAAATGCTTATATATTCTGCAAGCAGGATATATTTTAATGCAACATGTCTCAAAATGGAAATTTCATGAACAGATTAATCAGCCATATATAAAAAAAATAAACAAATACATAGGCAAACATCTCAATCGCACCTTCTGATACATTCATTGTCCTAATATATGATAAGTTTTATAAAGCAGAGTCACAACTCACATGTGCTGGTAATAAATATGTTACAGTGGGCAAACAATGGAAGGGCTGAGGCCCGACCAGACATTATAACTCCAACATCTCTATGTTAAAAAGCATTTCTAGGCAATATCTAGCCTCTGAAAAAAATATGCAAGATCCACCGATAAATCTGGCAAAAGTCCCTAACATTTTGTGCATACTTGTGCACTTACCAGAATGTAGCGCCACCTTGTAGTTGTTGAAGGTAATTGCTGCTCACAAAATGTTTTATCAGAAGGCAAGTTGAGAGGAATCCTAGAGGCAGATGTCCATGGAAAGAGCCGCTCACTGCAGCAGGAATGTTGGATGCTTCAAATTCGCAGAGTTTCCTGTCCAACGTCCACTCACGTCCCGGACGCTCCCAAATGCTCAAAAGCCTCGCCCTCACCGGGTAGATCTCTGGCTCCCAGGTAAAGCCAAATCCTGAGCATGCTAGTGCTAGGATCACAGAGAGAGAGAGAGAGGGTTCATGATATGCTGTCTTGATAAAGGTCTGAAACGGCTAGTGCCTAAGAGTGTCTGACTTTCAGTTATGACTGATTGTGAGAGGGGAAGATGAAGTTTTTCTGTACCCAGCATGCCTTGCAATATACTTAGGCAAATGAGGTGAGAGCCGTACCAATCCCACGCTACTCTGCTTAATGCTCCCTATCTGCATAAAAAGAACACTTTCACAACAGAGCAGAGTGGCGCAGCGGAAGCGTGCTGGGCCCATAACCCAGAGGTCAATGGATCAAAACCATCCTCTGCTAATTTTGCTTGACTTTCCTTCCAAGGACCAAGCTGTCATTTCCACGCTGCCAGCAAGGAAAAGCACAAGCTTGTGCCAGCTATGTGAGAAAAGACTTGTCAAATATCTGTGTCTGCTGAAATACAAGAGAGGGATCGTCAAAGGATCCACCCTGTACTTTGAAAGTAAAGACACACAATAATAAGCATAAATGACTGGTGGGACCTTCAAACACTTTTATGGGCAGGCTTTGAATTTCATTCTTCCCTTTTTGTTCTGCTCTTATCTATCTCCTGGGCATTTAATTGAATGTTCTGTATTTCTCTTCCCTGTTTTGCTTCCCATGCTGCCTCTATATATTCTTATCTATTATTTGTAATGCAGCTTTCCATTCTTCTCTTCTGCACAGCTTTGTCCTTGGTTTCAATCCCAGTTCCTTACCCTCTGCAAAAAACTTTCTATTGCTTTTCATGTTGGTATCTAAACCAAATGCACCATTGAAGCTGGTGCAAGATAGTCATTGAACTCAGAATCCTAATGTTAAGAACCGAGAGCACACAGATCAGAGGGCGTTGGTGGTATAGTGGTGAGCATAGCTGCCTTCCAAGCAGTTGACTCGGGTTCGATTCCCGGCCAACGCAGTACAAATTCTTATATATTCTGCAAGCAGGATATATTTTAATGCAACATGTCACAAAATGGAAATATAATGAACAGATTAATCAGCCGTTATATAAAAAATAAACAAATATGTAGGCAAGCATCTCAATCGCCCCTTCTGCTATATTCATTGTCCTAATATATGATAAGTTTCATAAAGCAGAGTCACCACTCACATGTGCTGGTAAAAAATATTTACAGTGGGCAGACAATGAAAGGGCTGAGGCCCGACCACACATTATAACTCCAGCATCTCTATGTTAAAAACCATTTCCTAGGCAATATCTAGCCTCTGAAAACAATATGCAAGATCCATCGATAAATCTGGCGAAAGTCGCCAACATTTTGTGCATACTTGTGCCCTCACCTGAATGTAGCGCCACCTTGTAGACGTCGGAGGTAACTGCAGCTCAAAAAATGTTTCATCAGAGGGCAAGTTTAGAGGAATCCAAAAGGCAGATGTCCATGGAAAGAGCCCCCGACTGCAGCAGGAAGGTTGGATGCTTCAAATTTGCATAGTTTCCAGTCCAACGTCCTCTCATGTACCGAACGCTCCCAAACGCTCAAAAGCCTTACACCGGGCAAGCCCTCACAGGGTAGATCTCTGGCTCCCAGGTAAAGCAAAATCCTGAGCATGCTAGCACTAGGATCACAGAGAGAGAGAGACAGAGAGTGTCGGAGAGCTGCTGTCTTGATAAAGGCCTGAAACGGCTAGTGCCTAAGAGGGTCTGGACTATCAGTTATGACTGATTGTGAGAGGGGAAGATGAAGATTTTCTGCACCCAGCATGCCTTGCGATATAATTAGGCAAATGAGGTGAGAGCCCGACCAATCCCACTTCACTCCGCTGAATGCCTCCTCATCTGCATAAAGAGAACACTTTCACAAGCGAGCAGAGTGGCGCAGCGGAAGCGTGCTGGGCCCATAACGCAGAGGTCGATGGATCGAAACCATTCTCTGCTAATTTTGCTTGATTTTCCTTCCAAGGACCAAGCTGTCATTTCCACACTAAACAATAAGAGGTGTACAGAGTTCCCCCAGGAGAGCTCAAGGAATTTAGCTCAACCGGTAATTCTCTCTCACTCAATCTAGACAAAGGGTGAAGTGAGGGTCTCAAGTGTGCGGTGTAGACCCATATTCCAGAATGTAAAGGTACCTCACACAGGCTACCGACAGGACTACAGCTGTAGCCCCAGTCGATAGTCGTCCAGCCTCATCATCGGTACCCTGCTCCTTCGGCAGGCTGGCGGTGCAATGCCCGTCGGGCAGCGATGGAAGCTGCACTTTTGATGGAGATCTTTTATTCTGGGCCAGCGGGTGTGTGTGTGTGAGGGGCCTAAGGGAGTGTAATCGTGAGCGTGGTAGTGAAGTTAAAAGAAGTCAGGGAAGTCCTGTTGGCGAATGTTTTAATAGTCAGGCTTCCTGCTTCAATAAAAGGTACAGGGGTACTAAGGGGTGGTAAGTAATGGAACCAACCCTTACTCGACCCTTAAAGTGCAAGAAATGGTCAACATGTTTCACGCCCTAAGGGCGATTCATCAGGACCTGGGTGCTCATAAATTACTCGGGTCCTCTAAGTTTTGCAGGACACCAGTATACGGCCTGAGGCAGTGTCGTATCGTAATGGTTCCACAGAGGGGACCTCCTGGGAACCCTAATGTTTCCTCCTGGAAACCTCACGCGCCGTCCAGGTGGGGCCGGCAGCGAATGAGGAAGTCCTCTTACGTCGCTGCAGGAAAGCTGCTCTGCACCTACCCCTCCCACTGGAAACAAACGGTCTGGACAGCCACACTGCCAGAAAGGAAAAGCGCAAGATTGTGCCAGCTATGTGAGAAAAGACTTTTCAACTATCTGTGTCTGTGTAATACAAGAGTGTTCGTGAAAGGATCAACCCTGTACTTTGAAAGTAAAGACACACAACTATAACCATAAATGACTGGTGGGAGCTTCACACAACTTTATGGGCATGCTTTGAATTTCATTCTTCCCTTTTTTTTCTGCTCTTATCTATCTCCTGGGCCTTTCATGGAATGTTCTCTCTTTCTCTTCCCTGCTTTGCTTCCCATGCTGCCTATATATGCTGATTTCTACTATTTGTACTGTTGCATTTCATTTCTTCTCTTCTGCACAACTTTGTCCTTGGTTTCAATCCCCAGTTCCTTACCCTCTGCAAAAAACGTTCTACTACTTCTCATGTTGGTATCGAAACCAAATGCACCATTGAAGCTGTTGCAAGATAGTCATTGATTTCTGGAACGTAATATTTAGAACCGAGAGCACACACATCAGAGGGCGTCGGTGGTATAGTGGTCAGCATAGCTGCTTCCCAAGCAGTTGACCCGGGTTCGATTCCCGGCCAATGCAGTAAAAATGCTTATATATTCTGCAAGCAGGATATATTTTAATGCAACATGTCTCAAAATGGAAATTTCATGAACAGATTAATCAGCCATATATAAAAAAAATAAACAAATACATAGGCAAACATCTCAATCGCACCTTCTGATACATTCATTGTCCTAATATATGATACGTTTTATAAAGCAGAGTCACAACTCACATGTGCTGGTAATAAATATGTTACAGTGGGCAAAAAATGGAAGGGCTGAGGCCCGACCAGACATTATAACTCCAACATCTCTATGTTAAAAAGCATTTCTAGTCAATATCTAGCCTCTGAAAAAATATGCAAGATCCACCGATAAATCTGGCAAAAGTCCCTAACATTTTGTGCATACTTGTGCACTTACCAGAATGTAGCGCCACCTTGTAGCTGTCGAAGGTAATTGCTGCTCACAAAATGTTTTATCAGAAGGCAAGTTGAGAGGAATCCTAGAGGCAGATGTCCATGGAAAGAGCCGCTCACTGCAGCAGGAATGTTGGATGCTTCAAATTCGCAGAGTTTCCTGTCCAACGTCCACTCACGTCCCGAACGCTCCCAAACGCTCAAAAGCCTCACACTCACAGGGTAGATCTCTGGCTCCCAGGTAAAGCCAAATCCTGAGCATGCTAGTGCTAGGATCACAGAGAGAGAGAGAGAGAGAGAGAGGGTTCATGACATGCTGTCTTGATAAAGGTCTGAAACGGCTAGTGCCTAAGAGTGTCTGACTTTCAGTTATGACTGATTGTGAGAGGGGAAGATGAAGTTTTTCTGTACCCAGCATGCCTTGCAATATACTTAGGCAAATGAGGTGAGAGCCGTACCAATCCCACGCTACTCTGCTTAATGCTCCCTATCTGCATAAAAAGAACACTTTCACAACAGAGCAGAGTGGCGCAGCGGAAGCGTGCTGGGCCCATAACCCAGAGGTCGATGGATCGAAACCATCCTCTGCTAATTTTGCTTGACTTTCCTTCCAAGGACCAAGCTGTCATTTCCACGCTGCATGCAAGGAAAAGCACAAGCTTGTGCCAGCTATGTGAGAAAAGACTTGTCAAATATCTGTGTCTGCTGAAATACAAGAGAGGGATCGTCAAAGGATCCACCCTGTACTTTGAAAGTAAAGACACACAATAATAAGCATAAATGACTGGTGGGACCTTCAAACACTTTTATGGGCAGGCTTTGAATTTCATTCTTCCCTTTTTGTTCTGCTCTTATCTATCTCCTGGGCATTTAATTGAATGTTCTGTATTTCTCTTCCCTGTTTTGCTTCCCATGCTGCCTCTATATATTCTTATCTATTATTTGTAATGCAGCTTTCCATTCTTCTCTTCTGCACAGCTTTGTCCTTGGTTTCAATCCCAGTTCCTTACCCTCTGCAAAAAACTTTCTATTGCTTTTCATGTTGGTATCTAAACCAAATGCACCATTGAAGCTGGTGCAAGATAGTCATTGAACTCAGGATCCTAATGTTAAGAACCGAGAGCGCACAGATCAGAGGGCGTTGGTGGTATAATGGTGAGCATAGCTGCCTTCCAAGCAGTTGACCTGGGTTCGATTCCCGGCCAACGCAGTGCAAATACTTATATATTCTGCAAGCAGGATATATTTTAATGCAACATGTCACAAAATGGAAATATAATGAACAGATTAATCAGCCGTTATATAAAAAATAAACAAATATGTAGGCAAGCATCTCAATCGCCCCTTCTGCTATATTCATTGTCCTAATATATGATAAGTTTCATAAAGCAGAGTCACCACTCACATGTGCTGGTAAAAAATATTTACAGTGGGCAGACAATGAAAGGGCTGAGGCCCGACCACACATTATAACTCCAGCATCTCTATGTTAAAAACCATTTCCTAGGCAATATCTAGCCTCTGAAAACAATATGCAAGATCCATCGATAAATCTGGTGAAAGTCGCCAACATTTTGTGCATACTTGTGCCCTCACCTGAATGTAGCACCACCTTGTAGACGTCGGAGGTAACTGCAGCTCAAAAAATGTTTCATCAGAGGGCAAGTTTAGAGGAATCCAAAAGGCAGATGTCCATGGAAAGAGCCCCCGACTGCAGCAGGAAGGTTGGATGCTTCAAATTTGCATAGTTTCCAGTCCAACGTCCTCTCATGTACCGAACGCTCCCAAACGCTCAAAAGCCTTACACCGGGCAAGCCCTCACCGGGTAGATCTCTGGCTCCCAGGTAAAGCCAAATCCTGAGCATGCTAGCACTAGGATCACAGAGAGAGAGAGACAGAGAGTGTCGGAGAGCTGCTGTCTTGATAAAGGCCTGAAACGGCTAGTGCCTAAGAGGGTCTGGACTATCAGTTATGACTGATTGTGAGAGGGGAAGATGAAGATTTTCTGCACCCAGCATGCCTTGCGATATAATTAGGCAAATGAGGTGAGAGCCCGACCAATCCCACTTCACTCCGCTGAATACCTCCTCATCTGCATAAAGAGATCACTTTCACGAACGAGCAGAGTGGCGCAGCGGAAGCGTGCTGGGCCCATAACCCAGAGGTCGATGGTTCAAAACCATCCTCTGCTAATTTTGCTTGACTTTTCTTCCAAGGACCAAGCTGTCATTTCCACACTGCCAGAAAGGAAAAGCGCAAGCTTGTGCCAGCTATGTGAGAAAAGACTTCTCAACTATCTGTGTCTGTGTAATACAAGAGTGTTCGTGAAAGGATCAACCCTGTACTTTGAAAGTAAAGACACACAACTATAACCATAAATGACTGGTGGGAGCTTCACACAACTTTCTGGGCATGCTTTGAATTTCATTATTCCCTTTTTTTCTGCTCTTATCTATCACCTGGGCATTTCATGGAATGTTCTCTCTTTCTCTTCCCTGCTTTGCTTCCCATGCTGCCTATATATGCTGATTTCTACTATTTGTACTGTTGCATTTCATTTCTTCTCTTCTGCACAACTTTGTCCTTGGTTTCAATCCCCAGTTCCTTACCCTCTGCAAAAAACGTTCTACTACTTCTCATGTTGGTATCGAAACCAAATGCACCATTGAAGCTGTTGCAAGATAGTCATTGATTTCGGGAACGTAATATTTAGAACCGAGAGCACACACATCAGAGGGCGTTGGTGGTATAGTGGTGAGCATAGCTGCTTCCCAAGCAGTTGACCCGGGTTCAATTCCGGGCCAACGCAGTGAAAATGCTTATATATTCTGCAAGCAGGATATATTTTAATGCAACATGTCTCAAAATGGAAATTTCATGAACAGATTAATCAGCCATATATAAAAAAATAAACAAATACATAGGCAAACATCTCAATCGCACCTTCTGATACATTCATTGTCCTAATATATGATAAGTTTTATAAAGCAGAGTCACAACTCACATGTGCTGGAAATAAATATGTTACAGTGGGCAAACAATGGAAGGGCTGAGGCCCGACCAGACATTATAACTCCAACATCTCTATGTTAAAAAGCATTTCTAGGCAATATCTAGCCTCTGAAAAAAATATGCAAGATCCACCGATAAATCTGGCAAAAGTCCCTAACATTTTGTGCATACTTGTGCACTTACCAGAATGTAGCGCCACCTTGTAGCTGTTGAAGGTAATTGCTGCTCACAAAATGTTTTATCAGAAGGCAAGTTGAGAGGAATCCTAGAGGCAGATGTCCATGGAAAGAGCCGCTCACTGCAGCAGGAATGTTGGATGCTTCAAATTCGCAGAGTTTCCTGTCCAACGTCCACTCACGTCCCGGACGCTCCCAAATGCTCAAAAGCCTCGCCCTCACCGGGTAGATCTCTGGCTCCCAGGTAAAGCCAAATCCTGAGCATGCTAGTGCTAGGATCACAGAGAGAGAGAGAGAGGGTTCATGATATGCTGTCTTGATAAAGGTCTGAAACGGCTAGTGCCTAAGAGTGTCTGACTTTCAGTTATGACTGATTGTGAGAGGGGAAGATGAAGTTTTTCTGTACCCAGCATGCCTTGCAATATACTTAGGCAAATGAGGTGAGAGCCGTACCAATCCCACGCTACTCTGCTTAATGCTCCCTATCTGCATAAAAAGAACACTTTCACAACAGAGCAGAGTGGCGCAGCGGAAGCGTGCTGGGCCCATAACCCAGAGGTCGATGGATCGAAACCATCCTCTGCTAATTTTGCTTGACTTTCCTTCCAAGGACCAAGCTGTCATTTCCACGCTGCCAGCAAGGAAAAGCACAAGCTTGTGCCAGCTATGTGAGAAAAGACTTGTCAAATATCTGTGTCTGCTGAAATACAAGAGAGGGATCGTCAAAGGATCCACCCTGTACTTTGAAAGTAAAGACACACAATAATAAGCATAAATGACTGGTGGGACCTTCAAACACTTTTATGGGCAGGCTTTGAATTTCATTCTTCCCTTTTTGTTCTGCTCTTATCTATCTCCTGGGCATTTAATTGAATGTTCTGTATTTCTCTTCCCTGTTTTGCTTCCCATGCTGCCTCTATATATTCTTATCTATTATTTGTAATGCAGCTTTCCATTCTTCTCTTCTGCACAGCTTTGTCCTTGGTTTCAATCCCAGTTCCTTACCCTCTGCAAAAAACTTTCTATTGCTTTTCATGTTGGTATCTAAACCAAATGCACCATTGAAGCTGGTGCAAGATAGTCATTGAACTCAGAATCCTAATGTTAAGAACCGAGAGCGCACAGATCAGAGGGCGTTGGTGGTATAGTGGTGAGCATAGCTGCCTTCCAAGCAGTTGACCCGGGTTCGATTCCCGGCCAACGCAGTACAAATTCTTATATATTCTGCAAGCAGGATATATTTTAATGCAACATGTCACAAAATGGAAATATAATGAACAGATTAATCAGCCGTTATATAAAAAATAAACAAATATGTAGGCAAGCATCTCAATCGCCCCTTCTGCTATATTCATTGTCCTAATATATGATAAGTTTCATAAAGCAGAGTCACCACTCACATGTGCTGGTAAAAAATATTTACAGTGGGCAGACAATGAAAGGGCTGAGGCCCGACCACACATTATAACTCCAGCATCTCTATGTTAAAAACCATTTCCTAGGCAATATCTAGCCTCTGAAAACAATATGCAAGATCCATCGATAAATCTGGCGAAAGTCGCCAACATTTTGTGCATACTTGTGCCCTCACCTGAATGTAGCGCCACCTTGTAGACGTCGGAGGTAACTGCAGCTCAAAAAATGTTTCATCAGAGGGCAAGTTTAGAGGAATCCAAAAGGCAGATGTCCATGGAAAGAGCCCCCGACTGCAGCAGGAAGGTTGGATGCTTCAAATTTGCATAGTTTCCAGTCCAACGTCCTCTCATGTACCGAACGCTCCCAAACGCTCAAAAGCCTTACACCGGGCAAGCCCTCACAGGGTAGATCTCTGGCTCCCAGGTAAAGCAAAATCCTGAGCATGCTAGCACTAGGATCACAGAGAGAGAGAGACAGAGAGTGTCGGAGAGCTGCTGTCTTGATAAAGGCCTGAAACGGCTAGTGCCTAAGAGGGTCTGGACTATCAGTTATGACTGATTGTGAGAGGGGAAGATGAAGATTTTCTGCACCCAGCATGCCTTGCGATATAATTAGGCAAATGAGGTGAGAGCCCGACCAATCCCACTTCACTCCGCTGAATGCCTCCTCATCTGCATAAAGAGAACACTTTCACAAGCGAGCAGAGTGGCGCAGCGGAAGCGTGCTGGGCCCATAACGCAGAGGTCGATGGATCGAAACCATTCTCTGCTAATTTTGCTTGATTTTCCTTCCAAGGACCAAGCTGTCATTTCCACACTGCCAGAAAGGAAAAGCGCAAGCTTGTGCCAGCTATGTGAGAAAAGACTTTTCAACTATCTGTGTCTGTGTAATACAAGAGTGTTCGTGAAAGGATCAACCCTGTACTTTGAAAGTAAAGACACACAACTATAACCATAAATGACTGGTGGGAGCTTCACACAACTTTATGGGCATGCTTTGAATTTCATTCTTCCCTTTTTTTTCTGCTCTTATCTATCTCCTGGGCCTTTCATGGAATGTTCTCTCTTTCTCTTCCCTGCTTTGCTTCCCATGCTGCCTATATATGCTGATTTCTACTATTTGTACTGTTGCATTTCATTTCTTCTCTTCTGCACAACTTTGTCCTTGGTTTCAATCCCCAGTTCCTTACCCTCTGCAAAAAACGTTCTACTACTTCTCATGTTGGTATCGAAACCAAATGCACCATTGAAGCTGTTGCAAGATAGTCATTGATTTCTGGAACGTAATATTTAGAACCGAGAGCACACACATCAGAGGGCGTTGGTGGTATAGTGGTCAGCATAGCTGCTTCCCAAGCAGTTGACCCGGGTTCGATTCCCGGCCAATGCAGTGAAAATGCTTATATATTCTGCAAGCAGGATATATTTTAATGCAACATGTCTCAAAATGGAAATTTCATGAACAGATTAATCAGCCATATATAAAAAAAATAAACAAATACATAGGCAAACATCTCAATCGCACCTTCTGATACATTCATTGTCCTAATATATGATACGTTTTATAAAGCAGAGTCACAACTCACATGTGCTGGTAATAAATATGTTACAGTGGGCAAAAAATGGAAGGGCTGAGGCCCGACCAGACATTATAACTCCAACATCTCTATGTTAAAAAGCATTTCTAGTCAATATCTAGCCTCTGAAAAAATATGCAAGATCCACCGATAAATCTGGCAAAAGTCCCTAACATTTTGTGCATACTTGTGCACTTACCAGAATGTAGCGCCACCTTGTAGCTGTCGAAGGTAATTGCTGCTCACAAAATGTTTTATCAGAAGGCAAGTTGAGAGGAATCCTAGAGGCAGATGTCCATGGAAAGAGCCGCTCACTGCAGCAGGAATGTTGGATGCTTCAAATTCGCAGAGTTTCCTGTCCAACGTCCACAACGCTCCCAAACGCTCCCAAAAGCCTCACACCGGGCAAGCCCTCACCGGGTAGATCTCTGGCTCCCAGGTAAAGCCAAATCCTGAGCATGCTAGTGCTAGGATCACAGAGAGAGAGAGATAGAGGGTTCAAGACATGCTGTCTTGATAAAGGTCTGAAACGGCTAGTGCCTAAGAGAGTCTGACTTTCAGTTATGACTGATTGTGAGAGGGGAAGATGAAGTTTTCTGTACCCATCATGCCTTGCAATATACTTAGGCAAATGAGGTGAGAGCCGGACCAATCCCACGCTACTCTGCTTAATGCTCCCTATCTGCATAAAAAGAACACTTTCACAACAGAGCAGAGTGGTGCAGCGGAAGCGTGCTGGGCCCATAACCCAGAGGTCGATGGATCGAAACCATCCTCTGCTAATTTTGCTTGACTTTCCTTCCAAGGACCAAGCTGTCATTTCCACGCTGCCAGCAAGGAAAAGCACAAGCTTGTGCCAGCTATGTGAGAAAAGACTTGTCAAATATCTGTGTCTGCTGAAATACAAGAGAGGGATCGTCAAAGGATCCACCCTGTACTTTGAAAGTAAAGACACACAATAATAAGCATAAATGACTGGTGGGACCTTCAAACACTTTTATGGGCAGGCTTTGAATTTCATTCTTCCCTTTTTGTTCTCCTCTTATCTATCTCCTGGGCATTTAATTGAATGTTCTGTATTTCTCTTCCCTGTTTTGCTTCCCATGCTGCCTCTATATATTCTTATCTATTATTTGTAATGCAGCTTTCCATTCTTCTCTTCTGCACAGCTTTGTCCTTGGTTTCAATCCCAGTTCCTTACCCTCTGCAAAAAACTTTCTATTGCTTTTCATGTTGGTATCGAAACCAAATGCACCATTGAAGCTGGTGCAAGATAGTCATTGAACTCAGCATCCTAATGTTAAGAACCGAAAGCGCACAGATCAGATGGCGTTGGTGGTATAGTGGTGAGCATAGCTGCCTTCCAAGCTGTTGACCCGGGTTCGATTCCCGGCCAACGCAGTACAAATACTTATATATTCTGCAAGCAGGATATATTTTAATGCAACATGTCACAAAATGGAAATATAATGAACAGATTAATCAGCCGTTATATGAAAAAAATAAACAAATATGTAGGCAAGCATCTCAATCGCCCCTTTTGCTATGCTATATTCATTGTCCTAATATATGATAAGTTTCATAAAGCAGAGTCACCACTCACATGTGCTGGTAAAAGATATTTACAGTGGGCAGACAATGAAAGGGCTGAGGCCCGACCACACATTATAACTCCAGCATCTCTATGTTAAAAACCATTTCCTAGGCAATATCTAGCCTCTGAAAACAATATGCAAGATCCATCAATAAATCTGGCGAAAGTCGCCAACATTTTGTGCATACTTGTGCCCTCACCTGAATGTAGCGCCACCTTGTAGACGTCGGCGGTAACTGCAGCTCAAAAAATGTTTCATCAGAGGGCAAGTTTAGAGGAATCCAAAAGGCAGATGTCCATGGAAAGAGCCCCCGACTGCAGCAGGAAGGTTGGATGCTTCAAATTTGCATAGTTTCCAGTCCAACGTCCTCTCATGTACCGAACGCTCCCAAACGCTCAAAAGCCTTACACCGGGCAAGCCCTCACCGGGTAGATCTCTGGCTCCCAGGTAAAGCCAAATCCTGAGCATGCTAGCACTAGGATCACAGAGAGAGAGAGACAGAGAGTGTCGGAGAGCTGCTGTCTTGATAAAGGCCTGAAACGGCTAGTGCCTAAGAGGGTCTGGACTATCAGTTATGACTGATTGTGAGAGGGGAAGATGAAGATTTTCTGCACCCAGCATGCCTTGCGATATAATTAGGCAAATGAGGTGAGAGCCCGACCAATCCCACTTCACTCCGCTGAATGCCTCCTCATCTGCATAAAGAGAACACTTTCACAAGCGAGCAGAGTGGCGCAGCGGAAGCGTGCTGGGCCCATAACGCAGAGGTCGATGGATCGAAACCATCCTCTGCTAATTTTGCTTGATTTTCCTTCCAAGGACCAAGCTGTCATTTCCACACTGCCAGAAAGGAAAAGTGCAAGCTTGTGCCAGCAATGTGAGGAAAGACTTCTCAACTATCTGTGTCTGTGTAATACAAGAGTGTTCGTGAAAGGATCAACCCTGTACTTTGAAAGTAAAGACACACAACTATAACCATAAATGACTGGTGGGAGCCACTCGCAGTGAGGTTCCCTGCCAGTTGCTTCGCTCTTCACCACGCTACAGGAGTAGCTTGCTGCCTAACCCGCTTTCAGCCCAGAAGGAGAGGAGGAGAGGAGGAATAACACCTGCGTGGCCGCAGAGGAGGCGCGAGGCGCGGCTCCGGGACTGCGAGGCTCAGCTATTAGCTACATCAGCTGTTGCCTCTTCCCGTGCGAGCCGCGCCCCCTCCCAGTGCCCGCCCCCACCAAATCGCCTACAACCTCTCGCGGCTCCCGCTACGCGGGCGCCACTCGCAGTGAGGTTCCCTGCCAGTTGCTTCGCTCTTCACCACGCTACAGGAGTAGCTTGCTGCCTAACCCGCTTTCAGCCCAGAAGGAGAGGAGGAGAGGAGGAATAACACCGGCGTGGCCGCAGAGGAGGCGCGAGGCGCGGCTCCGGGACTGCGAGGCTCAGCTATCAGCTACATCAGCTGTTGCCTCTTCCCGTGCGAGCCGCGCCCCCTCCCAGTGCCCGCCCCCACCAAATCGCCTACAACCTCTCGCGGCTCCCGCTACGCGGGCGCCACTCGCAGTGAGGTTCCCTGCCAGTTGCTTCGCTCTTCACCACGCTACAGGAGTAGCTTGCTGCCTAACCCGCTTTCAGCCCAGAAGGAGAGGAGGAGAGGAGGAATAACACCTGCGTGGCCGCAGAGGAGGCGCGAGGCGCGGCTCCGGGACTGCGAGGCTCAGCTATCAGCTACATCAGCTGTTGCCTCTTCCCGTGCGAGCCGCGCCCCCTCCCAGTGCCCGCCCCCACCAAATCGCCTACAACCTCTCGCGGCTCCCGCTACGCGGGCGCCACTCGCAGTGAGGTTCCCTGCCAGTTGCTTCGCTCTTCACCACGCTACAGGAGTAGCTTGCTGCCTAACCCGCTTTCAGCCCAGAAGGAGAGGAGGAGAGGAGGAATAACACCTGCGTGGCCGCAGAGGAGGCGCGAGGCGCGGCTCCGGGACTGCGAGGCTCAGCTATTAGCTACATCAGCGGTTGCCTCTTCCCGTGCGAGCCGCGCCCCCTCCCAGTGCCCGCCCCCACCAAATCGCCTACAACCTCTCGCGGCTCCCGCTACGCGGGCGCCACTCGCAGTGAGGTTCCCTGCCAGTTGCTTCGCTCTTCACCACGCTACAGGAGTAGCTTGCTGCCTAACCCGCTTTCAGCCCAGAAGGAGAGGAGGAGAGGAGGAATAACACCGGCGTGGCCGCAGAGGAGGCGCGAGGCGCGGCTCCGGGACTGCGAGGCTCAGCTATCAGCTACATCAGCTGTTGCCTCTTCCCGTGCGAGCCGCGCCCCCTCCCAGTGCCCGCCCCCACCAAATCGCCTACAACCTCTCGCGGCTCCCGCTACGCGGGCGCCACTCGCAGTGAGGTTCCCTGCCAGTTGCTTCGCTCTTCACCACGCTACAGGAGTAGCTTGCTGCCTAACCCGCTTTCAGCCCAGAAGGAGAGGAGGAGAGGAGGAATAACACCTGCGTGGCCGCAGAGGAGGCGCGAGGCGCGGCTCCGGGACTGCGAGGCTCAGCTATCAGCTACATCAGCTGTTGCCTCTTCCCGTGCGAGCCGCGCCCCCTCCCAGTGCCCGCCCCCTCTCACCCAACAACTATTTAACCACATTACCAACGCGCATCGCGGGACGCGCGCGGGTCGGAGCCCGGGGCGAAGCCCGGGCCAAGGGCGGGCCCGTTGTTGCCCGTTAGTGCCCGATAGAGACCGGACCGGGCCCTTCCTCTTTCATCGACGACCCAGCAAGAAACAAGCATGCCAGCAAAAACTAGAAGTACTTCCAAACCAAAATCCAAACATGCGCAGGAGGTAGCACAGGTAACAGGCCCCATCGACCTGTTCATATCGCGAGTTAACGAAACAATAAATCAAAGCATAGCCTTAATGGAAAAGAGAGTCTCAATGGACCTCATGAGCGCAAACGCCAAGCGCTCATCACTTGGTGCCATAGCGAACGCAGCATCTCCAATCAATCTGACCTCCCAAAACAGCTCACTCCCAGTGCCTCTACCAAATACAGAACTCAACACTGTTCCTTCAGTAGTCGATCTTTCAGTCACGCATTCCGAGTCGGATCCCTCAATAACATCAGAGGACTTGGAAGCAACCCCCGACCTAGCTGGATGTCAAACCCAAGGAGACATCCTAACCTTCGACAATTCGCCCCAGCAAGGAGAGAGGGAAAGGGCAACGTCGGAGACCCGACCACTACTCAGTGGAAAAACACAAAGCTCACCCACGATCCACCCAAACTCCCCATGCTCCAATAGCATACTGCACATTCCCGATTCCACCCTCCCACATAAGGCAATATCCAATACTAATACATCCGAGCAATGCAAGACCTGTAGAATCACATCACAAGTGCTCACTACCACCAAAGACTTACTTTACCAATATCTAAAGCCCATTCAGTTGAGCATTAGAAACCTCGAAGCCCAATTAACAATAATATCAGCCACTCTCCTAGATACAAACACCAGGATAGACGTAAAGGGCCAGCGAAACACCTCACACCCATTAAAAAAGCAAAACCAAAAGCACATTCAGAAAGCAGCCAACCTCACAAACGCAACTTCTACAATACAGAAGAACCCCAACCCATCGTCTAACACACCCAAACCAATAACAAACACGCTCCCCCCTCAGCAGGAGAAATCACTACAACAGAAACCACCACAACGAAAAGCACAGCAGGCAGACACCAAAGGTAAAGTCACGGTACACACCCCATGTCCAGCACAAAACCCAGACTCCAACAGAATACCCACGGACAAACCTGACTCCCAGCCTACGAATTCCCCACCCCCCCAAAAAACACCCAAGAACACATCGGAAACCACCCCGAAAAAATACCCCGCAGTTAGACGTCCTGCCCACTTGCCCCCTGGAGCTACTCCATACACAACAGTTCTAACAGGAGTACCCGAGTTAGTAGATGACACCCCAGAAACTGCATGGTCACTTAAAAACAAGGCCATGCAGTGGCTTAGCATAAACAGACCTCTTGAATCACACTTATCAGGAGGAATCACGTCAGCACGCAGGGTAGCCTGGATAGGCAAAACCAGGAAAACAATACGCGGTGATTGCATCATTGTAACATGCAGAGATCCCGCAACGGTTGACTATATTTGTGCCTGGCCACAACTCGAGAAAAAAGGGGGAATAGACGCCCACCACCTTTCCCTTTTTTACCCCCCAACGAAACAACAACACAACCCTCCTCCCTGGGAATGGCACCATCATCCTAAAGACTCGCGGAACCAGGACCCATGGCGTCAAGCACCATGGAATCGGAGGGATTACCCACGCGAGTACCTAGACAGGGGGGGGCCAAGAGAAAGGTACACCGACGGTCATGGTCATGTTCCATATTGGCAGGACAGACCATACCCAGCATACGAAGGTTGGCAGGGTTTCCCGACCCAAAACCGTTACGAGTGCCTCGACATGGTCGATTGACCATCCACGGTCGAACCTAGCCAACCTACAGTCGCTTTCTCACATACAGCTGCAGTTTCACATCACCCAGTCCCTGGAAAGCATCAGATAATTCCACCAAAACTGCCAGAAACATCAGAGACCCCAATGATTCAATCAAACAATCTCTTGACCCTCCCTCCCTTAGAGAATCTGGATATGAGCGCAAGATCACCCACTGAACAAGCTTCAGCCACTGAAATTCCTATCAATCGCAAAACAGCACTTGCCACCTTGACAGTCAATGAGGCCATGAGCCCAGGCATAGCTTTTTGGAGCGTCGCAGGTCTAACCGGGAAAATAACATGCCCTCATTGGCTGGGAATAGCAAGAAGCCACCAAATCTTGTGCTTACAAGAGACCTGGCGTCTATCCCCCCTCCATCTAGCGGGATACAAGACATTCTTCACCAAAGCAACGCCAAGCACAATGGGAAGGCCAAAAGGTGGTCTCACGATTTATTTCTCCAACACCCTAGCAGTCGCGACAAAACTAACGAAAGAAACTCCCACTTTCCAAGTCATCCAGTTCACACACCATACCGCTGCATCGAGAAATATATACATACTCATAAATTATTATAATAACATAGGCACACTGGACTGCTGTACAAATCTAGATGAATTGGTGGCCCACATATCTACACTTCAAAACGCGAATCTAAGCGCGACTATAAAATTCATCTGGGGAGGCGATTTCAACCACCCACTATGTCCAAACCACAAAACCGGGAATTGTGGTTTACAATCTGAATCCGGCAATCCTATTCCCCATTTCGCACACACCCAAAGTGGAAACAAGCTAAATGAAATCTTATTTACCCTGGACCTGGACTTTGTAAACGAGCTAGTGGACCCGCCCCAGGAATTCTGTCCCACCTTCCATGGGCGAGGTTGTACGTCCACTATCGACTTTATTTTAGCCTCTAATACTTGTAAGAACTCGTTGAAAAACTACAAAGTAGGGTCCAGTCCGATTAGCGACCACTATCCTCTGAGTGTGGAGATTACAATGGAGAAACTAGGTCCTTCCGCAACAAAAATTAGTTCTCTTGACCAACATACTATAACACTAAGGAAGAAGAACGGGTTCGCCATCAAATGGGCAAAAGTCGACCCCGAAGTGACCTCGCAAAGGATACTTGAAAAAACGCAGCCCTGGCTAAGAGATTGTCTGTCCGCAGAGGCCTCCCCCGAACTAATTATTACCTCTTTCCACAACATTCAAGGGGCAATAAGAGCTTTAAATACAGGGCAAATAAACCTACATTCCAAACTAAAAGATGGTTTAACTCAGACTGTAGAAAGGCCCTCTCATCTTTAAAAGAAGCCCTTCGGCAGGAACCAAGAGATGCCCAATTAATTTCATTTCGGAGGAAAGCGTACAACGAGGCAAGGAAAAATCGTAGGCGCCAGATAAAGAGAGACCTTTGGTGCCAATTACACGAGAGCGCACTAAAAAAGGATAGCATCACATTTTGGCAGACCATCAGATCACCCTTTCTAGACAACAACACTGACCCAAACCATCTCGACGTTGTAGTAACCGAGAATGAATGGGTCCAACACTTTGAAAAAATCTTTGGCCTGTCCTCTGACATACCTCAAATAGAACGAGAGGACGAAGCAGAGAAAAATTTTCTCCCCATTAACTTACGCTTCACTGTCACTGAGGTCAGAAAAGCAATCAAAGCGTCAAAAACTGGTAAGGCTCCCGGCCCAGACGGGGTACCCATGGACCTGTTTTTATACAATAGTGACTATTGGTCGCTAATAATAACCCGGGTAATGACTGCAGTCGCCGAAATCGGTCTCCTTCCATCATGGTCATCATCCACCCTCCTGCCAATATTCAAGAAAGGGGACCGCAACGATCCCGCGTGTTATCGGCCTATCTCCCTTCTGGACTCCACGGGCAAAATTGCAGGCCGACTACTCCTGGACCGACTACAATCTTGGGCCCAGGAAAATAACATCTTCACAGACCTGCAATATGGCTTCCAGAAAGGACTCGGTACGGTGGAGCAGGCCCTAAACCTGACCCTCCTGGCCGGAAAATACGCTCACGCAAAAGAAGGGAAAATCTACCTGGTCTATGTAGACCTGAGCGCGGCTTTCGACTGCGTTCAGCATGCAAAGCTGTGGGAAATCATGTCGAACCTTGGAGTAGACCCAGCGATATTGGCCTTTCTCAGGGGTCTATACACCAACGCAGAAGGCCGAGTGCGTTATGGCATCGGCGGCGATCTATCACGCCCGTTTAAAATCACGCGAGGAGTAAGGCAAGGGTGCGTACTGGCTCCCTTCCTATTCAATCTATATACCAACGGGATTGAAAAAGCTATGTTGGCAGGGAGCCAGGACCTCCCGCAAATAGCTCGCCGCCCTATACCCATCCTCCTCTATGCCGACGACTCGGTCATCCTGGCCCGAACAGCTAACCAACTCCAACGACAGCTGAACAAATATGTGACGTTCATGGACTCTTTGGGTCTAAAAGTAAATACAAAGAAAACATTCACAATGTCTATAGGACCCAAACTTGGCACTTCAAAATCCATATACATAAATAACACCAAACTGGAAAAAACTACAGCATATCCCTACCTGGGTATACTTGTGGACGACTCAATGACCTGGCGTAAAGCCATTGAAGCCAGAAATCTCAACTTCCGCCGAGCAACATCAGCACTCTGTGCCTTCTCCAGGAAACTCGGCAAACCAGCTCCGTCGGAACTGCTAACTCTATACTATGCAAAATGCCACCGCGTGGCGAGCTACGGAACAGGCATTTGGGGCTATGGAAGCGTTAACCAACTACAGGTGACGGAGAACGCTTTCATTAAGTATGTTCTGGCCCTTCCCCAAAGCTCTCCGATTTTAGCATCACATCGAGAGCTAGGGATGGAATTTGTGTCAGACACCATACGCTGCCAGCCTCTCTTTTTATGGCACCGCATATGGTGCAATCCAGAAAGCCACGTAACACGCTCCCTCATCACCGACTGCCTTAGCCTAGCTCACTGGAGAAAAATTTCCTGGCTCAACTATGTTTTTAAATTTTTCCAAGATCTTGACCGTGAGCAATATTTTCTTGATCCACCGTCAATTGAAGATATCTCAAAGAAACAACTTAAAGAACTATGTATGGGCCACTTAAGAGAACTCCGCAATCAGGCTGAGATTGTGAAAATGCAAAATGGGAAAATCTGCCCATTGCAAACAGAGAAACTGATACAGCCCTACCTCACGTTCTTTCTTTCGAACTATGAAAAGTTTCTACTGACTAGACTCCGGTTCGACCTTTTCTTCCGCTTGGTCTCATTTCCAGAACAGCATAATTGGTCCCGGAACCCGATCTGTTGTCCGTGTGACGGGGCCTCCAAGCAATCTACGGTCCACGTCACACTGTTCTGTAAATACTACACTACAGCCAGGAAAAAATGGATTCTTCCCCTTCTACGTTCAAGCGGACACAGAACCACATATCCAGCGCTCGCTTACCTCCAGTCACCGGCATACCCGCACGAAGCCAAAATGATAGCGACCTTTTTAAAAAAAGTAATGAAAACCCGACAGGGCATTGTTTTATAATTGTAATATGTGAATTTCTGTACAAAACTGATGGTTTTTTTATTTTGTACTTTTTATGATTATACAAATTTTTATAATCGAATAAAAGTTTATGAATCGAATCGAATCGACTGGTGGGAGCTTCACACAACGTTCTGGGCATGCTTTGAATTTCATTCTTCCCTTTTTTTCTGCTCTTATCTATCTCCTGGACATTTCATGGAATGTTCTCTCTTTCTCTTCCCTGCTTTGCTTCTCATGCTGCCTATATATGCTGATTTCTACTATTTGTACTGTTGCTTTTCATTTCTTCTCTTCTGCACAACTTTGTCCTTGGTTTCAATCCCAAGTTCCTTACCCTCTGCAAAAAACGTTCTACTACTTCTCATGTTGGTATCGAAACCAAATGCACCATTGAAGCTGTTGCAAGATAGTCATTGATTTGAGGGAGCGTAATATTTAGAACCGAGAGCACACACATCAGAGGGCGTTGGTGGTATAGTGGTGAGCATAGCTGCTTCCCAAGCAGTTGACCCGGGTTCGGTTCCCGGCCAACGCAGTAAAAATGCTTATATATTCTGCAAGCAGGATATATTTTAATGCAACATGTCACAAAATGGAAATTTCATGAACAGATTAATCAGCCATATATAAAAAAATAAACAAATACATAGGCAAACATCTCAATCGCACCTTCTGATACATTCATTGTCCTAATATATGATAAGTTTTATAAAGCAGAGTCACAACTCACATGTGCTGGTAATAAATATGTTACAGTGGGCAAACAATGGAAGGGCTGAGGCCGGACCAGACATTATAACGCCAACATCTCTATGTTAAAAAGCATTTCTAGGCAATATCTAGCCTCTGAAAAAAATATGCAAGATCCATGGATAAATCTGGCAAAAGTCCCTAACATTTTGTGCATACTTGTGCACTTACCAGAATGTAGCGCCACCTTGTAGCTGTCGAAGGTAATTGCTGCTCACAAAATGTTTTATCAGAAGGCAAGTTGAGAGGAATCCTAGAGGCAGATGTCCATGGAAAGAGCGGCTCACTGCAGCAGGAATGTTGGATGCTTCAAATTCGCAGAGTTTCCTGTCTAACGTCCACTCACGTCCCGAACGCACCCAAACGCTCAAAAGCCTCACACCGGGCAAGCCCTCACCGGGTAGATCTCTGGCTCCCAGGTAAAGCCAAATCCTGAGCATGCTAGTGCTAGGATCACAGAGAGAGAGAGAGAGGGTTCAAGACCTGCTGTCTTGATAAAGGTCTGAAACGGCTAGTGCCTAAGAGTGTCTGACTTTCAGTTATGACTGATTGTGAGAGGAGAAGATTAAGTTTTTCTGCACGTAGCATGCCTTGCAATATACTTAGGCAAATGAGGTGAGAGCCGGACCAATCCCACGCTACTCTGCTTAATGCTCCCTATCTGCATAAAAAGAACACTTTCACAATAGAGCAGAGTGGTGCAGCGGAAGCGTGCTGGGCCCATAACCCAGAGGTTGATGGATCGAAACCATCCTCTGCTAATTTTGCTTGATTTTCCTTCCAAGGACCAAGCTGTCATTTCAACGCTGCCAGCAAGGAAAAGCACAAGCTTGTGCCAGCGATGTGAGAAAAGACTTCTCAAATATCTGTGTCTGCTGAAATACAAGAGAGGGATCGTCAAAGGATCCACCCTGTACTTTGAAAGTAAAGACACACAATAATAAGCATAAATGACTGGTGGGACCTTCAAACACTTTTATGGGCAGGCTTTGAATTTCATTCTTCCCTTTTTGTTCTGCTCTTATCTATCTCCTGGGCATTTAATTGAATGTTCTGTATTTCTCTTCCCTGTTTTGCTTCCCATGCTGCCTCTATATATTCTTATCTATTATTTGTAATGCAGCTTTCCATTCTTCTCTTCTGCACAGCTTTGTCCTTGGTTTCAATCCCAGTTCCTTACCCTCTGCAAAAAACTTTCTATTGCTTTTCATGTTGGTATCTAAACCAAATGCACCATTGAAGCTGGTGCAAGATAGTCATTGAACTCAGGGTCCTAATGTTTAGAACCGAGAGCACACAGATCAGAGGGCGTTGGTGGTATAGTGGTGAGCATAGCTGCATTTCCAAGTAGTTGACCCGGGTTCGATTCCTAGCCAACGCAGTACAAATACTTATATATTCTGCAAGCAGGATATATTTTAACACAAAATGGAAATATAATGAACAGATTAATCAGCCGTTATATAAAAAATAAACAAATATGTAGGCAAGCATCTCAATCGCCCCTTCTACTATATTCATTGTCCTAATATATGATAAGTTTCATAAAGCAGGTTCACCACTCACATGTGCTGGTAAAAAATATTTACAGTGGGCAGACAATGAAAGGGCTGAGGCCCGACCACACATTATAACTCCAGCATCTCTATGTTAAAAACCATTTCCTAGGCAATATCTAGCCTCTGAAAACAATATGCAAGATCCATCGATACATCTGGCGAAAGTCGCCAACATTTTGTGCATACTTGTGCCCTCACCTGAATGTAGCACCACCTTATAGACATCGGAGGTAACTGCAGCTCAAAAAATGTTTCATCAGAGGGCAAGTTTAGAGGAATCCAAAAGGTAGATGTTCATGGAAAGAGCCTCTGACTGCAGCAGGAAGGTTGGATGCTTCAAATTTGCATAGTTTCCAGTCCAACGTCCTCTCATGTACCGAACGCTCCCAAATGCTCAAAAGCCTTACACCGGGCAAGCCCTCACCGGGTAGATCTCTGGCTCCCAGGTAAAGCCAAATCCTGAGCATGCTAGCACTAGGATCACAGAGAGAGAGAGAGGCAGAGAGCGTCGGAGAGCTGCTGTCTTGATAAAGGCCTGAAACGGCTAGTGCCTAAGAGGGTCTGGACTTTCAGTTATGACTGATTGTGAGAGGGGAAGATGAAGATTTTCTGCACCCAGCATGCCTTGCGATATAATTAGGCAAATGAGGTGAGAGCCCGACCAATCCCACTTCACTCCGCTGAATGCCTCCTCATCTGCATAAAGAGAACACTTTCACAACGGAGCAGAGTGGCACAGCGGTAGCGTGCTGGGCCCGTAACCCAGAGGTCGATGGATCGAAACCATCCTCTGCTAATTTTGCTTGATTTTCCTTCCAAGGACCAAGCTGTCATTTCCACGCTGCCAGCAAGGAAAAGCACAAGCTTGTGCCAGCTATGTGAGAAAAGACTTCTCAAATATCTGTGTCTGCTGAAATACAAGAGAGGGATCGTCAAAGGATCCACCCTGTACTTTGAAAGTAAAGACACACAATAATAAGCATAAATGACTGGTGGGACCTTCAAACACTTTTATGGGCAGGCTTTGAATTTCATTCTTCCCTTTTTGTTCTGCTCTTATCTATCTCCTGGGCATTTAATTGAATGTTCTGCATTTCTCTTCCCTGTTTTGCTTCCCTTGCTGCCTCTATATATTCTTATCTATTATTTGTAATGCAGCTTTCCATTCTTCTCTTCTGCACAGCTTTGTCCTTGGTTTCAATCCCAGTTCCTTACCCTCTGCAAAAAACTTTCTATTGCTTTTCATGACCCTGCTGCGGGACCACCGCCTTACAGGCAGGCGGTCCCAGTCCCCGCTACGATGGCGGGTGGACTCAGGTCCGCCCGCCATTGTAATGAGGCCCTAACAGTTGAAATAATAAAATATTGATATTTGGGTAAAAAACAGCCATTTGTGCTAACATTTTTGCCTGTAACTTCTTCTAAGTATAGCAATTTTTTTTAAAGCAATATACTGCTATGTCCTCTGGACGTCTATTATTGCTGGGATATATAAGACATGTAGGTTTACCAAGAATCAGAGGAACCCTGAGCCAGTAACTAAGCTGCATCCTGCAAGGGTTTTTCAATGTGTACAGGGTATATAACAAATAATTTGGTAAAATATAAAGAGTGAAAATATGTCTCAAGGAAACCTATTTATTTCCAAAATGGGAGAAAAATATATGGCCCTATTCACAAAAGTAGTCTGAGACAAACGCCTAACCTTACGGCTATTGGAATTCATAGAGATTATTTACGAATCATATCTTTACGTCCGGAGTCGGGCCGGAATCTCCGCACACAGGCTGTACTCTCCACACCTGGTGAGAGCGACCCTGAACCATCTGTGTCAGAGATGGGGAAGCCATCCAGGCAGCAAGACCCTGAGGTGGGGAGCGCAACAGGAGATGAAGGAGCTGATTCCCAGAAAGAGGGCGGCAGCCTGACAGACCAGCCTAGACCTCAGGAGGGCCACTCCGTACAGAGCATTCTTCAAGTGATCACCGCCTCCAGAGAGGTACTAGAAGCTAAGATAGACACGTAGGTGGCAGGCATGAGCATATTAAGAGCAGACCACTGCCGGCTGGTGGAACAAGTAATCTCATCAGAACATACAGTGGCAGAGATACCGCTGGCCCTAACTGCCATGACTGGATGCCTGACAGCTGTAAACGAAAAAATCGAACTTCTGGAGGCTTGCTCAGAATATGGCGAAAATAGATCACGCTGAAACAATATACAAATTGTAGGGCTCCAAAAGAAAATGGAGGGGAAAAGCATGCTGGAGTACCTGGAGAAACGGTTTCAGGAGGAAGTTGCACCAGAGGGGCTGTCTCTTCTCTTTGTCCTAGAGAGAGTGTACAGAGTCCTGGCACGCCCTCTGCTTCCGGGAGCTCCGCCACGACCGGTAGTGGCCAGATTACTATACTAAATGGACTGGGACTTTATATTACAGCGGGCCAGGATGCTTGACAAGTTAAAGGTTAAAAATAGTGCAGTCTGAATGTTCCCAGCCTTCTCCAGAGAAGTGCAGAGATGCTGATCTACATTTTGGGAGGTCAAAGTCAGACTCTGCCATATAGAAGTATTATATGCACTGCTTTTTCCAGCCCAGCTTGGAGTGGTGACAGGCGAGGGCACTCTGTTCTTTAAGACCCCTGAGGAGGTGTGGGGGTGGATTGAGCAGCAGCCACAGCAGAACCCGGGTGGGAAATCCCACGGATCCTAACACCGGAGAATAGCAACGATCCTTTAAAAGCAGCATAGCAGCCCATCCAGGATAGAGGTAAGCTGGAGCGACGCCAAGTTGTAGAAGTTGTGGCTTCCCTGAACAGTGGGAGGCGAGCCCCCAGGCCAAAGCTGGCAACGATGAAGGACTGTGGAGCCTGGACTCAGACAGCAGGCATAGCTCCAGCAGAGCCTAAGAAGCTAAACTGCAGAGAGTGACTCCAGTGATATCAGATGAGATAATTTAAAGGCTTTCCTTTACTACTGTCAATGTCTGAAGATGTATGAAAGATGCTATGCTTGAACAACACAATGTTTAGGGTTGGACTCACATGAGATGATCCAGGAGGATGCTTGACACCCTGTGAGACGAATGATAGGTGGGGAACAGACCGAGGAAGATCGCATGATGCTACTTCAACCCTTTACTTTTCTCTACTTTTGAACTACCCATGAGTTCTGCAAGTGCTTGTTGTAGGATATTTTGATGGTTTGGATGAGAGGAAGTTGCCTACGTGTACTGGGGTGTGAGAGTTGGGGTATATGTACAATGTTATTTGAATGGGGGTATTAGGTCAATACTGTAATGATGTGGGGGCCCTAGGCCCACATCGCTAATAATGCATGGACTCAGACACAGGTTAGATGGTTAACTCACTGTCCCTGAGAATGTGCGCTCAGCCCCTTTTATTTGCAGGGTCATCTGACTGATGACGCCTGTGTTGGGTGGGTGTTCAGTGTGTGACAAACATGCTGAACACTAGAACATATCTCTACGATACTACATCCCTCCCAAACTTTAGTGAAGGTCCAAACAAAATGAAGTCCGAACCTGCGGCAGAAAATCACAAAAGTGCAAAACAAACATAACTCGACGTGGACGACTTCCACATGTCTCTTCACTGCTGGTCATCTGCCGGCGAGGGTGTCCTTACAGCCGGGACCATTAGTTTTCCTTGGCACCATGTTCTGGTGCACTGTGGACGTGCTCCTTTGTGTACTTGCACCGTGGAATTTTGCTTTCAAATTCCTTTCTTCCGACACAGTAGTTGGTGAAAAGATGCAGATGGAATGATGTTGGACCATTGGTGTTCTGCTCTCCACTGTATACTCCTGGTTGAGGTGTTTTCTCCAACTGGTGGCGGTCTCTGACAGGGTCTGCAGTTGCAGGGTATCACTCTCACCGATACCCCTCTCTCATGGGTGTCCCCTCTCATGACGCGGAGGCCCTTTGCTGCCAGGCTTCCACTGGACCGGTGGGCTGCCGCCTTGTCGCTCCAAGCGCATTGGAGGAATCGATACGGGTCCCTTCTCAGTGTCTGAAGCTCCACCCGAAAAGGGTGTTGTTGGCACTTGTTCTGTCGCATGCTACCGTTGTTCTCCCTGGATCTTCAGAGCAAGCTTCTACGGTCCATCTCTCGTTTCGGGATCCGCTGCCACCGGTGTCCCTGAGGCCTCTGCCCCTGGATATTCATGGTTCTGTGTCCGTTCCATCCCAAAGGTAGTTGTTACCAACGGACCGGCCTGCTCGCTTCTGTCGTTCCCGGGTGATCTTCGGGTTGCACGTAGATGTGTGCTCCCAGTGGTGCTGTTGTTTTCCAGGTGCTGTGTCTGGATGTCCATGCATCTCTTCTTTCCCCATCGGGTGTTCCTCTTCTGGTGTGTGTTGTGGTGTTCCGTCACACACCCTTCTGTGCTCTTCTCTTTTCCCCTTCGGGTGTTCTCCTTCTGGTGTGTGTTGTGTCATACTGTCATGCACACCTCTTTGCTCTTCTCCTTTCCTCTATTCCTCCTTCGTCGTGTTGTTGTGCCACTCAGGATTGGTCTTCTCATCCTTTCTTCGTGACGCGGTCTGGTCTTCTATCTGGTTGGTCTTCCCTCACCAGGCATCACTGTGTAGCGTACATTCTACCCAGGTCTCCCTGGTCTTGTCCTCTCCAAGGACACAGTCTTCATATCCATCTGTAACTGGACCTGTCGTCACGACCTTCTCTCGCTTGATTCCTTGTTACTTTTTGTTGGTTCCATTAGACTTGTCTTCAGTCGTCCTCCTGGACATCTCCTCCATTTTCCTCTTTCACAGATGTCTTCTCTGTTCTGTTTGTCAGATGTCTTTGTCTGGTCTCTTCGCTCGCTGACTTTTTGCTGGTCAGCATACTTCCTCCTTCTTGCGACCAGCAGGGTGGTCGGCTTCTTCTGTCTTGCGACCAACGGGGTAGTCGGCTTCGTCTGTCTTGCGACCATCTGGTTGATCGGATTCTTTGTGCGACCATCTGGTTGATCGGCTTCTTCTTCCTGTGAGACCAACTGGGCGGTCGGCTTCTTCCTCCATGCTCCCAGACTGGGCTTCATCCGGTGAGTCTTCATTCTTCTGGTTGTCTGCGCAGCCCCTCCTTCTTTCCCATCGCAGTTTGCTTGCTTTGGCGCGCTTCCAGAGGCGCTCCGGTTGCTTCAGTGACTTGCTTCTTTGGGCTACTGCCTTGGCTTCTGCCCAGTGTCTGCGTAGTGCTTTACCGTCGTCTGCACTGCTGCGCATTTGCTTCATGCGCCTTCGCACTTTCCTGTTGCCGAGTTCTGAAGCCACCGTCGGTCCGTGTTGTGGTGTTCCTGTCTTCGCCATCCTGCTGCAGCGATAGCCTGTGGCCACGAGGCTTCGCTGCACTCTCTCCCGGTGTGGCTTGAGTGCATCTGGAGGGTTGCGTCACCGCTCCGTCGACCTCCTCCTCGTCACTCCCTTTGGCGCCTTGATGGCTGCGCTCTCTGTTTGCTTTTCTTGGGTGCACTTGCGCGTTCTCTCGAGTATTCTGTGGGGAGTTATCAATACTTGCTTTGTGTAGCGTACCCTGGTTCTGTGTGGAGTTCCTGCACTCTTGGCACGCTCCTGCACCTTGTCTCACTATCTTCAGAGGCTGTGAGATGGCCTGGCGCCACTCTGGCATAGCAGGTTACCTGCGCACTGTTCTGTGCACTTGGCGGTCCTCCCCGTGTTGCACTACTTATGTTCTGGCACGACCGTTGTCTTTCCCACTTCCATGCCTATGCGTTGCCTCGGGCACATCCACCATGAGGGATATTGTTGTTCTTCCCTGGGAAGTTCCTTGTCACCATATCCTTTTTGCTGTCAGATCACATGCACACTGTGCATTCATTGAGTACACCAAATCCCTTTCTGGCTGTGGGTACAGGCCTCTATAAGTCTCCTGCTGCTTTGTGGTGTCTCTCTCTTTTGTCATCACCCAGTTCTTGGCAGCTTTCATAATGGTTGGTTTAGGTTGCACACTGCTGACTTTTATTTGCTGTGGTCCTGTGCATAGCAATGCTGTCAGGCAAAACGCGATATTGCAAAAGGCCACTAGGTGGCACTGCAGGGTTAATTTATGGCGGTTGGGCTGTTTTTTTGTTTCTGTAACCTCGCTGGGTTCCGTGCTGCTTGTCTTTGTGTCCTGCCCTCCAAGGCGTCCTGGGGGCAGAGGAAATGGAGGGCAACTCGTGGCGGGTGCTGCCTCCCTTCCTAAACAATGGCCTCACCTTCCTGCTGCTGCTGGGACAGTCTTATAACTTCCGGTCCCTGCAGACCCCTCCCGCTCACTCCCTGCGGGGGTGGGGCACAAACGTCGGAGGCTGGTCCTCGTCGACCCTGCACCTCGTCGGAATCTCTCGCTCATCGGGACGTCGCGCCTCCTCAAGCTCACTCGGTAAGTCAAATTGTTATTTATTTAGTCCTGAGAGGGAGGGTGAATGCATGGTGGCACTGGTGTCCCTCTACTTGTGGCAATGTACCTTGGGCTCCCCTGGCCTCGCTGCAACACTTCTGCCGCACAGTACGCTTTGGGCAGAGTTCCCTCGTTCTGCTTCTCTGTGCACTTTTCGGTGCTCCTTGCCCACACAGTCTCTTGTTGCTATCCCCGCCCGAAGCAGCCTTTCAAACTCACATGCTGATTGGGGCCCAGGAGGGTCAGAAATGCCGCTGGGGCCTGCCTGCTCCGTCTTGGGTAGTCTTGGGTCCTGCAAGATGGCGTAGCGGGCCTCGGGGCAAGCTTTATTGCCCCTCCTGCATCTCGTCACTTCTTGGGCGCAGCGGCGAGCTATTCACGTTCTGCAGCTTTCCGCCCCTCACAGCATGTCTCCTCTTACATGGGCTGCGCAGGGGGTTGCTGGTGCCCCACCGATCGGCTGTATGCTGGACACTGCCTTCTCACTCTTCCACCCCGCAGCAGCTTCACATTTGCACGCTGAGCGGCGAGGAAGAGGTCACTACTGGCGAGCTGCGGTGGGCTCCGCTGGCCTTGCTTCACTGGGGCTTGCTCTAACCACGCTCGGCCTCGCATCCCAGGGCACGGGCTCACCTCCGGCTAACCGACCTCTGCCACGCGGGTGGGCTCCGCGTTGGTCACCTCACAGTGGTGGCACTCTGTCGCGGCCGACGCAGGTGGGCTCCGGTCGGTCCGCTCTTCTCTCCATGGGGGGGCTCACGCAGGCAAGTTCTTAGGGGACAGGGTAGGCTCCCGGTCACCTCGTGTCTTGATGCAGGCCCGGGGCTCAGCACATGCCCCGCGGGCCTCTCGGCAGCCAGCGCCGTTCCCAGGGGGTGCCCTCTAGGCAGGCAGCGCTCTCCCCCTTTTCCAGATTGTCAGCTGTGGCACGCGAGGGCACAGCTCCACCTTGTCGCCAATGTTATGATGTGGGGGCCCTAGGCCCACATCACTAATAATGCATGGACGCAGACACAGGTTAGATGGTTAACTCACTGGCCCTGAGCACGTGCGCTCAGCCCCTTTTATTTGCAGTGTCATCCGACTGATGACGCCTGTGGTGGGTGGGTGTTCAGTGTGTGACAGACATGCTGAACACTAGAACGTATCTCTACGATACTACAAATACTACTGGATTCTCCCAATGGGGCAGGCAGAGGTAGATTGTTCTAGTATTCTGCTCCAACTGAAGCTGATGTTCAGCAGTAGCGAGGTGACTGTTGAACTGATCAATGATTAAAATTGTGAACTATAAATTACTAACTTCAAATGTCAGAGGGATGCACTCAATGACAAAGCAATACAAGGTGTTCATCTAACCTGAATCGGCGAGGATACACATTGCACTTCTGAAAGAGACATATCTAATGGCAAAGGAGGGGGCAGCACTACACAAAGGCTGGCATACTTTACCACGTACTCAGCCTTTGTTTGGGAAACATTCATCTGGATTCGGGAGATTCACACAGGGGAGATGGGAGATCTTGAGGGAAGGTTTGTGGCAGTGACAGGCCAGCTAGAGGGCAAAGACATAGCTCTTATTAGCATATACGGCCCGTATGTGGACCAGAGTGGCTTTCTGCTCCCCCTATGGGTCACTCTGGTCACCTATCTCATGCAATGAACTGAAATTGGAGGAGACTTCAACTGTGTGACGGACCCTAGCACTGACCACTCCCATCCTCCTCTGGGAGATTCCTCCATAATCAGGACTACAAGGTGCTCTGCGGAGTGGCAGAGGCAGTGGGGACTTCCAGACTCCTGGGACCGACTATACCAGTTCCAAAAGGACCATTCCTTCTTCTCCAGGTTACATGAGCTTCATGTCCGGCTGTACATGTTTCTATTTACATGGACATGTAAGATATGTGGAGTTTTTGGCCTGCAACATCTCAGGGGTGACTGAAACCAGAGACCCTGGAGGATCAAATGTTCTGAAAGAATATCAGAACCCACCTCCAAAATCATTTTACAGACAACTACAGATCAGCCTCTTACCCATTAGTTGATGTTGGGATGCGGGGATTCAAAGCCTGCTGTTGCAGGAGATTATGTAGGCTGACAGAAACTGCAAGAGATTGAGAAAACTAGACAAGACACCCAGAGTCCCATCAGATCTATTGGATGCTAAAGAGACAGAGGCATGATTTGTCAAAAGACTGCATGGTTATGACCATAAGCAATATATGGTGAGAGCTCATGCAGAGCTAGATAGCATAGACTCATTACTGGCCTAGCTGGCTAATCCAGCGAAGCGAACCTAGCGAAGTGAGGCTTGACAATTGTCAAGCTCTCTTCAGACACCGATGATCTCTCATGCAAACAGGAGGAAATTAATACTCAATTCCTCCAATTATATACTGGCCTGTACACAAGTGTCACTCATTATGGGGAGGACGACTTACAAGCCTATTTGTAGAGTACAGTGGTGTGGCTCACTGGTTAGAGGCGGCAGACCCGGAAGCAGAGAACGGCCTGTGACCAGGGTTCAATTCTTGACGCGGCAGGGTCGTGGACCAGGGTCAAAATGGACTCGATAATTCTCGCCTCAGTGCCTACTCTAACCAGGGAACACACTCAGCAACTCTGGGCATTAAGCTTGCCTCATCTCTACAACGGCCCCCCACAGATGCCGGGGATGCCTGGTTTCACCTTGGAAATACCCAGAAAGGGACCATCTCCCAGGGAAAACCAGGACGGGTTCCCCAGCGGTCTTCAGCGTCAGGATACTCCATGAACGCTTTACAAGTACACCCACATTTACGTTTGACTTCCTTACCGATCACCGCCCTCTCCGCTGACAAAGCAGAAGACCTAGGGAGCCTAATCCTGGCTCAGGAGATATGGGTGGCAATAAAGAGACTGGCACGTCGGAAAATACCAGGGTCAGATGGCCTTCCAGCTAAATTTTATATGACATATGCAAGCAACTTTGCCCCAAGACTGGAGGCCCTTTATCACGGGGCACAAGACAGAGGTCGTCTCCCAGAGACCAAAAGAGAGGCGCATGTGGTTCTGATATTGAAGCCAGGAAACCTGGGCAAGATTGCAAGATTTATTGTCCGCTGTCAATGCTCAACCTTGACTACAAAATACTTAGAAATTTTTTAGCAGCCTGGCTGCTCCCCTTCATGCCCAAACTAGTCCACCCTGATCAAGCAAGGTTAATACCAGGCGCCTATCCGCTAGTGGCAGACTTGCAGTACGGGAGTTCAAGTCCTATTACTTAGCCACTCAATTGAGGGGTTCACCCAATGCATTGCAAGTAGACGGTCCCCGGGCGTAGTGGTGAGGCCATTTGTCCTGTAGCTCCACAGATTAACAGGTGCATTATTGAGGACGATGCCCCACCGTCGGAATTTAAGATAGCGGAGCGCTGCTGATATCTATGCCTGCAAAAAACGCGTTTGAGGGTCCACTACTCCCCAGCTATTCCATTCTGAATGATTTGCCACATGGGGGCCACTGGGAGGATCTGCTGTTATCGACAGAAGCGGGGGTTGAATAGGTGGGTGGTCTATTCCGTGATGGAGTACTACTTCCATTTGAGGACTTCAGGGAGGAGCTTGGCCTATCCTGAGGTTATTTCCTCCTGCATAGAGTAGTGACAGGAGCTCTTCAAGCACTTAGGAAGGCTGGGCTGTCAGACCCACAGCTTCAGAACACATATGATAAGAGCTGCAGGCACTTTTAGGGCAGTCTCTAGTTTCTTCAGAGCGATATGAAGCGATACATTTCTACCGTTAGAGACATTAAAGACTAAATGGAAGGAAGATCTGGGAACCCCATCCCGGAGAAGGACTGGAACAACATACTAGCAAGGGTACCCAAAGTTTCCAGGGACACGAGATTCAAACTAATCAACTACTTTTCATTCCACAGGGCATATATGACCCCAGACCACATTAACAGATATTTCCATACAGAGGATGCCGCCTGCGGGATGGTAGGGGTGAAGTTAAAACCCATGATGTAGGACTGCCTAAATTTAGTACCTTACTTTGAAGAAGTCACAGCAGTGGTAGCGCATACAATTTCCAGAGAGATCCGCTCCAAGATGGAACTCTGTCTACCCAATTTGTTCCCCCACACTACCAAGACGAAGGTCACAAGTAGATTCCAGGACCTAGCATGAATCCTTGCAAAACGTGAGATTACAAGAAACTGAAACTCCTCTAGAGGCCCTACAATATTGGGATGGAAAAGGTAAGTTGAGAAATGGGCAGGCTATGAAGGGGAGGTGTTGCTTAGGGAAGCTAGAAGAGGAATTGGCTCTCTAGAAATAGTGAGGGCGAAAAAAGCTTTGGTTCACTCTCTGAGAAACCCTGACGCAGACACTGAAGACTCCACTCCAGTGAGCTCAGCAGCCCAGACTCCCCCTCCGTCCTGAACACCGTGCCTGCCATTAGCAACGAGAAGATCCCTGTTAAGAGTGCACCCCTCTCTGCCTCCGAGGGCAGAGCCAAGATAATTGAAGTCATTGTCGAGATAACTACCAGCACTCATTACATTATTAAGCCAAATTCCATCTGACTCTGCGCGCGGGAAGGAGAGAGGGGAATTCGGTTCGTACACCTGTCCTGATGTGAATATTTTGTTGACATGGTAACATAGCCGCTGTGATAGCGGAAACGTGTATGGCTTACTGCTGTATTATTGACTTAAACCTGCTATAAACTGTGTTTAAAAAAATGAGGCCCGAGAGGAATTAGGAGGTCTGCGAAATTATCACGGATCTGCCATGTTTCCCCGTGGAGATTTTGGCTTCTTCAAGAAAAAAATGCCGATAAATGTAGGACTTACCCGGGGAATAAGGCTCTAAATTACCAATACCCTCGGTAATGCCACAAAGGAAGGCTCCTAATGAGGCACTTAACGTTTGCCTATGATCACATCATTAGATACAATTTGACTTCAAGTGGCAGTTATTTCTGCACACATATCTAACTGCAAAAAGCAAGTGACAGTATGTCCACAAACTGAGCCAGCATTTGTGGAAAAAACGGATAAAATCGGTGCAGTAACAGAGATTTCAGCTGGTTATTTCCCGTTTTAAACCTCTGAATGAACTGGTAATGGTGCTTTAATAGCGTATGGTACCTCTAATACAATGTGCAGGGTTACTATGACTTATTATCAGGCAGTTTGTAAATGGGGGTCTTGTATAACTTCTCAATTTCATACGTAAGTCTTGGTGGGAGGGCTAAAGATCAGAAGAGTTAAAATTCTAAAAGCATTATCCTTTTTATTACAAAACCAAGTGTAAAAACGAAAATGTATTATTTCTCTTTATAAATGAGAGATATAGATGCCCCAAACTCATACTTACTATCAATTTATATCATCGCACGGTGAGTGGTAGTATTTTAAAATTTGTGTAGGTTATGTGTCATTTTAAGTGCCAGGCACCACACATTATCCTTGCATAAATTACGCTGCAGCAGTTAATTGTTTGTCATTGGAGGATTTAGCTACTGGAACTGTTATTCTGTATTCAGCTCTGTGACAAGTGCGTGTCTAACCCTGTGCAATGTAACTAAATCGTTTGCTAAGAAAGAATGACTATCCTTGGGCGCTCTCTGATGGACAACTTGAATAATTACAACCGGAAACAAAAATGTGCGACACTGGTCAACAGTATTTAGAATTAATTATCCCAGTCAAGCTAAATAAACCACCGCTCTAACAAAGTATCCCAGCCACAGAAAGTTGTTTTTAGTGTTCAGTCATTTGTATTGAAGTTTAAGGAAGTTTAAGTTTAGAATGTTGTTTTCTGAACAGATTTTGATGAGTTTGAGGAATATACCAATATTAATTAGATGCAGTAATGCTGCTATATCCTGGTAGTTATATTTAAGGTGGGTGCCAACTCCTTCGCCATGCCCCCCTCCCGCTCCCCCACACCTAAGAGCGAGAAAAATAAAATGACAATAAAACCATTTTATTATTATTTTATTTTGCACGCTTGAGCCAGCAAGCCAAGTCTGGGCGTGAAGAGAGCATGGGGAGCAATGACGAGAGCAGGGGGAGACTGTAATCCATAGATTGCTATCCTCCCACGCTATCCCTCCCCTTCCCCATGTCACCGCCCTGCAGGTACACCTACTACCGGCCGCGGCAGGCAGAGTGCACCGGCCCCTGGGGAATCGGAGTCTGACCAAAGCAGAAGAACATCAGACGGAAGCTAACAGCGGCAGGTAAGTGCTTCTTTTTTGAGGGGAGGGAGAGGTGGGGTTTGCTATTTAAACCCTTACCCCATCAACCGCCCCACCACCCGTTACAGTATCCTGCCAGCTGGAGCGCATCGCCAGCCTACATGGAATGTCACTCTATGATGATTTTTTCCTGTTTAAACTAGTAATATGGAGAAAGGGTAGGAAGTGTCACTCTTGTTCTCTACCCTGCAAAACAATATTACTATTGCTATGCGGGTAGAGGTGGGCGAGCCACAGAAAACTCGAGCCCACCAAAAGTCTCTTTTCTTTATTATCACATATAATAACACCTTCTAATATTGGAGTTCCGACTACCCGTTGTACAAAACTATCACTTTTAATAAGTACTTCTGCTGACTGCATACGTTGCGGGAACTGTCATCTGCTGCCTGCACTCGCCGCAGGGGGAGTTCATTGCCCAGAACCCTTTGTTGAAGGGGAGGAGCCGCCAGGCGCATAAACGCGCGCACCGCCAGCGTGACACGGGAACTGACTTCTGCTGCCTGCATACGCTGCTGGAACTGTCATCTGCTGCCTGCACTCGCCGCGGGGGAACTTCATTGCCCAGAACCTTTTGTTGAAGGGGAGGAGCCGCCAGGCGCATAAACGCGTGCACCGCCACCGGCGACGCGGGACGCGCCCGGGCAAAGCCCAGGCCAAGGGCGGGCCCGTCCTTGCCCATCTAATCCCGGACAAGGCTGGGCTGGGCCACCCCCGACAATTTTGGAGTAGTAGAGCAGCCTGATATTCTTGCCACATCGGTGAAACTTTGTGACAGTAAAGAATTGTTACCGTTAAAGGACCTTATTATTGTATTAACTATAATCAAAAACATCCTTTTTAAAAAAAAAAAAAAAAAATTAAATGAGATACTATCTATGGACTCCCCAGGCAAAGATAGTGATCCAGAGGAAGAGATTATAACTCTGTATTATCTGAAAACACAGATGTAATATCAGTGCCAGAATCCAGGAGGGAGGACATAGCGAACAGAAGCTTTCCCAATATACCAACATTGGATACTCAGGCTTATACATATATTACTGATACACGTAGACTTGTGTTAGACCTGACTACCAAATTAAATATTGTTGAGGGAGAGGTGAGAGTGAATAAAAAAATGATTGAAACACTTACTTACAACCTGCACTTAAGTGAAAAGGTTGCAGCTGCTCCACCTGGATTTAGCTGACCCATAGACAATAGGATGAACGTTCATTACGCTAGAGATGACATCCCTAAGAAGCAAACTGTGGAAAAACTAAATCCCCCATAAGCTTATATAGGTGACCAGTGTACTAACAAAAATAACATTGATGGTCCCCAACTGCACAAGGGACACCCGGTGACTAGCCGGCAGGAATATTATAGGGCTCGTAGACCCCAACCATCCCCTCCCCACACATTAAGATACTTAGATAGACAACCCCGATTAGGATGCAATAGGGGGATAGGGGCGGTGGGAATGGCATGAGAGATATAGTATGGCAAGGTGACCAATGTAGGGGTTACCACCAGGGGGTAATTGGGGGTACTACATCTTATAATGTTTTTCTTACAAACGTCCCTAGACTAAAACTAGGCACCAGGGAGGACGAGGACTCCCTGGTTAATAAGGCCATACATTGGATAAAAACTAAAAGACAATCAGCCTGATTCATGAAGGAGAAGCAGAATCTGGCCCTTTGCGAGCGCATTTTTTGCATTTGGGATTCATCATCCCAAATGCAAAAATCGGTAATAGCGAATTCGCAAATGTGCGAGGAATTACATTTAAGGAATCTCTATTTGAGATTCCTTAAATGCAATTCATCATCCATTTTAAAATTGCGAAATCGCAATTTCGGGCCGCTATTTACCGCGAGGTCAAACCTCGTGGTAAATAGCGAAAACGTAGAAAAATGCTTTTAAAAGCATTTTTCAAAGTTGCATGTTGCACACACACATGTCCTTTGGACATGTGTGTGCGCAACACATGTTTAAATTTGCATTTAAGGGGTGCTACAGGGTGTCCTTTGGACACCCCTGGCACCCTTAAAATCGCTATCTTATGTGCGATTAGCTAATTGCTAATCGCAAATAAGGAATACTCCCCATTCATTTCTATGGGCCTAAGGCCAATAGGAATGAATGGGGAGTTATTCCTTATTTGCGATTAGCAATTTGCTAATCGCAAATAAGGAATGTGCAGGAATCGCAATTCTTTTTGCGATTCCTACATGAATCCCGTTTTGCGAGTCTGTAATATCGATTCCTTATGAATCGCTATTATAGACTTGCAAAACGGGTCTTTGATGAATCAGGCTGTTAGTCCCTACAGCCCCTTCTTTTTAAACTTGCATCAACCAATCACGTCTAATTTCAATCATCCTATTAGCCAATCATCTCCACGATCCAGGACAAGGCTAACTTCCCCTCTGTAGACGTGCTTCCTTTCCAGTCCGTTATCGTTAAATCCCCTTAATGCGCATGCGTGGCTATTTAGCGTGTAGTAGTGTCAACTTGTACGGTTCCCTATCTGGTCCGCCTGCTCAAAAACGAGCTGTCGAGTGTAGCCTCATTTCCTTAAAAATCCTTATTGCTCCTAAATTCATTGCTCCCCAATCATAGAGTGCGTAGAGCTTTCTCTGATCTAAATAATTGCCAAAGGGAAAGCAAACTTTTTCCGTTCAAAAAACTCTTGCATAGGTCCCAACCTTGGCCATTCAGGTGAAAGTACACAAACTACGACCAATCAGGATTTTTCTAACGACCCCCATATGAATGCGCCTCTTCCAAATCCTGTTCTATACTCTTGTAGTGTGTCAAGCAAAGCAAAGTGTTACGCGAGTCCTGCCAAATCAAATTGTATGAAACGGCCTATGCTATGTGAATACTTCGCACTATCCATCCTGCACCTCATCTCTGCCCCATTCCACACTTTAATACTGAATAAATTCCTCGCACTAATTGCGATCACCTTAATGTACGCTATATCATCTCTTACATTTTGTTACTCCGCCGATTCACTAAACATCCTATTAAGCCTCATTATGTAGCCGATCAAGAAAGATCCATATAACCCAACTAAATTCCTTGCGCTACGGATCTCCATGTTTATCTGACTCCATTCCACTTGTTCCCGGTCGACTCTAGCCTTACAACGTGGCCGCATCATCCTCCAATCTGTCATGTCGCTATGCCTGACCTCTGTCCCGAGACAGAGCAGGCGAGTAGGAAGGGGCGGGACAGGAAACAGGAACCGGAACAACAAATAGTCTGTAAGCCAGTTGAGGTCTGGCAGGGAATAAAGAAAGGTGCATACATGCCAGCTCCGACTCCTGTGTCTGATTTGCAAAGGGCAGATATTACAATGGCGACGAGGGTGGGATGGATACGCTCCCACAAGTAAAGTCACGCAGCCCAGCCATCTACACCTGGCCCGACCAGCGAGTCTGCAGTCTATCCCACCGGCAGCGCAGGAAGAGCGCGAAACGAAGACCGGCGTCGGGAACTGCCAAGAGCAAGTCTGTCAGAAGATACAGCGCCGCTTGCTCAGGAACAGCGGCGCAGGCAAGAAGCTCGTGCTCCGCCGTACTGACAATCAAGAGGGAGCCCCAGACACCGAGCAGCGCCGCAGTGGATGTGAGAGACCCGTCCACCCGCGGAGACGCGAAGAACCCGATGAAGGCAGGGGTGAGTCCCGCTCAAATAACAGAGAGAGAAAGAGAGCGTGACAGTGGCAGCCGATCGGAGTGCAAGCAAGCAAGTGGTTAGAGAGCAGCCAAGGCCCGAAAATACGGCGTCCCACACGGCGGCCATCTTGAGGTCAGGCGCTGGCCATTGGATAACCCACGATCCGAACACGGCGGCCATCTTGAAGTCAGGCGCCCTTCACCATAATTTACAAACTGTAATAGTAAAAAGAGCGGGAAAACTCCCATTCAGCCGAATCAAGTCCCTGCAACAATAAAAGAGCGGGAAGGCTCATATTCAGCCAAACCAAGCCACTGAGGCCCCCGAATGTCTGACACTGAACCCAACAGCACTTCTGGGGGAAACGTCGCAGCAGGTCCAGCAACACAAGCCAACGCAGCCATGATGCCTCACGCGCCCATGGGGGCACCCTTTATGCGACAGCCACAGCCGCTGGCGCTGACGCCAGGCAACAGCATGGGCCCTGCGTGGAAAAGCTGGAGCGAAGACTTCGAGGACTACATGGTTGGGTCCTTGGTACAAGACCCCAAACAAAAACTCGTAGACTTAAGAAACCTAATAGGCCAAGAAATAGCACAGATCATCAAAGAACTGCCAAATGCGGCGACTGCTACATATGAGGAGGTAAAAGGTGCCCTCGACAGACGATTCCTCCACAAGTGCAACGTGGATTACGAACGGTACACGTTCAATTTGGCCACCCAAGAAAAGGAAGAGTGCATGAGTGACTTCATCATGCGTATCAAAAGGATGGCACGTCACTGCGAGTTTGACAATTTCAAGACAGAGGACGCACTGCGACTCCGCATTATTGATGGATGCCAATCCGAATCACTACTTCGGCGACTCCTGAAGAAACAATACACCCTGGTAGAAATCGAGGAACTAACAAGAATCAACGACCAGGCAGTAGAACATGCTAAACGGATGGAAACTCACAAGCCCGACCGGAAAGAACACGCTCTCCGGATGCAGGCACACAAAGTCACCAGACCCGCGACAAACTCCCACAGATCGAGTAAGCCAACTCACACCTCTCGAAGAACACCCTCCAGACGAGAATCACGACACAACAAGTCCGTCAAATCAGCACCCGCATGCTACAGGTGTGGACAAGACTACCCGCACTCAGGGCATTGTCCAGCAATTGGTCAGCGATATCACCGCTGTGGAAGGGACAATCACTTCGAGATAGCGTGCCAGGCCAAAGAGTCAACGCGCAGGTCATCAATCTCTCGGCATGGCACACGACACCACGCACGTGCCATAAAGGGGAGAGAAGGACGCTCATCCAGCTCGTCGAAATCCAGCAATCGATCAAGAAGCCCATATCAATCACGAGGCCGATCCACGAGCACCAACTGCTCCCGACACCAAACAGTAGATTCATATCGGTCACGCAGACCCACGTCCAGTGAATCATCATCACACACGCCTGTGTCACAAGACAGTGACGAATACATCTGCATGGTATCAGATCCCGACCGCTTGAAACGATACCCTAAACTAGACATCATGATAGGAGACCACCCAGCAAAGTTTGTCCTGGACTCAGGAGCATCACTGAACTACATCTGCGCACTTGAATACTACAACATGAAACAACGACCCAAACTAGAGCCAGCAGCGGTTCGCATCTTCACATGGATGTCACTAAAACCTCTACCGTGCCTGGGTCGCTTTCACACAACTCTTGCATTTAAAGACAGAAAAATCCCGGCCTACATCCATGTAGTAGAAGGACCAGATGTAGCTGATTGTCTGCTCAGCGTACCGACAGCAGAAAGACTAAAACTAGTGGAACTCCTCTATATGACCGAAGATGCCCCTGACATCGTGGCAAAATTCCCGAACCTCTTCAAGGGCCTGGGGAAACTGAATCACTTCAAGGTGAAACTGCACATTGACGAACGTGTAACACCCATCGCTCAACACCACAGGAAGGTGCCCTTCCACTTACAGCAAGCCGTCGACGATGAGCTCCAAGATCTTCTACAAACGGATATCATTGAGCGCACTTCAGGACCCACCCCATGGGTATCACCGGACGTGGTTGTCCCTAAAAAGGGGCAAGACAACAAGGTCAGGCTGTGTGTGGACATGCGCGCACCCAACACCGCCATCGAGCGAGAGCGCCACCCGGGCCCCCACATAAGTGATATGATCACGAGACTCAACGGCGCCACCATGTTCTCCAAACTCGACCTTAATAAAGGTTACCACCAGTTGGAGCTTCATGACAAGTCGAGATATATCACGACATTCACCACACACCAAGGCCTTTTCCGTTAGAAGCGTCTGAACTTTGGCATTTCATCGGGCGCCGAAATTTTCCAGGAGGCAATCCGGCGAGTCATACAAGGAATTCCCAATGCATTCAATTATAGTGACGACTTGTTAGTCTTCGGAAAAGATCAAACTGAGCATGACACCGCTCTGGACAGGGTATGTCACGCTCTGCTGAATGCCAACCTGACACTTAATGCCAACAAATGTGAGTTTCACAAGGACACCCTGAAATTCTATGGACACATTTTCTCCAGGGAGGGGATGAAGCCTGACCCGGAAAAGGTAGCCGCACTTGCCGACACCCCGACACCCCGGGATGTGAGTGATCTCCACTCGTTCCTTGGGATGGTGAGCTAATGCGCGCGCTACATCCACGACTACGCTACAATCAGCTACCCGTTACGAGAACTCACACGTCAGGGCCGGCCCTTCGAATGGTCCGATGCATGCGAACAGGTATTCACTGTAATCAAACAGGCTGTTGGCTCAGCCATCAATCTCGCTTATTTCGACACCAAAAAAAGGACAGAAATCACAGTTAACGCCAGTCCGGTGGGTCTGGGCGCTATCCTGGCTCAATACTGCAAGGACTCTGACCAGCGTCATATCATCGCGTATGCGAGCCGCAGCCTCACGGACACTGAAAAAGCGTACTCTCAGCCGGAGAAGGAAAGCCTGGCTGTGGTGTGGGCGTGCGAACACTTCCACCTGTTCGTGTATGGCAAGCATTTTACAATCATCACGGACCACCAGGCGCTCATCACAATCTTCGGAAACCCCAACGCCAAGATGCCGCCGCGCATCGAACGATGGGGACTACGTCTCCAGGACTACATATACACCATCGTCCACAAGCCAGGGAAAGCTGAAAATCCAGCTGACTATATGTCTCGACATCCTCTGATCGTTGCAAAAGCTGCCCATTCCCTAGCCGATGACTACATCCACTTTGTCATCGATGCAGCTTGCCCTCCTACAGTCCCTCTGGAAGCCATTCCAGAGGCATCGGCACATGACCCGCTCGTGCAAGCCGTCATGATCCGCATCCGCACGAACTCCTGGCGACACGTGAAAAACACGCCTCAGGACTCGGAACAACACCTCCGTGACCTTACAGCCTTCCAACCCGTACACGATGAACTCTCCATCAGTGACAATGGACTTCTTTTGAGAGGGGGGAGGATTGTAATTCCGCACAAGCTATGCCAAGGGGTCATCAACCTGGCCCACGAAGGCCATAGAGGCATAAACGCCACAAAGAAACCTTGTGAGAACCCGTCTGGTTCCCCACGCTAGATCAGATGGTAGAGTCAACTTTAAAAGACTGCATGACATGTCAGCTGGTAAGTCGCGAGGAACCACCCGCCCCGCTCCAAATGTCAGAACTGCCAGACGGGGTGTGGCAACAAGTCGCGGTCGACTTCTTTGGACCACTACAATCAGGACAATATATCATAGTCGTCATGGACGAGTATTCACGGTTCCCATTTGCACACATGGTGCCATCCACTAGAGCAACGGCAGTCATTCCAATACTGGACGAGATCTTCACAGCATGGGGCATTCCCCTATGAGTCAAATCTGACAACGGACCCCCATTCAACGGCCGTGAATTCACAGACTTCGCGGAACACCTCAACTTTAAACACCAAAAAATCACGCCACTATGGCCCCAGGCCAACGGCATGGTGGAACGCTTTATGGGGACACTTAAAAAGGTGATTCAACAAGCTGAGCTAACACACCGAGACATCCAGCAGACCTTGAATGAGGTACTGAGGGCATACCGGACCACCCCGCACAACACTACAAACCAGTGCCCGGCCACTGTAATGCTAGGGAGGGCGCCCGCACTCGACAACCCATGATGAGCAGCACACTTCAACCACGGACCATCAACGTTGATCATAACACCCTAGTTGAGATTGATCACGAGAAGAAACTCAAAATGAAAACATATGCTGATCTTCGCAGGCACGCCAAGGACGTCGACATTCAGGAAGGAGACTGGGTGATAGTCCGGAGCGACCGGCGAGCAAAAGCGGACAGCCGATATCTTGACCATCCTCTACAAGTTAGCAAAAGAAAAGGAACCATGATCACGGCAAAGGCTGACCACAAGCAGATAACAAGAAATATATCGTACTTCAAGAAATGCAATCCCCGCAACCATCGTGGAGCCTCCTCAAGTCAAACTTCAAGTGACTCAGCAAGCCACAGCGACAGTGGCGACCAAGATCATCACAGCCCTCTGAGAATCATCAGTGACGCAAGTCATCACGTCCAAACACCAGAACGAGAAAGCCGTCCGAGGCGCCAGATAAGAAAACCCAGACGACTCATTGAGGAAATGTGAAAGACGGTGAGACTTTGTACAAAAGGGGGAGATGTCATGTCGCTATGCCTGACCTCTGTCACGAGACAGAGCAGGCGAGTAGGAAGGGGCAGGACAGGAAACAGGAACCGGAACAACAAATAGTCTGTAAGCCAGTTGAGGTCTGGCAGGGAATAAAGAAAGGTGCATACATGCCAGCTCCGACTCCTGTGTCTGATTTGCAAAGGGCAGATATGACACAATCAAACTCAGTGAAACAGCCCTAGGGTCAATGAGGGTATCTCCTCAGTTCCTATTCAGTGAAATCAGGGTTTCCCAACTAAAAAACGTCAACACCAGTTTAAACCCGAAAATGATATTAAAAAAACGTGCTAATCCGTACCTGTTCCTGCTCTCAGCCACATTACTTTCCGATGACCATTTTCACAGGTACAGCTTATGCTACTACTCCTCTGTCTACCGATACCAGGGCCAATCAGACACCTCATCGGTACCTATTCACAAATTTATTATGTTTCTCAACCAAGAAGCGCATGAACATTCATTCAAAATAGAAAAAGGAACGATTAAAAAGCCTTACTAGAATGGGGTAGGTATCTAGGAAGGATGGAGATGACAAGCTCATGGTGGCATTAAGGAATAGTAGATATGATTTCAGGCGTGGTGATGATGATGTACAAGACACACATATATACGGACAAGTAAGGCTTTTTAATCGTTCCTTTTTCTATTTTGAATGAATGGTTGAGAAACAAAGTACATTTGTGATAATATCCAAACAGAATGGGTACTTCGCAACAAAAACACACTATAAACCAACAGCCAGGAACTACCTGCTGGAGTTCACTAGTTTTCATCCGAGAGCTTTGCGAGAGAATCTCCCTTATGGATAATTCCTCCGGCTAAGGAGAAACTGTACCCAACTTGAAGACTTTCGGGATCAATCCAATGATCTAACCAAAAAACGGCAAAACCGGGGCCTATCCTGGAAGTGTCCTGACAAAAGGTTATAAAAGAGCAAGGAACCAACCAAGGGAAGCACTACTTGAGGAGACTCCTAAGGTACAGAGTGAAATTCCTTTGACATGTGTCACGACCTATAGCTCAGCATCTAACCCCGTGAAAAAACCATCCAGAAATACTGGTGCATTATCAACAGCAATAAAAGAAGCTGGGAGAAACCGTTGTTCTCTTTCAAACGAGGGCCTAGTTTACGAGACACTCTGGTCAATACGCTCCCCAGAGAGACTGCATCAAGAGGACCTCCATCTGTAAGGACTTTTGGGGCTACCGAAAGTAACTGGTCATTACCCTTGCTCAAATTGCAGTATTTGTCACTTTATGGCACACACAAAAACTTTGAACCTTGAACAGAACAAAGTGTGGACCTAGAGAACACATACTAACTGTAACTCCACAAATGTGGTGTATTTGATAACCTGCCCCTGTGGGCTGCGCTATGTTGGTATGACAACACGTAAAGTGAAGTTGAGAATAGGCGAACATCGTAGCAACATCAGATGTGGTCGCATTACTACCAAACTAAGCAAGCACTTCTTATAGAATAACCACACCACCAATGTTATGCGGTGGACAGTTATTGAACAGGTGGACACCAAAAAGAATACTCCGAAAATTTGTTTGAGAAAGAGCAAAGGTGGGTGTACCGCCTTGGCACAAGCCTGCATGGCCTTAATGACAATATTCCCTGGGCCTCTGTGCTACACAACTAATGCCCCGATAGTTGCTTGCTTTTTATGTCTACTACCCACACCAAACTTGTTTTTTTCATTCCTCCATACTTTTGTGTTGTTTCACTCTATGAAGCCTGACATGCGTCACTCTCTGTGCAACTCCCTCGATTTTTTTGAACAAGGGTTATCCCACACCCCTTTGGAACTGGACAGCAGTCTGAAGTCTCATACTGCTTTTTCAAAATATTGGTTGCCATTGATTCCCTGAGCGTTCCTTTTTGATTAAACATCCTTTTTGATTAAACATTTTGCCCCTATCTCCCAGGCATGCATCTCAATTCTTGTAGATATGGATCGCGCTTTATCTTTGTAGCACCTTCTCCCTTCAAATAATACGAACGAGGGTGAATGTTTACCTTTACTACTTTGGATCTGGATAGCAGTCTGGAGGCTCAAATTTGCTTTTTCAACAAATGGTTCAACATATGGTTCTGCTTTACTCATTTAGCGCTCCTATTTGGTTAAGCACTCTGCCCCCAGCTCCCAGGCACGTATAGTGTTTCGATCGCGCTTTATCTTTTATCGCTTTCTGCATTTCTACTAGATTGTCATACTAGTCTGTATTCTGTTTCTTTGTTTCAGTTTTTACTTTTCACTTTTTATTGTCCCACGCATGAGACATTCTTCCTCCATTGGGGTTGCTATTCCAACACGCTAGTCACAGGCTTGAGGAGTATCGCCTTAGCAACCAGGTCCCCGAGCTGTCTAGCAGACTCTAACTAGCGAGGCTCACGACCTCTCTCCATTCCGGTCCTCAATCAGGAGTTTGTTAAAGCGCGACTACTCACCCGTAAGGGTCTCAAGGCACTAGGGGTGGGAGGGGGGGGGGGGTGCAGGTTCCATTCCATCAAGGAGGGGGTCTGTTGAAGAGGTCCTCGATTGTCTCGCATACAGTCACAAGGCTGCGTCCTCCACCAATCAGTGGTAGGGACGCATGTTGACGCTAACCACGCCTAGTATTCGCGCAAGATGGGGGCCGCATCATTTCAGCCTTCTTGTCTTTATTTACCCCGAACACCATGAGCACGCAATTCTTCGGGGTCTGGCATTTGAGGGCTAAAGCAGGTACCTAGCGGGTGCCTAGCATACAGGGTGTGAGTACGGCAAACATGAGATAAGTACCTTATTTTTATTGTTTATGACCCATCGGTCAATCCTGTTATTTTCTTCATTTACAGGGTGTGCCATTTCGCTACCACCCCCTCCCGAGACCCATGGTGCTCTAAGTGTTAGCACTTTCTGTAAGGACGCCTTTTACATTTTTTCTTTGTTCTTTTGCCCAAAAGCACTAGGCAGCTCAGCTAACCGTTCTCCATTTGTAACACGTGATAGATTTAGGCAATAGATGGGCATATCAGTCACCTTTTTACCCGTTTCTTTTTACCATAATCAGTTAATCACGCTATTAAGCTTGTGAGGGACGCTTGTCCTAACAGCTTCACAGGGTTATTGCTAATCCTGTATGTGCACGAGTTTACTCATTATTTCACTTGTGAATTCGATATGGCTATAAGCACACCCCAAGAGCACCCAAGTATGTAGTTGTTTTTAACCTTGTGACATCGGACGTTGATATATGTAATTCTCCTTGTTTTTTTGTGCCTTGTCTGTTGTTTGTCATTGTCTGTGTTTCACAGAATAAACTCGGTTCCACTCCAATGTGACGGAATCTTGATATAGTGTTTTTTACAATACAATCTCTTTTAATACTTGTAACCCCAGGCTAGGGTGGGCCTTAGCGCGCCCATACCACCGAGGTTCATCACTAAATTTCATCACATTTTATTTCACTGGTCCTGACGAATGCCTGATATACCATTATCAAATAGGCAGCAACATGTTGACCACACATTAGGATAAATAGGGACTTTTAATTTTGGTCCTTTATCCCACACTTTTGTTTTTATTTATGTCCAATTGGCAAAACTAATAAATGTCTTTTTTGACACAATTGGGACATTTTTAAATCACTTAATTCACACTTCACGCACAACAAAAAAGCAGCTCCTCAGTAACCTGGCGTTGCAGCACACTATTGTGCCATTCGACCACTCCTGGTGGGGCCCGATGATGATGATGATGAAAAATGTCACCAACTAGGTTGGTGAGTGAGGGCTTTCTGAACAACCCAAAGAGATTCCCCTCACAGTTGACTGAGACTGTGAGTGTTGCTACATGCTTGCTCTTTTTCTAGTTTACGTTGGTTTGACGCTCCTCTGTTGTTTTTTCTAAGTTCTGTATGTGCCTTTCTACCTCATACAAGCTGAAAAGAGGTATCCGCTGTGGTGTTATGAGGCAAACAATGATATGACAAGAGTTTTTGTTTACTACCTTCCATAACATTTTACCTTGCCACTACCACTAGTTGCACAGCATCAATAACCACATGGTTAAACCTCTTAAATGAACTATTCATGTGGGGTGAGTATAAAGCAACGCTTTTGAGATGAATTTTCTTCTTCCCAAAACTGCCCCATCCGGAGTGAGGTAAACTGTACACTATGATCAGTTGTATCAACAACACACGTGTGTGACACATGATGAAATTCATATGGGCCCAAACATCCACATCATGCATGTAGAGCAGCATGGTATACATTCAAGGTTTTATCATCCATGTGTGATCACAAAAATTGCTTTTGAGCTGTTTCTCTCAAATTCACTTTTTGGGCTATATTAATGATGATCTCTCTAAAATGTCAAGGAGAAATAAAACTGTACCCTTTCATTATAAAGTCTCCTTCAACGCTCAGTTCTTCCTTCACTTTCTACATAACCAGTAAATCAGGTACCAATTTATTTCCTTTAGGTCATCCCACTGCCATAAACGTCACAACTTGTTTCAACATCTTAGGCCAGATGTAGGAGCAGAAATACCGGTCGGTAACGGCCGATTTCGGCCGTTACCGACCGGTATTTAGTAATTGGCATGTAGGGGCCCTATTTTACCGAATCGGTAAATTTACCGAATCGGTAAAATACCGAATCGGTATTTTTACCGATTCGGTAACTTCCTGATGTAGGTGGGACTCTTCTGAGTCCCAATGGCCTTAAGATTCGGTATTTTACCACCCAATCCTATTGGGTGGTAAAATACTGAATCCTGGTGTGCATGCACATGTGTGCATGCACACCTATGCCATGTGACAGACAGATATGCCCTTGGGGCATGTCTGTGTGACACATGGCACACATGCCAGTATTTGGGGTGCTAGAGGGTGTCAAAGTGACACCCCCTGCACCCTTGCTGGAATCGGTATTTACCGAATCGGTAAATACCGATTTGGTAATGCCCATTGATTCCTATGGGCTTCAATGCCCATAGGAATCAATGGACATTACCGAATCGGTATTTACCGATTCGGTAAATACCGATTGTTAAGAATCGGTAATTCAATTACCGATTTCACCTACATCTCCCCCCTTCTATTTTACCGTTTCATAAATACCGAATCGGTAAAATTCGGTATTTATGAGTCGGTAAAATATACTTACCTACATCTGGTCCCTTGTCTTTCTCATACCTTACTTTCATGCTTTTTCATTCATTTCAATAATGTCACAAGGCGCTCATCAACTACTTTCAATACCAGGTATGAGGCATATATCAAAATTGCATTCATATATTTTAGAAATAATGTGTACAAGCCTAGCTGATGTCTTCCCTGTTTTGGTATTCTTTAGGAGACCCACCATCATCTTATGTTCCATCCTAATGCAAAGAGCAGCCTCAAAAACATGTCTTAAAATGTTCTAAATTCGAGAGTTCATGGGGTCTCTGCAGGCTCTCTTCAGCAGTACTCCAGACTCTGCTACTCTGATCCACAGGAGGGGGAGCAGAGAGAGTGGACACTGCACTCGAGAAAGACATATCGACTTACAACTGAGGGGATGCAATGCAGCTGAGTACACTTGAACGTAGCAGGTTCTGGAAACTATACAGGCAGTGTCTGGATAAGAGACCGATAAGGAGCCACTTTAAGAGATGTGTGAAAGGTAGATAATCGGGCTCACATCTGTTCCCTCCACAATTGGTGTTTCAAAACCAATTGAAGTGTGGGGTTCTCTCCAGACCAAGTAAATGAATGGGAAACCTAATAAAAACATAAACAGTGTCAAGTGGTCACATTATTTGGTGGAGTGCTGTTATTTATCTGCTGCAAGGCTATGGTACATTAGAAGCAGTTACCTGAGGATGGAAAAATTACAGGATACATGACGTTTAATCAATGGTACCTGTAGTCGTGACATTTTAGTTAAAACCATGTAAAGCAAATAACGTGCAATATGTGGGTAGGTCACCAAAGAGCACTTATCTAAAATGTTCACACCTGTCTTTATTGTGGTTTGTTGACCGTTAGAGCTGACTGTACCCTCTACGTGTACTTGGAGTCTCACCCTTTGACCACCCTGAGTTAAGCCTTTCTTTCTGTTTCTTTACATTCTCAGATAATGTTGGATAGAGAAACTCCTAGTTACAGAGGAGAAGGGTATATAAAAAGTGATCAGTGATCAGTGGCCCCTCCCTATCACCTGCTCAAACAAGCATTTGCAATGCAATCGGTCTCGCCTTTGGGACCTTATATGTATTTAGCTATGCAGCACATTCGCCCGGGTGCTGAAACATCTACTGTTCTTTAACATGGAGGGAAAGTAAGCACCAAACTACGTGACCTGCCAGGTATGGGAACCCATAGAGAGAAATGGTGCCTTTCAGTGGTAAATGATATAGTCCAAAGCTCTGTTTTTGATATAAAATCAGCGCCTTCAGTGGTCATATCACTGAAAATACAAGATTTGAAAAAAATATTATTGTCTACAGGTGTTCATGAAAGACAATTTCTATGGACTGGAATCTAGTGAATGCTTAAGTGATTCTGGTATTTTACTGACCTCTGCTGGTCGTTTTCTATCAAGAAAGTTAAATAGAGGCAGTTGCCAGAAAAATAAAAATAAATAAAGTCTCTCAGCAGAAAGCAATTCTGGTATTTTACTGACCTCTGCTGGTCGTTTTCTAACAAGACAGTTAAATAGGGGCAGTTGAACAGAAAAGAAAGTCCCTAAGCGGAAGCAAACAAGTCCTAGGTCTGATCTCCAGAGCCCAAAAAGTACATACACATATAAGTATATACTAAAGTATATGTTAAATAGCATCTAAAGTATATACAAGAGTTCTCGAATGCTCGACTTAAAAACAATCAGTGATGACCCTAAACAAGTTACCCTTGAAAAATTTGAAAAATGAATAGAAGAGACATGTAAGAACAGAATGGCACGCCAGAATGCTAATTGGATACTTAAAAGCAGGTACTATTCCTTTGGGTTTTCAAGTAAGTAAAGTACTGGGGATCTTTAAAGAAGATAAGTAATTTAGAGGTGCTTTTAGTCATACAGCCACCACTTGATCCTGGTACTGGATGGTGCTAGGGATTGAAAAATACATAGCTGAATTGGTAAAATTACTCCTAGAAACTGACCCTCTCTCTGATGCCAAACAATTGAAGAATTTAACACCTATAGGATAAAACAAGCATTTGCAATGCAATAGGTCTCGCATTTATGCGAGTTTGAGCTATTGGCATTGTAAATGACAATGCCTTTTATTTATGTTTTGGGTTTTAAAACATAAATAAAAGGCATTGTCATTTACAATACTAATACCTCAAACTCTTGCAATTGCGAGACCTATTGCATTGCAATAAAGGGCATTCTTGACCACTTGTTAGATTGTAAATATCATAGGAATAGACTGGCCTACGATGTCTTCAAAGTAGTGATAAATATCGCAGTGCAGAAGATGTGTAAGTGTTGTAAAGAACACAGACACAAAGTGTCAAGTGAGAGTTACATGTGATCGGAGCTATAAACACTAACAGAGTGCTCCAACACCTTTTGCTCTGTGATCACGCTGTCGCGGCTCAAGAGGAAGAGAGGGAGGGGGCTATTTCCTGCCCTCTTCGATATGAGCGTGTAGTGTGGCATTGCCTAATGTCATTGCTGTCTTCAGCCTAATAAAAAACACTCCAGCTGTAGTAGGGCCTTGTCTTCACCTCCTGGCACAGGGCGGGCTGTGCTTTATGGCAGCCATGGAGGGAGGGAGGGATGGTCTCGGCTGCAGCTCCAGCCTCCTACAGTGCCCCTGCAATTACTAGTGAGCGAGAGGCATTGACGTGGTGGTATTGGTGGTATTGGTGGTTGTGGCATTGGTGGTATTGGTGGAGGTGGTGGTATTGGTGGTGGTGGTATTGGTGGTGGTATTGGGGGGTGGTATTGTTATTGGTGGTGGCATTGTTATTGGTGGTGGTGGTATTGTTATTGGTGGTGGTGGTATTGATATTGGTGGTGGTGGTACTGGTATTGGAGGTGGTAGTACTGGTGGTGGTATTAGTGGTATTGGTGGTGTTGGTGATGGAGGTTGTATTGGTGGTTGTGGTATTGGTGGTAGTGGTGGTATTGGTGGTGGTATTAGTGGTGTGGTGGCATTGGTGGTGGTATTGGTACTGGCAGTGGTGGTATTGGTGGTGGTGGTATTGGTGGTGATATTCTCCTTTTTAGGTCGAGTGAAACTCGGACCTATTGTTGTCAACCCAAAAGCTGACTTTTTACGATCCGGATTCTCAACAGTTCACGTGAAATCACGTGACCACAAGCTCCTTCGTGCACGAGCTTGCATTTGCTTCCGCTGACCGTCACGGCCGCAGGCCGTGAGTCTGGCTCTTCAAAGGCTCTGCTCGGCTCTGCTCCCCGCCCCCCGCCTGCTGCTGTCACTTCTGGCCACCTCTCCCCGCCCCCGCCGTCACTTATTCACGGCCGCATATGTTCTAATAGAGATGTTAATTATATCACCTACGAAAGCCGTTCTGAAGTCTGTCTTAAAAAATATGGTATAGAGAAATAAATTGTTTCTCATTGATAGAATTCACTTTTCGATGCCCCAATCATCCCCCTTCTCATATGTAAGTTAGCATCATATGGCTAAGACGTTTTGATCAGACATTTATAGAGACGTGTGAGAAAAAGGTGGGCCGGTTTTTAATACCAAATGACACTGACAAAGTTAGGGAAAGCTTCCTGCAATTGAATTCCTCCCTGTCTTACAGACACCCCCCAAAGGGAAACGACAGTGTTAAGTCTCTGATACCCCTGGCTGTGGTGGGTCCCTCACCATTTTTCTGTATAGAGGGGAGGGGCCCCATCAAGGTTGGTAATAGCTCCTGTAACGTGACGGCATTGATACGTTTGCCTCTCAGCCCCTCTTTGGTTACACCCCCTAGCATCTACTTTGTGTGCGGAGATAATGGATACTTATGGTTGCCCGAGGGTTGGGGTGGGGTGTGTTATTTAGCCTATATGATTCCTCCTGTATATGTGGCACCTTCTGATTACCACAAGACTCATCGTAGATTTCCTAGTCCACAAGAGCAGCGCAAAAGGAGGGAACTTCAGGTAGATGACGTTGACCAGACAGACACCTCCTACCAGCAATGGACTGACTTTTCTAAGGGCTTGCTGCCTTTCTGGGGTCCGATATTTAATAGTAGGGCCATTCGACGACTGTCCAGGGTAATGGAAAAGGTAGTCCTTACTGAAGCTGACATTGCGACTAACATGTCTGTTGAGATTCAGGCTATGAGATTATTCACGATTCAAAATAGGATGGTGCTTGACGTCATCCTAGCAGATAGGGGCGGGGCCTGTCACGTCATCGGGACGTCTTGTTGCGTGTATATTCCAGACTCAGCCCCGACTGTTAACTTGGCAGTACAGAAACTCCACAGATTAGCGACCGAACTCCATCAAGATAATGGGACATGGTCCTTGCAAGGGTGGCTCTGGGGAGCTTTCTCCTCCTGGGGTTGGAAAATATTGATAGGTTTAGTTGGTGTGGTGAGCGTAATACTGACATGCTGCCTTTGTGTATATTGCCTCCCTCCATGTTGCTCAATGTGTGCTACGAACGTACGTCCACAAAAGAAGGTGTCAGGTCAATATACTGCTTCGATGATTACTGAAATTCCTGACGCAAATTGGTTGATGTTTATTTCAGATGATGTTTTTGAATAAAAATGATGCTCTGCCCCTAGAATGGATGTGTCGGCGCTACCTTTTGGCAATTAAATGTGGCCGCAGTTAGCCAATGATGCTAAAAGGAGGGTCTGATAGAATTCACTTTTCGATGCCCCAATCATCCCCCTTCTCATATGTAAGTTAGCATCATATGGCTAACTAATGGAGTTCGTATATTTACCTATGTTGAATTATTTCCGTTTGCTACTTTATTATTCAAATGTATGTGTGACGATATTAGTTCCTTAGCTTAGCTTGTATGCCGCCATTTTGTGTATCCCTCTGTGTCCGCGAGCCTCACTCACTCATCTACCCCTCCCGCAGGAATAGAGAATTTCACTAAGACAGCAGTCTTCGTTTCTCAGCTTACTGTGGCCGAAACTAACAAGTCTCTTTATCAGTAATGTTCTCATGCCCCAGAGACGCTGAAGCCTAGCTCCATGGCCTTGAGTAAAGATAGCGATGTATCCTTTGCAGGTGCAGATGCCTGCTGCATGATGGCATTGTTCACTGGTCTGGGTTTCAGTAATTTTCCAGAAGGGGCGTACCCTAATGAACTGTGTTGCATTATAATGTATTGCTGTGATGTAGAGAGTCAGTCCTCTCGTTCGCACTCCTAGGAGTGAGGTCGGACAGGGCCCTCTCATATGAGTGTTGTTTGGCCTAATAAAGACTCTTGTTTATTCTTCTCCACTGTCCGGCTGACTTCCTATATAGTTACTATAGGTGAGTGCGGTATGTCACTCGGGTGGATTTGAGCCACGCTTATCAGATGGCGCCCGAATAGGGACCCCGCGATAAGGATCTTTCTCACCCGTAGGTGGGTAGCAGAAGACCGGGGACCCGCTGGTCGGCACGGTGGGCCCGGGTACCCATCTGATGCCGAGCTTGGTTCTCGCAGCGCTGCCCCACCCTGCTGATCGGGAGAGGTCCCGGTTCGGATCTTACGCCGGGGTCCAGAAGGCGGAACTCGAAGCTGACCGTGTTGGTCCTGGCAGCCGGAGGTGGAGAACGGTAGAGGTCGGTGCCGCCTACGGAAGGTGAGTGGTCCACCTGTGATTGTTTCAGGAACTGGAGTGTTCCGGGAGACTAGGGTGTCTCCAGTGGTTTGAGGAGCCGGTGTGCTCCTGGGGCTAGTGTGCTCCGGGGAACTCAGAGTGCGAGCAGGCGCTCTGACAGACTAGACGAGGTTGGGGGAATATCTAGATATATTGTTTGTAGTGATCCGACCGGGTGGTACTGTGGTGAAGGCGTGGCTCAATGCGGGTGGACTCCGGTGCTTACCCTGAACTCCTAGAGTGGCGGTTCAGTGGAGGTGAGTCCTGGGTCTCCCGTGGTAAAGTGCGCAGTGATCCGTAGTGCCGCACGGGGAGCGGATTTGTTCCCCATCCTCAGAACAGTTAGTGTACTGTTCGGTCTGCGGTAGGGTCCAGGTTCCCCAGGAATTGGTCGACGGGCCTTGTCCCATTTGGTAACACGTGTTTGGAGGTATTGTATATGTGTGTGTGATTTCCTAGCGTGTAGTTATATGTGTGTATGAATGAGCTCGAGCTAGTGATTCAAGTTACCGAAGTTTGTGGAGAAGTGTTTTTTCCACACTAAGGCAGAGATGCCGTGTTTCAGTAAGTTACGATGTCTTGGATGCTGTTGTAGCCCCTCAGATACTAGGCTGGCCGAGAGCCAACCTGCCCCCCCTGAGGGCACTCCAAGCTTTGATATGTACATCAAGCATGGATTGCCCACGATTTTGTTTGGCACTTTATGGCACCGGTACACCGCTGACAATGTGGATTTACAATGGCCCTTGACGGGTTCTTTCGAAGAAGCTAAATTGGATTATTTGCAGGACAAATTGTTTGCTAGGCGTAGCCGTCAAAGCATGTTTGATTCTTTAAGAGTGTGGCAGAAAGAAGCCAGGAAACGTAAGTTGAGAGAAGAGAAAGAGGCTTTTAAAAAGTCTGCGCAGACTATGGCACAGAAAGCGAGAGAACATACTAAGAATGAGAATGAGCAGCGTTTGGAGCGCGCAGATAGGCTTTGCAGGTTGAAAGAAAATAAAAGTTATGTAGTGCGAGAGGATGACCCAGATGAGATGGAAGACATTTTGAATACCCGACCCCCTCCCCCTTATGCCCCGCAGTCCTTGTACCCCTCCTTGCCAGCTCCGGCCTCCATTAGTGGGGTTCCGGGTCCATCAGCAAGTGCTCCTCAACATGGCGCAGCGATTTCTGCTTCCCCGCCCTCGACACCCCTCGTTTCTTTACTCCAGACCACTTCACCTGCACCCTCCCAATTCTCTTTAGCACTCCCTACTGTTTCAGCTAGTACCACCCCCAGTCAGGAGATGTTAACGTCGAGGCGCAGGTAGCGCATTGTTCTCACAGGTACGGAAGTTGCTTACGCGTTCTACAGTTGGTTTAGATGAGAAGAGTATAGTGGCTAATCAGGCATGTCAGTGGGATAGGAATAATATTTATTCGTTTGAGGATATTTGGTCCACCATGAAAGATTTTGAGCCCTTGATGCAACAGCACGCTTTGTGGCATATGTCAAATGTATTGATACCGCTATGGGAACAGGGGTATGGAGGTGTGGCTCCGGCGACTTTGTGAGATATACAGAGCGGAGCCTTCAGAACGAATACTGGGGTGAAGGAGGTGATGCGTAGTTTACGCGCTCTATTACAGTACAGAAATGAATTGCCCTCTGCAGGTACGCCCCATTTTCCAGGTATACATCCAATGCGTGAGGTGCATCCTATTTTTCATCCTGAGATCCCCGAGATGGTAGATCCAGTCACGAGGGCTGTCACCAGGAACAGGGTAGATGCACATTTCCAGGAGCAATGGGTGTATACACCATGGAAGAGAAGTGAGGTATTAGCCTTAAAGGCCCAGTTGCCAGATTCTAGGAAGAACCCTACTGCATACTACAAAGAGTTAACGGAAGCCGCGTCTTCCACTGTAATGACTTTGGCTGATGTTGAATTGTTTTTTGGGCTTTTGGTCCCAGTTGATGTGTGGCGGCAAGTGAAAGGAACAGATCATTCGGAAGAGTTGGGGGGTACGTGGCAGGAGTTGCAGGATTGGGATAAAGAACGTAAGCCAGGAGAAAAGCCGAAAGCTGAGATTTTGGCCTTGCCGGGGCGCATAATAAAATACATGCACTCTCTCATTCCCCCGAAGAAGGTAGATTGGGACAAGTTGACAGCTTGTAAGCAGAAAAAGGATGAGGCAGTCTCGGACTTCTTTACGAGGTTTGAAGAAACGTTCATAGATTTTAGTGGGCAAGATGTGTCACAGGATGGAGGGTTGCAACTTTTTGTTAATAGGTTTGTCATGAACTTATTGCCCGAAATTTCAGCGAGATTGCAAGCGTCGGAGAGCACATGGACCACGTCCTCTCCCTCTGGTATCCTCAGTATGGCACAGTATTATGAACACAGGGAAAATGAGAGTAAGGACAAGCAGGAAAAGAAGGCTAAGGATTTGAAGACTAGGGTTTTGTTGCAGCAAGTTGCTAGGGGCAGAGGAAGAGGTGCGGCACCGGGTCGTGGCGGCGGCTATGGGAGAGGTGAGAGTAGGGAAAGACTGGGACCGAATCAGTGTGCAAAGTGTAAGCAAGAGGGGCATTGGTGGAGGGATTGCCCACTGCTTCAGTCGAATGCCGGTTCAGGGCGACGACGAGGAAGAGGTAGTGGTGATTCTGGGAGACAGAACGCACGGTCGGATGGAGGCGGGAGACCGGGAGGTAATTACTTCGACAATGGTGCAGACAGGCAACAGTTGCAGAGGGGCGGTGGTCAGTACTATAATGATGATTACTCAGTGGACGATCTGACAGGGTTCTCCCACAACTAGGACAGCGTAGGACAGAGCGAGGGACCAGTGCCTGTGGAAGTTGATCAAAGGGGACCCTATGTCGAGGCAGACTTATTGGGGTCTCAACAAAAATTTCTAATTGATACGGGTGCAACGAAAAGTTCAATGGCTCATTCTCGGGTCCCAGGGGCGGCTCTGTCTGGCAAGAATAATATCTCTGTGGGCTTTTCAGGTACCCCGGTGATTAGCCCCATTTCTAAACCCCTTACGTTAACGATTGGTCCTTTCACTGTTGATTCACCGTTCCTATTGACATCGAATTGTGGAGAAAATTTGCTGGGCTTAGATTTACTGAAGAGGTTGCACGCCACCATCTATTGTTCCCCGGATGGCGTGTACCTTACGTTAGGCCCGACTGTCGCTCGCCCACTACAGTGTTTTTCTAAAGATGACCCATTACCACCTGAATTTCAAGGGATACCCGACAGTTTGTGGGCTGTCAATGATACAGATGTAGGTAAAATGGATATCGCCCCGGTGACAATAAGGGTAAAGGTGGGAGCGAAATTACCCAGGGTTCCACAGTACAGGATTCCTAGGGAGGGAGAAAAGGCCCTGTTACAAATAATACAAGATTTGATTCGGTCTGGTGTAGTGGAAGAAACAGATTCGAACATATGTAACAGCCCTATACTACCAATCCTTAAAAGACGGTCGCCAGAAGCTACAGATAATACTCCTGATGTATATAGGTTTGTGATTGATCTGCGCCTCGTGAATAGAGTAGTGGAGCCACAATACCCGGTGGTCTCGGACATCACTACGATATTGACAATGATTCCCCCCTCTGCTAAATATTTCTCTGTTCTGGATCTGAAGAATGCTTTCTTCAGTATTCCAGTACATGAAGACAGCCGTTATCTATTCGGATTCTCATTGGCTGGCCGAAGCTTCAGGTTTAAGAGAATTCCCCAGGGGTACACTGAAAGTCCGAGCATATATAGTCAGGCACTGAAGGCGCAATTGGATGAACTGGAACTTCCACCTGGCAACGTCATGTTGCAGTATGTGGATGATATCCTGATAGCGTCGGACGACGAGAAGGTACTGCAACATTTGGCAAAAAGGGGGCATAAAGTGTCCCTTCCAAAGTTTCAATACTGTCGAATGGAGGTTACCTCCTTTCGAAAGTGGGGAGGAGATTGATGCCAGAGCGCATAAAAGCTATCACTAACATGAAGGTACCTAACACGCAGCGAGAGGTGCGTGCATTTCTGGGCATAACATCGTATTGTCGCCAGTGGATACCTAACTATGCGTTACTAACAAAACCCCTATTGTATCTGACTACCAAAGAAGTGCGCGAACCCCTACCCTGGACCCCTGCATGTCAAGAAGCGTTTGAGTCACTAAAAGACGCTTTATGTTCTGCGCCCGTTCTTGGAACACCTGATTACCAGAAGCCTTTTGCTCTTTACGTACATGAGGCGGAAGGTTGCGCGTTGTTCTAACACAGTGTTTTGGAGGGAAACAGAGACCCTGCGCTTACTTCTCTGCAATGCTTGACAATGTGGCAAGAGCGCTGCCGAGTTGTCTGAGAGCCACGGCGGCTGCTGCTGTCTCTATAAGACAATCGGCAGGGCTCGTATTGGGATCAGACCTCACAGTAATGGTACCGCATGCTGTGGACATTTTACTAAACAGAACACAGACGCAGCATTTAACTAGTGCTCGTCTTACCGGCTACGAGATGACACTCTTTGCACCTCATGTGACAATAAAAAGGTGCGCTACACTGAATCCCGCCACATTGTTACCTATCCCCACAGATATAAAGGACGATGACATACACGACTGTCTGTTTAGGACAGAAGAGGAGACAAAGGGGAGGGTGGATCTGACAGACAAGCCCTTAGACGGACCGGACGGGGAGTTGTATGTGGACGGGTCTTGTTTCAAACTGCCAGATGGTACATCGACTGCAGCGTATGCAATAACGACATTACAGACGGTAGTGGAGACCTCTAGGATACCTTACAATTCGGCCCAAGCTGCCGAGATCATAGCCTTACTGAGAGCATGTGAATTGAGTGAGGGGCTGGACGTGAACATTTATACTGACAGCCAATACGCCTTTGGCGTGGCTCATAATTATGGGCGACTGTGGGCAGAACGGGGATTTCTGACTTCTCATGGCCAACGCATACAACATGGTCCACTGATATTACGACTGCTAGCAGCACTGACGTTACCCAAAAGATTGGCTGTGATAAAGTGTAGCGCACATAAGACAATAGTGGATGATGTGGGACGAGGCATTGCCTTTGCAGACGAAACAGCAAAAGAGACTGCTCGGACAAAATTACCACGGATGTTTGTGGCAGGACCAGCTAGATGGGTCCCAGATGTTAACATGTTTGCAGATACTGTGCAGAGTGTAAAAAATATACAAGAGAAAGCGACTGAAGACGAATTGAGGACATGGAAGGATGGGGAGGGGCAATTGGATGCGGATGAATGTTGGACAGATGTGACCGATAAGAGACGATGGTTACTCCCGAATGCATATGTTCTTCCAGTAGTGACGATGGCTCATGGGCCTGCACATATTAGCACAAAAGGCATATGCAAACTGTTGGACCCAGTGTGGAGCAATAAAAATATCTCCAAAGTGGCGACTCACTTGGTCCGACAGTGCATGGTGTGTTTGAGGCACAATCCTGGAAAGGGTACCCCTGTCCCAGCTGGAAATTTTGCACCTCCGTCTTTCCCTTTTGAGGTGATTCAGATGGATTATATTGAAATGGAGAGGGTCAACAATCTTAAATACGTCCTTGTGGTTGTATGTGCCTTTAGCAGATGGGTGGAGGCTTTTCCAACAAAGGATTGCACAGCCATTTCTACTGCAAAAATGTTGATAAAGGAGTATTTTTCTCGCTTTGGATTACCTAGGGTGATCTGGAGTGATAATGGTACGTCCTTTAATGCGGAATTAGTAAAGCAAATATGTAAAGGCTTACAGATTTCCCAAAAGTTCCACTCGGCCCAACATCCTCAGGCAGCAGGACTAGTGGAGCGGTTTTACGGAACGCTCAAACTAAAAATGGCCAAAATACAGGAGAGTACAGGTCTCCGTTGGCCAGATGCCCTTCCTTTAGCCTTGCTTTCCACGAGAGTAACAGTAAATTCAAAAACGGGCATCTCCCCCCATGAAGTGATATTTGGCCGCCCGGCCAATGTCTGGGGAGTGCCCAGGCCCAAGTGCTTCTCCAAAATTCAGTATCCTTTGTTGACAGACTACTTGTATGCTTTGACTAAAGATCTTCGTTCTATTCATCAGCAGGTAACAGACACCCTGAAGCCGTTGCCGGAGGGGCCTGGACACTCCATCAACCCAGGGGACTGGGTTGTCGTAAGAAGATATCAACGGAAGTCCTGTCTGGAGCCCAGGTGGTCGGAGCCGCGACAGGTGCTCCTCACCACGCGTACGGCGCTTCGTGTGGAAGGCAGGAAGGCGTGGACCCACGCCTCGCACGTGAAGAGAGTCCCGCTGCCGTTACCCTATGATCAATGGGTAAAGGAAGGCATTGCTGATGAGGAATATGAGCAAATACCCAGATATGTTCCCTTCTCGGATGCTTCACTGATGGGAGAGGAGCAAAGTGGCAAAGAGAATTCAAAGTCACATGCAGAAAAAAGTGTTTCAGTGAGCTCCGCTACTCACGTTGCTACTAGTGAAGAGACATCAGAGAGTCCAGCACCTGCCATAGATACACCTGTTTTGTTCACTGATCCCGAAGTGCGAGGGAGCACTCGCTATAATCTGCGGCCCCGAAGAAAATAAGAGAGAGTGACAAGTGTGATGGACTAAACACTGGAAGAAGGGCTTAGTGAACTTTCTAATAACGAAGATTTAGTGGTAGGGATGGACTTGTAAGAGCCCTGGTGTTTAGCCGAAGATTGTGTTCTATGAGACTATAGAGTGGTGCGGGCCCAGATTAAGTGCTCCTCTGTTTCAATTGCTGTGTGTTGAGCGATGTGGGAATAAGGTATGGACGGTAAAAGCCTGCCTGTGAGGCTTTGAAGGACACAGGGAGAAGATCCCTTCTTTTAGGGTTGAAGAACCCCTCTGGCCGGCTTTGTGGATTGTCTGGGACTATTTTTTAGTAGAAGTGTTTTTCCTTTTTTTCATTTTTGATATATTTTGAACGCTATTGAGAATGTACCCTTTTGGCCGCCCCATCCCTGATGAGGAGCAGCCCTTTGCGGCTCCTCCGAGACCCATGCCTGATTCACCCTGGTTGGCCCTTCCTCGGAAAGGAAAAATAGTGCTCCTTGTTATAGTACTAATTGCTTTTATAGTGACTCTTGGTATATTGTTCTTTCTGGATAAAGCCTACCCCGTTCATGTGTTTGCACCCACACCTACTGCTATTCCTGAACATAACATGGTTACTGTGGATTATGGTGAAAGAATGCTTAGGCGAGGTTACAAAGAAAATGTTTTTATAAAGACTTTGCACCATGCTCATGCCACCACCAACCTAACAGATTGTTGGGTTTGTGGGCTCCTGCCTTCTGCTGCCTACAAGAAGGATAGATTTCTAGCGCTCCCTTTGACACCTGTGAATAGTTGTGTGGGGTGGTATACTCTCATAGGTCTTGTCAAGTATTTTCAGCAGCCAGATTTCCTGACTCCTCGACTGCAGAATAGGGGATCGACAATGACAATGCGAGTACGTCCTCTGCCTCCCTCTTCCCTTGGACGGATATATACTGACGGACGTTTTGATCAGACATTTATAGAGACGTGTGAGAAAAAGGTGGGCCGGTTTTTAATACCAAATGACACTGACAAAGTTAGGGAAAGCTTCCTGCAATTGAATTCCTCCCTGTCTTACAGACACCCCCCAAAGGGAAACAACAGTGTTAAGTCTCTGATACCCCTGGCTGTGGTGGGTCCCTCACCATTTTTCTGTATAGAGGGGAGGGGCCCCATCAAGGTTGGTAATAGCTCCTGTAACGTGACGGCATTGATACGTTTGCCTCTCAGCCCCTCTTTGGTTACACCCCCCAGCATCTACTTTGTGTGCGGAGATAATGGATACTTATGGTTGCCCGAGGGTTGGGGTGGGGTGTGTTATTTAGCCTATATGATTCCTCCTGTATATGTGGCACCTTCTGATTACCACAAGACTCATCGTAGATTTCCTAGTCCACAAGAGCAGCGCAAAAGGAGGGAACTTCAGGTAGATGACGTTGACCAGACAGACACCTCCTACCAGCAATGGACTGACTTTTATAAGGGCTTGCTGCCTTTCTGGGGTCCGATATTTAATAGTAGGGCCATTCGACGACTGTCCAGGGTAATGGAAAAGGTAGTCCTTACTGAAGCTGACATTGCGACTAACATGTCTGTTGAGATTCAGGCTATGAGATTATTCACGATTCAAAATAGGATGGTGCTTGACGTCATCCTAGCAGATAGGGGCGGGCCTGTCGCGTCATCGGGACGTCTTGTTGCGTGTATATTCCAGACTCAGCCCCGACTGTTAACTTGGCAGTACAGAAACTCCACAGATTAGCGACCGAACTCCATCAAGATAATGGGACATGGTCCTTGCAAGGGTGGCTCTGGGGAGCTTTCTCCTCCTGGGGTTGGAAAATATTGATAGGTTTAGTTGGTGTGGTGAGCGTAATACTGACATGCTGCCTTTGTGTATATTCCCTCCCTCCATGTTGCTCAATGTGTGCTACGAACTTACGTCCACAAAAGAAGGTGTCAGGTCAATATACTGCTTCGATGATTACTGAAATTCCTGACGCAAATTGGTTGATGTTTATTTCAGATGATGTTTTTGAATAAAAATGATGCTCTGCCCCTAGAATGGATGGGTCGGCGCTACCTTTTGGCAAATAAATGTGGCCGCAGTTAGCCAATGATGCTAAAAGGAGGGTCTGATAGAATTCACTTTTCGATGCCCCAATCATCCCCCTTCTCATATGTAAGTTAGCATCATATGGCTAACTAATGGAGTTCGTATATATACCTATGTTGAATTATTTCCGTTTGCTACTTTATTATTCAAATGTATGTGTGACGATATTAGTTCCTTAGCTTAGCTAGTGTGCCGCCATTTTGTGTATCCCTCTGTGTCCGCGAGCCTCACTCGCTCATCTACCCCTCCCGCAGGAATAGAGAATTTCACTAAGACAGCAGTCTTCGTTTCTCAGCTTACTGTGGCCGAAACTAACAAGTCTCTTTATCAGTAATGTTCTCATGCCCCAGAGACGCTGAAGCCTAGCTCCATGGCCTTGAGTAAAGATAGCGATGTATCCTTTGCAGGTGCAGATGCCTGCTGCATGATGGCATTGTTCACTGGTCTGGGTTTCAGTAATTTTCCAGAAGGGGCGTACCCTAATGAACTGTGTTGCATTATAATGTATTGCTGTGATGTAGAGAGTCAGTCCTCTCGTTCGCACTCCTAGGAGTGAGGTCGGACAGGGCCCTCTCATATGAGTGTTGTTTGGCCTAATAAAGACTCTTGTTTATTCTTCTCCACTGTCCGGCTGACTTCCTATGTAGTTACTATAGGTGAGTGCGGTAAGTCACTCGGGTGGATTTGAGCCACGCTTATCATCATATTATTTCAGTGTGTGGTCAGACCTTTCCGATGCTGCTAAGAGCCGCTGTCGCACGCAAACACCCCATTTTAAGGGACAAGCTTTGATTTTCAGCAACTGATGTATTTAACCTTTGATGACATTCGTCCTCTCCGAAGCGACTACAAACACGTCTGACTTAGCTTTATGCTCGTTCACAAAACATTTTGCGGGGAAAGAATGCATTTGAACCTCATTCCAATGCGGGGATTTTTTCCGTCACTCCCATTCACACATTTTCTCTTTCCTTGGCCCCCTCCCTCTCGCACAATGCGCCACCTATTTGCTTCCAGGACTCGCTAAAGCTCCAATTAGGAGATCAAAGGGACGCGGGGAAGAGCTGATAACAGACCTTATCGTTAAGTGTGCAGAGAGTTGATCGTTAGACATTTTCCTCAGACAGGATTGTGCCGGCCCTAGAGCTACTTTAATATTTCAGCCATTCCTTTTGAATTCCTGGTGCAGTTTATTTATTTTACTTTCATCAGCCCACTCTATATAAGTGTGTGTGTTTTTTTTCTACTTAGTCTCCTCTCGATTGCACTCTCCCTGCTCCCTCTGGCTCCTTCATACAGCCTTACCCACCCAACCCCAACCCCCGCCAACCATCCCCACAACCCTTCCATCCACCTCCCCAGCTGTCTGTCCTGCTCCCTCCCTCCCCACCTTCCTCAGCGCGGCCTGTTGTGCACATGGCTTAAGGTAAAGAACAAAATAAGTGCTATGATGGGGGTCAACGTTAGCTGCGTCTTAGTTTTTTTCATTATTAGTACTTTCGACCATGTGCACTGTAGGGGGCAGCAGGTTAACTTTTTTTGTTGCACCTCCAACAGTCTACTTTGGCCTGCCAGCATGAGTGCTGTGCTAACATTTACTACCCAGGAGATCCAGTCACACAGGTACAGCTCATGGATGGTTGGCTAAAGCTCCTCTTTCTCGGTCTATCGATCATCACAAGCTCCTCTCTGTCTCCTGCATCGCCACAAGTCTTGCGATATCATTCGCTGAACATAACTTAGACGTTGGGATACTGTGCCTGCAGGGACTTCAGTGTTTAGGCTTACAGATGGCGAGTTATTCTTGTATTGTTAGAACCTGCAGGTAATCCCAGCACGCAGAATTACAGAGAGGGGGGTCCAACCTCACACAGAAATGGCTCAAGGAGTCCCCTAGTACCCAGGACGTACCATGTTAACTAAGTTGCAAGACATTGTACTCCAGCGATGCTCCTGCACAGGGCACTCAGCTTGAAAACACTTGACTTGCTAACTGCAATGGTACATCCTCTATGCTTTGCCTCTAGACACTCACTCACCCTCACACCCTCACCTTCTCCCCTCACCCTCACAACCCTCTCACTCTCACTCACCCTCACCCCCTCACACACCCTCACCCTCACACCCTCTCAACCTCATCCCCTCACCCTAACACACCTCCCCACCCTCACACCCTCACCCTCAGAACGCTATCACCCTTACCCCCTACACCTCTCACCCTCATACCCCCTCACCCTCATACCCCCTCACCCTCACCCACCCCCTCACCCTCACACCCCCTCACCCTCACACACCACTTCACCCTCACACACCCCCTCACCCTCACACATACCCTCACCCTCACACACACCCTCATCCTCACACACACCCTCATCCTCTCACCCCCTCTCACCCTCACACAACCTCTCACCCTCACACCCCCTCTCACCCTCACACAACCTCTCACCCCTCACACACCCACTCACCCTCACACAACCTCTCACCCTCACTTACCCTCTCACCCTCACACACCCTCTCACCCTCACTTACTCTCTCACCCTCACACACCCTCTCACCCTCATACACCCTCTTACCCTCTCAACCTCACACACTCTCTCACCCTCATACACTCTCTCAGCCTCACACACCCTCTCACCCCCTCATCTTCACCCTCACACCCCCTCACCCTCACACCTCCTCGCCCTCACATCCCCTCACCCCCCTTACCCTCACTCACCCTCACATCCCTCTCACCCATTCACCCTCACCCACCCTCTCACCCTCATTTACCCTCTCACCCTCACACACCCTCTTACCCTCACACACCCTCACACACCCTCTCACCCCCTCATTCTCACAACCCCTCACCCTCACATCCCCTCACCCTCACATCCCCTCACCCTTCCTCACACCCCCTGACCCTCACACCCCCACACCCTCACACCCCCACACTCCCCCACCTCCTCACACCCCCACACCCCTCACCCTCACATACACCCTCACCCTCCCTCACACCCTCTCACAGCCCCTCACACCCCTCACCCACCCTCACAACCCTCACTCACCCTCACCCCTCACACCCCACACACCCTCACCCTCATCACTCAGTACCACCCCAGTATCACTCAGCACCACCCCAGTATCACTCAGCACCACCACATTATCACTCAGCACCACCACATTATCACTCATCACCACCACATTATCACTCAGCACCACCAAAGCACCACTCAGCACCACCACAGCACCACTCAGCACCACCACAGCACCACTCAGCACCACCACAACACCACTCAGCACCTCTACAGCATCACTCACGTCCTCCACAGCATCACTCAGGGCCACCACAGCATCCCTCAGGGGCACCACAACATCACTATGCGCTACCACTGCATCACTGAACGCCACAGCATCACTCGTCGCCACCACAACATCACTCTGCACCATCACAGCATCAATCTGTGCAACAATTCAACAACAACTGGGTCAAATATGTTCTTTCAATGTTTCAAGCTTTATTACAAATGTCACAAAAAGATGTTAATATTTCACTTCTGTTCTTGGATTTTCGTCACAATAAAATACACTAAACATAATCTTCACTAAAGTTATTTACAAAAGTTTAAGCTATTGCCATTATAAATTACAATCACTTTAATTTAAGTATTAATTATTTAAAAAAATTAAAAGCTGTGGTTATTTGTAATATCAATACATCTAAGTCACGTAAATACAAAACATGGTGCATTACAAATGCTATAGGTGTCACATTTGCGAAAGTTATAACTATTGGCATTGTAAATGACAAAGCTATTAATTTAGCTTCTTTCAAAACCAACACATAAATAAAAAAATTGTAATTTACAAGACCAATAGCTCAAACTTTCATAATGCGAGACCTATTGCATTGCAAATGCTTGTTGTTGCTGTTATAAAGTGTTGAAGTGACATATTCTTGTCTGCTTCGCAAATAACAAGAAAATGCATGGCATACTTGAAAGGCTAGTTATTCAAAACAAATCACTAGTAAAATAGCCACAACAGAGAATGATGTTTAAATGTAACATTTTGTAGAAAGGATAAGGCAGACGCCTATTGGTGGCAGCCTGTTTTCTTGTTTTTTTTTACGCTATGGCATATTCTTGTAGTAAATAAATGTAGAAAAATAACATCACACAAGATTATTAATCCCAGGCCTATTGGCTTGACCTATGATTAATGCATTTTCCTTTTAGTCATTGCTGATTAGCATCAGCAACACGCCTTAGTAAAGCTGAAACGTCAATTATCATCTTACAGAGGTGAAACCTACTGGGTTTGCCGGTGTTTCCTTTCACGTGCAGTCAGTTGGTACTACATTGTTTTTTCAGAACTTTTTTCTATTTCAAACTTTTTGTTGAGCTCATTGCAATGGCAAATTAGACTTTCGAACATAATTGACCAATACCCAAAGATTAATGCAAGTCACATCTTAGAATCTCTGTAGGTATTAAATGTGGTTCAATTCGTTCACTGGTAATGATGATTATTATCAGTCAGTCCTGACCCTTCATTTAACAAGTCATTGCAATCAGTGACTTTATGTGATTTGGATAAACAGATGACACGTATGATTTATAGAACTCTCGAGACTCCTAAATTCATGCCTGGGTAGGCTATCCTGTCCAAATTGTTTTTTGTATTTTGACACTGTAGTCCCGATTTTGTAATGGGTTATCTGGCCTACAAGTCCCAAAGCGCAAACAAATATTAAAAAAAAAAAACACACAATGGATGACTCTCGGGTGGCCCAAGGAATGGTGAGACAGTTGATATATCTGGCCATGAGATTAGATCATAATCCTTCCAGTCGCTGGCTTTCATTTAACACCTCAGTGCATTCTGCGATTCGTCATTGTTGTTTGCTTTAGCTGAACAAATTAGACTAATGCGCACTTTCGTAAAGGAAATGTATGAAACCACTTCTGGCAACCGCACCCACAGTGACCTGCAAACCTGGGTGTGCTGGAGCGTAAATAAACCAACTACTGGCGCAGGGATTAGTGTATGGATCATTCAGTAGAAATCACTTTGAAGGCGGCGTCACCACAGCCACGCTCTCCTGATGTGTGCTGTTTACCTAATCCTCTGACTCAACAGAAAACAAGTTCTCCGGAAAAGATAACATCCATTTACAGAATAAGGCAGCGCACGTGCTTTGAATATCTGAGAAGGAAACCGGTCGGGCAAGCTGGGAGTCCACCCGTCAAAAACAAAGGTTAAGAAATTGCAGGGTGCTTCTGGTGGGACAAAACAAACGCTGCAGGTATGACAGGCATCAGAAATATGGGAAGAACATAAAGGCATCAGGCAAAAGGCTTTTGGAGGACTATTCACAATAAAGTAGTAAAACCACAACCAAATGTCGAGATCTAGATCAAAGTGAAGTTTTACCAAGCTACATCTGGTGCAGGTTTTCATGCAGATTCCTTATGAATCACTTAGGGGCATAATTATGGAATATTTGCGCCGGTGTTGCACCAAGAATTTTGACGCAACGGCTGCGTAAGCAGTAACTCATATTAATTAAAAATGCATTTGCCAAAATGGATCGTTTTCTAAGGCTTGTGTGGGGCAAAAGCTGTGCTGAAACTAGCTGCGCCGTGTACAATTCAATAAATGCAATGTAGGCGTACCCCCTCAAAATCCTATGTAAATTTAACCCAGTGATATTTTTGGGTTTGCCAATGCATCGCGCATCTTTGGGAAGCATAACCTACAGACTGAAATGCACCAGAAATGCTGTGCATCGGCATATCAGTAGTAGAAAATGGCACAGTGGCTGTAGTACAAAAAGAACTGCCCCACAAAACAATTTGGCAAGCTCAACTACTTCATGGAGGTCGTTATCCTGCAACTAGGAGTCGCTTGGAGACCACCACCATGTAGGCGGCAAAGGAGGAGCAGCACATATCCCTCATTGACCTCAGAGAGGATGTGGTCATAAAATTGTACAGACTCAGGAGGGAGCCTATGATTCAACTGCTGCATTAATGTGGGCCAAGTCTGCAGCCACCAACTGCAAGTCCCAATAGCATTACTCCACATGTGAACCTTATTGCTGTGCTCCACATGCTGGCATCTATTTCCTTCCAGATCAGAAAAGTCAGATTGGCAGGAATCTCACAGGGATGATTTTATGTCTTTCAACCCCGTGACTTGGATGCCCTAATCAAACTCACACCCCAGTTCCTTCCCCAAAACTCAACAACTGAACACCAAGCAAGGATTTTGCGCCACAGCTGGATTCCCATGTACTTAGTGCAATTGTTTAACAATGTAGCCGAAGAGGCCTGGGTTGAGTACTTCAGACCACAATACGCAGAAGTAAAGTATCCTGGGATGGGGGAGGTCATACTGCCAGTCTTTGCTATTGACAATTTGTTCTCCCTCAAAGAAGTAGAGAATGCAATTAGTAATGTCCAATGTGGGAGGGCACCGGGGCTAGACGGGATACCCTCGGATGTCTTCAAGCATGACATGAAGAGATGGGCGAGGTATATCTTTTTGCTGGGAAATGCTCTTGCCAAGGGGGGGGTGGTCCCTGAGCTATGGCAAGGAGCAATCATCATACCCATTTACAAAAAAGGAGATCGGTCTCTCCCAGCCAACTACAGGCCCATAAGTCTGATAGCAACCATACAAAAAGTAATGGGGAAAATGGTTACAAATCAGCTTATGGATTGGGTGGATGATAACAATGCTCTTTCCCCCTATCAGGCAGGATTCAGGAGGGCAACCAGCACAATTGACCAGGTCTTCCGTTTTACCATACTGCGGTGGAGGACGGTTTTGCTTGGCAGGGGCTGCCTGTATGTCGCATTTGTTGACCTGCGGGCAGCATTTGATTTGGTCCCCAGGTACAAGTTATGGCTGGTCCTGCAAAAGCTAGGCATCCCGGTTGAATTGCTCACCCTAATCATGCGACTGCATGAATGTAATTTCGCAAGAGTCCAGTGGGGTGGGAATGGTGAGTCAACATCGGACTTCCCGGTGGAAAGGGGGGTCCGCCAAGGCTGCGCCATGGCACCCTTACTCTTCTCATTATTCATCAATGGGATTGTCGAGCGAATGTTAGACGTGAGTATAGATGCACCATCGTTAGCGGGTGCCAGGGTCCCGATCCTGATGTTCGCTGACGACACCCTAATTATGTCAAAGACTCCTGCAGGGTTACAACGTGCATTAAACATATTTGATGTTTTTTGCAAAGAGCACGGCTTAGAAGTAAATGTGGGCAAAACGAAACTAATGGTCTTTTCCCCACGCCGTAAAATTCATCCCAAGGTATCCCTGAATAACACTAAGTTAGAGGTGGTTAAGGAGTTTACGTATTTAGGGGTCCAAATAGCAGAGGGCCCGGGTTGGTCCCATCACCTGGAAAAAACGGCCCTAAAACACCAACAATTATCAGGGGCATTGCGGGGGGAACACAGAAAATCCAAGACTAAACCGATTAAACCTGTCCTTATAGTATACGATGCAAAGGTCCTAGGAGCGACCTTATATGGTGCAGAGTTATGGGCTTGGGAGAACCTTTCGACCTTACAGATATCTGAAAACAGGTTCCTCAGAGGGATCACAGGCCTCCCACAGAGTACCCCCTTAATACCATTGTACTTGGAGTTGGGTAGACGGTCAATTAGTGATAGAGCGCGACTGCGCCCTGTTCTGTATTGGAGACGTCTTTGGACAACCCCTGAGATTAGGCATTATGCTGATGGTTTCCTGGCAATAATCAAGGAAGACAATTTTCACAAGATAAAGTGGCTAAAAAATCTAAGGACCATGTTAATTAACTTGGGACTTTCTAATCTTTGGACCAACCCGCAGGGGGAAGTCTTTCCAAGTAAGGAAGCCCTCAAGTCGCAATACTGGGATTGGGTGGATAACAACCTTCTGAGAGGCACTAGGTCTGATTCTATGGCGGGTCGCTTCTTGGAAGTCAAAATCTACCCTATCTTAGAAAATTATTGGGACAACATCACAGTCCCACTGGACAGGAAGTTAGTCTTCCAGTTAAGATCTGGATCTCTCCCGCTAAAAAAATTAACCGTGGGATGGCAGAGGCCGACCACTATGTCATGTCCAGTGTGTGAAGCAGCTGTTGAAAGCCTAGGCCACTTTTTATTTGTCTGCAAAGCCTATTCGTTACCTAGGAGGGTATGGCTCACCCCAGTATGCAAAAACCTTGGGACACGACATAGTGCAGTGGCATTGAGAATTCTATGTACAGCTACCCAGGAGTCGATAGTTCTCGGGGTAGCCAAATATCTGGGGTGGGCTTGGGCAATCAGGCGGCGGTTGATGGGTGGGCTTAGTTAATTTGGTTTATACTCGTTTTACAATTCCCAATGTAAATTGTTATATATGTGTATTTTTATATGTTGGTATTCTATGAGCTTGCACAAACTGTTTTACATGAATATGTATATGTTAAATGATCTGTTTTTATCTGTTATGTTTGATTTTATGCTGTGCTTTTATGAGAAAACATCTCGAATAAAGCTTGTTCATACATTTGGCAATTGTTTGCACATGAGTGCAATTGGTGCCCCCTGTTGCAACACCCCACCTCTTCAGAAACCGGCAGCACACATATTTAATGGACAGGCCATAGTGAATCATCAGGGAATGTTTATCAATGAACTGGCCATATATCCAGGGAGTGCACATAATGCCTACATCTTCCATCACAATATTATAAATGAGCTGTTCCAGAATGGGAGATATGGGAATGGCCAATTCATTGGAAAGAAAAGTAGAAATATATATCATACTAACTAAGAAGTTGTAATGTATGTTGTTAGACCTGGCATCATTGGCGTGGGTCTTCCTTCCATTTTTTGCTGTTGCCTCCTGTGTTTTTGCTGGTCTAGATGCTTTGGGCACTTGGCCACTACTAATTCCATGCCAAAGTGCAAGTGCTTCCTATTGTAAATTGTTGTAATGGATTAGTGACTCCATGATTGGCTATTTGATTTACTTGTCAGACCCTAGTACTGTGCACCATGTGTGCCCAGGGCCTGTAAATCAAATGCTGCTGGTGGGCTTGCAGCACTGGTTGTGCCACCCACAGAAGCAGCTTGTAAAATATGCCTCAGGCCTGCCATTGCAGAGCCTGTGTGCAGCCTGGAACTGCCATGTCCACTTGGCAAGTGCCACACATGACAGTTCCTAAACCTTCGCTTTTCTACATGTTAGTCACCCCTAAGGGTGGCGTGCATTGTCTATGAGAGGTAGGACAAGCCCTAATGTGTGTGGCATGTCCTGATAGTGAATTACATCCAATTTCGTTTTTCACTTTTTCAAGGCTATCTGTTCCCATGGGCCAGAATGGGCAACTTGATTATAACATTTTATAATCCTAACTGACCCTAGGAACAAGATATGAAAATAAAGTTTAATATGCCTGAACTCTGAATGTTAAAATACATCTTTTAGTGTGGGTGATTTTTACATTCTGTGTTTGAAAATACCACTTTTAGAAAGTAGGTATTTTCTTGCCTAACCATCCAATATGCCTCTGCTAGGTTTGTGTATTCCATGTCTGGTTTGTGAGTGACAGGGAGCTGGAGAGGGCCTTGGTTCCAGTAGTCTGATGGGTCAGGGCTGGGCTGAATTGGATCTGCAATGAATAGAGAGTAGGGGGAGGAGATTTCCTTTCACTTGCCTGAGCCTTTATTGAATAGAGAGTGGGGGGAGGAGACTTCCTTTCAGCTACCTGGGACAGGTCTGCTTTCAACAATGCTGTCTCCACCTCCTGCCAGGAAGCTGAACCAAAGTTCATCGATTTCGCTGCACGGCTGTCGGGCGTGCACGCATAGCATCCACTTTGTCGCATCGCACCGGATCGTCGCATTGCATCGAGGTGCCATCTTTTCGCAATGTAACCGGAATGCAATAAGAAACTGATGCATCACCTCCTCTCCGGTAAGGAACCTACGCATCACCTCCCCAGCACGGCAGTAAGGAACCGACGCAACACCTCCCCCGAAGCAAGGAACCAATGCATCACCTTCCCTGCGACCTTTTTGTTTGTATTACGTGACGCATCCAAGGTACTTTGAGAGTAAAGTGTTGCATTTACCATCTACATTGAACTAAGTTACATCTACCATCTGAAAGTCATATTTTTGAATACTGTATTGTGGATTTGTGTCGTTTGGTCTTGTGATAAAGGTTACTTATTTTTCTAAACTGGTGTGGTGTCCATTTGCAGTGTTTTCACTGTATTACTGTATATGTTCACAAATGCTTTACACACTGGCTCTGAGATAAGCCCTTCTGCTCGTGCGAATCTACCAAGGGGGTGAGCAGGGGTTATTTCAGGAGTGTACCCCCTTTCCCTGACTAGAAGCAAGGTGTGAGAAGCTGGTCTGGTATATGATGTCCACAATTCTAGTGGGCACCCTGCACCAGTCCAAACAACCCTTATGGTGATGGTTGAAAAGTCAACCTTATAGACCAGCTATCCTAGTGGTAGCATGGACAAAGCAGTCTTAGGCTAAAACTTCAGAGAGCATGTGAAGCCAGCTGTTTTACCAATTATAATCCTTTGAATACCAAATGAAAGGACACCACACAAGGTATATATCAAATATATATGTATTTATTACTAACACAACCCCTCTGCACTCTTTATGAGGTCAGAGTTCGAGATACGTTACAAGTTACTCATTAAGCATACTATAAGTTGCACAAATACAATTCTGCCCTAGGGGCCTCATGAACCATATACTAAGTAAGTGGTATTAGAGCCACTTCAGGAAAGGTGAATAGGCCTAGGGCCTAGGGAATCGCTTGGGCTACGCTGAACAACCAAGGGATTGGAAGTAGGAGGCCCACGGGAGCCTTGTGCAGTGTCTAAACACACACATGAGTTACCATAGAATTAGAATGGGAACGTAAAAGTTACAAAGTAGTAGATTTTGGACACTTCCAGATGGACTACGGTAGAACCCTTTTAAACTAGGACACTTGGATAGTTAACCCCTTCGCTGCTAAGGCATTATTAATATTTTACATTCATTTTCCATTGAAATGAATGGAAAGTTCATGACGAGTTACCCTTGTCATTAGCATCGAAGAGGTTAACACCCATGGGAGTACCTGAGTATCCGAGTTACCTCACCCACGGAAGCCGGGTGCATAGGTGTTCTTTCGTGTAGGGTTTCGTCGCTGTTTCCTATGGAGAGCTGCAAAAAAGTGCAGCAGGCGACCAGGAAAAAAGTGTCCGGGTGGATCCAAGGGTGGATCATAGTCGAGAAGAACCTGAAAGCAGAGGGGACAGAGTCTGGGTCATTAGCCAGTGAACAGGAAGGACCCAGGAAGGAACCAGGCGATGTTGAGATGCAATCAGGTGAAGAGGTGAACCTTGTCTCTACAGCCGTGAGGACCAGGAGGTGTCGACGATGACCAGGCACTGGATTCGAGCTGTCCCACAAAAGATCTTGTTGGCTGCAGTGTCGGTATCCAGATTGGACCCAACAAGCCTTGGCAAACGCAATCCATGCAGGATGGGAAGATTGGCTTCAGATCAGACCAGCAAGTTCTGGGGAGCTTCTCCTTAGCAGGAAAACTGGAGCAAGCCCAGAGCAACCAGGCAAGTGGTGTAATTTTAAAAGTAAGTCTGCGTAAGGCTTACTAGCCAACAGGCTAGCAACCAGGAAGATGCATCGAGCTGAAATGCAGGTGCAGGCTCCATGCGGCACTCATGGAGTGTGGAGGGCTGAGCTTCGGTGCAAATGCTGCTCGGGTCTGGGGCTTCTCAAAACCCAATGCACAACTTTGAGGGTACCTCAGAAGCTACACGGTTAGCAAAGAGCAGGTAGCCCAGGGTGCCCAGTCCCACGTATCTCGTGTCCGCCACGGGTCTCAGCTTTACTGTGGATGTGGATCTGAGTCGGAGAAGTCTGGAAGTTTAGTTCCTGAGTTGCTGAGTCTTCGGGTTCCGGCGGAAGTGTTGACAAAGCAAACCAGCAAGTTACTGGGGGTGCCTGTTTGCACAGGGTGGTCACTCCTTGACCACAAGGGAGATGTCTTCAGTCTTCCAGTCAATATGGAACGTTGAAGGTCCAAGAGTTTCATTTCAGAGTTTCTTTCCAGGATAATCTAATGTCTCTAGACACAGCTCCAATCTTTATACTAAACTAAGGGGCTGGATTACCTGCTAGGTCCCTCCTATGGGTGGAACCTGGGAAGGGGGTGGTTACACCCCTTTCCCTTTGTCCAGTTTCACCCCAGAGCTGGGGCTGGGGTGCTCCAGCAACTGGTTTGAACCGGGCTATGCATGGAGCACCTTGTGTGCCCCAGGCAGTGTATGGAAAAGCATCTTTCCATTGAACCCACCCTGCCCCAATACACTACAGGCTGTCTGGGGAGGTGCTAGCACCTCTCTCAGCAGGAAACCTATTGTCCAGGCCTCCCTTGCCAGAGTTTCGTCCAGCTGCAGGAGGTCAGACTCGTGTCTGTGGCAGCAGCATCCATTTTGTGATGCTGAGGCTCTGTTTAACTTCAACCAGGTAAAGCAGTAACTACATGTCTTCTCCCTCTAGAAGGGTGGAATGTCACCCCCGCCACCAGGACTGGTGGGGGGGGGGAGTATTCCAAAGTGTTTGACACCTTACGCTACATTTTTTGATAAAGCCAAGCCATAGTTAGCATTAACCACGAGGATTATAATGCACTTAAGAGTATATGGTATGGCTATATCATAGAACAGCTATAAGGACATGGGTCCAAAACTGCAGATGGGCTCAGCTCATGCTAGAGCACCATCTCACATAAAACCAAGCACTCTGCCTTCAGAATTGTCAAGGCCTGCCATAGGAGTGACTTATAGGTATATATGCGTCTATATAAGGGTAGGTATAGGAACACTATAGTTAAGCAAGGGGTGATTACACCACCTTGCCCAAGCTGAGTGATCAGCCTGTGGTGTCAGTTTGGATGGCCAGCCAGGGGTGGCATACTTCATGCTGCAGCCCCTGGTAGGCCTTGGATGCACCTATGCCCTGGGTACCTATGGTACACTATACAGGGGCTCACAAGGTGACCCAATCCCCAATTAGGTATGTACCTAAAGTACAGGGAGTCCATTTTACAGAGAGAGCAGCAGATAGCCTGGGACCCTGAATAGCAGTATCCCAGGCCAACTAAGTCAAAAACCAGCTAAACACTAGGCAAAAAGTTGGGCTAACCATATAGTCAGATATCCACCTTCCTACACAACCCCCCCAAACGAAAGGAGATAAGGCTATCTTTGACCAGGTTAGCCTTTATTGCCTAAGTGGCCATATAAGGAAGTACCTGCACTAGCATGGTTACCCACTGTCTCATGGTCCATTAAGCAATCCCTTACCCTAAGGGTATCAGAGGGTCTCCACCATAGGGAATCTCTACCTGTGGTGTGTTTTGGCAAAGTAAAAGGCTGGTGCTGAGATGGAGTACTGAAGGGAGGCTCCACTAATGTAGGGCTCAGCTTCCTCCAATCACTTTCCACCATGTATGCCTTTCTTTCCATGACTGAGTTGCACTGTGCTCTCAGGGTCAACCTCTGGCAACCTACAGCTGGAGGCTGGGTCCCTTTTGTTGGACCACTGGAGGGACAGGTCAGGTTAGGTCCCAGGTTTGGCTGTGCCCAACAGAGTCCCTCTGGGGGAGGTTCCTACTTAAGGGGAAGGGAGATCCCTCAGAAGTTTTTGGAATTTCCACCTGGCTAGGGCTGCTAGCCTGGGTGCCCCTAATCTCCTTATGGGGGGGGTTCCTTTGGACAGGGGGCCCTTTGGGGTCCACTGGCCTTCCTGACCTCTGCGGCCCTGGGCTGACTGAGGCAGGGTAGAGAGGGGCAGGTTACCTGCTCCAGACTGTGTCCCACCTTGGAAGGGTCCACTGACATTAGGGGTTCGTCCAGGCTAGGCTTGACTACCTCTGGGGCAGTTCCTTCACAAGGGGTAGGATCAGTTCCCTGAGGAGGCTGACCCTCACCTAATGTCTGGTGGGAGGAAGACTTTTCTTCCTCCCTAATACTCTCTGTCTGAGTGGAGTGATCCATAGTTTCAGGCTTCACAACACAAAAATCTGTTTGAGTTTGGGCTGTGACCATCACAGCCCTACCAACCTTTTCAGGAAGGAACTCTGAGTGTGGGCTGTGACCATCACAGCCCTGCTAACCTTTTCAGGGAAGAAGTCTGCTTGAGCTTGGGCTGTGGCAATCACAGCCCTACCAACCTTTTCAGGAAGGCCTACCATTTTAAATGGGTTTCTCTTTCTACCTCAGCCCAGGCTGAGATCTCTAGATCATTGCCCAGTAAACAATCTACAGGCAAGTTTGTAGACACTGCCACTCTCTTTGGGCTAGTGACACCTCCCCAGCTGAGATTTACTACTGCCATGACATGATCTTTCTGCACTCCATCAATATTGATCACCTGGTATGTGAACCCAGGTAAAAGTTGTCCTGAGGGGACTAGTCTCTCAGTCACCATAGTGATACTAGCCCCTGTGTCTCTGTAGGCTTCAACTTTCTGACCATTGATGAGGGGCTCCTGTCTGTACTTGCCCAAGGTATTGGGACAAGCAGTGAAGTTGGCAAACCCCATGCCATTCTCACAGGCTAGAGTTTCTATATTAGGGGACCTGGTTAGGCCAGAGTCCACCTGAGTTCCCCAAGTATACCCAGCCACAGTTTTTGGGGTACTCCCACCACCTGGCAGATTACTACTAGTAGTAACAGGAGGTTTTGGAGTATTACTTGAAGGACTATTTTCCTTATGGTTGGCTTTTGGGCAACTGCTGTCAGTTTTCCAATGGTCAGGTTGATTATATACATGGCAATAAGGTTTCTTAAAATTAGAGGAAGGATTTTGGGACCCACCCCCTCAGAGAATTTTTGGGGCCCTGTAGTGGATTTGTCCTTAGATTTATCCCCACCTTTCTCTTGAGGCTTGGTAGAATCTTTCTTCTGGTCACCACCCTGATTTATAGGTCTAATCCTGGTTCTGGCCCATTTGTCTGCCTTCTTACCCAATGCTTGGGGAGAGGTCAGATCAGAGTCCACCAGGTGCTGGTGTAGAAGCTGATTTTGACAATTATTAAGGATCTGCTCCCTCATAATCAAATTATACAATCCTCTGTAGTCATGTACTTTGCTGCCCAATAACCAGCCCTCCAGAGCCTTGGTAGCACAATCTACAAAATCAGTCTTGTCCTGAGTCTGTGTCTTCTGGGTATCCCTGAACAGCAACCTATAGTGCTCAGTGGTTAAGCCAAACCCATCTGTCAGAGCACTTTTCAGGACAGTGTAGTTATCAGTATCCTCATCACTAACTGTGAGGAGCTTATCACTGACTTTTTCTGAAAGGAGAGCCATAGTATAGCTTCCCACTGACTCTAGGGTACCCGTTGTACTTTACAGGTCCTCTCCAAAGCAGTTATCCATTTGTGGATGTCATCCCCACTTTGGTAGGGAGGGACAATCTTACTTAGGTTTCTATGGTCTTTTGATCTTTACCTATCTCTAGGGATGTTGCTGCCACCAGTGGACTCTAGTCCACACAATTTTCTCTCTCTTTCAAGAGCCAGGGTCTCTTTGGCAAGGGCCATTTCTTGCCTCTTGATCCTAAGATTGGTTTCCCTCATCCTAGCCTTGTGTTCTCTTCTCGCAGGGGAACTCATTCTCCTGAGAGCTGAGGCACTGGACCCTATTGAGTCACTAGAGTAGTGAGATTCCCTGGAAAAGGATCTCCTCCTTCTGTGCTCAGTGTTAAGTCAGCTTTAGGGCCTGGATGGGGCTCTGCCCCCCCCCCCAGCCCCATGTAGGCTTAGGTTGATCTGGTTAAGTTCTGCTACTTGGACCTGATCAGTGTCATCATCCTCATCATCATCACCCCCTAAATTTTCCTCAGGGAAATCTTCTGTTGAGGGATGACCCTCTCCTGCACTGCCTGATGGACCTTGAGTAGATGCTTTAGCTAAATAATACTTCTCTAGTATCTCTATCAGGTGCTTAAGAGTAGGGTTTGAACCTTGTTTCAACTTTCTAGTTGTACATAAGCTTCTCAGCTCATGGAAGGTAAATGTGTCATATCATCTAGAAGGTGCCCTGGGAGGGTCAACTTGTGTGGGTGGAGGCACACTAGGCTCTCCAACCAATGATATTTTCTAGTGAGGTGTGGTGTGTGCACCTTCCTACACTAAGTGTTATCTACTAAACCTCTCTATGAGTCATAGTCAGGGTATGCTAGGCCCTTTGCTCTACAACAACTAAGTTCAGTAGAACTTAAGTATTCTAAGACTTAATTTATATTTACCTCTAGGTACCTTAATGTGATCTTTCAAATGATATCTTAAGATTATATGGTAAAACACAGCAAGCTTTTATCCCAACCGCTGCACACCAATGTGAGAAGTTGGCCTGGTATATGATGTCCACTATTCTATTGGGCACCCTACACCAGTCCAAACAACCCTTATGGTGATGGTTGTAAAGTCAACCTTATAGACCAGCTATCCTAGTGGTAGTATGGACAAAGCAGTCTTAGGCTAAAACTTCAGAGAGCATGTGAAGCCAGCTGTTTTACCAATTATAATCCCTTGAATACCAAATGAAAGGACACCACACAAGGTATATATCAAATATATATGTATTTATTACTAACACAACCCCTCTGCACTCTTTATGAGGTCAGAGTTTGAGATATGTTACAAGTTACTCATTAAGCATACCATAAGTTGCACATTGACAATTCTGCTCTAGGGGCCTCACGAACCATATACTAAGTAAGTGGTATAAGAACCACTTCAGGAATAGTGAATAGGCCTAGGGCCTAGAGAATCTCTGGGGCTACACTGAACAACCAGAGGGATTGCAAGTAGGAGGCCCACGGGAGGCGTGTGCAGTGTCTAAACACACACGCGAGTTACCATTGAGTTAGAATGAAAACGTAAAAGTTTCAAAGTAGTAGATTTTGGACACTTCCAGATGGACTACGGTAGAACCCTTTTAAACTAGGACACTTGATAGCCGGAGTACTCGAGTTACCTCACCAGGGAAGCCGGGTGCATAGGTGTTCTTTCGTGTCGGGTTTTGTCGCTGTTTCCTATGGAGAGCTGCAAGAAAGTGCTGCAGGCGACCAGGAGAAAAGTGTCCAGGAGGATCCAAGGGTGGATCGGAGTCGAGAAGAACCTGAAAGCAGAGGGGACAGAGTCTGGGTCACTAGCCAGTGACCAGGAAGGAACCAGGCGATGTCGAGATGCAATCAGGTGAAGATGTGAAGCTTGTATCTGCAGCTGCAAGGACCAGGAGGCGTCGAGGACAACCAGGCACCGGATTCGAGCTGTCCCATAAGGGATCTTGTTGACTGCAGTGTCAGTTTCCAATTGGACCCAACAAGCCTTGGCAAACGCAATCTACGCAGGATGGGAAGATTGGCTTCAGGTCAGACCAGCAAGATCTGGAGAGCTTCTCCTTCGTAGGGAAGCTGGAGCAAGCCTGGAGCAAGCAGTGTAATCTTAAAAGGAAGTCTTTGTAGGGCTCATCAGCTAATGGGCTAGCAACCGGGAAGACGTGTCAAGCTGAAATGCAGGCGCAGGCCCCACACGGCACTCGTGGAGTGTGAAGGGCTGAGCTTCAGTGCAAATGCTGCTCGGGTCTGGGGCTTCTCAAACCCCAATGCACAACTTCAAGGGTACCTCAGAAGCTGCACAGTTAGCAAAGAGCAGGTAGTCCAGGGTGTCCAGTCCCACATCTCTTATGTCCGCCACGGGTCTCAGCTTTGCTGTGGATGTGGATCGGAGTCGGAGAATTCTGGAAGTCTAGTTTTTGAGTTGCTGAGTCTTCGGGTTCTAGCGGGAACATCAACAAAGCAAACCGGCAAGTTACTGGTGGTGCCTGTTTGCACAGGATGGTCACTCCTTGACCACAAGGTAGATGTCTTCAGTCTTCCTGTTGATATGGAACTTCGAAGGTCCAAGTGTTTTGTTTCAGAGTTTCTTTCCAGGATAATCTAACGTTTCTAGACACAGCTCCTATCTTTATACTAAACTAAGGGGCTGAATTACCTGCTAGGTCCCTCCTATGGGTGGAACCTGGGAAGGGGGCTGAGGTTCCGTGACGATTTGAACCCGTGTTTTCAATATTGTCGGAAATACATAATATAGGTATCAGCGAACCGCAAATGATCCATTTAGCATATCCTGGTGTTTTCGCTACGCTACGAGCAAGAGCACTCCTGTTATGAACACATTTCCGATCTACCCATGGCATCCATCTTAGATCATGGCAGCCATTTTGTGTTTCTTGCCCTCACATATGCAATAACCTCTGATCACTTCATTTCGATTAAGGACACGTAGCCTTAGCCGGAGATTCACCTCTCTAGTGACACGTGCACCTCAAACCAGATCACGCTGTAGCTGCATGACTCGACAAAGGCTGCCTCCTCTGCCCGAGGCCAGTCCTGTTAAACTGGTCTTCGTGTCCATTGTCCTGATCACGATTAGGCGGCCGAAGCCGGTAGCCTTGCCCATTTACGACCCACAAACATCTCCTATCCCACTTTTCCATCTTCCACACCTGGCTCTGTTCCTTTCTTTCTGAAACTTTATTAGGGGGAGGTAACGAACTTTACGATGAGGCGGTCCGGGTCCTGAATACAATATTGACAAGGGATTGTGATGAACTAGTGGGAACCCCTCTTCGTAGATGTTTGGTATCAGATTGTATCAACGGTTCCTGTGTACACCAAATATTTATTGCATATGACACAAAGGTTTTGGGAATGTACCAACATGTGAAGAATTCGCCTGAAGGCCAAAAAGTAGTATATAAGGAGCAACCCTCTTTGTACAAATCGAACAGGCTCCTAGACTCTGCCCGTGTGTAGATTCTGTGACTTCTGTGTCCCTGCAGTAATAAACCTTTGGTCTTTGACGCCACCATCGAGAAGCCCGTGTTTCTGTTTATTTGTGCACCAAGGCAGGTGGAACTCCGGGGTCTTCGGGTGTTGTCCCCTGACACCTCTGGACGGAACCAAAAAGTCCAGAACTCCAATTGGCGCCCAACGTGGGGCGACGTCATTCGGTACCGGTCCAAAAGCCTGAAGAGTTTGAGAAGCTTCGTGTGAAGATTCCTGAGGGAGGCGCCCCACTTCATCGATCCCGGCATATCGCAAAAGTGGCCCTGACGTTCTCTTCCACGAGGGTTCCCGTTCAGGACGGCTGCAGTGGTCCGTTGCCTTGACCGTCGCCCTGTCTTGGACCCGAGGTGCAGTCCTTAGTACAGCGAAACGTGACGGGTTTCTCCTTGGTGACGTCTTCAGTGACTCAGTTAAGTATTTAGTGGTTGCTAGCTAGTTGGTTACTTCGTAAGGGTTGTTAAAATCCTTTTTTTGGTTCTTGGTTTGGTTTGGTTTCGTAAGATTATCACTGGTTATTCTGGGTTACGATAATCTATTTGGTTCAGTTTGGGTATCGATACATTAGTTTGGTTTTTGGTAGGCCTAAAAGTTCTTGGTTCAGGTGCACGTATCTGTTTAGTGTTTTGTTTGTTTTGTGTTCCGGACTAAAAATGGTAAGTCGGAAAAACTGTATGTTGTCTTGTTTCAGTTGCAACAGTGACTCACGATTGGAGGACTCATGTCTGGTTCCTCCGATTGGGACTCCCCTATATGACTTATATTGCAAATATGGTGTGGGTCCTATATCTTATAATGAGGTGTGGGTCCGCTACACTGTGAAAGATGGTGTCCTTAGTTGGCCACTACATGGTAGTTTTGAACCTGAAATTCTTGACAATTTAGAAGCGAAATTGTTTAAGAAGAAAGCCCGGCCGGCAATGTTTGATTCTTTCCGTTACTGGCGAAAAGAATCTAAACAGAGAGAAATGAAAAGGTTAAAGAAAGAACAGAAAGAGCAAGAAGAGTTGACTCTAGAGCAAGCAACTAAACAGTTGCAAGATAATGAGTGTGAGAAAGCCATAGAGGTGGCCATTAGAGAGCGTAATTTAGCGATTGACAAGTGCTATCCTGCCTTGCCATCGAAAACAGCTAAGATACTAGAGGATTCCGAAAGCGATCCTCTGTTGTCTTATTTGTTACGGTCACCTCCACCGTATGCACAAGGTGCTACGGCTCCGCCTGTACCGAATGTTCAACTACCGGTTGCTGGACAACCTGGTATTCCTGCTCCTGTCCCTCAGAATCAAGCTCCCGTACCTCCTGTGATTAATGTGAATGTTCCTACGGCTCCTCCTCTTCCTGGATTGCCGACTTCTATACCTGTATCTGTCTCGCTTACACCTAATGTTCCACAAACTATTTTTCTCGATACTCCTACTGCTCCGCTATCTGTTCCTACCTCTACTGCGTTCTCTACATCTGCGAGTGTGTTGACTCCACTTTCTGTTCGTCGAAGAATCACTGATTCTGTGACTAATATGTTGTCCCCTTTCTATAAAACCTTAATCAAGACTCCTACTTCTGACTCTGTTCAGAGACGTAGTCAGCATCCAAGCACTGAGGAACGCGGAATTTTAGATTCCACGGCTCTCAGATGGATTTCGAAAAGTAGAAGATATAGTACGAGAGATGTACTAGATACATTTATGCAGTGGAAGGAACCAACACAACGGTACGTCTTCGATGAGATGTGCTCGTTGTTACGTGAGGAGATAGAAGAAGATGATGTTGAATCAAATTTAGAAGACTTAATTAAGGTGCAAAAAGAGTTTGCTGCTGGCATGATAGTAGGTGACAATATCGAAGAAGCGATGGAACTGATCCTGAGTTTTAGAAACGATCCATCTCTTCGTTCCCCGAGAGATTTAGAGAAAAGCAAAACGAAGTTGAGTCGCCAATATCCTATGAGGGAAGTTCCTCCAATTTGGCGCGAAGCAATAGCACGTGATGATAATGCTGGTATTGCAGCTGCTCCAGCACAGTTCCAGAGAGTGTGGATACACATTCCATGGAAGCGAGCTGAAGTGCTAGCAGTTAAGCAGGCCTTGCCAGATCCGCGTAAGAATCCTGCTGGGTATTACAAGGAATTGACACAGACAGTTGAGGCTTGTATAATGAACTTAGCAGACATCGACATGTTATTTGGCAATGTAGTACCACAACCAGTGTGGGCTAAAATTCGTAGAGAAGATCATCAAGCTGCTTTAGGTGGTGATTGGGCAGCAATCACTGCAGCAGATGGTCAGCAAACAGGTGGTGCAAAACCCGAACCCTTGATTGCTAATCTTCCAGGTAGAATAATCGATCTTATGAAGACTCTGATGCCCGCATTGCGTGTTAATTGGGATAAGTTATCCGTTTGCAAGCAAAAGAAAGATGAGAGTGTCTCCGACTTTTTCACAAGGTTCGAAGAGACTTTCGTAGACCATAGTGGTCAAGATATGAGCACAGAAGGAGGACAGAGATTGTTTGTCGATAAATTTGTACATAATTTGTTACCTGAGTTATGCAATAAATTAAAAGATTCAGAGAGCGCATGGGCTGTCTCTACGACTGCGCAAATACTTGCGACTGCACAGTATTATGAGAATAGGGATAAAGAAGAAAAGGAGAAGTCAGAAAAGAAAACGAAAGATTTAAAGACCAAAGTTCTTTTGCAACAGGCGTATCCGCCTCGCATGAATCAGACTAACGCACAACAGAATTCGCATCAAAGGACAGATTATAGTTCACCAAGGCCTCAATATCAGTGGAATCAGTGTGCGTACTGTAAGAAAGAGGGTCACTACAAGAATGAGTGTCCGATCTTAGCGCAAAATAATGCAGCAGCAGCTCAAAGAGGTCGTGGTGGTTTTGTGCAGAATTCTAGAGGTCGAGGACGAGGTGCTATGCCTCCACAAACGAATGATCGTCCTTCAAATCACTTTGATCAGCGAAATGGACAGTCTACTCAGCAAAATAGATCTCAACAATATCTTGTTGAGGACTATTGTGAAGCGGATGAGGGATTTCAGCAAAATGGGTACTAGGACAGCCATAGACAGAGAGAGGGAGTAGTATCAGTTCCAGTGGATCAGAGTGGGCCTTATGTCGCAGTAGCAACATCAGGTGTAGTCGAACCATTTCTGTTGGATACTGGTGCCGCAAAAAGTTCTATCATTCATGCGAAACTCCCTGGCGCACCTTTGTCTGGCTCAACAAATGTTTCTGCAGGTTTTTCAGGCGCCCCGGTTTACAACCCGATATCTGGTCCTTTGTCTATTTCTGTTGGGCCGTGTCAATTGAAAGCACCCCTAATTTTGACGACGGGTTGTAATGAAAACCTGCTTGGTTTAGACTTGTTAAAACGACTATATGCGACATTGTACTGTTCTCCGGAAGGAGTACAGCTTACATTGGGTAAAAGAATAACCTCTCCGATGTACTTGTCAATGGATGCACTCCCACCAGAGCTACGTTCACTCCCAGATTCTCTTTGGGCGACTGGTCCTAATGATGTAGGCCTTTTGGAAATACCACCATATGTAGTTACTTTGAAAGCTAATGTAAAATTTCCTAGAATTCCTCAGTACAAGATATCCAGTGAAGGTGAGCGTGCACTTTTATTGATTGTGCAAGATTTGATTAAGAAAGGTGTGGTTGAAGAAACTAGGGGAAATGTCTGTAACAGTCCTGTATTGCCGATTTTGAAAAGAACTGACCCCACAAAGCCTCCAGTATATAGGTTTGTTATTGACCTTAGAGAAGTCAATAAGATTGTGGTCCCGCAGTTTCCTGTGGTTCCAGACATCACTGCCTTGTTAACGTTAATTCCTGCTACAGCCACTTGGTTCTCAGTCATAGACTTAAAGAATGCCTTTTTCAGCATTCCGATAGCAGAAGAAAGCAGAGATATTTTTGGCTTCTGTCTAGGAGGTCGCAGTTTCAGATTTAAACGCGCTCCACAAGGCTACTGTGAGAGTCCATCCATTTACAGTCAAGCATTAAAAAGTCAGTTGGATTCCTTTGTCCTTCCTCCAGGCTCTGCTTTAGTGCAGTATGTAGACGATCTTCTAGTGGCTGCCGATGACAAGGAAACTTGCAAAGCAGCTACGGTTTCGTTATTACATCACTTGTCTAATTTGAATCACAAGGTGTCACCCTCAAAGATGCAATATTGCTGCCAAGAAGTGACCTACCTAGGTCATCTCTTGTCAAAGGAGGGAAGGAAGTTGACCCCAGAAAGAATAAAAGCAATCACGCAAATGAGTGTTCCACGCACACAGAGGGAAGTACGTGCCTTTCTAGGTATTACCTCTTACTGTAGGCAGTGGATCCCAAATTTTTCTCTTTTAGCGAAACCATTGGTAGCTTTGACTGGGAAAAATGTTCCGAGTCCGGTGCCTTGGTCTGATGAATGTCAAGAGAGTTTCACTGAGTTACGAAAAGCATTATGTTCAGCTCCTGTATTGGGTACACCTGATTACAGTAAGCCATTCACGCTCTACGTTCACGAGAGAGAAGGTTGCGCGTTGAGTGTTCTGACACAGAAGTTTGGTGATAAACAACGCCCCTGTGCGTATTTCTCATCAACATTGGATCCGGTAGCTAGAGCGTTGCCTAGTTGTTTGAGAGCTACAGCGGCAGCTGCGGCTTCCATTCGACAATCTGCTGGTTTGGTGATGAACAACATGCTAGTGGTCATGGTTCCTCATGCGGTGGATACACTCATGAATCGAACCAAGACACAACACCTTACTAGTGCGAGACTATCTGGTTACGAGTTGACATTACTAGCGAGTCATATTCAGATCAAAAGATGTAATGTATTGAATCCAGCAACTCTGTTGCCGACTGAACAAGAGTCGAGTGATTCCGAGCCACATGATTGTTGTTTTAGAACGGAGGAAGAGACAAAAGGACGCATCGACTTGAAGGATACTCCGTTATCCGATCCAGATGGCACGCTGTATGTGGATGGGTCATGTTTTAAATTGGAGAATGGTGATGTGACTGCTGCTTATGCAGTAACGACTTTGAAAACGATTGTTGAGACTGCAAGAGTGAGTCAGAATTCTGCCCAAGCTGCAGAATTAATAGCTCTAACAAGAGCGTGTGTTTTAGCTAAGGGAAAGAGAGTGAATGTTTTTACAGATAGTCAGTACGCATTTGGCGTGGCCCATAGTTTTGGCCGTTTGTGGAGAGAAAGAGGTTTCATTACGTCCCATGGGACTAAGATTCAACATGGTCAGCTAGTTAACGACTTGTTGGAATCTCTAACCTTGCCGACTGAAGTTGCGATTGTTAAGTGCAGCGCTCATAAAGCAATCACGGATGATGTTGGCCGCGGGAATGCTTTTGCTGATGAAATTGCTAAACAGACAGCTAGAGACATGATGAGTAGAATGTATGTTGCTACGTCTGCAAGATGGATTGCTGAGTCTGGAATGTGTGAGGATACAATGGAAAGTGTGAAAGAGATTCAGAAAGAAGCAACTGAGGAAGAGAAACGTGTATGGAGAGAGAGTACGGGCAAGTTGGATTCGAATGGGTGTTGGATCGATTTGACAGAACAGCAACGTTGGATGTTGCCTGATGCGTATGTGCTTGCAGTGGTGACAATGGCGCATGGAGTAGCGCATATAAGTTCCAAAGGAATCTGTAAGATGTTGGCTCCAGTCTGGAAGAATGATGGGATCAGTAAGTGTGCAGAGAGAGTGGTGAAAAACTGTATGGTATGCCTGATGCATAATCCTGGCAAGGGAACTCCAACTCCTGCTGGCCACTTCGCTCCTCCTTCCTGCCCCTTTGAAGTGATTCAGTTAGACTTCATTCACATGGATCGCTGTAATAACTTGAAATATGTCCTAGTGGTAGTTTGTGCTTTTTCCAGGTGGATAGAAGCATATCCACTAAAGGACAACACTGCCCTATCTACGGCCAAAATCCTTCTCAAAGAATATTTCCCTAGGTATGGCATGCCACGGATTGTATGGTCAGATAACGGAAGTGAGTTTATAGGGAAAGTTATGCAGAGTGTGTGTGCCGGCCTAGGGCTGAAACAGAAATTTCACAGTGCGACCCATCCCCAGTCTGCTGGTTTAGTGGAGGGTTATAATGGCACCCTCAAGCTGAAATTAGCTAAGATACAAGCATCCACAGGTTTAGCCTGGCCAGATGCACTTCCTTTGGCTTTGTTATCAACGAGAGCAACTGTACATTCTAGAATAGGGCTTAGCCCTTATGAAGTTGTTTTTGGCCGTCCGGCAAATATTTGGGGTGTGCCGAGGCCTAAACAGTTTTGTTCCATAGAATATCCTATGTTGATAGACTACCTTTACGACTTGACTGCTAAATTGAGTCTTATTCATCAACAGGTTTTCGATGCTTTGCCAAAACCTCCGGAGAGTCCAGGGCATCAGTTGAAACCAGGAGACCTGGTCGTCATCAGAAACTTCGCGAGGACAAAGAATCTTCAGCCCCGCTACGTCGGCCCCTTCCAGGTCCTGCTGGTAACAAGGACAGCAGTTCGTGTGGCTGGACGCAAGCATTGGGTGCACGCCTCTCATGTAAAGCGTGTACCCTTGCCACTTCCTTACGACGACTGGGTGAAGAAGGGAATTGGTTCCTCCGAATTCGAAACTGCACCGAAGTTCATTCCTTTCAGCGATGCCGAATTGATCACTGACACTCCAAGTTCTGACTCTCCTTCTGAAAAGACTCCTTTGAACATTGAACATTTGTCTCCTGCATCAGAAAAGACTTTGTCACCTGCGAACCTGAACACTACAACAAATACCAGTGATACGCTATTTGCTGATCAGACAGTACCTGCAAAACTGAGATATAACTTAAGAAGCCGTAATATGGACAAATAAAGCAGGCAACTGCATATTGTGATATTTAACATTTTAAACTTTTGCCTTCAGCCAGGAAGTTTGCTATTGTTTCATTGTTTTTAAATTTGCCTTGCCGTCTGGGTAGCCGTAGGGTCGTGGCTGTGTGCCTAGTTGAATCTGCAGGGATCTGACACAAGGTCGATCTTTCTGTTAGTTCTGGGAACTCCCAGGGCTGATAGAGGCATTTTCATCTACGTACACATCATCAGTGGTCGCGAGCGGATTGTAGAAGATGGAGCTTCCTGCGCTGCAACGAGAAAATGTGATTTACGTTCGCAGAAACAGACTTCATAGAATTCTTCATAGCAAATGCTTTTTGATGCAATGTGCCATTACATTCTTGATTATTATAGCAACATTGGTGGGTGGAATCGTCTTTAGTATAAATTTAATTTATGTGCCAGACACTACAGTACCTCCCCTTGATCCTGTTACTTCCACTGTTTCCTCTATACACTCTTTTCACTCGTTTCCAGAACATGAGCAAGCCCGACGCTCAGAATTCATTAACAACACTTTTGTGCAGCTCTTGCACCAACACCAACTGGTAGTTAACACTACAGACTGCTGGGTGTGTGGCTTGATACCCCACACTATGGATAAAGGTATTCCCTATCTGGTTTTGCCTTTCAGCTACAATGGATCATTTCAGGCCCTTCAAACCATCTTTGCTTATGCCCTTGAAACCTATCCTCCACGTCCACCACGTTCCACTAAATATAACTCTGCCAACAAAGCTTTAGTCCAGGGAATTATTGACATGGTCAAGGATGTCAATAATACTCCATCTTACCCTGGAGACGAATTGCGAGTGTATTTAAGTTGGAACACTTCAGAGTATCGCCTTACTTTGGGAGAAAGCAAGCGTAAAAGCTCAACTCCAATCTGGGTCGTACCTCACCGAGGTCAGGTCTGCTTGCAAGGTAATGGGAGAAATCCGAGAGCTCAGCTAGGGAGGAGTGAGTGCGTAGAGACTTACGTATTTCCGTCTAACTCTTCCCCTGCTTTTCTTACTGCTAGGGGTACCTACTTCATCTGTCGAGACAGAGCATATACATGGTTGCCTGCCGACTTTGCAGGTTCATGTTACATTGCTCGATTGTTGCCTCCAACATACACTGCTTCATCTGATTACCACAGAACTAGAGTAGCGAGAGGTGTCTTCAGCAAGGAAGATACCGCTGGTCAGGAAGCTGGAGACTTCTTCAAAGGCTTCCTTCCGTTCTGGGGGCCTATGGCCAATAGTAGAAACATACGTCAGCTAACACGGGTAGTTGAATCTACTATTACCGAAACTGCTGGTGCCCTTAGCAATTTGACAGCTGAGCTTCAGGCGGATAGACTCATGACGTTGCAAAACCGTATGGTTTTAGACGTTATCCTTGCAGACCGAGGTGGGGTATGCAGAATGATCCAATCGAGCTGCTGTGTCTTTATTCCTAATAATGCTCCAACAGTCTATGAGGCGATCTCGAAGCTACATAAGATTTCCGACTCTATACACGTAGACAAGGGAAACTGGTCCTTTATGGAGTGGGTTTGGACTCTGATCTCAGCGTGGGGATGGAAGGTTCTAATGGTCGTTGGTGTCATCCTAGTATTCCTATTCTCATGTTGCCTGATTATCCAGTGTGGTCCTGCTCTGTGTAGTCTTTGTGCTGCAACCTGTTTTAGGAAACCACCTACGTTTGGAGAAAAGGCACGAGAAAGGATGATGATACAACAGCATGTCACTGACCTGATGGGCATAGAATTAGATTCTGACATAGACTGATTAATTGCCTATGTAAGGGCAAAAGGAGGGTCTGAGGTTCCGTGACGATTTGAACCTGTGTTTTCAATATTGTCGGAAATACATAATATAGGTATCAGCGAACCGCAAATGATCCATTTAGCATATCCTGGTGTTTTCGCTACGCTACGAGCAAGAGCACTCCTGTTATGAACACATTTCCGATCTACCCATGGCATCCATCTTAGATCATGGCAGCCATTTTGTGTTTCTTGCCCTCACATATGCAATAACCTCTGATCACTTCATTTCGATTAAGGACACGTAGCCTTAGCCGGAGATTCACCTCTCTAGTGACACGTGCACCTCAAACCAGATCACGCTGTAGCTGCATGACTCGACAAAGGCTGCCTCCTCTGCCCGAGGCCAGTCCTGTTAAACTGGTCTTCGTGTCCATTGTCCTGATCACGATTAGGCGGCCGAAGCCGGTAGCCTTGCCCATTTACGACCCACAAACATCTCCTATCCCACTTTTCCATCTTCCACACCTGGCTCTGTTCCTTTCTTTCTGAAACTTTATTAGGGGGAGGTAACGAACTTTACGATGAGGCGGTCCGGGTCCTGAATACAATATTGACAAGGGATTGTGATGAACTAGTGGGAACCCCTCTTCGTAGATGTTTGGTATCAGATTGTATCAACGGTTCCTGTGTACACCAAATATTTATTGCATATGACACAAAGGTTTTGGGAATGTACCAACATGTGAAGAATTCGCCTGAAGGCCAAAAAGTAGTATATAAGGAGCAACCCTCTTTGTACAAATCGAACAGGCTCCTAGACTCTGCCCGTGTGTAGATTCTGTGACTTCTGTGTCCCTGCAGTAATAAACCTTTGGTCTTTGACGCCACCATCGAGAAGCCAGTGTTTCTGTTTATTTGTGCACCAAGGCAGGTGGAACTCCGGGGTCTTCGGGTGTTGTCCCGTGACACCTCTGGACGGAACCAAAAAGTCCAGAACTCCAGGGCGGTTACACCCCTTTCCCTTTGTCCAGTTTCACGCCAGAGCTGGGGCTGGAGTGCCCCAGCAACTGGTTTGAAACAGGCTATGCATGGAGCACCTTGTGTGCCCCAGCCAGTGTCTGGAAAAGCATCTTTCCATTGAACCCACCCTGCCCCAATACACTACAGGCTGTCTAGGGAGGTGCTAGCACCTCCCTCGACAGGAAACCTATTGTCCAGGCCTCCCTTGCCGGAGTTTCGTCCAACTGCAGGAGGTCAGACTTGTGTCTGTGGCAGCAGCATCCATTTTGTGATGCTGAGGCTCTGTTTAACTTTAACCGGGTAAAGCAGTAACTACATGTCTTCTCCCTCTAGAAGGGTGGAATACTACATACTACCCCCGCCGCCAGGACTGGCGGGGGGGGTAGTATTCCAAAGTGTTTGACACCTCACATACATGTTTTGATAAAGCCAAACCAAAGTTAGCATTAACCGCAAGGATTATAATGCACTTAAGAGTATATGGTATGGCTATATCTTAGAACAGCTATAAGGACATGGTTCCGAAAGCTGCAGATGGGCTCAGCTCATGCTAGAGCACCATCTCACATAAAACCAAGCACTCTGCCCTCAGGATTGTCAAGGCCTGCCATAGGAGTGACTTATAGGTATATATGTGTCTATATATAAGGGTACATATAGGAATACTATATCTAAGCAAGGGGTGATTACATCACCTTGCCCAAGCTGAGTGATCAGCCTGTGGTGTCAGTTTGGATGGTCAGCCAGGGGTGGAATAATTCATGCTGCAGCCCCTGGTAGGCCTTGGATGCACCTATGCCCTGGGTACCTATGGTACACTATACAGGGGCTCACAAGGTGCCCAATTCACAATTAGGTATGTACCTAAAGTACAGGGAGTCCATTTTACAGAGAGAGCAGCAGATAGCCTGGGACCCTGAATAGCAGGATCCCAGTCCAACTAAGTCAAAAACCAGCTAAACACTAGGCAAAAAGTTGGGGTAACCATATAGTCAGATATCCACCTTCTGAAGGACTGGGTTTTTCTAAGACCCAGCGGTGCCAGGGATAACACCTGAAACCTTCGTGGGTTACCTGTTCCGGCGTACAAATGACAGAGACACGGGACACTTCCTTCGGCGTCAAAGATTCGAGGTTTATTTACTGCAGGGAACACAGAAGTCACGAGAAGTACATAACATGTAAGTTCACGGAGTCTGATTCAAATTGTATCTGTGGATCGCTCTTTTTATACGGTTTTCCGTCATAGGATAACATGACAAACAAAAGGTTACAACCCGGTTCTCACAGTAAATATCATAGGGGGTCGCTTTCATGTATTCAGGGCCCGGAACATAATTACAGTAGCATTTGGCAGTTCCCAACTGTAAAAGTACATCTTCCCACCATTAGTGCATTCCGTTCGGCTGTAAACGAATCAAGGAAGAGTCAAAAACAGGTGCAGAGGAAGACGAAGGATAGCGAACAGATTAAAGTAAGTGTAAAAGGGGTGTTATCAGGAAACACGATTGCAGGGATCAAAAGGACGTGCCTAATGAATGCACAACTGAGACAATAGACCGGCACGGCAAGATGAGCCTCGGGCGGGGCCATCTGCCTTACAGTGTCATCCCCCTCATCATAAGGACACCCTCAAAGGAACACGTGTCTTCCGCAATAGTTTGGGAATCCCAGGGTCACGAAGCGGACAGTGTCCGTTCGCTGGCTACTTGAGGGCAAGAAACAAAATGGATGCCATATCTAAAATGGAACCCGTGGGTTCAGATGAAGAGACCCACGAAACAAACGAATGGTTTAGGCTAGCACAGCGAAAACGCGTACACCCGCTAAACTCGTCATTTGCGGTTCATAGATACCAGACTCGACCATATTCGGGCGAGTCGAAAAACACCACTTACAATTGTCACGGAACCTCAGACGCTCCTTTTGCCCTCATATAGGCAAGCACTAGTCGGAATCAGAATCGATTTCGATATTCATCAGACCATCCAGGTGTTGCTGCAACATTATTCTATCCATCAGTGCTTCCTTGGTAACAGGCGGCCGCCTTATACACGTCGTAGCACAGAGGCCACATAAGGCAGGACCACACTGCACACAAAGACAACACGTGAACAGAAATGCTACAACAACCCCAATGATCATCAGAATTTTCCAACCCCACGTCGACATCAGGCCCCAAAACCACCCGAGTAGCGTCCAATCCCCTACGTCCACGTGTATGGACTCAGAGATCTTATGCAACTTCGAGATGGCTTGATAGACAGATGGAGCGTTGTCAGGGATGAAAATGCAGCAACTCGAATGGATCACCTTACATACTCCACCTCTATCTGCTAAGACAACGTCTAAAACCATACGATTTTGTAACGTCATAAGCCTGTCCGCCTGAAGCTCTGCTGTGATGTTGCCAAGGGCGCTTGCAGTGATATTAGCGGTCGATTCCACCACTCGAGTCAACTGTCTCAGGTTCCTACTATTGATCATAGGTCCCCAAAACGGCAAGAAACCCTTGAAGAAGTCTCCTGCTTCTTGACCGGCAGTGTCCTCTTCGCTAATCACGCCTCTCACAACTCTGGTCTTGTGATAATCCGACCCAACAGTAAAGGTCGGCGGCAACAGATTCGCAATATAACATGTACCTGAAAAGTCACGAGGCAACCATGTATATGCTCGGTCGTAACAAACAAAGTAAGTACCCTTGGCAGTCAGAAGAACAGGGGAAGAGGTCGTCGGCAAAATATAAGTTTCGGTACAGGCACTCCTCCCGAACTGAGCTCGCGGGCATCGGCCTAGGCCTTTCAGACAGAAATTTCCGAGATGGGGTACGATCCAGATCGGGGACGAGCTTTTAAGCTGCCGATCACCCACTGACGTGCTATACTCAGCCTCACTCAGATCTCGGTATGCTCGCACCTCCTCCTCTGGGATAAGCGATGCGTCAAAGATATCCCTATCTAAATCGGCAATCGCTCTTGCCAAAGGCTTGTGGTACGGGCCAGGACCATGATCTGCAGTGCGTGGCTCTCGAGGGGGGTAAGAATCTAGTGCGCTACGAAACATTGTTTGGAATGCTCGAGCTGAACCCTGGGAACTGTAAGGAAGGACCAAGTACGGAATTCCCCTATCAGTGGTATGTGGCATTAACCCACACACCCAACAATTCGTAGTGTTCATATCCAACTGATGCTGATGAAGGAGCTGAACGAAGGAATTGTTCATGCATTCCGCACGCCTAACCTGCTCGTGTTGTGGTAAGATGTAGAAGGAATGAGGGGAAACAGTAGAAGTAGGTTTAGGTTCAGACGAAGGGGTAGGTGAAGCAGAAGGCAATAATGTCTGTATCATGTAATATACTCCACCCACCAATAACGAAGAAACAGTTAGGAACAGAAAAAACACCTGAAACATGAAGCATTTGGTACGTGCAATTCTATGCAGTTCGAATCTTTGAGATTGAGGGCCCGATGTAGGTAATCCTAGATTACCGATTCTTAAATACCGAATCATACCGATTCGGTATTTAAGAACTGGCAATCCGGATTTAGGTAATTTTACCGAATTCATTACAGAATCGGTAAGATTCGGTAATTACCGAATCAGTATTTACCGATTCGGTAATTGCCATTCATTCCTATGGGCCTGGAGGCCCATAGGAATGAATGTCAATTACCGAATCGGTAAATACCGATTCGGTAATTGGGGGAAACATTGAAGGGTGGCAGGGTGTCACTTTGACACCCTGTTGCACCCCTCAATTGTGCATGGGTGCACATGTTGCAGACATACATGCCCTTAGGGGATGTATGTCTGCAACATGGCACCGTTTTAAAAGCAAAAAAAATGCTTTTGAAAGGATTTTCATTATTTACCACCAACTTCTAGTTGGTGGTAAATAACGACTTCTTAAACCCCTGTAGCACTGATTTAAGTGCTACCTACATGTCAAAATACAGAATCGGTAATTTTACCGATTATGTATTTTACAGAATCGGTAAAATTACCGATTCTGTATTTTAACATGCCCCTACATCTCCATCTTCAAATACCGGTCGGTAACGGCCGAAATCGGCCGTTACCAACCGGTATTTGGCTACCTACAGTCTTTTCCAATTCCGACAGCTCCGAGAAAGCCATCCTCTAAAACCGTCCGCAACGTTCTTGACGCACTTCGTTCTGTGTAGCAATAGTCAATCCCCAGGAGTTCTTAGGAATCGACGGTCTCCAACCTAGTGTCAGGACCTACTAAACAGAAGGAAGTACCCGCACGGCCCTACGGTCCACCCGGATGTAAGGTACTTTTAATTAGACAATATATACAAAATCTTCTAGCTGTGGAATCAAATACACATGTGCGGAAAAACTCACAGGGCCCGATTCACAGAATGAACTTAAGACTCAATCCTAAATTTACTACTATTTTGGTATTCACAGAATGCACTTACTACTTTTGGCATTCACAGAATGCACTTACTACTTTTGGCATTCACAGAATGAACTTACTACTTTTGGTATTCACAAAAGTTAGGATTTTGTCTTAAGTTTGTCTTAAGACAGACTTAAGACAGACTTAAGACAAACTTAAGACAGACTTAAGACAGACTTAAGACAAAATCCTAACTTCTGTGAATACCAAAAGTAGTAAGTTCATTCTGTGAATACCAAAATTAGTAAGTGCATTCTGTGAATGCCAAAAGTAGTAAATGCATTCTGTGAATACCAAAATAGTAGTAAGTTTAGGATTGAGTCTTAAGTTCATTCTGTGAATCGGGCCCACAATTCATACAAAAATCACAATTATTCAAAAATGTTCAAAGTGATAATGGGGTAACGTGAATGTCAGGGGAGAAAACAAAAGATATTTTTTATTAGTCTCTAGTGTTGGAACGGAGAAAATATCTGCTTCTCCCAGGACGAGTCTGATCTTCAAACAGTTGGTCAGGTGGTGAAACGGAATCCTGTCGATCAGACAATGGTTCAGACCTTGAGTTCTCCGATGACAAATGTTCAACAGTATCGTCCGGCTGCACTGAGGTATCTCCCACAGGCTGAGCGTCACTGAATGGAACAAAGTTTGGCAAAATCTCAGCCTCAGACGAAGCGATGCCCTTCCTCACCCACGAGTCCGCTGGCAAAGGGATTGGTACCTTCTTGGTGTGGGTGGCGTGCACCCAATGTTTGCGGCCCTCCAAACGAACAGCAGTTCTCGTGGCAAGGAGCACCTGATATGGTCCGATGAACCTCGGCTCAAGATTTCGTTTTCGGCTAAAGTTCCTCGTAACCACCCAGTCTCCGGGCTGGAGCTGGTGGCCTGGACCCTCCGTCTGCGTCGGCAGTGCTTCAAAAACCTGTTGGTGAAGTAACCTCAGTTTAGCAGTCAGATCATGAAGATAATCGATCAACATTGGGTACTCAAGGTCAGCGAACACACTGGGTCTAGGGACCCCCCAAACATTGGCAGGACGGCCGAACACAATCTCATATGGGCTCAGCCCTACTCGAGAGTGTACGGTTGCCCTAGTTGACAAAAGAGCCAAGGGCAAAGCGTCAGGCCACGAGAGACCAGTCGTAGCCTGAATCTTTGCGAGTTTTAGTTTAAGAGTACCATTGTACCCCTCTACTAAACCTGCTGACTGGGGATGGTTGGCACTGTGGAATTTTTGTGTAATTCCAAGGCCCTTACACACACTCTTCATCACACTCCCCACAAACTCACTTCCGTTATCAGACCATACAATCCGTGGCATTCCATACCGAGGAAAGTATTCCTTCAGTAGGACTTTCGCTGTGGACAGGGCAGTATTGTCTTTAAGAGGGTAGACTTCGATCCATCTGGAGAATGCGCAAACCACAACTAAAACGTATTTTAGGTTATTGCATCGCTCCATATGGATGAAGTCCAACTGAATCACCTCAAAGGGACATGAAGGAGGAGCAAAGTGGCCAGGGGGTGTAGGAGTTCCCTTGCCAGGGTTGTACATCATACATATCATACAACTCTTGACCAATCTCTCAGCACACTTAGCAATCCCATCATTCTTCCATACAGGGGACAACAACTTACAAATACCTTTCGCACTAATATGTGACAAGCCGTGTGCCATAGTCACAACAGCTAGTACATACGCATCCGGCAACATCCACCTTTTATTCTCCGACAAATCAATCCAACAGCCATTCGCATCCAGCTTTCCCGTACTCTCTTTCCACTTGGTCTTTTCGGTCTCGGTGGCCTCGTTCTGAATCGCTTTCACACTCTCAATAGTGTCTTCACACATACCAGCTTCTGCAGGCCACCTTACCGAACTCGTCACATACATCCTAGTTGTAAGATTTCTTGCAGTCTCCATAGCAATCTCATCAGCGAACGCATTACCACGACCAAAATCATCCGTCACCTTACGGTGCGCACTACATTTAATAATCGCCACCTGCTTGGGCAATGTAAGTGCATCCAAAAGATCATTCACAAGCTTTCCATGCTGAATCTTCGTACCATGCGATGTCATAAAACCTCTCTCTCTCCACAATCGTCCAAAACTATGCGCAACACCGAACGCATACTGACTATCCGTAAACACATTCACCCGTTTCCCTTTCGACAAAACACACGCTCTGGTTAAGGCAATTAGTTCCGCCGCCTGTGCAGAGTTCTGATTCAATCTCGCAGTCTCCACAACCGTACTCAGCGTCACCACAGCATACGCAGTTGTCACATCACCATTCGGCAACTTGAAACACGAACCATCCACATACAAGGTACCATCGGGGTCTTCCAATGGAGTGTTTTTCAGGTCCACACGACCTTTTGTTTCCTCCTCAGTTCGTAAGTAACAGTCGTGCGGTGCTACCTCGTCTGATTCCATATTGGTTGGCAACAAAGTCGCCGGGTTTAGGACATTGCAGCGCTTTATTTGAATGTGACTTGCCAGAAGCGTCAACTCATAACCAGACAGCCTTGCGCTTGTCAAATGTTGAGTTTTCGTACGATTCAAAAGAGTGTCAACTGCATGCGGAACCATCACCGTAAGCATATTATCCATGACCAGTCCTGCAGATTGTCGGATGGACACCGCAGCTGCCGCTGTTGCTCTCAAACAACTCGGCAATGCTCTAGCTACCGGATCCAAGGTCGAGGAAAAATATGCACATGGACGCTGCTTACCACCAAATTGTTGCGTCAAAGCACTCAACGCACAACCTTCCCTCTCGTGAACGTATAGTGTAAACGGCTTACTGTAGTCAGGAGTACCTAACATAGGGGCCGAACACAACGCATCACGTAGTTCAGAAAAACTTTTCTGACACTCTTCCGTCCATGGCAAAGGAGTTGGAACATCCTTGCACGTAAGAGCCACCAATGGTTTCGCTAGCAATGAAAAATTTGGAATCCATTGCCTGCAGTATGACGTGATACCTAAAAAGGCACGCACATCTCTCTGAGTTGCTGGCACAGTCATTCGAGCAATCGCTGCAATTCGTTCTGGGGTCAACCTTCTTCCCTCCTTTGACAATAAGTGACCTAGGTAGGTCACTTCTTGACAACAATATTGTAACTTAGAAGGTGACACCCTGTGATGTAAGTCACAGAGATGCTGCAACAATGACGCCGTAGCAATTTTACAAATGTCCTGAGTGTCCGCAGCCACCAATAAGTCATCGACATATTGGATCAAGGCCGCACCAGCCGGCAATACAAACGCATCAAGTTGGCTTTTCAGGGCTTGGCTATATATCGATGGACTCTCACAGTAGCCCTGAGGAGCGCGTTTAAACCTAAAGCTGCGGCCACCTAGAGAGAAACCGAAAAGGTCCCTACTTTCCTCAGCAATCGGGATGCTAAAGAAAGCATTCTTCAGATCGATCACTGAGAACCAGGACGCAGATGCTGGAATCAGAGTCAGTAGAGCCGTGATGTCAGGCACCACAGGGAACTGAGGAACCACAATTTTGTTCACCTCCCGTAAATCAATGACAAAACGATAAACAGGAGGCTTAGATGGATCAGTGCGTTTCAAGACCGGTAACACAGGGCTATTACACACGTTTCCCCGAGTCTCCTCAATAACATCTTTCTCGATCAAATCGTAGATGATCGCTAACAACGCTCGCTCACCATCAAGAGAGATACGATACTGGGGGATACGTGGTAACCGCACATTTGATTTCAATTGAACAACATATGGGGAGATGTCAAGCAGGCCCACGTCATTGGGACCTGTTGCCCACAAAGATGCAGGAAGAGAACTCAATTCCGGTGGGAGCTCATCGATGGACAAGTACATAGGAGAGATGACTCTCTCGCCCAAAGTAAGCTGTACCCCCGCAGGAGAACAATACAAAGTCGCATACAGTCGTTTCAGCAAATCCAAGCCCAAAAGATTTTCACCACAACCAGTAGTCAAAATCAAAGGAGCTTTCAGCTCACGCGGCCCAATTGTAAGGGGCAAAGGGCGAGAAACCTGATAACTAACAGGGGCGCCAGAGAATCCAACGGAAACATTTGTTAAGCCAGACAAAGGTGCGCCAGGGAGTTTCGAATGCATGATGTAACTTTTCGCTGCACCAGTGTCCAACAGAAAAGGCTCAACTACGCCCGAGGTGGCAACTGCGACGTAAGGCCCTCTCTGATCAACCGGAACTGATACCACTCCCTCTCCTTGTCTATGGCTATCCTAGTAACTACCGTCGTCAGTACCCTGATCGACGTAATAATCATCCACATTATATTGCGCGGATCTACCTGACGATGATCCACGCTGATCGAAACAATTATTAGAATCAGAGGAATTATTAGAACGATCATTTTGATTTTGCGTAACACCACGACCTCTACCTCGTGAAGTCTGTTGAGGGCCACTACGACCTCCTCTAGATGAATTTCCACTATTTCGGTCACGCAGAACCGGGCAATCAAATTTCAAATGACCCTCACCCCGACAATAGGCACACTGATTGTACCCAAGCATAGATCTCTGCGAAGAAGAGTCATTTCGCGATTGTGACCTAGATGACTGCGATTGCGATCTATTCCGCTGCTGAGAGTCATTCTGATTCGAACGTGGAGGATACGCTTGTTGCAACAACACTTTAGTTTTAAGTTCTTTCGTCTTTTTGTCTGCACGATCATTTTCCTCTTTCTCTCTGTTCTCATAATATTGGGCCGTAGCCAATATCTGAGCAGAAGTCGAAACAGCCCACGCACTCTCCGAATTTCTCAATTTGTTGCTTAGGTCCGGCAACAAATTTGACACAAATTTGTCCACAAACAATCTCTGACCTCCCTCAGTGCCCATATCTTGACCACTGTGATCGATGAATGCCTCCTCAAACCTTGTGAAGAAATCGGAGACACTCTCGTCCTTCTTTTGCTTACAAGCGGACAGTTTATCCCAGTTAACTTTCATAGCTGGCATAAGTGTCTTCATAAGAGTAATTATTCTCTGGGGAAGGGCAGTAACGAGCTGCTCAGGATTAGCCCCACCAACCTGTCGGGCATCAGCAGCCACAAGAGCAGCCCAGTCACCGCCTAACTCGGCTATATGGTTTTCCTGACGAATTTTCGCCCATACCGGTTGCGGTACAACATTTCCGAACAGCATATCGATGTCGGCAAGATTCATTATCGTAGCGTCCACTAACTGAGACAATTCCTTATAGTACCCTGCAGGATTTTTGCGAGGGTCTGGCAAAGTTTGCTTAACCTGCAGAACTTCCGATCGTTTCCGTGGGAGGTGTATCCACACTCTCTGGAAGTGTGGCAGAACGGGAGGGTTAGCACCAGGGTTACCTGGCATATACACTGGTGGAACTTCACGCATGGGAAACTGACCAGGCGTAGTCATCCATTCCTCAGTATCGTCTTTAAACAATGCTCGAGGTATGATAGTGGGACGAAAAGACAGTAGATGCTCGACAGCACGTCGAACATTGCTACCCACAAGTATACCACTTGAAAACTGAAGCTGAAGTTCAGTTACATCGATTGGTACTTCGTTTGCTTCATCATTGGATATCGCTTCACGTAGAAATTTGCACATTTCATCAAACACAAACCTCTGTGTTGGCTCATTGAACTGAGAGAACGTCTCTAAAATTATGCGCGGGGGATTTTTAACGGGGTACCTAATCCAATTACTCGCCATCCTAATTAACGTGTCACACTCCCTGCCATTAGGAAGCTGACTTCGTCGTTGGGGAGCATCAGAATCAGTAGACCCAAGAATCGGTCCAAAAGGAGTGTAGAAGTTGGCAGCAACAGTAGGAACACGACGTCGAACAGACGAAGTAGAAGAGAGATGCAAAGGGGAAACAATAGAAGAGCCAGGAACAGAAGGAGCAGCAGGAGTAGCCACAAGAGTGGAAGTAGCGGGAACAATAGTATGAGAAGGTATAGACGGAGGAGCAGTAGGAACAGGAGCAGGTAGAGGAACAGCTGCCGGAACAGCAGGTTGAGGAACCGGAGGAACCACGGGAACCGCGGTATCCTGTGCATAGGGAGGTGGCGACTTCAGTAGATAAGACAACAAAGGGTCCTCTACTGCTTCCTCTCCCTTCTTATCCGTACCCGTCGGTAAAGCGGGATAACATTTATCCACTGTCATGCGTTGCAATCTATCAAAAATTTCCTTTTCCTTCTCTTCTTTGTCTCGCTGAAACTGCTCTGCATTTCTCATCGTTGTAACGATACCTTCTCTCTTATTACGTTTAAGCTGTTTGATTTCTTTCTGCTTGGCTTCCTTACGCCATAACCGAAAGGAATCAAACATGGCCGGCCTTGCTTTTCTTTGGAACAGTTTAGCTTCAAGATTATCTAAAATCGGGGCCTCAAAACTACCATGAGGTGGCCAACTAAGGACACCGTCATCTTTGGTGTAACGAACCCAGCAATCATTGAATGTGATAGGACCCAAACCATGTCGACTATATAATTCGTAAATTGGAGTTCCGACCGGAGGTACCGGACACGAGTCCTCCAACCGGGAATCCGAGCCACAACCTCTAAAGCAACTGAACAAAGTACTACGGCCAGGCATCGTGCACACTAACCGAGTTTCACAAACGTCAAGGGTTATAGGATTACAATGTCCCTGCAAAAGTGCAAAAACCCTCGGTTTTTGGCGACTGCAGACGTCAAATAGAACAACGAAGAACAAAATACCAAGAACCACAAATGCAATGGAACCATGCAACAACTAAGCACCCACAACAACAAAGGACTTTGGGAGCGACCCACAAATACTTAACTCAAAGATCAATGGCGTCACCAGGAAGGCCCGTCAATCGTCTCGCTGTACCAAGGTCTACGCCAGGCGCCAAAACAGGTCTACAGTCAGGGCAGCAGTCCGTCGCAGCCGTCAGGAGGCGGGGATCTTCGCGGGAAAAGTCGTCGGGCCACTTGTTTCGACAACAGGATCGATGAAGCGGGGTGCACCTTCCCTCGGAGATTTCACACGAAGTTCCTCACGATCGTCGGGCTTTGGACCGGTACCACTGATGCAGCCCCACGAGGGCGCCAACTGAAGGACTGGGTTTTTCTAAGACCCAGCGGTGCCAGGGATAACACCTGAAACCTTCGTGGGTTACCTGTTCCGGCGTACAAATGACAGAGACACGGGACACTTCCTTCGGCGTCAAAGATTCGAGGTTTATTTACTGCAGGGAACACAGAAGTCACGAGAAGTACATAACATGTAAGTTCACGGAGTCTGATTCAAATTGTATCTGTGGATCGCTCTTTTTATACAGTTTTCCGTCATAGGATAACATGACAAACAAAAGGTTACAACCCGGTTCTCACAGTAAATATCATAGGGGGTCGCTTTCATGTATTCAGGGCCCGGAACATAATTACAGTAGCATTTGGCAGTTCCCAACTGTAAAAGTACATCTTCCCACCATTAGTGCATTCCGTTCGGCTGTAAACGAATCAAGGAAGAGTCAGAAACAGGTGCAGAGGAAGACGAAGGATAGCGAACAGATTAAAGTAAGTGTAAAAGGGGTGTTATCAGGAAACACGATTGCAGGGATCAAAAGGACGTGCCTAATGAATGCACAACTGAGACAATAGACCGGCAGGGCAAGATGAGCCTCGGGCGGGGCCATCTGCCTTACAGTGTCATCCCCCTCATCATAAGGACACCCTCAAAGGAACACGTGTCTTCCGCAATAGTTTGGGAATCCCAGGGTCACGAAGCGGACAGTGTCCGTTCGCTGGCTACTTGAGGGCAAGAAACAAAATGGATGCCATAGCTAAAATGGAACCCGTGGGTTCAGATGAAGAGACCCACGAAACAAACGAACGGTTTAGGCTAGCACAGCGAAAACGCGTACACCCGCTAAACTCGTCATTTGCTGTTCATAGATACCAGACTCGACCATATTCGGGCGAGTCGAAAAACACCACTTACAATTGTCACAGAACCTCACTTCCTACACAAGGGTCCCTATTTGGACACAGGTGCCACCCATTGCCAACTAGATAACCCCATTTCGAACATATGTCATAATAGCTATCTCTGTGTTTATCTATGGAGGTCTTGTTGTGCACGTAGTGGGAATAACTTACTCCCACATGTGGATGATGATATTCCATTATGTCACCCCTTCACTATTCCTACAATGTTAATAGCAAAATAACAACTGTGAGAAGTATTGTGTCATTTTACACTGTGTGAATGGACAAAACCAAATTATCTGCACTGGTTAACAAATCAAAACACAAATCATGTGGTACACAAGTAAAGTCCATATGAATACAAAGGGTACATATTAGCTAAGTGTGAGATGATTTTATGTTCATTATTGTACCTAGTCTTGGTGTTAGATAAAGTTCCACTCAAATAATGTTTATGAACAAATCTTGTGTTCTAACATACACGTGTCACACATGGCAGTAAACCTGTATGTTGGCTAAAGAATCTGGAGCAATACTCCTAGAAGTAGCGCGACGCAGCTCCAGCAATGCTCTGAGGGTGCCTATTCTTTCAATGTTGCCTCAAGCCCTACGCCTGCTTCAAGCAGGCGTAGGGTTTTGATGCAGCATTGGCCTAAAAGTGACTGAGTGAAATCTTGTAGATTTCACTCAGCCACTTTTAGGAGGCGTTCCTGTGCAGGAACGCTCCCCCCTGCGCAGGAACGCCTCCTTATGGTACAGGGCTTTACAACGTGACGCATCTCCCAGATGCGTCACGTTGTTAATACCCCGCACCATGGCACATCTTTTGTGCCACCGCTGCGTCACAAAAGTGACGCAGCGGTGGCGCAAAAGAGGCGCAAGGGGCTTGTAAATCTGTCCCATAGTTTTCAACCCACATTGACTTACTTCAACAATGTGATAGATGGACAATTTTGTGGTGCAAGTTGGCAACATTATCTGCCTCTGAGTCCATTAATGTAAAACTCACAAATTCAATCAATATGCTGGATGTTGTCATAATCAATAATAATAATAATAATAATAAAGAAATCTTGTGGTGCGCAAACTTAGCCCAGTGGGCGTCAAGGCGCCTAATTCCAAAACCAGCTCATAACAAAAGCCTGCAGTTCAACCCATGTAAGCTCTTGAGAAGCACCATGTTTTTAAGGCCTTTTGAACAGATCCAGGGAAGGTAGAGTTTTGATCTCCATGGGCACGCTGTTCCAGAGCTGGGGGGCAGCGACAGAGAAGGCCCTGGCTCCCCATCTGGTAAGCTTGAAACGGGGCACAACAAGCTGGAAAAGTCCCGAAGATCGGAGACACCTTGTGGGATGGTAGCGAGTAAGCAGGGAGCTGATGGCGCCTTTAGGTCCATCCTCGAGGGCTCTATAGGTCAGGCACAGAATTTTAAAGTAAATTCTGTGCTGAATAGGCAGCCAATGGAGGTCTCTCCTCGCAGTAGTAGCAGAAGATGCCCTAGGAAGATCTAGGACAAAACGTGCAGCAGCATTCTGCACGATTTGCAGCCGATGTATAAGGCCCTTGTTGGACTCCATGTAGAGAGAGTTGCAGTAATCTAACCTGGAACCAACAAGGGCGACTGCAATCTGCTTACGTGCTTGAAGGGACAAATAGCTGCGAATTCTATTGAGTGTTCTGATTACTCCCCAACAGGTTGCAACCGTCCGATTCACCTGAAGGGACATCGAGAGTGACGTATCAAACACCACACCCAGATTTCTGGCAGATTGAGAGGGGGTGGGGCAAGCACCAAGAGAGGGAGGCCACCACTCACTCGACCAGACATCTTGGTCCTTCCCAAAGACCAGCACCTCAGTCTTGTCGCCATTTAGCTTCAGGGAGTTGATGACCATCCAGTCTGCAACATGTTGCATACAAGACCTGAAGCTAGAGGCAGATGTTATGACAGAGGAATGGGTGAATGACACCATAATCTGGGTGTCATCGGCGTATGATACCACCTCCATCCCCTGCGATCTTACAAGCCTGGCAAGGGGGGCCACGTAGATGTTAAACAGGGTCGGACTTAATGCCGACCCCTGTGGCACCCCACATTGCAGAGACTTAGCTGGGGAGAGGTGGTTTCCGAGCATCACTCTCTGTTCCCTATCAAGGAGAAAGGAGTTGAGGAGGCTCAGGGCCGACCCGGTGACACCTGCCTCCCTAAGCCGAGATGTTAAAATGGCAGGAGACAAGGTGTCGAATGCGGCCGTGAGATCCAATAGCACTAGAACAGTAGTTTGTCCAGCATCAACTTTGCGTCGGATGTTATCGACTACAAAGGTGAGAGCAGATTCTGTGCTATGATGTTTTCAAAATCCATGTTGGGTGATGTCAAGATACTCAGAGGCCTCAAGGAAGGAAGACAAGTGGCGATTCAGATGTGCTTCTAGAATTTTCTCAGGTGCAGGGAGCAGGGAAATGGGCCTAAAATTTTTAAGGCGGCTGGGGTCCAGTGAAGGTTTCTTGAGAAGCGGCTTCACAATGGCCTTCTTCCATACCGATGGAAAAGAGCCTTGGGCAATCGCCTTATTCATCACCTCCAACAAGGAGGGAAGAAGACTGCTCCTACACTCTTTCAGTTTTTTAAGAGGTAGTGGATCCAACGGAGAGGAGGATTTCGTCCTGTCGAGTAGGAGATTCAATCCTTCCAGAGACAAAGGTGGAAAGTCCGACAGAAGACTACAAGGGACTATGTCCAATGGCTCAAGAGAGCTTATGCCAGGAGGGATATTCTCATCCAAAGCGAGACATTGTACTTCTAATGAAGTGTGAATATCAAAGATTTTTTTATGAAAGAAGTCTGCAATGTCATCGCAGAGACGTTGAGAACTGACTACAGGGTCTGGGAGTTGAAGGGAGCATAACGAGTCCGCAATTTTGAAGAGCTCCCTAGAGGAAGTGAGTGAGCTAGTGAGGTTGGAAAACTATTGCTGCTTCTCCAAAATCACTTTTTGCTTATACTCCCGTAGAGCAGACTTATGAGCTTCCCGGTCCATAGGATCCCAGGATTTCCTCCACCTCCTCTCACTGCTTCTGCAGCCCTGTCTTAGTAATCTAAGATGGTCCGAAAACCATGGTGCTGATGGTTTACGTCGGGCTACATATCGTAGGGATGCTGGGGCAAGTTTTTCTACAGCATTGGTGATGGAATCCTTCAGATCTTGGGCTGCCTCATCCACATCTTTTGGGAAAAGAGCCTCAGGGGAAGGAACAAAAGAGGCAAAGGCCTCATCCGTGAGGTTTTTAAAATTTCTTCTAAGAACAAAAGGGGTAGTCACCTTCTTAGTAGAGTAAGAAGTGGAGAAGGCTAGATGAAGAGGAACAGCAAAGTGATCGGTCCAGACCATCGGCAGAGGTGAGCCACTGGAAAGCCTCAGATCATTAGAGAATACCCCATCGAGGATGTGACCTGCCTTATGAGTGGAACTGGTAACGAGCTGAACAAGATCACATGCTCCAAGAGATTCGACCAATGATAAAGTGTCCTTAGAATCGACCTCGTCGAGATGGAAATTGAGGTCGCCCAAGATGGTAAGACAGGGCTTTCCAAAATATGGTTTGAGAATTCTCAATATGTCCGAGGCAAAATTAGCTCTGTGGCCCGGCGGCCTGTAGATCAATATCCCCGTAAAAGAGACTGATGGAGCACAGGTAATACAAAAGTATAAGGCTTCAAAACGGTCCTGAGGCAAGGAAAGAGGTTTGACTGTACATGTAAAGGAGGATTTAAAAAGGATGGCAATGCCTCCACCTCTACGTATAGGTTTATCGAGCCTATGTAGGGAATAGCCCTCTGGGATGGCTAAAAGAAGGTCATGACCAGAGGAGTCAGTAGCCCAGGTCTCCGTAATGAAGACCCAGTCCGGCTGTCTTTCATCAACAAAGTCGTGGAAGGCAAGGTTATGTTTGATGAGCGAGCGCACATTTAAAAGAAACCCAGTTCTAAGAGTAATGGTGGACATAGAGGGGGGGGGACAAGGACTAATAGGGCAGGGGACGAGAGGATGAAAGGAAGATGAACAGGCCATACAGCTGCGAGATTGTAGCATCCCTAGGGGGGTAAAACGGTGTACAGAAGGGCTTACAGGAGGTCTGAGAGCCAGGAGCGCAGATGGAGCATAACGCCTAATAGCCTTACCAGATAGAAGAGGTGAAGAGACCCGGTCCAGCCCGGCCTGCAGCCCGTCCTCAGCGCGGACGGGCGCAGACGGGCTGAACTCTGGCGTAACTCCAGCGGAAGACCGGCGATCCCGCTGCGCGATGACGCTGCGCGTAAGCATGACTGCAATTTATGTAGGTCGAGCCTCCTAGATGAGGACTAGACCGCGGAATGGATCGCTCCACACGTAAGATGGCCGCCACCGTGACAAGGGCGAGGGACCCGCGAAAATGCGGTGAAGTAATCCAATTAATGTGCAAGTTGAGAGGGCAGCAGTGCGGGTAAGCGAGGCCAAATCTTAAAAGCAGGGAAAAAATGTTAAAAGTAAAACGAACCAAAAGACAAAAAAACGGGGCATTTAAAACAACAGTAGCTGTAGCTGCACACTGGTCGAGCGCTGCACGGAAATGCGCCAAAGCTGGAGTAAGGACGCACCTGGAATTTACCTGCAATTTATGGAGGTCGAGCCTCCTAGATGAGGACTAGACCGCGGAATGGATCGCTCCACACGTAAGATCAAGGCATATAAGTACCAAATCCTCTACATGTTAAACTCATATACATACATGTGAAATGCTAAGATTTTGTATCTGGGTCTGTAAAAGAAAGTTACTTGTATCTGCATCAGTTTCCCCCATATACAAACTGCCTACATTGCTTATGTGGGGAAACAGCCATTACAACACAGTCATAACCACGCATGACCTTTACCATACATCCTTTACAACGTGCATGCCTTGACCAAAGATGTCCATTACCATGAATCATTTACCCCGAATATACCTTTACCAATCATGCCTTTACTACGAAATCGGGCATGTTTGATAGAAGCATGTTCTTTGTAAAGTCTGCACGGTTATGACCACGTTGTACACCCTGGAGCAGTTTTAAGTCTTTGCGTCAGGCAGGGGGCTGAGGCATGGGGCTGTTTTAGGGCCCAGGGCCAGGACCCCATTTGCAATGACTGTGAACGGCTCCAGTGTTCAGGGGATAGTGGAAGACTAGTGAGCAGCCAACAGACCTAAAGGTGGATATTAGGTCCCATCCCGAGGCCCAACTGGAAACACCGGCCGGCCTATGGAGAGTTTTGTCCCCGACTTTTAGGTTGTGACCCAACGTAAAAGCTACGAAATGGACACACGTACCATCCAACTGGCGCAGAAGGCTAAACCTAGCTGGTGCCTATCACTTTTAATTGTATGTGTTTGTTAACTTTTCACAATGCATTTGTTTTTACCAACCCTGCCTTTACACCAAAATTTTATAGTAAAGGCATGCATGGTAAAGCCATATGCGTGGTAAAAACGTTAGTTGTAAATGCATTCATAGTAATTGTAGGGAAGTAGCATCTGCTTCTTATGGTTACCTCCACTTTTTCCTTGATGTTACACTGTTTTTGACGAATCTGACTGGGATCCTTCTGATCAGGACCCCAGTCTATCTGTGTTCTCCCTAAAATGTTATGCCATGTACTTAGGTACACTACTGATTGGATACTGGGGTACCCTTGTCAGTCCCTAGTATGTGGTACACATGTACACAGGGTATAGGTACCCAGAGGCCATGCAAAATTGGACTACAGGCCTGCCATTGCAGCCTGTGTAAAATGGTGCATATAGCACTTACTTTAGATGTAGGTTTACTATATCTATAGGTCACTACACTTGAAACCAATGAGTCACCCTATAGCAGGCCTTACAATCCTGAAGACAGGGTGCTGTGTTTTACATGAAAGGGTGCTCCTGCATGAGCAGAGCAACCCTGCATCCTTCGGAGACCATTCTCCCAGGTTATTTGAGTGCTCTGATTGGTTTCTGGGTCTGTGATTCAATCAATGTAGGGTTGGGACTAGGGCTAGGATTTCTATTGGAAGTGGGGACTAGGGCTTCCTGTGTTATTGGTTGTTGGGACTAGGGTGGGACTAGGGCTAGGGTTAGGCCTTTAATCGGAAGTAGTGATTAGGTATTCTGGTGTGATTGGTTGCTGGACTTGGTGTGGGACTAAGAGTAGGGTTAGTCCCTTTCTATTGGAAGTAGGGACTAGGGCTTCCTGTGCCATTGGTTGCTTGAACTTGGGTTGGGACTACTCGTAGGGATAGGGCCTCTATTGGACGTAGAGATCAGGGTTTTTGAACTGATTGGGTGCTTGGACTAGGGCTAAGATTGGCTCTAAGGTCCTGGTCTCCTCTTGGTTCTAGATTTCAGGGCTAGTGTTGTGCTTGGATCGTGTTAGGGCTAGGGTTCCCATTGGCTGAAGGGGTCACCTGATTACTAAGGCTATAAAAGGCAAGGGTTAGGGCATCCCTGCCCGGGTGTCTCAGCTAAGGATGGAGAGGACAATTGCAGTTGCCTGTTTTAGCCTGTTCGAGATTTACCAGGGCCAGGGCCAAAAATGCTGCCCATTTAGCAATACCCAGCCCACAACAACCACATCCACAAACAGAGAAACACACTCACACCAAATGTACACCACGCACAACCCTATGCACAGATTAATGCACCATTATGCACTACAAACCCAACCAAACAACATCTATACACACTACTATCCCAACTACCACACATATCCACCATCACCTAAAAACAGTACACAACTCTATCCTATACCACTAACCAATCCACTCACCACTATCACAATGCTAATCAACACCATACATAACTACGTCTCATCCAGACACACGCACACTGCTGTAATTACACCTAAGAACCAACTTTTATCACTAACAAACATATTATCACCCTTCCATCACTTGTCCGACAAACACCCTCCGTTCCCTTCTGCCATAATAACACTAACGCACAACACACACACTGCACACCACCACACATTTTAACTCTTGCAACAAACCAGTCTAAGACAAACACTCTTACCTCTACTTCATTCCCTCCTACACATAACATACACTCTACTCACAAACACATCACCATCCCCTCTACCATACAACCTCCTCTCACAAACAATACTATACAACCAAATCCATTGCATGAAACATATACATCAGCACCCCTTTTCACTTTTCCATAAAAACAAAACATATCAAAGACACCAGCACAACAAGCTCTTCAATGCGCACCACCTCATAATACTTACCATCACAAAATACAAACATATACCTCCTTTCAAACCACACAAAGGAACAGACTCCAATGCCAAGCTTTCTCTCTTCCACCACACCTAACACATATACAGCAACACAGCAACTCTCTTCTAACCGCCTCTCACCCATTGGACAATTTAGAAACTTACTACATGACCCACATGCTGGACCAACACCACTCACTCATACATCTTCCGCCTTAAACACACGCAAACAATATAAGCAACATGCCACACCTCACAACTTCACTTCCCCATGTCTATTGCACAACAGGCTACAAATCATATCACTTACCAGCTAGTAGAAGCTCGAAGTATGGCCGTCTGAAAGGTGGTTTAACTACGTACGTCTCAATTAAAACAGTAAGCACAGCCAAAGAACTGACGATGAAATATACATCTAATAATGAGATTAATGTAATTCAGATGGAGATAGCAGGACTGAAGAAATTAAACAACAAGTGGTATTGGTAAATACCTATATTCACCCCAGAGACAAAAAAATAGGTGCAAAATCCCTAGTGTCAGAATTGACGAGGATCATGACAGCAGCAATGACACCACATTACATCATCTCAGGAGACTTCAACATGTCCCTCTCTGGGAAAAGCGGTAGTGATAACTCAGCCGAAGAACAACTACTGGAATGGGGGTTCCCACCGTTGGATGAAAGCAAGTGGGGTGAACAAACTAAGGTATCCAAATACCTATTGATGGAACTAACTAGTCTGGGGCTGATAGCTTTAAAAGGCAGACATCCGGGTGACCGCCCACAAGCAGCAACATACCACAACACAGTGGCAAGTTCAGCAATAGACTATACCTTCATATCTCTCTTAATGTTGAACCTAGTGAGCGGGTTTAAAATTGAAACAATGGATTGTAGCGATCATTTGCCACAAGAGCTCAAACTGAAGGTTCAGAGTACAGCGCAAACCTTCTTAACTAAAAACCAGGATGTGACAGTAACCTCAAACCAAAAGAGAATAAAATATAAAATAAAGGATCTGAAAAGATTTGTGGAGACGGCAAAAAACTGCTGGGAAGAAAATAGAATGAACGAACGAAGGAGATAACATCCAGGCCTGGGAGAACTTCTTAGAAAGCCTCAGATCAGTTAATGCCAAATTAAACACAGGAGCAACCATAAGCGGAACTGAGAACCATCAAAGCCCACCCTGTGGCGACAAGAACGAACAAAGTAAGAACCCTCTAACAAATCATGTCCATGTCCTGAGGCAAATAAAAAGGGAAATCAACAGAGCAATTCGCAAATTGCATCAGAGTGGCCTCGATATCCGCTTACCGGCTGAACTAAGGAAGCTAACGTGTAGAATGAACAAAATTGCTTGGCAAATAAGGCAAGAATCGACAGAGAAGACATGGGCCAAATTGCTATACGACATTAAATCCAACAACAGCGCAAGATTCTGGCGCACAGTGAACAACTTAGACAATGCAAGGGCTCACGAAATAAACTCACAGATAACAGAAGAAGATTGGGTAAAGTTCCTGCAGCATCATTTTAACAAATACACAGACAATATTGCCCAAGGCTCTACGGCCTTCAACTCCAATCTCCAATCACGGAAGAACTTAGGAGAAGAACACCTCATGTCACTTACAATCAAACAGATCAAAAATCGAATCTCTAAGGGCAAGAAAGAGGGTGCCCCGGGCCTAATGGGATTCCTCTAAGTCCATATAAACAAGATCCACACTACTGGGCCAAACATCTACGGACCCTCTTTAAAAACATCCTGGATGGGGGGAGAATCCCAAACTCCTGGAAAGGATCTATCATTTCCCCTATTTTCAAGAAAGGCAGTAAAAGAATTATAGGTTAATAGCCCTACTTGACATATAAGCAAAATACTTTGCAGGTCTATTACTGGAAGAACTCACAGAATGGGCATCAACTAGATAAATTATTCCGATTAACCAACCAGGCTTTCAAAGAAGTACAGGGACTACAACTAACATTATTGCTCTCTCCTTACTAATTGACGCCTCAGTAAAAATCAAGAGGCCGCTATTTGTCTGTTTTATTGACTATACGTCTGCTTTTGACATCGTCGACAGGGGTAAACTTTGGTCCAAGCTATCAGACTGGGAAATTGCCCCGCAACTTTTGAATCAACTAATTGCACTTCACTCTGACACATGGATCCAAATAAAACTAGGAACTGGTAACATTCTGTCGAGGAAAATACCAACCACCATGGGGCTGAAGCAGGGATGTGTTCTTGCTACTATACTGTTCAACCTCTTCCTGTCTGATTTATCAGCAGAGCTTGACAACTGCATCCACCACACCCCAAATCTAGGTGACTTAACAATATCAAACCTATTGTATTCAGACAATTTAATATTGATCAGTTGAACTTCAATTGGCCTTCAGCATCTTAAAAATTCCACAAGCAACTTTTCAGATAGAAATGGGCTAATGATAAACTTGGAGAAGTCAAAAGTGATGGTCATAAATCGAAGGAAACAAGGGCATCATCGCTTTGAGCTTCAGGGTAAACTGTTGGAGGTAGTCGATGAGTACAAGTATCTGGGTATCACCTTTGACAGAAAGGGTTCCTTTGGACAACACAAATCGACCATTAGAACAAGAGGGACTGGACTGGCAGTAGCACTAAAAAGAATAAAGCATAAAATAACAGGCCCAGATCTATAGCCCCTTCTAGAAGTCTTTCGAGCAAAATTGCTTCCTACCATCACCTATGGAAGTGAATGCATGAGAGGAAGAGAGGAAACAGTTCTGGATAATGCAGTGCCGAAATCAATACGACAAATTTTTAATCTCCCCCAATACATTTCTCCAGCTCTGCTAAGACTAGAATTTGGCCTCCAAAAACAGCAAGTAGCATGGAAGGGGGCATTTGCAAAGTGCTGGTACAAAATAAAGGAAGCAGAGAACGGTTCTATGAACTCATACTTATGGAAAGAGATGAACCAAAAGAAAGACAATCCAGCTGCGGTCTACCTACACTCTGCAATACACTATTTAGCCCTACAGGAGCTCTGGGAGATTAATGGCCCACAGAGAATGTTTAAACAATTAGTAAACAAAACAGTAGAGTTATTATCTTTGGAAGAAGATAAACCTACCCTATCCAAAAGAGCACACTGGTTGTTTGTTATTCAGACTTACACAAGGGCCGCGCCGCAAACATACCTGGGAACAGGATTCTCAAAGATTGCAAAGGAATCATATCTGAAACTGATGATGGATGTTTTACCAGTCAACCAGCACCTCCCCCCCTGGCAAAGGTCAGACACAACCACAAAATCTGCGGCGAAGTCAAAAATTATATCCTCTATTTGCTGTGCAGCTGTAGAGGCTTAGACAAAGAGCGCAAACTGCTACTAAAACCAGCCTGGAACATGAAAGGGATCCGAACCTGCATGCAAGCACTAAAAGCATGCTTTGACGGAAGTCATATTCAACTAGCATGCAGATTGGTGAAATTTGTTAACATTGCAAAAGATAAGTCAAACTTAACTGTAATGTAACAGATTATGTGCAGAGACAGGTTTCAAATGACAGAAGCGGCCACTTTTAAACCGCGGTTCTAACTAGAAATCATAATCATATACCAATGCAGCCCAATGCAGGGCACTGCATTACGGATATTGACTATAATCATAACAATTAAATCAGGAGGTTTTTTGTTTTTAACTTATTTACTTATCTGTTTTTACCTCAGTCAATTTGATAAAACCTACAATCAACTGTTCTAACTGTAAACGTATTTCAAACTCATTTAACAAATGTATTGGTATATGTGACCCAATTTTTTAATGTACGATTTTGCAAAGATTTAATTAATCATGCAATAAAGATTTATTACTACCATGTCTATTGCACAACAGTGTTACACCGCGAAAACAACACAGCACTCCAACTCACTCTCAAACACCATCTCCACCACAGACACATGCAGACCCATCAAAATGCCTTTTTAGCATGCTGGATGAGGAACATAATACGGAACAGCTACACAACTGATATCCTAATACAGCTAATACCAGCACTACAAACACACCTGCTACAAGCCCAAACAATACTGATCACTCTTCTACAAAACAAAGTCTCACTATCACCAAAGGCCACTCTCCAAACTGTCTTCTAATAAATGCTCGATCCCTCTCTAAAAACAAACATCACATCTGCGACCTTCTCACAGATGCAAAACCAGACATACTATTCATAACCAAATAATAGTTGGGAGAGGATATGGCTCCAGTCTTCCATGAAGCCATTCCTCTAGGCTATCAAACAATCACCCAAAATCGTATAGCCAAAAAAGGAGGTTGTCTAGCTGTTGTATTCAGGCAAACAATACATATCACTAAAATTGACAACATCTCCATAAAGAATTGTGAGGCTCTTCTAACAAGATGCACTCCTACACCATCTTCCTCCTGTAACTTCCTGCTCCATTACAGACCTCCACCTAGCAAGGCGACATTCCGAGACGCACTTCTAGACATAGTTTCAAACCCGATAACAATACACTCCAACCTATGCGTTCTGGGTGACCTCAACATTTGGTTTGACAAACCCAATATGACCCATCCAAAAACAATAATCACTGGCCTAGACGCACTGAACCTGCATCATATTGTCCACAAACCGTCGCACACTGCTGGACATATCCTAGATGTCATTTTTGCTAATGCTGAACTAGTTACATTTCAAACTATAACTCCAGTTGCATGGTCAGGCCACCACTTGCTTGCTTTCCAACATAAAACAACAGTAAGTGATTCACCTAAAATTACCTTATATCCATCCATCTATTGGCCGTGGTACAAACTCAATTTGGAACACTTAGAAAAACAACTAACATCAAGTACAAATCTGGAAACAATAAATTCTGTTCAAAATCTATATGAGTGGTTACAGGAAATCTTTGACATCCTGATACCACTCAAAACCACACAACAGAACAAACGAAAAAAAGTGCCTTGGAGAAACATAGAAATAAAAGACATAAAACAACAAATTAGAAAGCTGCAATGTACCTGGCTGAAAACAAACACCAAACAAGACAAATTTCACCTACAGAAAATTAACAGATTATACAAGTCGGCTATTAAAAAAGCTATTAAAAGGTACTATTCAGACAGAATTCAAAACACTATGGGCCAGATGTAGGTAACCAAATACCGGTTGGTAACGGCCGAAAATCTGTATTTTCGACCGTTACCGACCGGTATTTGGCATTTGAGATGTAGGGGACAGAAAGTCGTCCGATTCGGTGAATATACCGAATCGGTAAATTTACCGAATCGGTAAACTTTCCGAATCGGTATATTTACCGATTCGGTAAATTTACCGAATCGCAACGGTTTGCGAATCGGTAAAATTACCGAATCGGTAAATATATCGAATCGGTAAAATACCGAATCGGTAAATAAGAAGAGGCAAAAAAGAAAATTGAGATGTAGGTAAGCTCTGAAATACCGAATTTGCCTGAAATTCAGTATTTAAGAGTCGGTATTTACCATGGATTGAAATCAGGTGGTAACCAGGTGCAGGCAATAAAAAAGGACCCAAAATACAATACTGTTTGCACAATAGCGGCATTCTATGTCATTGCGAGACGGCTACGGCTACAGGAGGAAGGAGAGAGGGAATGGCAGAGACAGGAGCAGGTCTACAGGCAGAGGATCACCTTGTTCATGCTGACAGAGGCAGAGATTCTCCAGAGGTACAGGCTGGAGCCAGATACCATCTTGGACCTCATGAGGGACCTCCAACCACTGTTGGAGCACACTACCCCAAGGGCACATGCCATTCCACCCCACGTGCAGGTGCTGTGCAGCCTACACCTGCTTGCGTCAGGGAGCTACCAGAGTGTTGTTGCTGCGGTAGGTGGTGTGACCCAGAGCAGCCTGTCCCGCTTTTTCCATAAATTCCTTGACGCCATGTTACAGAGGATGGACCATTATATATCTTTTCCTGCAACCCATGGCGAACTGCTCCAAACTAAAAATGACTTTTACCAGATGGCGCATTTCCCCAATATAATTGGCTGCATTGATGGCACACACATTCCCATTTGTCCCCCTGCTGCCACCGAATACATATATCGGAATCGTAAGTCCACCCACACCATCAATGTACAGGTGATCTGCAATGCCAAGTGCGTCATCACTGACCTTGTGGCCAAATTTCCTGGGAGTACCCATGACTCCTAAATATTCCAAAACAGCGGCATCTATGCACCGCTGACAGCAAGGGAATTTGGCGAAGGATACCTCCTAGGTAAGACACATTGTGCAACCACATTATCGCCAATTGCAGTAAGTACATGTATGCATGTGAGTAATGTATTCCCATTTCCTTGTAGGGGACAGTGCATATGCCCTACGCTCCTTCATCCTCACCCCCTACCTCAACCCCTCAACACCCAGCCAAAGGAGATATAACCGGGCCCACAAGAGCACAATAAATGTTGTTGAGCGTACCTTTGGCATGTGGAAGAGCAGGTTCAGGTGCCTGCACAAGAGTGGAGGTGCCCGGCAGTATACCCCCCTGACCTGCTGCAAAATCATTGCTGCCTGTGCTATGTTGCACAACCTTGCTGTGAAGAAGGGCACAGAGGTGGAGTTGTCAGACTTTGAGGATCATGACGACGAGAATGCTGCGCCTGAAACACACCCTGCTGGAGTGTCAGCACCAAGTGATGGCAGATACAGACGTGAGGAGATTACACACAACTATTTCTGAGTGAGTAATGAGACACAGACAGGTTGTGTATGGGAACAACGTATTTTAATGTTGCCTCAACGTTAAAGCACTGCAGTGCAACAAAATAAACATCTTACACATGGGGACTGTATGTCCCGGGTTACTTCACCCATGACCGGTAATGTTACTTGCGGCCGCGCTTCCCAGAGCCACTAGGGTGTTGATCGCTTGGTTCAGTGTGCCCTGCAGCCTCAGCTTGGCGCCTGCTACTCCTCCGTGGCTCACCAACAGTGCTAGCCATGCTGCTCCGGCTACTAGTGTCCTCAGCCTCTGCCACGTCCAAGGCAGGATTCTGTGCTGTTTGTGTAATCAACAGTGCCTCTAGTGCACTCGTAATTCTGGCCATGCCCCTGGTGACCTCTGCTGTATTTTGTGTCAAGGCCTCCTGCATATTTATGCTCCTCCTGCATTGCAGGGATGTGGCAGTGGCCAATCGATTGATGGCCGTATTGTGGGCACGGGCATCCCTGCACATTGTGTGAGACTGACTTTCAAGTTTGGAGCATTGCTGGTTAATAGAATTGCTCATCTGCTGCATCCCTGCTGCAATGTCCGAATTTGTTTTAGCTATCTCTTTATTTGTGTCCACAATGTCTCTCATGCCCTTCCCCATGTCTCCTATTTGCACATTCAGGGCTAGGAGTTGTCGTTGGCAGGCTTGGATGGATTTGCCCTGCATCCGTTGAATGCGCACCATGCTCCCCTCCAGCCCACGGAACACAGTACCCTCACCACGTCCACCTGCACTGCTGGGTCTGCGTTGTCCTCTGCGACCAGTGACTGTCTCACTTGTGGACTGCAGTGCTGCTGACCTGACTTCTACGGTGACGTGATCCTCACCCTCACCCTCTGCTGCCCACATTAATGGTAGTGGGGCCACGACACGCCTCCTGGCTGGTGGGCTTGCAGGAGTGGACTGAAGATGTAATGGTGAATTTTCTGGAGAAAATACCAGGGGAGGGGATAGGGAAAGCGGTGGGGAGTGCAGCAACTCTGGGGTCTGTACAGTCTCATCTTTATGGGAGATGGCAGTTGTGTCTCTTTCCTCCTGCGAGGCTTGCACTTGGCTTGGACCTGCATCCTCACTCTCCTCCCTCGCTGGTGCAGTCCCTTCTGTTTCACTGAGTCGATTGCCTGATTTGGTCCCTAGGTATAAATAAGCGTATAGCAACTGAGTCCTACTGTGTTACAATCACTACAATAAATGCTTTACACATTTCACTGTCTTTTATCTGCATTCAGTTCACTGACTTGCTGATGTCTAAGCTGTTGCACATGGTCTTACATTTGCTGACTACATTTCCCATCATGCATTGTTCCTGTATAGTGATAGCAGTACTGGAGTGAGGTTTGCTTGTACATCAAAGGGTATTGGGAAGCAGGTTGGTATGGGGTGTTATGCAGCGCATGCGTCTTACCTTTTTTTGCTGCAGCTCTGGCTGAACTGTCCGCGGAAGCTGTCTGCCTCAATGGTTGAGGCCACCAACTCCTTCAGGTCAGTCAGGGGGGGCGCTGTGTTCCCGCCTCCACCAGTTAGGCCTGCCTGCTTGTGGATATCTGACATCTTTTTCTTGGTGAGGCTCCTGAGGTCATAGAACCTTTTTTTCAGATCCTCTGTATTCCTGTGGGTGACTCCCACTGCATTCACTTTTTCTGCTATTTCCAGCCAGATTTTTCTTTTAGCAGACTCTGGAACAGTGAGGGAGTGTCTGCCAAAAAGTTTGTTGTGCACCCTCACAACCTCCTCCACAAGTACCTGCAGCTCTGTGCTGCTGAACTTTATTTTCCTCTTTCTTTCTGCCTTCTGGCTTTCACTGCTGCTTGCCATGTTTAAGTTGAAAAGGTTTCAAAGACTCTCCCTGCTGCTCTGTGACTCTGCTCAGCTCTGACTGCCTCTCCAGAACCTTCTAATTAGTTGCAGCTGCCTGGGTAGCCACTTCCTGGTAGGGAGGGGGAGATGGTAGCACCTGATTGGCTGTTTTATTAAGTTTCACTTTTGCTTGCTTTCCGTTTCGGAATTTACCGAATCGGTATTTACCGAATCGGTATTTACCGATTCGGTATTTCCCATTCATTCCTATGGGCCTTTTGGCCCATAGGAATAAATGGGAAATACTGATTCAGTAAATACCGATTCGGTATTTTCCGAAAGTCGGATTCCGATTTTTACCGATTCGGTAAAAAATACCGATTTTTTATCTACATCTCATTTACCGATTCTTGAATACCGAATCGGTAAAATTTGGTATTTAAGAATTGGTAAATTGGATTTACCTACATCTGGCCCTATATGTGCAAATAAAGAATTCTATAAAATACTCAATGAACTTTGCAAACCAAATTGCCTAGAAGGAACTCAGCTTGTTACTCAAGATTTCCTGGCAAATCCTTACATGGACAAGCAGACACGCTGGACTCGTACTTAAAACAGAAACAAAGCACCAGCACTAACCCTTGTACAAAACAACAATCCAAGAATACTCTAACCAAACCTCTCCATTCCTTCCAGCACATCTCACTCGATGAATTTATGGACCTGGTTAAAGCAAGCAGGCCTGCCGGCAACCCTTCTGACCCCTGTCCACCACAAGCTTTCAAGACAATTATTTTAACAAACTCTGCTGCCATTCCAGTAAGAAGAATCATCAACGATTCCTTCACCACCGGAATATTTCCAGAAGAACTCAAAAAATCACACATACGCCCTTCACTGAAGAAAACAAACTTGGACCCGCTGAACCCTGACAACTACAGACCTTTCCTGGGCAAACACAGGAGCAACCATAAGCGGAACTGAGAACCATCAAAGCCCACCCTGTGGAGACAAGATCAAACAAAGTAAGAACCCTCTAACAAATCATGCCCATGTCCTGAGGCAAATAAAAAGGGAAATCAACAGAGCAATTTGCAAATTGCATCAGAGTGGCCCCGATATCCGCTTACCGGCTGAACTAAGGAAGCTAAAGTGTAGAATGAACAAAATTGCTTGGCAAATAAGGCAAGAATCGACAGAGAAGACATGGGCCAAATTGCTATACAACATTAAATCCAACAACAGCGCAAGATTCTGGCGCACAGTGAACAACTTAGACAATGCAAGGGCTCACGAAATAAACTCACAGATAACAGAAGAAGATTGGATAAAGTTCCTGCAGCATCATTTTAACAAATACACAGACGAAATTGCCCAAAGCTCTACGGCCTTCAACTACAATCTCAAATCACGGAAGAACTTAGGAGAAGAACACCTCATGTCACTTACAATCAAACAGATCAAAGATCGAATCTCTAAGGGCAAGAAAGAGGGTGCCCCGGGGCCTAATGGGATTCCTCCAAGTCCACATATACAAGATCCAGACTACTGGGTCAAACAACTACGTCCCCTCTTTAAAAACATCCTGGATGGGGGAGAATCCCAAACTCCTGGAAAGGATCTATCATTTACCCTATTTTCAAGAAAGGCAGTAAAAGAATTATAGGTTAATAGCCCTACTTGACATAGAAGCAAAATACTTTGCAGGTCTATTACTGGAAGAACTCAGAGAATGGGCATCAACTAGAGAAATTATTCCGATTAACCAAACAGGCTTTCAAAGAAGTACAGGGACAACAACTAACATTATTGCTCTCTCCTTACTAATTGACGCCTCAGTAAAAATCAAGAGGCCGCTATTTGTCTGTTTTATTGACTATACGTCTGCTTTTGACATCGTCGACAGGGGTAAACTTTGGTCAAGCTATCAGACTGGGAAATTGCCCCGCAACTTTTAAATCAACTAATTGCACTTCACTCTGACACATGGATCCAAATAAAACTTGGAACTGGTAACATTTTGTCGAGGAAAATAACAACCACCATGGGGCTGAAGCAGGGATGTGTTCTTGCTCCTATACTGTTCAACCTCTTCCTGTCTGATTTGTCAGCAGAGCTTGACAACTTGACAATTCTTTTGACAAACTCTGCTGCCATTCCAGTAAGAAGAATCATCAACGATTCCTTCACCACCAGAATATTTCCAGAAGAACTAAAAAAATCACACATACGCCTTTCACTGAAGAAAACAAACTTGGACCCGCTGAACCCTGACAACTACAGACGTTTCCTGGGCAAACTGATAGAAAGAGCAGCGTTCGCCCAGATGTCACAATTCATTGAAGAGAATGACATACTTTCAGACTTCCAAACAGGATTCCGTCTGGGAAGAGGCAATGAATCTTCCCTCCTTGCCATCTGGGATGACCTCAAGAATACTGTTGACCACAATAGGGTTGTTGCGCTCCTCCTCTTGGACCTCTCAGCTGCCTTTGACACGGTTGACCATGACACTCTGAAACAAAAGACTTTATGAAGCCGGCATAAAGGGAACTCCTCTAGACTGGATCGCATCTTATCTTCGAAACAGAACTAATGTCATCCATACCCCACCTTTCTCATCCAAAACATACTCCACAAAAGCAGGGGTCCTTCAAGGTTCTATCATCTCGCCCATGCTTTTCAAGCTCTACATGAAGTCATTAGCAGAACTGATCAATAAATTTCACCTCACGTGCTATAACTATGCAGATGACACGCAAATACTCTTTCAACTGGAATGACCCAAAGACATTGGAAAATCACCAATGTTCAGCTGTCTCAGAACCGTGGATCAGTGGATGACTTGGAGCCATCTCAAATTGAATGCTTCAAAAACGGAAATACTCACGAGTGGCGATTGAAAACATTACAAACCCGCTTGCCGCATGGCCTAATGAACTGGTATCACCGCCTAAAGTATCGAAGGAAGTAAGAAACCTCGGAATGACCATGGACTCCAAGCTGTTTATGAATGCCCAAGTGGACAAACTAGCAAGATCAAGCTTTGACACTATAAAAACGCTGCAACAAATTTTCCCTCATTTGGGATTTCCACACAAGGTCCAAGCTACCATCTCCCTTGTTCTGTCCAAACTCGATTACGCCAATAGCCTCTACCACGGATCACCTTTAACGACTATGAAAAGACTACAATGAATTCAGAGCTCGACTGCCAGACTACTCTTGCATTTCAAACCGCGAGACCGCATCTCTCCTGACTTGAAAGCCCTGCATTGGTTACCGGTTGCCAGAAGATCCACGTTCAAGCTGCTTTGTATCACCCACTAAGCAATACGTAGAATGGTGTTGAGAAAAAAAAATAATAATAATAAATAAATAAATAAATAAATAAATAAATAGAAAGCATCTTTGCTTTACATGTACTTACTTCCAATGTGCATCCATGCACCTTCCATGTACTTGGATCTGTGTGTTTGTTACTTTTCTCCTGAAAAAGCATATCCAATGCACTACCCTATTTCTCATCCTGTGCCTCTATCAATATCTTTAATCTACATATACTTACCTGCTTTATGTAACTACATACTTTCAATGTAATTATAGATCTATATATTTATCACTTTCTTCTTATTTAGCATTTCCAATGCACTACCCATTTCTCAGCCTATACTTCCCAATAGATATTCTAGCCCAACCTTCTGACTCATCTCAAACTTCTTTCTACTACTCTTTCTTATGCACTACCCTATCTCTCATCCTATACATCTATCAATATATCCTATGCATCCACTCTCCTATTTATCCCAAACCCCATACCACTACTATGATCCCCAAAATAACCTTTTCTAGACTCTCTCTACTCTATCCCTCCTGGCATCATCTGACACATCTTTTACTATACAGATCCCTTAAAACAAACCTTTCTAAACTCTTCCCTCTGACTCCTCCCCCCCAAAACTCCTTTTCACTCATCCAAAAGTCTCCTCCTACTACTAAGACCTAAACAAATAACAAAAATCCTTTACTCTTTTATCCCTCCACTATCCTCTTCAATCAAAATAACAGACTAACATGTTCACTTCTCAAATTCCATATTCAACTTTACTAATTCACCACTAATCATTTATGGGTTCCATAGTAGGCTGCTATTCGCCAATACAGTGTCTCAATACCCCATCAGAGTTACAAGCACTATGTAAATGCAAACCTTTCCCTTTTCTACCCCTCCCCAACCATTCTCAATCAAAATAACTGACTAACATATCCACCAGTAAAATTACTTTCATGTTTCACCATACTAATTCAACACTAATCCTTATGTGTTCCAGTGTAGCGTGCTACTTGCGCTTCAAAACTCCATCAGGGGTAGCAAGCGCTATATAAATACAAACCTCTTTCCCTCTTCTATCCCACCGCCTACCCTTCTCTACCCAAATAACTGAATAACATATCCACTACTCAAATTACTTCATATTTCACTATGCTAATTTTCAACACTAATCCTTTATGGGTTCCGGAGTAGCTTGCTACTCACCAGAAAAGCGCTTCAACACCCATCAAGGGCTATATGAATGCAAACCTTTCTTCCCCTTTTATCCCTCCGCTATCCTTCTCACTCCAAATAACTGACTAATATCCACCACTGAAATTAATTTCATATTACTTGCATGTTTCACTATACTAATTCAATACTAATCCTCTATGGGTCCCAGAGTAGCGTGCTACTCGCCAAAAAAGTGCTTCGACACCTCGTCAGGGGTAGTATGCACTATATAAATGCAATTACAATACAATACAAAACAATATAGATAGAGGTGCATTATACGCGCGCATAAATGCTATCACGAAACCGGCTGCAACAAACCATATTGTGTCTGGTATCAGACACCTTGGATCATACCTCCACACCGGTAACCAGTGTGGGAGGTATGATTCCACCATTCTGAAGTAAGCTCTGTGGGGTCCCTGCTCTTCCCAGTACCAGCCTTCTCGACCTGGACAACACAAAATGGTTGCTGCCGATCAAAGACACATTTCTGCACTCCTGCTGCTGAGCCAAGCTCGAGCAGAGGAAGGCAGCACAATAGGCATCATGTCACAGGGAGGTGTGACAACCTCCCACACAGGATTTAGTTTAATGGGGCTGTGTGGGAGCACTTTCAAAGTGCCTGAAAGTCTGCACGAGAAACACACTTGGTCTCTCTATGCATAGTGCAGTTCAAATCAGACCTGGGAACCGTTGGCTCCCGGTCTGGTACAAAACTGGACAAAGGAGAGGTGTGGCACCGCGGCCCCGGTTGACTGACTCCGGAATCTGGGAATCACTGTTCAATCCCCTGGGCCAGTGGCAGATTAGCCCAGCACCACATGTGACTCTGGGCAATAGCATGCTTAATCTTCCCAACGGTCCCCAGCGCCTAGAGACCCTAACGGGTGATGGTTCGCGCTTTACAAATGTGGATTATTATAAGGACAGGGGAATATCCTCCCCACTGTCCTGACCCTCCCCTGGGAGGGTCCCCATTATCTGTCCAAACCTCTCCCATGGGTGCAAAAGGGCTCACCTGGCTGTAGGACCCTAGATTCGCTATGGACAAGATTCTGATCAAGAAACCACTGACCTTCAACCATCTGGACACTCTGGATTTCGCTGGACTTCGACTGGGCCCGACTTCGCCTCCCTCTCCGGCTAAAGTATTGTCTGTGCCCATGCACCATAAAGGCTCCATGCAGGACATGTGGAACATCAAGGACAACTGAAGTATTTCCCTTGGGGTGAAGGAGTCACTCCCCTGCATTTTCAGACACTGTACCGCAACTGACCAGTTGGCTAATCCTGAACTCCTGCAGACTCTGAATGCTCCAGCAACGCAGAAGGTGGGTTATGTTATGTTATGTTAAATTTAATTTGTTCATCGCACGTACGCCCGTGGGCTTCATGGCGCTATTGAGGTTTTTGAGAGCACAGCATAACACTTAGGTACATTGGACAAAGGTATATTTCACATTAATTTAAGAATAAGCCTGTCTAAAAATCCAGGTTTTAAAGGCCTGTCTGAAGGAGAGAAGAGCGTCGCTCTGTTTTTGCGACAGTGGTAAGGAGTTCCATAAGGAGGCGGCAAGAAAATGGAAACTGCTGCCGCCCTGACGTTTTTTCTTGTATAGAGGAACCATTAGCAATTCTTGGTGGGCCGAGCGAAGATTCCGTAAAGGGGTATATTTGCCAACCAAATTCCTTATGAATTTGGGTCTCTTGCCCTGCAAAGCTTTAAAAATAATGCAGCCGGCTTTAAATGCAGCTCTCTGAGCTACTGGCAGCCAGTGAAGTTTTTCTAGTCCTGGTCTGATGGATTGCCATTTAGGTTGCTTACAAATGAGCCTGGCTGCCTGGTTCTTGACATATTGTAATCTCTTCAACTGACCTGCTGGAAGACCAATATACAGGCTATTTGAAAAATCAAGCCGAGATAGTACTAACACGATAGTTACCTGAATCAGAGCAGAATGAGTTAAGAGAGGGGACATTTTCTTTATCTTTCTCAGTTGAAAGAAACTGGATGAAACTAACATCCCTATATGACTTTTTAGCGAAAGATCCTCACTGAGAGTCACCCCTAAGCTCTTAACTGTGTGGGATTTAGTGGGTGGAGTTCCCATGTCCGATGGCCAGAAATGGGGACCCCAACTAATTTCACTTTTCCCGGACAAGATGAGTTCTGTCTTGCCCAGGTTAAGTTTGAGGTGATTCAGATTCATCCATCTCTGGATATGAGACATAGTTTCCTGAAATTCCACCACAGCGTCAGGGGAGTCCAGTGAGAAAACAAGTTGCAAGTCATCTGCATAGTTAAAAATTGTGACTTTATGATTTTTCAAAGAATACAGTAAAGGGCGTAAATACAAATTAAAAAGCAATGGAGACAGGGATGATCCCTGGGGACACCATAGGTAGAGACAGTTTTTGGGGCTGTAAATGTCCCCAATCTAACAGACTGAGTACGTTCGGAAATGAAGGACTTCAGCCAACTCAAAGCAGGGCCCCTGAGGCCAGCCTGCTCGACACGGTTGACAAGAATAGAATAGTCAACCGTGTCGAACGCAACCGACAAATCAAGGACCACCAATGCCTGATGAGCATCTCTATCTGCGTTAGATCTCAGGGTATTCTGGACCGCAAGTATCACTGTCTCTGTAGAATGGCATGGGCGAAAGCCTGCCTGATTCGGTTCTAGATATTCAGTTGATTCGATAAAATTCGACAGACAGTTAGAAACATGGGCTTCCAGAATTTTTGATACGTAGGGTAAAAGGGAGATCTGCCTGTAATTCGTAAGGTCATATGGGTCAATGCCAGATTTTTTTGTTAAAGGGATCAGCAGGGCACGCTTAAACCTGCTGGGTACCTTGCCCTGTGCAAGTGATTTGTTTAATAAAGGAAGAATACTTTGAGGGAGAGCAAGTCCTATTTCTTTAAAAATGTGGGGCGGGCAAATATCGTCAGGCGATCCGGATTTAACACGTACAAGGAGTTCAGAAAAGGTTTTAGGCTCAATGGGAGAGAAGGTATCCAGTGTACGGGGATTACAAAATATATCATTTAGTGGAGTTAAAGTAGGGGAACTGATTATGTTCTGTTTAATGGTGACAATTTTTTCCCTAAAAAAATCATTCAAAGAGTCACATAATTTTTGGGTAGGAATTATAGGGAGAGCTGTCCTATCATCATTACAAAGATCGTTTACAATATCAAATATCTCCTTTGATTTATTCAAGGAGTTCATGATCTTTGCCGAAAAGTAGTCAGTCTTGTGTTGTAAAAGAATTTTTTGATATGTTTTCCTAGCAGAGCAGTAAATCTCTTTATCCTTTGATAAATAGTTTGCTCTCCATTTCCTTTCTTTTTGTCTAATCTTGAGTTTTAATTTCTTCAATTCTGGAGTGAACCATTTGTGGGCATCCTTCCCTCGCGATCTGGGAAAGCTTACCAGGGGAGCATAGAGATTTACAGCTTGGCACAGCCATTGTGAAAGTGCCTTTTCACTGGATTCTATATCCTCACATTGAGGGGGAAGGGTAGTAGCCAGAGTGTTTAGGAATGCGGGTAAGTCTAAAGACTTCCACTTTCGAATTTCTCTGCCCGCCTGTGGCCTAGATTTGACAATCCCATTGATTGTGAATGAAAAATGTATGAAAAAATGGTCTGACCAACTGCAAGGACGTATAGAAGGCGGAGGTAAAGACAAATTGTATGACCAGATTTGATCCAGACTATGGCCTTTCTGATGAGTAGGAGAGTGGATATGCTGTTTCAAACTTATATCCAATAATAAGTCCTTGAGTTCTGCTGCTTGGGGATCTAATGTTACGTTGTCAAACCAGTAGTTCAAATCCCCAATTAAAAGAATTTTGGAGTAGTTGACAACACATGAAGCCAATTGGTCTGCTAAAAGAGAAGGAAAAGTGGCCATATACTGCGGAGGACGATATAGTAAGACCAGTAGTAACGCCCCACTGTCATTGTCTAACTTAATGACAATATTCTCAGTGTCTGGAAGAGACAGAGGTGAGAGTTCTCTGAACTGATGGGTTTTATGAATAATAGCAGCTACTCCCCCCCCCCTGTTTTCCCAGGTGGGCGGTTAGCTGAAAGAATATAGTAGTCAGAGGGAAGAGATGCGAGTATATCTGGTAATGAGTCAAGAGTAGACCAAGTTTCTGTCAGAAAAAGCATATCTGGTTTTTCATAGGTCAATAAAAGAAAAATGTCTACCTGATGTTTAATCAGCGACCTAGTATTAAGATAAATGCAACAAAACTCTGGTGTCAGTTCATTAGTTGTACCATGATCTATACATAATAGGTTCATAAGCGAGAAATCTACAGCAGCGGTAACTTTAGAAATACCAAGCTGAGAGGTACGTTTTAATGTGTGTGGAGATAATGGTGGGCACAACTTTCCAGTAGGTCTGAGTGCAACTAAATCCGAGGCAGAGTAAATAAAATTTTGTCCAGAGTCTGTGGCCCCGGGTCCCGGACGCTTGCGGACGGGCGCAGACAGGCTTACCTTAGGCGCACCTTCGGCACGCCATCGTCGTGCCCGCTGCGCTCCCGTAGACACATTGCGCTTTATGGGAGGGAGCCTCGGGCAACTGGACCGCTGACTCTGGTCCCAGTGCCCATCAGGCTCCTCCCAATATGGCGCCTGCTCTCCACCGGACCGGCACGAGTAGCCGCGGTGAGAGAGCCACCCTCCACACAAACGGCAGAAGAGCCGCGATGGACCGGGGCGGAAGGGAGCTCAACCCAGCAGGTAAGGACACACTGCACAACAAATCAGCAATGAGCAATAAGTTTAAAAGCTAAGCGCCTGCCTTTGCTCTGCAGAGCGCCGCGATGGTGCAAGTATCGCAGTTTCAAAATTTAAAAAGCAAAGAGAAATAAAAGAAAATAAATTGCCTCAACAAAGTTAAGATAAGTTATTGTGCCGCACAGTTGCCACAATGTATCTCCTTATGCGCGCTGCATCCCAATGGCACCAGGCAACTGCCACTAACCTGGGAACCACTCGGGAGCAGCACACCACGATCACTTTATGGGAGGGAGCCTCGGGCAACTGGACCGCTGACTCTGGTCCCAGTGCTCATCAGGCTCCTCCCAATATGACGCCCGTTCTCCACCGGACCGGCACGAGTAGCCGCAGTGAGAGAGCCACCCTTCACACAAACGGCAGAAGAGCCGCGATGGACCGGGGCAGAAGGGAGCTCAACCCAGCAGGTAAGGACACACTGCACGACAAATCAGCAATGAGCAATAAGTTTAAAAGCTAAGCGCCTGCCTTTGCTCTGCAGAGCGCCGTGATGGTGCAAGTATCGCAGTTTCAAAATTTAAAAAGCAAATAGAAATAAAAGAAAATAAATTGCCTCAACAAAGTTAAGATAAGTTATTGTGCTGCACAGTTGCCACAATGTATCTCCTTATGCGAGCTGCATCCCAATGGCACCAGGCAACTGCCACTAACCTGGGAACCACCTAGGTTTCTTGATGTTGAGCTGATCTCTTATCAAGTTTGAGGCCAGTATCTCTTGTGGGGACCGCATACCCGAACCCCTGTGCACTCCCTACATTTGCAAGTGCATATGCTTGTTGGTGTTACTCAACTAAGTGCATTGAGATATTGATAGCCCCAACCTCTGTGCATATTTTGGACAAAGATCTTTAGCCTCTTCATACTTTGTGCCCTGCAAGCTGTGACTTTGTGAAACTGCTAGAGGTCTCCTTACGACTCCTGTGCCTCTAGCCTGTGCATCCAATTGAGGGTCAACACTGCTTTTCTTGGGCTTCCCTGGTTGCTTCAGGCCTATCAATACTCCCCTTGCTGTGGTGAGTCCCCATGTCCTTGCTGGGCCAGACGGTAACCTTATTTGATCTTCTTTGTGAGTTGCCGCTGCCAAGGCTTGTCGGTGCTCCCGCTGGACACCAAACCCTCAGCCCCTGGTCATCCTCAGCGTCTCCTGGTCCCTGCAGCTGTAGAGTCAAGGTCTCTTTCTTCACACTCCAAGTAGCCGACATCAGCGGGCATCCGTCTACCGAGCCCCTGGTCACTCCTGAGTGACCCAGACTCTCTCACCTCTGCTTTCAGGTTCCTTCCATCAAGAATCCACCTGTGGGTTCCACTGGACATTTTTCTTCTTTCTTGCAGTGGCATTTCTTTGAAGACTCCTATTGAGAATGACAGCGGTTCCCGACACCCATTCAGCCCTATGCACCTGGCTTCCTGGAGATAGGTAACTCCGGTACTTTGGTATCCATGGGTGGGGTGGCTCTTCAACCTTCTATGTTCTGAAGGGTTTCCTTGAAATCCACTCTGAAACTGTAAAACTACAACCGCAACTCTTCCATTGAATTGTACGTAGCACGCGATCATGTTCTCACAGTGCACCCATCCTCTGTGGGGTCCCTACTTACTCACCTTGGGTGGTTCCTTGATGTCTCAGCGATTCTACATCCTCTAGACACAGTCTTGACTCAAGTTGTGGTTCTTATACCACTATTTTAGTATGTGGTTTGGTCTCCCACTGGAGCTCCACTGTGTATTAGTGCTTACGATTGTTTCTGTGCTACAGTATTGTGTGCTTTGTGTTTATCTGCGTGTAGCAGATACTGTGGGTATTTAAGGTGTGTTTTAATAATAAATACATATTTTTATAACTACTGGGTAGGTCTCCTTTCATTTAACCAATACAATAAGATTGCATTCTGGTAAAACAAGCTGCTTAACATTCCTTCAAGACTAAGCCTGAAGGCTGCTCTCCATAGCTACCACTTGGATACCTTTCTAAGGTTATCTTTGACCTCTTAAATCACCATAAGGGCTGTTTGGACTGGTGCAAGGTACCCACTTTAATTAGTGGACTTTATATTCCAGGTCAACTACTCACAGTAATGACGCATGCATTTTACTGACGACGAAGTAAAGGAATGCATGCCTTTTTCCTCATACAACCCCTATGTGTCAATCTAAGATCACCATAACACCTCATCCTCCAAAAAGCATCATCAGTTGGTTGACCACAAAAAATATAATGATGCATGTCACATGTTGGAAATTTACTACACATGCTAGGCAAATAGCCAAGCTAAATTAAGTGAATTCATCAAAGGCTGTCCTAATATCCTGTAGGCAAGCAACGATATCAGAGATGTCAAAAGGTCGAATGTGCATGTGGATGTAAAACATTTTGGCACTGTCATAACCTACCTAGGGATGAATATAATCCAGAGAATCTGAAAATGTTTGTCACTTTACACATAAAGTAAGTGCACATAACATAGAGTGATAAAGAATATTTAAAAATACCTATCAGTTTAATCTACTGCCTAAACATGAAAGTCAGCATGTAGAAGTGTCAAAAGAATCAAGACATGGTCAACATTTGCAATGACACATCGAACTTGAAGATACATGTGTAAACCAATGGTCAACAGTATCTAACACATATTGATCAAAACTGTGCCAGAGATTATCAGATCACATAAGACACATTGACAGTTATGTTTCTGTAACAATGTGCATAATCATTTACTGTTGTTTTTGTACTTTCAGGTGACCAATGATATGGGTCAGAGTCATGGGCCATGACCCCATTTACTCATCCACAGATGGAGGCTGAAAAGCAGTATAACACAGCTCACATCAAGACGAGGAATGTTGGGGAGAGGACTTTTGTAATGCTAAAGTCCAGGTTCAGGTGGCTGGATATATCTGGGGGAGGGCTGCTGTACTCCCCCCCCCCTCCTCAATCCTCCCATGGTCTGCAAAATAATCCTCGCTTGTCCCATATTACACAGCATCTGTGTGAAAACAAACCTCCCATGGACTATGAGCCACTGTATATGGAGGAAATGAAAGAGAATGAAGACAATGAAGGAGACACCCGGCAAACATTGGCTGGTGGGTGAGAGACATGACAAGATTGTGGCTAATTCCTTTCACTAAACTACATCACCTGATGGTAAAACAGACATAAATATGTCAGCTTATCATCATAGAAATACATTTCTGAACTCATTCATTGTTTTGTCTCAATGTGAAAGTCATTGTAAAAATCAAGTAACTCACATGTCCTCAACTAGATGTGGGCCTCAAAAAGTAACAATTGTGTTGGCTGAGCTGTTGAGCACCATGGAGCCATAACTCAAATCACCAAATCAATCAAAGCAGCAAGCCCATGTGATGCAGTGAACTGTATGAAAGGGACAGAACAGGATTCCCACATTTCTACATCTTAGTTGGGCAACCTATCCTCACAGACAGTGTGAGGATAGGTTGGACACAGCAGTGCAATGCAGTACAACTAGCAGTTTTGCTTGCTGTGTTCTACAGCAGTAAGATGGGTCAGTTACAAGCTGGTTGGGAGGAGCCTCCATAATCCTGGCATGCGGTGGAGTCAAATTTCTGGCTGAGGCGAAAAATGTTTAGGTCAATCTCACCAGGGGGAACATTTTGGCAGAGGGTCATCAGGGATACCTTAACTGCTGGGACTCAAATTGAGACAAGAAATAGAGATCCTGAGACAGACTGAGGAGTGCCCGAGGAAGTCTTTTTCTTTTTCTATTTCCTTTTAAACTGTATCGTTTTTAATTTCATTAGACCTTGAGAAGCAATAACTCAAGAAAATTTTAGTAACTTGCCTTCTTACTTTATCATGTGAAATTTGTAATAATTTTAATTAATTATGCAATAAATCTTTTTGACTTTGACTTTGACAGTTAGGTGGGTTTAATATGCTTTTCATTGATTGATGGAACACAAATGTCACTACCCAAGGCAAACCCTTTATTGGCGTGTGTCTCACCAATGGACAAGCATGGGAATGGCAGCATTTTGCAGGTGCAAAAGCTGCAGATAATATCACAGATCATGAGTGACACTAAACACTACACATGTCAAACCTTTCTGGGGCAGATTGACGTAAATACTAAGTCTGGCCGCAGCTGACAAATACACATTTTCAATGCTTTGCACACCAATACAATGAGACTCAAAGGCCTGTAACAGAACACTATAAACAGATGAACTTGTAATGTGTGAATTAATCCAAGAAGTAAGACAACGGAGATGTTTTGCAATCATAACATCACCTCAAGAATGCAGAGATGGCAAAAGTGGAAAACATTCATGTCAAAAGTTAAACACAAATGTGTGTATACATACACACATTCATTGAATATGGGGCAACAAAGAAGTTGGTTTGAAATTACCCCTGCATGGTAAGAGTATCCTACCCCTGCCCTGAGTGAACTACTGCATAGTTGTGTGGCTTACCAACTCTGGTATATACCCAAAAGAGAACAGGGAGTATGCATGAGTGCCATGACCTATGCCTGTGTCAAGGCTTGCAGTCTGCTTCGACCAGGCATGCCACACAAACACCTGCCCTCATAATAGATGTACACTACAACCTTTGCCAGGATTAAGACGGAGCTAAAATGGGAGAGGGAGCATGTTGTGAACAGTAGCAGTGTAAATTACCATTCAAACCTGGTTCACTGCAGGGAGGCCTACTGGCTCACTCATTTCTTCAAAAGGTATGTTGATGTGTGTTACACTCACCCCTGCCCAACATCAGGGTGACCATGAAATGTGTGCATGATAAAACCATTTTAGAATGCATGTGCCTCTTTAAGACATACAAAATACATACGTTCAAATGTGGAACAGTGTGTACATGGTTAAAGTGCAAGTACTGTGTGGTCAACGTGACACCATCTAGTACAGTTCAAAGTGAGTGTAGAACTAAACAGTGAGTGGTGACTGAGTATGTGCTGCATCTCATTATGCTAGCCTGATACTTGTGGATCACAGTATTGGTTACCAAATGTCCTATGACTGTACACTGACGGGCATAATCATTGCATGGACACACAGTTCAACATAGCAAGTCACCTAACTGCACTAATATGCGTTAAAGCAAAAGGGCACAAATGTGCAGCATTTAATAGAATACAACGCATTCCCACCTTGTCCCTTGCGCCGGACCCATTTTGGCTGCCTAGGCCCTTAATGCCTGGAATTCATTGGGTTCCTGTAAAACAGCCAAACAATCATTGATGTTGAGGTCTGGTACCCACATTCTTATCCCAAACAGGACTTAATATAGAGTACCACCCCCAAGGGAACTTCTTTGCATGTTGTTAAGTGCCTTCTGGACCCCATGTAGGTGATTGACCCAACTGCCACCCGAGCCTAATACTCTTGCTGTTAAGGATTGCTTTAAGTCCTGGTTCTTCCTATCCACAATTGGATTACCCTCGCGAAGATATGGGGAGGAGTACAGCAATGCTACACCCAAACTTCCCATGACTTCTTTCAAGCCTGTGAGCTAAAAGCAGGGCCACGGTCAGAATTTAATGTGCCAATTGCATATGACTCTATGAAGTCTCCCAAATCCTTTAGAACAGTTTGGAAGTAGGCCGAGCGCTGAGGCCAAACCCACAGGAATCGAGGCCATGAATCCACTGCCATCAAGATGTACTTGTAGGCCCCCTGCAGATTGTAAGGGGCACAGTGGTTCAAATAGACAAATGCAAGGAGTCAATCTGATATCAGTAGTGGTGTTTGAAGTGGATGTGCTATGGTAGAACCTTTCATCTGCTGCCAGATGTCGCTCTTGAGGATATAACCTTTGGTCTGTTTAGTAAGACCCGGCCACCAATAACGCTGCTTTAACAGTGAGGCAGTCGCAGCTATACCTGCATGTGCCCAACCCAGACCCTGGTGTGCAGCTAGAATGAACCCTAATTTGCGATCAATGTTTGGTATTACTCTATCTCCCACTCCTGGAATTTGAGCATACAGAATGTTTTGCACATCTAACTTGTAGGATACTTGAGTGGAAAACCTTTTGGAAAGGTTGAGCTATTGCTCGTAGTGTTTACAGCTATCATTATCTGTCCGTCTATCCTCTTGCTAGAACCAGTGATTCCAGCAACAGTTTGCATTGTCCTCTTGGCGGCTTCATCAGCTAATGAAATCCCTTAAACGTGAATGCCAACACGCTGATGACTCAATGTGTGAATGACATCAGTCAGTGGAAATATTGGAAAATATCAAGGGCCCCCTAAACTATATATGATTTAGTTCCTAGGACAGGGATTAATGAATGTAGAAAACAATTCCTAGGCAACTAAAGGATCACTCATGTAACAATTTACAAAGGATAAGTCAGAAATAAATTAAAAGAATGAAAAAATGTCTAAGGAGAACTACAAATGTTATTCAGTCATATCAGTGGATATCTCCTTAATATTTAAAAACATATAATTCAGAACATTCTAAAAATTGATAACATAAACAATACAAGTATTAAAATGCAGGGTTACACATACCATTACAAAATAAATCACAATTGAATCACAACATCACTGCAAGAACAAACCTTTTTTATGCCCCCTAAGGGCATGTATGTGTGTCACATGGCACACAAGCCAGAATCAGGGGTGCAACAGGGTGTCAAAGTGGCACCCTCTCCCCCGTGACAATTCGGTAATTTTACCGAATCGGTATTTACCGATTCGGTAATTGACATTGATTCCTATGGGCCTCAAGGCCCATAGGAATCAATGGCAATTACCGAATCGGTAAATACTGATTTATTAATTACCGAATCATACCGATTCAGTAAAAATTACCGAATTATTTCCTACATCTCATTTACTGAATCTAGAATACCGAATCGGTAAAATTCGGTATTTACCTACATCGGCCCCAAGCACCTAGGCACACAAAAAATAGAAAATCAAGTCAATGTAGACACTGGTGTAGATAGAGACAAATGGTATTCTCCAAATGTAAGGAACAGTCTTGAAATGATGCAAGTGTAAAATTCAGTCCTTTAATTCCTTGTCAGATTCATTGAACGGTGAATAAGCCAGCCGATACGTGTTTCATTGTGTAAGGGAGAATTGCTCTGCGACTTCTTCAGGGCTGTTAAAGCACGAATTAGGTCACAATAGTTGCACAGCCAGTGATAATTCCAACCCGGCCGGGCTAGGTCAGTCTAGGCAGAAAACAGGATTCTCAGGTTCGTCAGAAAACTAAAGTAGAGTAAGTATGGGCGGAAAATCCGTTCCGCTCGCGGATTTTGCGGATTTTCGGTAAATTCGCAATCCGCGAGATTCGCGAATTTCCCGCAAAATCCGCAAATCCCCGAGCAGCGGATTTTATGGCTTGCTCGCACTGTTCGCGTGAGTTCGCGGCTTCCCAGTTCAACTTCGCGCCCCGCGAATAAGCGCTAAATTGCAGAAATACGATCTTAGCAAAACTGAAACTACTTATCAGGTTCAAAAGTTCAAGCTCATCATTAGTAGCCATTTCCTGTAGTGCTTCCTGAGGGGCCCCTCCAGAGTTCAGTTGCCTACTTGCAACTATTATGTGACCCTGCTCTGACCCTCAGAATAGTTACACATATGCCACAAAGGTCCTGAATTACAGCTAAGGGAGACAAGCAGGAGCCAGGCTGGAAGTTCAAATCCAGTGACACATTAATCAGCCCCTAATTCATTATTGTCAGTTGGGGCAGGGCAGGTGTTGTAACTAATTTTGCAACAATGAAAGCACTTAGCAAGTGCAAAAGATCACTAATCAGGAAGCACTAAGGAAGCAGGTGCCAGCTAAAAAAATATTCTCTGACACATTAATCAGCCCCAAATCAATTCAGGTCACTTGAGGCAGGGAAGGTGTGCTTTGCTTTGCCACAATAATGTACACTGGACAACCAGAGGGTGCTGTGATGAAACAGAGGGTGGCATGGGTGGGCCAGAGGGTGGCATGAGTAGTCAGAGAGTGGCAGTGGTGACAGAGGGTGGCAGTGATGAAGAAGAGTGTCCCAAACAGGCTGGACACGTAGAAACAACAAGTTCCCAAAACTTGCGACCCGACAGGTAAGTTCGCGTTTGCGAAATTGTACAAAACACTCGCGAACTGGCAGAAACCCGCGCGAACACAAAAAAAAAATCTGCAAATTCGCGAGAATTCGCGGATTTTGCGGATTGCGAGTTCGCAAATCCGCAAAATTCGCGAACGCGAGATTCGCAAAATTCGCCCATGCCTAAAGTAGAGCTTCACTAGCAAACTTTGTAAAGTGGCACTAATGTGTGTGGATGTGGGTAAAACCAATCTGGTCACTTTGTGACCTCTAAGGGGGAGCGAGACAGAGACAGAAGGAGAGGCAATAAGTGGAAGAAAGAGCGAGGGGAGAGGGACAGGTGCTAGCGGCAAAGCAGGACAAGTGAACACTGTTGTTTAATGAAACACTAGAAAACGAAAGTAGGGATTCACTGGACAGCTCTGTCAAGTGGCGCTAATGAATGTGGTTGTGAATGCAATCAATCTAGCAGATTTTCTTATTTTAACCCTTTTATGTCTGTCCCGAGCCTGCACCACGTATTACAGTACCTCCAGAAAGGGTGCACTTTCTCAGAGGATCTCAAACCAATCTGGGCACTTTGCGAGAAGTGAGACAAAGGCAGAAGATGGAATAAGAGGAAGAATGCCACTGCCCGCGTCCCACGCAGGGGACATTGGCAGGGCAGCCACCCTAGTGGCCATTAGTCGGAGCTCCCCCGCCCCGTACCCAGGGCTTGGAGGGGAGGCTCGGAGAGCTCACCTGCCCCTCCCCGCAGTCACCATGACGCGCGGCAGGGGAGGGCTTACCTGTGGTGGCGCACCGGGTACTTAAGCCCCGGCTGCCCCTGGCTCTGCCTCTGTTCCGTTTTTCCGCCTGCCCGAGCGCTGCAGTGTTCAAAGTCGTCATCCTCCTCGTGTAGAGGTATGTGCCACGCTCTCTCCTCCCTAAGCCCAGGTTGCACAGGGGCCCTGTGGTAGGATACCATGGGGGGAAGAGAAGGCCGGCGGCCAGAATGTTGCGGCAGGCGGGCTGGGCTGTGACGGGTCGTGGGGTGGTCGGGCGGAGGGAAGGGTAACAGGGCCTGCTTGGGGATCGTGGGCTCGCTCGCTGGCACCCGACACCCGATGCAGCAGTGTTTTCTCTCCATCGCCTTCCCCCAGCGTTAGATCGTGACCACTGCGCTTGGTTCCTGTACCAGCCAACACGGGCGTGTGCTTTGTCTTTGTTGCCCGATGCGGCAGAGTCTTACACCACCCCTCCCCCCGTGTATCATTGCTCCTACCGTAAGGAAGATGAGGAATCTCATGAAGTTGGGTAGTAGTAATACTTGTTATGCAAGTACCTAGAAACATTGCACAATGTGGCGCATTATGTAGAATGACCAGCCGTATTCTCTCTGGTATAATTAATGTCCCCAAAGAGGTGATTGCATTGTTCTGTTCGTGCGTAATATTTCAAAGTCGGTGCATAACAAAGTGAATTTTGTCAAATCGTATGATACAGTTAATATTTGTTGTTGCATTCGCAATATGATATATCGCTGCCTATCAACAATCAAACGTGATTAATTTAGAGTCACTGCACATGCTGGCTATTATCGTAAATCTTATTTAGGAATCGCTTTTGAAAGCATTCCCTCACGCAACGCGGCGTGCGCGTTTATCGTGCACTATATGCTTGCCGACGTTTACCTCGTTCCCCAGCAACCCGACCTTTCACCTGCCGCACAAATTAAGTTTGTGTAGCTCCCAAGGAAGGGGACACCACCAGCGGCAACCCTGAAATAGCCAGGGTATAGGTACTAAGCAGCTTAAAGGCATGGAAGAGGGAGGCTGCCCATTACTGCAGACAATTTTGTGGGGGAGGCTTATTTAATTCATTACGTTCCCTTGACCCAGGCAAAAGGCGTGTATAGTATTTCTTTCCCTATGTGTTCAACATACCTCATGCCTAGGTGTGGCTTTCTTGTATTTCGTATGGGTTGTGACGGAGCTTTGCTGTTATACTTGGCTCGCGGTCTGTAATGCGGCCAGCATTTATTTTATCAACACGTCAGTTTGAGGCACACATCGCAACGCCCGGGCTAGCATATGTTCAGCGTGGCATGAAACTCGAGCATGGTAGTGGTGCACTAGACATAGCACGCAATCCTCATGTACATCATCGCCGGACATGACCAGAATTCAGGGTGTCTCGCCTCTGCCAGTCGCCCGACGCAGTAACGGACATGCTGCTTGACAGCCTCTCAGAAGCACTGACTCCATGACAACCACATGTCGAGCCCATCATGATTTCCTTGCTCGTGCGAACGCGCTCCCTGCCCCAAAGTCGGCGCGACAGCCTAAACTATCATTTACCGCCAACAACATTATTGATGGTCCCGCCTAAACATTTGTTCCTCTCTCTTGAGTGACCAGAAGCAGCGTATATGCCGTGTAGGAATTGTAGATATGCAAAAGGTCTTTTAATCCACTTCCCATCAGCAGGTTAGCGTTAGCCTAAGCACGATTTCCAACCGCAATGACGCAATGGCCCACATGGAGTGACATCACAGGAAGTGACGTCAAAGGGAGTATGATCCCATCTTGAGCACTTACATGACTTACCTGGGAAGGCGCGTCATTTTACTGCAAAGTATATAGTTAAGGCGCAATCATCTAAACAGTCCAACCCCCCTGGAACAAACGTAAGAATGATCCCGGGCCCTGTCCCGCAGGTTGTGACAGGTGCATGCCTCCAAGGGGCAGGAGGGCAAGCACCAGGTTCGGGCACTAAGGGAGGGGATTAGAACATTGTTAATTTTACCTTGTCATTTCAGGTCGGTCGCTACATGGAAGGTTGGAAAAGAACGGCCGGTCCGACAGTCAGCAAACATAGTAGAGAACCAGGTATAAGGTGTGGCAGGGTGACAAAGGGGCACAGGGTGTGCTGGTCGGGTTGGGGGGCACCTGGTGCGAGAGTTCAGGGGTGCGGTATGTTGCGGTCAAATTGGGGGTTGCGCACAAAGTCATGTACTTTCTCACCCGTAGGGACCCGCAAGGGCAGAAGCCAACTAGGATGGATGGACTCGGGACCCCCTTTCCGTTGTTTACCCAAATGTCTTGTGTGGACGACTCGGCCACGCCGCAGGAGGGGTTGTGGGCCAAATTCTTGGCCATGGCCAAGGCGAAAGGTCCTGTGTGGGCGCAAAGATTTATCGTGGCGCGTAGGCAGGGGGACTCGGGTATCGTAGTTGCCTCCTCACCGGACGACGCGGCAGGACCCTCGACCCAAGAGTTGCGGAGGTCCAAAAGTAACCGTAAACAAACCTGCAAAGACTCCCCGGCCGAGGCACCGCGAGCGAACACGAAACCGACGAAACCGCCTCCCACCACGCAGGCCCCTGAGCCATTGAGGGCACCAATGGTGGTGCAGGACTCAGCCACAGGCCGAACTGACTTGGCCCAAATGGGTAAGGCGATGGACCAAATGTTGGGGCTAATGTCAGTTTTTCAAAAGCGTTTGGATGATATGACGGTGATACCACAGGTATTGCCACCCGCCCCCGCAGCAGCGTCACCAGCAACGGTGCTGCAGGTGTGGGCTCACCAAGGGGTGCCGGCTGCCGTAACGCCTGGGGCAGGGTCCACAGCAACTGATATGCCGGCCACAGTATCCACAGCTCCTGCCGCGACCTCACTGGTAGGGCTGCCTGCCCAGCCCAGTGGCACGGCATATCCTAGCTCCAGCACAGCAAACACAATTGTGGCAAATGAGGTGGTGCCTGCCCAGCCCAGTGGCACGGCATTTCCCAGTACCAGCGCAGCAAACAAAAGTGTGACAACTGAGGTGGTGCAGCCCGGCCCGACCGGGACCACCCCTGTTCAGGGTGAGATAGTAAAGGTGGTCACAGGAAGGGTACTGCGACCGGTAGTCACGCAAGCACCCCTGTCTTCGGGCCGTTGTTCATTAGCATGGCAGGTACCGCAGGCAGCGAAAGAAGGGATATGGAGACGAGAATACATTGATATCTTGACATTATTGATGCATGGAACAGCAGGTGCAGACACTAGAAAGATGGGAGGGAAGGATGGTGAGAAAAAGACCAGGTACCAGCGTTGGCCGGAGAAATCGTTAGAGAATTGGACAGCGGCATTCAACATCTTAGCTGCAGTAGTAGTACAGAAAGACCCTGACCAAAGTGAGGCCCTGATGGACTACGCAAGCACCATCCAGTATGAAGCAAAACATGCGGGGGGAATGGGTTGGTTCTACTATGATCAAGATTTTCGCAAGAGAATGGCCATATGCCCAGAGTTAGGGTGGGATCAGAAGGAGATCCAACTCTGGATCCAGCATATGTGCAGGACCAACAGCAAGAAGGACAAAACATACAGAGCGAAGGGTCAGGTAGAAAGCAAGAAGTGGGAGCAGTTTCCTAGACGGCCTTTCAAGCAGTCCTTTCGTGGGGGCCGAGGGAGAGGCCTAAAGGTTGGGCCCAAATGTTTTAATTCTGGGACATGCAGACTGTTCAATGGAGGGGTGTGCACCTGGGGTAGGGCTTGCAAGTTCACACACAGCTGCAGCAAATGCGGCGCCTAGCATGCAGCATTCTCCTGCACAACCAGCCAAGGTTTGCCCCCTGCCGCCCAGGCTAACAGACCAGACGCTCCACACTAGTGAGGGTAGCATTGGGGGCTGGACCACAACGTTGACAAACAACAGTGCCCCCCCCCTCCGTTTGATATGCATGAGCAGTCACCTGCAAACAGCAAGGGCCCATTCCCCATCATCATGCAGAACCTCCTCCTACTAATCAGGTCGTATCCCCTTGTGAAGGATAAAGTACTACTAGCAGAAGATTTTATAGACGGGTTCAGGATACCATACAAAGGTCCCCTGGGTAGTAGGGACTCTTTAAACCTTAAATCAGCCAGGGAACTGCCTCTAGTGGTCAGCGAGAAGATCAGGAAGGAGTTGGCCCTAGGGAGGGTGGCTGGCCCATTTCCCACCCCGAGCACTTTTTGGTTTCACCACGGGGAGTTGTGCCAAAAAAGCAGCCAGGAGCCTATCGACTGAAACATCACTTGTCCTACCCCGAGGGTAACTCCGTGAACCATTGGCTGGAGGAAGGGGCTTGTTCTGTGTCTTTTTGTTCACTTGACATGGCTATAGATTTTTTACTTTTCGTGAGATTTCACAAACTTTCCATAGATTCTCACTGATATTAACTTATATATTTCTTATGTTAGTCCTTCCACATTAATCCTTCCAATGCATTTCGGCTCGAACGAGCCTTCATCGGGGAAGTCTAAAAAAGTAAATACAACACCGTAACTATGTATTCCTCCTCTATTCATAATTCTAACATTCTAATCAACATATTGGTGAAATGCAAATACATGCATGTTTACTAAAGAAAAAAGAATCATCGTAATTTGCAAAACATCGTATTAGGCAAAACAATTCTATTAGTGTTCCTGTAATCAAACGATCATTTAAAAATAAAACGGAGGTTTAAACATGAATCATGAAAGCCTTTCACAGCGCTATGTAGTAACGCAATGTTTGAACTAACACGCGGCTATTCAATGGGCATTATACTAAAGATTACGCGCTGAACTGTAACAACCAAAGTAACCGCTCCCGAGCCTCAAGCTTAGCGGGTTGCTTCGCCGGTTCTTACCGTGGTTCAGGATTTAATTGCTCTAATCTCATAGAGCTATCGCCATGTCTGGCCATGCGCTTTCGTTAGCGTATGACGTGTATATGAAAAGTATGCAACAAAATTAAAGGTGTACTACCACCACTATAAGACAGCAATAAGTGAGATGCATTGTGGATATGCTACATGATCTAGTAGAAAACAGATCAAAGTACTACTAGCAGAAGATTTTATAGACGGGTTCAGGATACCATACAAAGGTCCCCTGGGTAGTAGGGACTCTTTAAACCTTAAATCAGCCAGGGAACTGCCTCTAGTGGTCAGCGAGAAGATCAGGAAGGAGTTGGCCCTAGGGAGGGTGGCTGGCCCATTTCCCACCCCAAGCACTTTTTGGTTTCACCACTGGGAGTTGTGCCAAAAAAGCAGCCAGGAGCCTATCGACTGAAACATCACTTGTCCTACCCCGAGGGTAACTCCGTGAACCATTGGCTGGAGGAAGGGGCTTGTTCTGTGTCTTTTTGTTCACTTCACATGGCTATAGATATGGTCAAGAGGACTGGGAAGGGGGCATGGCTGGCGAAGGCGGACATCGAATCGGCTTTCCGCCTCCTGCCTGTGCATCCATCCAGTCAACACCTGCTGGGTTTTAGGTGGGGAGGCGATTTCTTCTTTGACCGCTGCATGCCGATGGGGTGTGCCGTCTCTTGCGCCTATTTTGAGGCTTTCAGCTCTTTTCTTCAGTGGGCCCTTCCTACCACCCATGGCATAACGCAAGTGACGTACTACCTGGATGACTTTCTGTTTTCCCACCGGGTAGGGACACAGGAGTGTGCAGAGGGTTTGCGGGCCTTTGAGACGATGGCGGGACACCTCGGGGTGCCCCTTGCCCCTGGTAAGACCGAGGGTCCGGCTCAGGTCCTGACTTTTTTGGGCATCGAACTGGACACCATCAAGGGTGAATCCGGGCTCCCTGCTGATAAGGTCTGTGATCTGAGACGGGACATTCGGGATTTATTGGGCAGGGATAAAGCAACCTTGGGGTTATCCAGAGCCTCTTGGGCAAGCTGAAGTTTGCAGCCCCCGTCATACCAGTAGGCAGAGTGTATTCTCGCAGGTTAGCAAAGGCCACAGCCAACATAAGTAAGAAACACCATCTGGTCCACCTGGGTTCCGGGCTGACAGGAGACCTAAAAATGTGGGCTGAATTCCTGGAGCACTTCAATGGGACGGTCATTTGGAGGGCCCCTGGGCGTGCAGCCAGGAACTCTGTCTTTTCTTAAACGCATCAGGTAGAGAGGGTTTTGGTGTGATCTTAGGAGAAGAGTGGTGTGCAATGAGGTGGCCCAATGCATGGCGTAAGAAGGGGATCACTGCAAACATTACCGTCCTTGAGCTCTTTCCCATTGTAGTGGCATTGCATTTATGGCCAGAGAGGTTGGGCAACATGAAGATGGTGTTCTGGTCAGACAACATGGCCGTGGTTCAGGTAATAAATGGGCTATCAGCCACATGCCCCCTTGTTTTGAGTTTACTCAGAGAATTGGTGAGAGTGGGTTTGCATAATAACACTGAGTTTAGGGCGCGACACATTGAAGGTGTGAAGAATGTGGCAGCTGACGCTCTCTATCGCTTTCAGTGGCTCCGTTTCCGAGAAGCCTGGCCGCAGGCGAGGGCGGCGATGACACCATTCCCGGCACCCCTATGGCGCCTGCTTCGGTGGGGGAGTGATTGAAGAGGATGGGCGAGCGATCCCTGGCTCCTGCAACTCGGAAGAAATATGACTCCCAGTTGCTAACTTTCAGGGCAGTGACAGAGTCTGTAGAAGCAAAGGCACTGGGACTGGAAGAACAGGTTGAGGCTTTTGTGGTTTGGGCTAAAGAAACCGGCAAGACACATTCATGGGTGTGTGCCCACCTGGCGGCCCTGAAGCATGATACCAGGCTCAACGGGGGTGATGACCCCACCAGCTCATTCAGGGTGAGGGCAGCACTAAGAGGGTGGGCCCGGGACGAGGTAAAGTCCCCTGACACCAGGGCGCCAATTGATTTTCCATCCTTGCAGCGCATGATAGAAACCCTACCTCAAGTCACCAGTTCCCCATTCGAGGCTAGGCTTTTCACCACTGCATTTTGCCTGGCTTTTTTCGGGGCTTTTATGGTGAGTGAGCTCGTGGCCAAAGCAAAAACAGACGAGACAGGTGCGGCTCTGGACATGTTGGATGTCTATGCGACTGACGCCCTGGCACTCCGCATCCAGAGATCAAAGACAGACCAGGCAGGGCGGGGTACAACCATAGTACTACAGGTGTTGGGGGTCCCCAGATATTGCCCAGTTACAACAATTAGGGAATACTTGAAGATCAGACCAGCTATCTCAGGGCTCTTCCTAATTCATGCAGATGGGGCGCTTTCACTAGGTTCCAGCTGGACCGCATCATGGGGGCAGCTTTGATTGGATTGGAGCAGCCACGGCTGCATTTAAGGCAGGTATGGGGCCGGACGGTGTCAAAGGTGTAGGGCGCTGGAATTCGAACTGTTTTCAACGATACATCCGCCCCTAGAGGCTCAGGCAATGAAGTGTAAATATGCGTTCCAATCATTATGACTTGTTTCTTGGTACTTCTTGAAGTATTGTGCAGTGTTCAGACAAATCAACTACGATCTTTCATGATTATTGTGTGCAGTGTTCAAAGATTAAAACCACGTGTGATAAACTGGCGTGTCCTCCACCCTTTTTGTTGAAAAGATGCAGTTTGTATGGTTGAGCTTCCCGGGAATTAAATGGAGCAGCCTGAGGATTAGTCTAGAGCAGCGCCTCTCATTAGGGGGATCCCCGACCAATGTCCTTCTCATCCACTTGGGGGGAACGACTTGGTTACCAAGGGGAGGAGGGCACTGATACAGGCCATGCAAACAGGCATTGTGGCAATCAGCAACAGGCTTGGAGCGTGCGAACTATGGTGGTCTGAGATCGTGCCTCGCAGGGAATGGAGGGGGGCGAGGTCCACTGTGGCAGTAGAACACTCACGCAGAAGGGTCAAAAGGTCTATGCAGAAGTTCATGGAACGGAGAGGCTTTAGATTCATCAGGCATGCATTAATACAAGAAAAACTGAAGGCTATTATGAAAAAGATGGGGTGCACTTGTCAAAAGTTGGAATGGATATGTTCCTATTGGATGTGCAAGAGGCACTTTCAGCTGCAGGATGTCAATAACTAACAGGGATGGGGGACTCTGTCATCGGTGATAGCCTCCTCTAGAGGTGTGGCGGAGTTACAGGGCGATCTGGAGGCAGAAGGGTAAAGTAAGGGTACCTCTGCGGCAGACTGGTACAGTAAGGGTACCTCTGCCTGGCACAGTAAGGGTGCCTGAGCCAAGGACCTGGAGCCGCAGGAGGTTCCGAGAAATCGCGACGGCATCTCGTTAGTCCTTCAGGCCGTCGGGGGCCTGAACCGACCAGCGGTGTGCCATACCGCTCCACCCTGAAAGGGGGGGCAGGAGTATAAGATAAGGATCTACAAGGTGCTGCACTGTCCGAGCGTCGACTCACTGTGCTGGCTGGCTCGTTAGGCAGGCGGGAAAGCGAGGGGGTGCCTGCCTTGGATCGCCCGTCAGATGACCCACCAAACGTCATACGCTTGTTGTATGAAAATAAACCTCCAGCAGTTCCTACCCATAAACAATGTGTCCAGTGTATCATTATATGGGCAAAATGTGCATGATGTTGGGTGGGAGCGGATGATGGTGTGGGCACTATGCCGCTGCCCGCGTCCCACGCAGGGGGACAGTGGCAGGGCAGCCACCCTAGTGGCCATTAGTCAGAGCTCAACAATGAATCAGTTGGCTGTGCACAGCTGTATTTGTACAAGGTTTAGAACTGTAAGTCGTGCCACTAGGATTATTCCCCGCTCTGGAATATATGTATACAGTATCACTAGCAACGCCACGACTGGGAGGGTGTCTCCTGTGCACAGACGTTTAGTGCTGGAAATCCAGCATGTAGTTATTCAATAATGATTATCTCTTCAAAATTCTCATTTCCAAAAGTATTTTATTCATACTTATTTTTTCATACTTGTTTTTTACTTTTCGTGAGATTTCACAAACTTTCCATAGATTCTCACTGATATTAACTTATATATTTCTTATGTTAGTCCTTCCACATTAATCCTTCCAATGCATTTCGGCTCGAACGAGCCTTCATCGGGGAAGTCTAAAAAAGTAAATACAACACCGTAACTATGTATTCCTCCTCTATTCATAATTCTAACATTCTAATCAACATATTGGTGAAATGCAAATACATGCATGTTTACTAAAGAAAAAAGAATCATCGTAATTTGCAAAACATCGTATTAGGCAAAACAATTCTATTAGTGTTCCTGTAATCAAACGATCATTTAAAAATAAAACGGAGGTTTAAACATGAATCATGAAAGCCTTTCACAGCGCTATGTAGTAACGCAATGTTTGAACTAACACGCGGCTATTCAATGGGCATTATACTAAAGATTACGCGCTGAACTGTAACAAACAAAGTAACCGCTCCCGAGCCTCAAGCTTAGCGGGTTGCTTCGCCGGTTCTTACCGTGGTTCTGGATTTAATTGTTCTAATCTCATAGAGCTATCGCCATGTCTGGCCATGCGCTTTCGTTAGCGTATGACGTGTATATGAAAAGTATGCAACAAAATTAAAGGTGTATTACCACCACTATAAGACAGCAATAAGTGAGATGAATTGTGGATATGCTACATGATCTAGTAGAAAACAGATCAAAGTACTACTAGCAGAAGATTTTATAGACAGGTTCAGGATACCATACAAAGGTCCCCTGGGTAGTAGGGACTCTTTAAACCTTAAATCAGCCAGGGAACTGCCTCTAGTGGTCAGCGAGAAGATCAGGAAGGAGTTGGCCCTAGGGAGGGTGGCTGGCCCATTTCCCACCCCGAGCACTTTTTGGTTTCACCACTGGGAGTTGTGCCAAAAAAGCAGCCAGGAGCCTATCGACTGAAACATCACTTGTCGTACCCCGAGGGTAACTCCGTGAACCATTGGCTGGAGGAAGGGGCTTGTTCTGTGTCTTTTTGTTCACTTGACATGGCTATAGATATGGTCAAGAGGACTGGGAAGGGGGCATGGCTGGCGAAGGCGGACATCGAATCGGCTTTCCGCCTCCTGCCTGTGCATCCATCCAGTCAACACCTGCTGGGTTTTAGGTGGGGAGGCGATTTCTTCTTTGACCGCTGCATGCCGATGGGGTGTGCCGTCTCTTGCGCCTATTTTGAGGCTTTCAGCTCTTTTCTTCAGTGGGCCCTTTCTACCACCCATGGCATAACGCAAGTGACGTACTACCTGGATGACTTTCTGTTTTCCCACCGGGTAGGGACACAGGAGTGTGCAGAGGGTTTGCGGGCCTTTGAGACGATGGCGGGACACCTCGGGGTGCCCCTTGCCCCTGGTAAGACCGAGGGTCCGGCTCAGGTCCTGACTTTTTTGGGCATCGAACTGGACACCATCAAGGGTGAATCCGGGCTCCCTGCTGATAAGGTCTGTGATCTGAGACGGGACATTCGGGCTTTATTGGGCAGGGATAAAGCAACCTTGGGGTTATCCAGAGCCTCTTGGGCAAGCTGAAGTTTGCAGCCCCCGTCATACCAGCAGGCAGAGTGTTTTCTCGCAGGTTAGCAAAGGCCACAGCCAACATAAGTAAGAAACACCATCTGGTCCACCTGGGTTCCGGGCTGACAGGAGACCTAAAAATGTGGGCTGAATTCCTGGAGCACTTCAATGGGACGGTCATTTGGAGGGCCCCTGGGCGTGCAGCCAGGAACTCTGTCTTTTCTTAAACGCATCAGGTAGAGAGGGTTTTGGTGTGATCTTAGGAGAAGAGTGGTGTGCAATGAGGTGGCCCAATGCATGGCGTAAGAAGGGGATCACTGCAAACATTACCGTCCTTGAGCTCTTTCCCATTGTAGTGGCATTGCATTTATGGCCAGAGAGGTTGGGCAACATTAAGATGGTGTTCTGGTCAGACAACATGGCCGTGGTTCAGGTAATAAATGGGCTATCAGCCACATGCCCCCTTGTTTTGAGTTTACTCAGAGAATTGGTGAGAGTGGGTTTGCATAATAACACTGAGTTTAGGGCGCGACACATTGAAGGTGTGAAGAATGTGGCAGCTGACGCTCTCTATCGCTTTCAGTGGCTCCGTTTCCGAGAAGCCTGGCCGCAGGCGAGGGCGGCGATGACACCATTCCCGGCACCCCTATGGCGCCTGCTTCGGTGGGGGAGTGATTGAAGAGGATGGGCGAGCGATCCCTGGCTCCTGCAACTCGGAAGAAATATGACTCCCAGTTGCTAACTTTCAGGGCAGTGACAGAGTCTGTAGAAGCAAAGGCACTGGGACTGGAAGAACAGGTTGAGGCTTTTGTGGTTTGGGCTAAAGAAACCGGCAAGACACATTCATGGGTGTGTGCCCACCTGGCGGCCCTGAAGCATGATACCAGGCTCAACGGGGGTGATGACCCCACCAGCTCATTCAGGGTGAGGGCAGCACTAAGAGGGTGGGCCCGGGACGAGGTAAAGTCCCCTGACACCAGGGCGCCAATTGATTTTCCATCCTTGCAGCGCATGATAGAAACCCTACCTCAAGTCACCAGTTCCCCATTCGAGGCTAGGCTTTTCACCACTGCATTTTGCCTGGCTTTTTTCGGGGCTTTTATGGTGAGTGAGCTCGTGGCCAAAGCAAAAACAGACGAGACAGGTGCGGCTCTGGACATGTTGGATGTCTATGCGACTGACGCCCTGGCACTCCGCATCCAGAGATCAAAGACAGACCAGGCAGGGCGGGGTACAACCATAGTACTACAGGTGTTGGGGGTCCCCAGATATTGCCCAGTTACAACAATTAGGGAATACTTGAAGATCAGACCAGCTATCTCAGGGCTCTTCCTAATTCATGCAGATGGGGCGCTTTCACTAGGTTCCAGCTGGACCGCATCATGGGGGCAGCTTTGATTGGATTGGAGCAGCCACGGCTGCATTTAAGGCAGGTATGGGGCCGGACGGTGTCAAAGGTGTAGGGCGCTGGAATTCAAACTGTTTTCAACGATACATCCGCCCCTAGAGGCTCAGGCAATGAAGTGTAAATATGCGTTCCAATCATTATGACTTGTTTCTTGGTACTTCTTGAAGTATTGTGCAGTGTTCAGACAAATCAACTACGATCTTTCATGATTATTGTGTGCAGTGTTCAAAGATTAAAACCACGTGTGATAAACTGGCGTGTCCTCCACCCTTTTTGTTGAAAAGATGCAGTTTGTATGGTTGAGCTCCCCGGGAATTAAATGAAGCAGCCTGAGGATTAGTCTAGAGCAGCGCCTCTCATTAGGGGGATCCCCGACCAATGTCCTTCTCATCCACTTGGGGGGAACGACTTGGTTACCAAGGGGAGGAGGGCACTGATACAGGCCATGCAAACAGGCATTGTGGCAATCAGCAACAGGCTTGGAGCGTGCAAACTATGGTGGTCTGAGATCGTGCCTCGCAGGGAATGGAGGGGGGCGAGGTCCACTGTGGCAGTAGAACACTCACGCAGAAGGGTCAAAAGGTCTATGCAGAAGTTCATGGAACGGAGAGGCTTTAGATTCATCAGGCATGCATTAATACAAGAAAAACTGAAGGTTATTATGAAAAAGATGGGGTGGACTTGTCAAAAGTTGGAATGGATATGTTCCTATTGGATGTGCAAGAGGCACTTTCAGCTGCAGGATGTCAATAACTAACAGGGATGGGGGACTCTGTCATCGGTGATAGCCTCCTCTAGAGGTGTGGCGGAGTTACAGGGCGATCTGGAGGCAGAAGGGTAAAGTAAGGGTACCTCTGCGGCAGACTGGTACAGTAAGGGTACCTCTGCCTGGCACAGTAAGGGTGCCTGAGCCAAGGACCTGGAGCCGCAGGAGGTTCCGAGAAACCGCGACGGCATCTCGTTAGTCCTTCAGGCGGTCGGGGGCCTGAACCGACCAGCGGTGTGCCATACCGCTCCACCCTGAAAGGGGGGGCAGGAGTATAAGATAAGGATCTACAAGGTGCTGCACTGTCCGAGCGTCGACTCACTGTGCTGGCTGGCTCGTTAGGCAGGCGGGAAAGCGAGGGGGTGCCTGCCTTGGATCGCCCGTCAGATGACCCACCAAACGTCATACGCTTGTTGTATGAAAATAAACCTCCAGCAGTTCCTACCCATAAACAATGTGTCCAGTGTATCATTATATGGGCAAAATGTGCATGATGTTGGGTGGGAGCGGATGATGGTGTGGGCACTATGCCGCTGCCCGCGTCCCACGCAGGGGGACATTGGCAGGGCAGCCACCCTAGTGGCCATTAGTCAGAGCTCAACAATGAATCAGTTGGCTGTGCACAGCTGTATTTGTACAAGGTTTAGAACTGTAAGTCGTGCCACTAGGATTATTCCCCGCTCTGGAATATATGTATACAGTATCACTAGCAACGCCACGACTGGGAGGGTGTCTCCTGTGCACAGACGTTTAGTGCTGGAAATCCAGCATGTAGTTATTCAATAATGATTATCTCTTCAAAATTCTCATTTCCAAAAGTATTTTATTCATACTTATTTTTTCATACTTGTTTTTTACTTTTCGTGAGATTTCACAAACTTTCCATAGATTCTCACTGATATTAACTTATATATTTCTTATGTTAGTCCTTCCACATTAATCCTTCCAATGCATTTCGGCTCGAACGAGCCTTCATCGGGGAAGTCTAAAAAAGTAAATACAACACCGTAACTATGTATTCCTCCTCTATTCATAATTCTAACATTCTAATCAACATATTGGTGAAATGCAAATACATGCATGTTTACTAAAGAAAAAAGAATCATCGTAATTTGCAAAACATCGTATTAGGCAAAACAATTCTATTAGTGTTCCTGTAATCAAACGATCATTTAAAAATAAAACGGAGGTTTAAACATGAATCATGAAAGCCTTTCACAGCGCTATGTAGTAACGCAATGTTTGAACTAACACGCGGCTATTCAATGGGCATTATACTAAAGATTACGCGCTGAACTGTAACAACCAAAGTAACCGCTCCCGAGCCTCAAGCTTAGCGGGTTGCTTCGCCGGTTCTTACCGTGGTTCAGGATTTAATTGCTCTAATCTCATAGAGCTATCGCCATGTCTGGCCATGCGCTTTCGTTAGCGTATGACGTGTATATGAAAAGTATGCAACAAAATTAAAGGTGTATTACCACCACTATAAGACAGCAATAAGTGAGATGCATTGTGGATATGCTACATGATCTAGTAGAAAACAGATCCATACAAGATTCATCAACAGCGTGTAACATGAAACGATAAGCATATATTCTCATGCTAATTCATCAATTAAAATGAACTAAAATGAAAAATAAAATAAAGTCAGCGATTATTCAGCACTATAATGGAATTTTCGGGAAAAAAATCACATTTTATAGATAACAGCCCAATTCTATCCGTTCATTCATCCCATGCGGTTTAAGAGTCTGTAAAAAATATATCCAGTGATTCTCACGTCTTAGAAGTGCCTTCTTACTGTCTCTGTCTTCAAATTTTTCAACCAATCAATCAATCAGTGACACTTATAAAGCGCGCTACATACCCGTGGGGTCTCAAGGCGCTGGGGGGGGGGGGGGAGCCGCTACTGCTCGAACAGCCAGGTCTTCAGCTTCTTCCTGAAGGAGAGGTGGTCTTGGGTCAGGCGCAGGTCGGTCGGGAGGGAGTTCCAGGTCTTGGCGGCCAGGTGGGAGAAGGACCTTCCTCCTGTAGTCGCTCTTCGGATGCGGGGGACGGCGGCGAGGGCGTGGTTGGCTGATCGGAGGTGGCGTTTGGGAGCGTAGGAGTTGACTCGGCTGTTGAGGTAGCTCGGGCCTTGGTCGTGTAGGGCTTTGTGTGCGTGGGTGAGGAGGCGGAAGGTGATTCTTTTGTTGACGGGGAGCCAGTGAAGGTCTCGCAGATGTCCGGAGATGTGGCTGGTTCGTGGGATGTCGAGGATGAGTCTGGCTGAGGCGTTCTGGATCCGCTGGAGTCTCTTCTGGAGCTTGGCGGTGGTCCCGGCGTAGAGGGCGTTGCCGTAGTCCAGTCGGCTGGTGACGAGGGCCTGGGTGATGGTCTTCCTGGTCTCGGTGGGGATCCACCAGAAGATCTTCCGTAGCATGCGTAGGATGTTGAAGCATGCCGAGGAGACGTTGTTGACTTGCCTGGTCATGGAGAGGGAGGAGTCCAGGATGAAGCCCAGGTTGCGTGCATGGTCTGTTGGTTTGGGTGCGGTCCCCAGGGCGGGAGGCCACCAGGAGTCGTCCCAGGCGGAGGGAGAGGAGCCCAGGATGAGGACCTCCGTCTTGTCCGAGTTCAGTTTCAGGCGGCTGGTCGTCATCCACTCGGCTACCTCTTTCATCCCTTCGTGCAGGTTGGCTCTGGCGGCGGCGGGGTCGTTGGTCAGGGAGAGGATCAGCTGGGTGTCGTCGGCGTAGGAGATTATGCTGAGGTTGTGTTTGCGTACGATGGCCGCGAGGGGGCTCATGTAGACGTTGAAGAGGGTGGGGCTCAGAGATGATCCTTGGGGGACGCCGCAGATGACTTCGGTGGCCTCTGACTTGTACGGTGGTAGGCGGACTCTCTGTGTTCTCCCGTCGAGGAAGGAGGTGATCCACTCCAGCGCCTTGTCCTGGATTCCGACGTTGCTGAGGCGCCGTACTAGGGTGCGGTGGCAGACCGTGTCGAATGCCGCGGAGAGGTCTAGGAGGATGAGGGCCGCTGTTTCTCCATTGTCCATCAGGGCTCGGATGTCGTCGGTGGCGGCGATGAGGGCGGTCTCGGTGCTGTGGTTGGCTCGGAAGCCGGACTGTGAGGGGTCGAGGGATCCGTTCGTCTCGAGGAAAGCGGCCATCTGCTTGTTGACGGTCTTCTCGATGACTTTGGCTGGAAACGGGAGGAGCGAGATGGGGCGGTAATTCTTGAGGTCGGTGGGGTCCGCTGTTGGTTTCTTGAGTAGGGCGCTGAGTTTGGCGTGCTTCCAGCTCTCGGGGAAGATGGTGGTGTCGAGGGATGTGTTGATGATGTCTCGCAGGTGGGGTGCGATGACAGCGTCGGCTTTGTTGAAGACGTGGTGAGGGCAGGGGTCGGTCGGTGATCCGGAGTGGATGGAGTTCATCGTGCGGATGGTGTCTTCGGTGCTGATCGGGGTCCAGGCGTGGAGGGTGGTGGTGGGGGGTGGTTGTTCGGTCATGGTGTGCGTTGGTTGGTTGTTGAAGCTGTGAACCACTTCTAAAACACAAGATTTCATTTGGCTGATTTGGTGGTTGGCCTCAATAAAATGGCTTGCTACCACGGATTTTGGAGCTTTTGTTCTTATGTTGCTTTTGTGCTCATTTAACCTGACCTTCAATTTGCGTTCAGTCTGGCCAATATATGCTTTTCCGCAAGGGCATTTAATCATGCATACGATGTTAGTTGAGTCGCAGGTAGCGTTGACATGTAGATTGATTTTATGCCCTTTCATAGGATGCGAAATGCTTTTACCTTCTAGTATATTGTTGCAATTATTGCAATTTCTGCATGGAATAGTACCTCTGTATTTCTTTATGATGTTTTGAGTAGGTTTTTGCTTGATAATTTCTCCCAAGTTTTTGCCTCTATTAAACGCAAATATAGGTAAGTTCCTAAATATTTGATTGAAATCTGGTTTCGCCTGTAATAAGGGCCAATGTTTTTTGATGATGGTTTTAAACCAATGCTGACAGTCGAAAATGTACTAACACAAGTGATTTTCGATTCTTTACTGTTTTTTTTGGCTGTTTTTTTTGGCTGTAAGTAGGATTTTCCTTTCTTTCATTTCCACTCTTTCCATTGCTTTAGTCAAAACTAGTTCTGGGTATCCTCTTTCTCTGAATCGTTGTGCCATTTGTTGTGCTTGTTTCTTGTATTCCTCAGGGACTGAGACTATTTTCTTTACTCGTAAGAGTTGAGAATATGGCAGGTGATGTTTGAGGGGGGTTGGATGAAAACTCTGATATGCTAACAAGTTGTTGCGATCAGTTTTTTTGGTGAATACCGTAGTTTGTAATTTATTCTGATGGTTGGTGATAGTAACATCAAGATAATTGATGGAATTTTCTTCAAGTTCATAAGTGAATTGAATTCGTTCATCCACCTCATTAAGGATTTTAATGTTTTCAATCAATAGTTCTTTAGTGCCTACCCACAAGATAAATATATTGTGTATGTATCTCAGATAAAGACGTAATCCTTCTTTCCATGTTTGTTTTTGAAGTATGTGGGTGTCTTCATAGTAATGCATACAAATATTTGCATAGGACGGCGCCGCCGAATTGCCCATGGATGTTCCCGATTTTTGGAGGTACCATTGGTCTTGGTGTTTAAAGTAGCTATGCATTAAGGTGAAATTGAGTAATTCTAATAGAAATACTTTCATTAATTCATCATATTCCATTTGCATCAAAGCTGCTTCTACCGCCTCTATTCCAAGTTGGTGAGGTATTGAGGTGTACAATGCTTGTACATCTATGGTACACATTAATACTTGTTCATCAGGACTCAATTGGATGGCTTCTAATTTGTTCAAAAAGTTGGTGGTATCTTTTACAAAAGAACTCATGGATCCAACAAATGGTTGTAAATATTTGTCGATCAACTTTCCCACTGGTTCGTGCAAGCTAAAGCAGGTGGATACTATGGGTCTACATGGGGGTCTGACAGGGTCCTTGTGGATTTTTGGTGTTACGTAAAAGTTAGGAGCTTTAGGGTAATCAGTCGTCAGGTATTTTTTCATTTTCTCAGTCACTGTCCCGTTCTCCATAGCCTTTTGAATTATTTTTTGTAACACTGTTTGTATGTCTCTGGTGGGATTGAACTCAAGCTTCATGTAGGTTTTTTCATCCTGTTAGTGTTTCTGAACTTGTACATTGTAGTATTCCATATTTAAAACCACCAGCGCACCACCTTTGTCTGCCTTCTGGCAGATGATATTTTCATTATTAGCTATGGTTTTAAGTGTAGCTAATTCCTTCTGTGTATGATTTCTGGATTTGGATTGTCTCCAGTAGTTGATTTTAGATAAGTTCTGTTTTACTAATTGTTCATATAGATCAAGAGTTTTATGACTACATGGAGCCATATATGAACTGGTACTGGTCAAACCTTTCAACTGATCCTCTTTGGGTTCTTGACGTTCAGTCACAATATTCTCAAAAAAATGACGGAGTCTTAATTTTCTCATTAATTTGAAAAAACTAACGTTGAGTTCTAAGAGATTAGACTGTGTTGTTGGCACAAATGATGTGCCCTTTTGTAGGGTCTTGATTTGAACTTTTGTTAATCTAACATCAGAGATGTTGATCACTAGGTTGGTCGATTCTTCTTCTTGTCCTTTTTCGATGTTACAGTTCTCGTTTGTGGAGTCTCCTTCTCTTTCTCTGTATTGTTTCCTTCTCCTGGACCTCCTGGGTCGTCCCTTTCTGTGGGACCTGACTCTAAAAAAGGCTGAACTACCAAACTCGTGTCTGTTGTAGATTGAGGCCTAGTTGGTCTTTTCTTAGTTGTGTCTGAAGTTTCAGTATCTGTAGACGATGTGTCCGTTTGTGATGTATATGGTCGATTTTGTCTTTTTCTTGCATATACTTCAGCCCAGTTGTATATTTCGCCCAGCTTATAATCTATCGTATCTCTACGATACTTTCGCAGTTTTCTTTCATTTACTTCCTCTGTATGTTTTGCTAATATATTTTTGGTGTCTTCTAACATTTTGTTAAGTTCTTCCGGTGTCATCATTTTATTGAGTTCTTCCTTTACAATCACCATGTCTTTTTCAAGTTCTTCTAAGATTTGAGACAATTCTTCAATTATAAGTAAAATAAGATCCAGCGAACATTTATTCAATATCGCATACCAACGATCAGTGAATTTCTTTGAATTCTTACACAGAGATGGTTTTAATAAAATCCGTAGTCCTCGAGGGATCCTTGAAGCCTTATGGTATCTAATCATAGTGCTGGCATGTAACCGCTGATTAATGATTTTTCGAGATAAGTAGAGGAGTTGTTTGGATAATTGTTCTTTACTTTTTGAGGGAGTGTAAGTTGTTGTATCCTCATTAATGATTGAGTAAATCCGGGATTTTTCATCATCTCCATAAGCAAATGTATCCGCTCTCGTTTCGGTCAAATTTGTGATTTTTTCGTATTGCATGGTTTCAAAACTTTTCGTTCTCCAACGCGTGCTACAGTCTGTCGAGTGGGACGTAGAACAAAACAATGAATCAGTTGGCTGTGCACAGCTGTATTCGTACAAGGTTTAGAACTGTAAGTCGTGCCACTAGGATTATTCCCCGCTCTGGAATATATGTATACAGTATCACTAGCACCGCCACGACTGTGAGGGTGTCTCCTGTGCACAGACGTTTAGTGATGGAAATCCAGCATGTAGTTATTCAATAATGATTATCTCTTCAAAATTCTCATTTCCAAAAGTATTTTATTCATACTTATTTTTTCATACTTGTTTTTTACTTTTCGTGAGATTTCACAAACTTTCCATAGATTCTCACTGATATTAACTTATATATTTCTTATGTTAGTCCTTCCACATTAATCCTTCCAATGCATTTCGGCTCGAACGAGCCTTCATCGGGGAAGTCTAAAAAAGTAAATACAACACCGTAACTATGTATTCCTCCTCTATTCATAATTCTAACATTCTAATCAACATATTGGTGAAATGTAAATACATGCATGTTTACTAAAGAAAAAAGAATCATCGTAATTTGCAAAACATCGTAATAGGCAAAACAATTCTATGAGCGTTCCTGTAATCAAACGATCATTTAAAAATAAAACGGAGGTTTAAACATCAATCATGAAAGCCTTTCACAGCGCTACGGAGTAACGTAATGTTTGAACTAACACGCGGCTATTCAATGGGCATTATACTAAAGATTACGCGCTGAACTGTCACAACCAAAGTAACCGCTCCCGAGCCTCAAGCTTAGCGGGTTGCATCGCCGGTTCTTACCGTGGTTCAGGATTTACTTGCTCTAATCTCATAGAGCTATCGCCATGTCTGGCCATGCGCTTTCGTTAGCGTGTGACGTGTATATGAAGGCGTTTCAAAAGTATGCAACAAAATTAAAGGTGTATTACCACCACTATAAGAGAGCAATAAGTGAGATGCATTGTGGATATGCTACATGATCTAGTAGAAAACAGATCCATACAAGATTTATCAACAGAGTGTAACATGAAACGATAAGCATATATTCTCATGCTAATTCACCAATTAAAATGAACTAAAATGACAAATAAAATAAAGTCAGCGATTATTCAGCACTATAATGGAATTTTCTGGAAAAAAATCACATTTTATAGATAACAGCCAAATTCTATCCGTTCATTCATCCCATGCGGTTTAAGAGTCTGTAAAAAATATATCCAGTGATTCTCACGTCTTAGAAGTGCCTTCTTATTGTCTCTGTCTTCAAATTTTTCAACCACTTCTAAAACACAAGATTTCATTTGGCTGATTTGGTGGTTGGCCTCAATAAAATGGCTTGCTACCACGGATTTTGGAGCTTTTGTTCTTATGTTGCTTTTGTGCTCATTTAACCTGACCTTCAGTTTGCGTTCAGTCTGGCCAATATATGCTTTTCCGCAAGGGCATTTAATCATGTATATGATGTTAGTTGAGTCGCAGGTAGCGTTGACATGTAGATTGATTTTATGCCCTTTCATAGGATGCGAAATGCTTTTACCTTCTAGTATATTGTTGCAAATATTGCAATTTCTGCATGGAATAGTACCTCTGTATTTCTTTATGATGTTTTGAGTAGGTTTTTGCTTGATAGTTTCTCCCAAGTTTTTGCCTCAGTTAAACGCAAATATAGGTAAGTTCCTAAATATTTGATTGAAATCTGGTTCCGCCTGTAATAAGGGCCAATGTTTTTTGATGATGGTTTTAAACCGATGGCTGACAGTCGAAAATTTACTAACACAAGTGATTTTCGATTCTTTACTGGTTTTTTTGCCTGTAAGTAGGATTTTCCTTTGTTTCATTTCCACTCTTTCCATTGCTTTAGTCAAAACTAGTTCTGGGTATCCTCTTTCTCTGAATCATTGTGCCATTTGTTGTGCTTGCTTCTTGTATTCCTCAGGGACTGAGACTATTTTCTTTACTCGTAAGAGTTGAGAATATGGCAGGTGATGTTTGAGGGGGGTCGGATGAAAACTCTGATATGCTAACAAGTTGTTGCGATCAGTTTTTTTGGTGAATACAGTAGTTTGTAATTTATTCTGATGGTTTGGTGATAGTAACATCAAGATAATTGATGGAATTTTCTTCAAGTTCATAAGTGAATTGAATTCGTTCATCCACCTCATTAAGGATTTTAATGTTTTCAATCAATAGTTCTTTAGTGCCTACCCACAAGATAAATATATCGTCTATGTATCTCAGACAAAGACGTAATCCTTCTTTCCATGTTTGTTTTTGAAGTATGTGGGTGTCTTCATAGTAATGCATAAAAATATTTGCATAGGACGGCGCCGCCGAATTGCCCATGGATGTTCCCGATTTTTGGAGGTACCATTGGTCTTGGTGTTTAAAGTAGCTATGCATTAAGGTGAAATTGAGTAATTCTAATAGAAATAGTTTCATTAATTCATCATATTCCATTTGCATCAAAGCTGCTTCTACCGCCTATTTTTAAATGATCGTTTGATTACAGGAACGCTCATAGAATTGTTTTGCCTATTAAGATGTTTTGCAAATTACGATGATTCTTTTTTCTTTAGTAAACATGCATGTATTTACATTTCACCAATATGTTGATTAGAATGTTAGAATTAGGAATAGAGGAGGAATACATAGTTACGGTGTTGTATTTACTTTTGTAGACTTCCCCGATGAAGGCTCGTTCGAGCCGAAATGCATTGGAAGGATTAATGTGGAAGGACTAACATAAGAAATATATAAGTTAATATCAGTGAGAATCTATGGAAAGTTTGTGAAATCTCACGAAAAGTAAAAAACTAGTATGAAAAAATAAGCATGAATAAAATACTTTTGGAAATGAGAATTTTGAAGAGATAATCATTATTGAATAACTACATGCTGGATTTCCAGCACTAAACGTCTGTGCACAGGAGACACCCTCACAGTCGTGGCGGTGCTAGTGATACCATTAGTCAGAGCTCCCCCGCCCTGTACCCGGGGCTTGGAGGGGAGGCTCGGAGAGCTCACCTGCCCCTCCCCGCGGTCGCCATGATGCGCGGCCAGGGGAGGGCTTACCTGTGGGGGCGTGCTAGGTACTACTAGGTACGTGCTAGGTCCCGGCTGCCCCTGGCTCTGCCTCTGTTCCATTTTTCCGCCCGCCTGAGCGCTGCACCCACCCTATCCTCGTGCCCAGCGGCTGGATAGGCGGCGCAAATAGATTGAATGTTTTAATGTTGTTTTGTTTCGCAGGCAGAGTTACAGGGCGATCTGGAGGTAGATGGGTACAGTAAGGGTACCTCTGCGGCAGACTGGTACAGTAAGGGTACCTCTGCCTGGCACAGTAAGGGTGCCTGAGCCAAGGACCTGAAGCCGCAGGAGGTTCCGGGAAACCGCGACGGCGCCCTGTTAGTCCTTCGGGCGGTCGGGGGGCCTGAACCGACCGGGGTTGTGCCATACCGCTCTGCCCTGAAAGGGGGGGCGGGAGTATAAGATAAGGATCTACAAGGTGCTGCACTGTCGGAGCGTCGACTCATCGTGCTGGCTGGCTCATTAGGCAGGCGGGACAGCGAGGGGCTGCCTGCCTTGCATCGCCCGTAAGATGACCCTCCAAACGTCATACGCTTGTTGTATGAAAAGAAACCTGCAGCAGTTCTTACCCATAAACAACGTGTCCAGTGTATCATTATATGGGCAAAATGTTCATGATGTTGGGTGGGAGCGGATGACGGTGTAGACACTAAGAGAGAGGGGGTAGGGGCAGCTGATAGCGACAGAACAGGAGAAGCCAAAGTGTTTTTTTTCAGTAAATGAGTAGGAGACAGAAAGAGAGGGAATAAGAGGAAGGAAAAGAGTGGGGGGAGGATCAGCTGCAGCCACCGCGCCATTTATAAAGGTAAAGATAAAGCAGAGCATGCCGTGCTGCAGCTACTTAATAACAAGGATAAATACAATTTAAAAACTGAGTCATACTTACACAGCACAGCACCCGGCTGACCTCCTTCTTCAGATTGTGGCCATTTTCCAGTGGTAGGAAGGAAGTCTGAAAAAGCCTAGGGACTGCTGCAGTGTGATGACGGACCTGGCTGGGTACTTCCTGCAGGGCCGGAAGTGTTTTTAAAAATGGGTGGGAGGTAGTGGGGGTAGGGAGAGTACCCCCCAGGGAGATGCACAATAGGATTAGCAGACTGCGTTGTTTGCAAAATGAAGTTTTATTGTCTTCGATGAAAAATGGCATTTCAGATTGATTCAGCAGATCTAACCCTGGTGTTTACAAACTCCTAATGCCGGAGTGTGGCGTAATGTGAATAATGAGTTTATTTTTTTGTCATCAAAAGTTTGTATATTAACCAACACCGCTGAGTTGCTTTGTTTGTTGCGAACTGTATTTCTTTAAGTGAGGCTAAGGCTTGTCATACAGCTCACATCTAAAGTTTTCTGTAAAAAGTTGCCCTTCTGTGAAAAAAATATGTGCGTAAGAGACAAGATTAGAAACCTGCAAGCATGTAACTCTTTTCATAATGACCCGGGCCTGGCAGCTTGGGTAGCGGAGATGGGTAGGACGCTGCCGGGCTCCCATTCAAGGGCACCCCGCTCTCTATCAATGGCAGCGCGAGCAAACTGCATGCCCTGCTCTATCGATTCTGTGGTGCACCAAGCAGAAAAAAAATGAAGACGCTACCCCCATATTTAAAGAATACAGTGCAGGGTGCCCCGTGCAACAATTTTAAACAAGCGACGTCGCCCGAAATCCCCACGAATTCCAGCCCGCCCCCTTCTCTTCATGCACCTACTGACTGGCTATCGGTTGGCTTTTGCCCCGCCTTTTGTCCATCCTTACCTATTGAGTGCCCCCGCCCTTTCCAAGTTCACCAAAGGCTTAGTTCCTGTTCTGGCTGCAGCGTACGGTTACGCACATAAACATTATACCATTCCAATATGCATTAGGTGTTTTACTCAGACTCAGCGGTGTCTGAGTAGCAATTACAGTTAGATGCGATTAACTCCTTCTGTAGGGGTGGGCATTTATGAAAAATATACCTAACATGGCTCCCAATGTGGCCATAAAGTTACTCACTACACGCTCTAGTCTTTAGGGAACGGCAGATTGCCCTGAAAAGGGAATTTGGGCAACGACAGGACGAGAAACATAATTTACATTTAAGTTGTTTCTTCGAAGCCTGGGCAGTGGGCAGGCATGTAAAATGTTTATGCTGCACAGTAGCAGTTCTAGTAAATTAAGCCCCTGAGGGCTAGGAAAGGTTCACTTTCCTTATAGCCAAAGCCACACAGCCCATTGAATTATGAACATCGCAGTTCGTAAGCATTTAATAAAATAACTATGGGAAAAAATGGAGAGAAGGAAAAGAGGAAGGGTCCCGAGTTCTGTGTACTTTACAGAAAGAAGTACTGCAGGCCCAAGTGCGTCCTGGTCCTGTCCAGCCGTTATAGGAGGCACCAGGCAACAACAAAGTAGTCCCTACATTGAAAGATACCGCCCTGCAGCGTAATGTAACTGTAGTTGGTCGATGCTGCTTCCTCCTAAAACGAAAGAAAAAGGAAGTGAAGCATCAGATCATCAGCCAATAATGAGCGAGATAAAAAAAGCAATGCCAGATTTAAACCAATGGCAAGGGACAAAACCAAAAAATGCAATGGGTGGAGTTTCACCACTAATTCTAATTACTTGATGCCTCGTAGAGGCAGCGCATGCGCTGCCTATGCAAGACCTAAACATGGGAGAAACCTAGAAAGCAATGGACAGCAATACGCAAAACTTAGAAGAAGAGGAAATGACCTTTGAAAATCTAATCCAAGAACCTGGGGATAGTTTTGTAGGGCCCTGAAACATTTATAGAAAACACGTTGCACACCCTTAGGCAAAGACTGCAGCACCATAGTAATATTGGAAAATGAGGCAACTTTCTGAAAACATCGTAAGACCTGGTTATTCTCATCACTGTAGGTGTTTCGCTCTGCAGTGTTTATGGGATGGTACTTAATGTCTCCAGACTAGCACCAGGATGCCCCATTTGGGCAATAGTGTGCTTAACAGATACCTATGCCATCTATTGCCCTTTACTACATGCACACGTTCTCAGGAATATGGTGAAACTTTTATCCTGGAATGGTAAGGGTTTGAAAATCCCAATGAAGAACCACAAGATTTGGAGGGCAGTCCGAGGAGAGCACCATGACATACTATGCGGCCTTAAAACCCACTTTATCAAAAAGGATACCTTGCTACTGAAAAAACAAAACACACCCTTCCAATATTTTGCAAAGTTGAGACACAGTGAAGTGGGGTATTGATAGGATTGCATACAAAATATCAGTTCAGGTTAGGAAAACCCATAAGCAACACAAAGGAAGGCAGACTGGATTACCTGAATGCTAACATTGATGGGAAAGAGATTACATTTACTACTTGCACTCTGAATACCCCTACCACACCTGTAAGTTAGATCCCTGAAGGGGGTTAGTGCCCAAAAGCCAGGAACAAGGCAGACAGTAGGGAATCCTATCGAGAGAGAGAAGCATATCCCCAGGGTCAGGAGTTGAATTTGTCTATCACATGCATACATCCAATAGAAATATCTGGCATGAGGCTCTCGGTTGATTTTAGAATCTCCTGGAGTCATTGACTTGGAAACGGTAGGGGACTTTTGCCATGATGTAGTTAAATGGCAGTTAATTCAGGGGTTACGAACTCACAAACTGACAACTGGATATTCAATAAATCCCTTCTGAAAGATAGGCTGATAATACAATACTGGTAAGTAGAGTTTGAAGAGAACAATACTTGGAATGTACCCTCAAGCAGCCTTTGGGATGCATTCAAGGCATTAATTAGAGGGCATTCATAGTGGCAAGAAAAACAAGCAAAAGCACACCTGACAAAAGGAGAGTTAGAGGTGGAAGAATCAGACTACCGCAAATACCTTCTGAAGTTATGTACCTAACAGAACAACTTAATCAATGGGCCACACGGAAATCTGAAAAAGCTCTTTTATTCCTAAAACAGAGGTTTTAGGAAAAAGCCAATAAAGCTGATTCTCTGTTAGCAAAACGACATAAAACAGATCCCTGTGGTAATTCCCATCTAGGTAAGGAGGCTGGAAATTGAAAAAAAATAATTTAAGAAAAAATTCTAAACAGAGGAACACATAACTTTGGGACAATTAGAAACATTTGTGAGTTTTCTTAAAATATCTAAAATATCAGTGGCAACTAGAGCAGCGATGGAATGCCCTAATTTCGATTGAGGACGTTTCTAAGGTCACCAGACACCTGAGCTACAACAAAACACCAGGGCCTGGTGACCTTTTGAATAGCCTCCAAAAACATTTTCAAAGGGAATAGGTCCTAAAGCTTTCAACTTGTTGCTTCAGTGCAACATAATCATATCTTCAATCACTCAAACCAACATTGCAATAATTCATAAAGCTGGATGGCCTAAAGATATCTGCGCCTCCCATCACAAATAGCCATTTTAAATAGGAGTTTTTAATTATTCACCAACATTTTTGTGATTGTAGCCTCAGCTGCCTTTTTTGATTCACCCCGATCAATAGAGGTTTTTACTTAACCGACAATCATTCAATAATATTAGGAGGGCTCTCCATCCCACTGAGAAATTAAACTAACAGAAAAAACATAATGCATAGAATTATTTCTCAGTGGAATGTTGTTGGGCATCTTTGGCCTTGGTCTAAAATGGGCAGCTCGAATGGAAGCTAGTTATAAAATCCTATATGCCAAAATAATAACTAATGGGGCAGAATCGCGAGTGTTTCAATTATTTAGGTGGGCAGGGTGGGACCACCCTCTTTTCCCTCCTTTTTACTCTAGTAGTAGAGCCCCTGGTGGCCAGATTAGGGAATGTAATGGGATACAAGGTAAGCTATTCAGAGGGAAGCAACATAAAACTCATCTGTTTGCTGGCAATCTTTTTCTGACAATGATTGGCCTATTAGAATGGCTTTGGAGGGGTGTGAAGTTTGGCCCGAAGCCCGAGGCAAGATGGACGCTCATCGATAGTGGTCTGTGAGACAGTCTCCATGCAGTGCATTTTAAGAGGTCAGGGGCTGCGCTAAACTGGTAAATGGAACTGTGCAGACACATTAGGTTATGCAGTGCAGCAGGTGACTTGGACTGGAGCGGCACCAAAACATGGGGAACCAAAGAAAATGTACACAGAGGCCTATATGTCTGTGCTCCAGGCAAGGGAAAGAAACAGAGTCACATCTGGAAGAAGGCGCACACTTAAATCTTAACCATTCCCAGACAGCACCCAAGAGAAGACAAAGCAATAGTGCTGGTAAAAGCACCTTTTAACAATGATCCCTCCTTGCACTACCGCTTGACTAGACGGTGAAGGAGGAAGGGAAACAAGAGGAAAGGTGGTGAGGCCTGAATCCCCAAGAACTAATGCTGTGAGGCCCACTCCATGAGACTGGAAGCAGGCATAGAGTGGAGAGAAAACTATGGAAGTGAGAGCCAACTCAGGAAAGACCCTGAGAGTCTCATGGAAATCCTGCAGACTTACCCAATGCTATACTAATGAGACCATCGATCCCAGACTGACATAGAATTATTGCACCTGAGACAACCATGCTAATCAGTTCTTTATCATAGCAAACACTGCCCTCATTGGTCCAAACATTCTTTCGCGCTGCATAGGAGACTGCATGTCTCGATCTCTAGAATAAATAGTCCAAAGGTCTACTAATAACTGATGGTCACTCGGGCATTATTCTCCCTGCATTTCATGGGCTGATGTCCCACAGGAGCCTTCCAGTCCTGCATTGGTGCTGATCAACAAGTATCACACAACTATGCTCCAACATTACCACTGTCTTCAAACACCTTACTATCCATATCAACCCAGACCAGAATTGGTTTGTAGATGTTGTAGACACTCTGGGGAAACCTATGGGGTCTTCCTTTTACTTCTGTCAATGGCATGTCGACCTGCCCGGGATCACTGACAGAATTTCGACCTCATAAATATCGACCTACAAGAATATCGAGTCAACAATATCGAGGGCAAAAATATCGACATCCTATCTACAACATGGTAAGTACAAAAATATCGAAAAAATAATATAGATGTAAAAAATATCGATGTTAAAAATATCGATTTTTTTTCTTTTAATATATAAATGTAAAATTAAGTATATAACACTAATAAATAAAATATACATATTTAAAAGTATCTAATAATGTTTAAAATTAATAAATAATACATATATATTAATAATACATTAATTAAATATATACAGTAAATATATAATATATATGTACTGAACAATAAGTATTAATAATTATTTTACTAATTTATAAATTAATGAAATATATTCTAATTTACTAATACATTTACAAACATAAAACAATAACATAAATAAAATGTAAGTAATATAAAAAATAAAATAAACATTTGATTTTTTTACAATTAATTATATAAAAAGTTGGATAGCGTAAGGGTAAAAATTACTATTCCTACTCCAGAGAGTGCAACAGTAGGGAAAGCGTTTGATAGCGTAGGGGTAAAATTACTATTCCCACTCCAGAGAGTGCAACAGTAGGGAAAGGGTTGGATTGCGTAGGGGTACAAATTACTATTCCCACTCCAGTGGGTGCAACAGTAGGGAAAACTGACCCTGAACCCAAAAAATACCCCTTTACCCAAGAACTGAAAACTGACCCTGAACCCTAAAAATACCCCTTTACCCAAAAACCAAAACTGACCCTGAACCCTAAAAATACCCCTTTACCCAAAAACTGAAAACTGACCCCGAACCCTAAAAATACCCCTTTACCCAAAAACTGAAAACTGACCCTGAACCCTAAAAATACCCCTTTACCCAAAAACTGAAAACTGACCCTAAACCCTAAAAATACCCCTTTACCCAAAAACTGAAAACTGACCCTGAACCCTAAAAATACCCCTTTACCCAAGAACTGAAAACTGACCCTGAACCCTAAAAATACCCCTTTACCCAAAAACTGAAAACTGACCCTGAACCCTAAAAATACCCCTTTACCCAAGAACTGAAAACTGACCCTGAACCCTAAAAATACTCCTTTACCCAAAAACCCAAAACTGACCCTGAACACTAAAAATACCCCTTTACCCAAAAACCCAAAACTGACCCTGAACCCTAAAAATACTGCTTTACCCAAAATTAATTAATATTATTTAATTAGCAATTAATTATTAATTAACAATAACAATAAAGTCAATATATTAGCACATTAGCTGTAATTAATTTAATTTAATAATTAATATCATTTTTTCCCAATTAATTAATTAACAATAACTAAAAATTATATATATAAATAAATTACTCTAATTAATGTAATTAACTAATTAATATTATTTATTTACCAATTAATTGCTAATTAAAAATATGTACAAAATTATATTAATTAATTAACTAATTAATATTAATTAATTACCAATTAATTATTCATTAAAAATATTTAAAAACATATATTATTAATTAATTATTATTAAATTACTCCCCACCCTATTCCCCTATAAACCCACATCCCGCTACAGAAAATATATATCAATTAATGAATTATTTTTTTTCCAATTAATTAATATTAATTAGCAATTAATTATAATTAATGAATTAATCCAACTAAATATTAATCAACTTACCATAATTAAATTACTTCCCACCCTATTCCCCTATAAACCCACAACCCGCTACAGAACATATATATTAATTAATAAATTAATTAAAATTATTTTCCTATTATTTTCAAATAATTACCAATTAATTATAATTTGTTAATAAATCCTACTGATTAATAATCAATTTACCATAATTAAATTACTTCCCACCCTATTCCCCTATAAACCCACAACCCGCTCCGGTACTAAAACATACAATTTTCTTATAAATTAATTTATTATTATATAAAATTTATACACATATAATAGTAATTATTTTAAATACTTAAATTAAACATATAACACATACATAATAAAAAACTATAAAATAATACAAATATCGATATTAGTGTCATCGAAATTAGTAACATCGATATATATGCTATCGATATTACTAACTTCGATATTACTTACATCGATATTAAGTATTTCGATATTACTTACCTTGGGTCGATATTCTGTCCTACGATATTCTTGCCTTCGATATTATGCTCCTTCGATATTTCAGACTCGATATTATGGTAGGTCGATATGTCCTACTCGATATTTTGACTGTGTACCCATGTCAATGGCAAAATAATACTATTTTGATGCAATTATGAAAGAACTGACAAACGTCAGCCTTAATAAAACTGGACACCAGGGTATCAGAACTTTGCATTGAGATGAGGTCAATCTAATCAGTCCTGTCTATCTCAATATCGGGATTGATACAGGGGGAAAATGAATATGTGAGATGGAAGAGCCAGTCGACACTACAGACAACTCGGGCCAGAATGTCTGGTTTTTGAGGAGGAAAGTCACTATTCTATAGTATTCCAGAGAAACTAGAAAAAAATGATGGCATAGAATGTATGAATTAGAATTCCATATCTTCCAGACTGACCCTGCATGAACCATTACAAACCCCACCCATTCCAGAGCAAGCAATGGAGAAAAAATAACAAGCCAAATCCAATTATTGTTTGTCTCAATCATCAACACATCAGGAACATTTTGGAGCTGCTAATAAGAAATCGAAGCCTCCGACATGAGTGGTCATACGATACATATCTCAGTGGACTATTAAAGGGGAATTATTGTGTTAGTCCATTGCCCCAGAAAAAAGGATATTCGATTTGTATTATTAGCACCTGTGTCAGTGAGGATCACTGCACTGGACAGAACATCAGAATACACAGAACCAGAGTACTTGGAATCCGTTTTAGATTATTTGGAATCAGAAGACATGAAGACAACCCCCAACACCTCCTGCCCCTGCGGGGTACGATAAAGAAAACACGCCACAAGGCCATCAGAAGGCAGATAAATTAAGGTGTCACAAAACATCTGGACATATGCACCGCCAATCATATTCGAAAAGGTTTAATAAATGCATGGAGAAATAACGTGGAGAGGGGGACAAATCGAGATCCCCACTGAAAGACAACAACAATGGGAAACAGACCGGAACTCTTAACAATGGTCACACAAAAATTGGCCCTGGTGCATGCTGAGCAAAGGAACCATGTATGTATTTCCATTTACCACACTGTTAATTGTGAGAAAGTCATACAAAAGGACTTAATTTGTGATATTCTATGTAACTTGTTTTCCTAATTTCCTTTTTTTTAATGTTTTTATTCAAAAAAACATTTTTACAACGTTTTTTCCCCTAACTCCTCCCCCCCCCTGCACAGCACATGAAAAATAGCAAAAGAATACAATCAAGTTTCGTTTTTTTCCATGACATTACTATATCTCAAGTTACAATTTACAATAATTCAGACTGGCAAATTATACTGGGTAAGCTAGAGCATTATTAAAAACAACTGGTAGAAACCCCTTGAAGGGCGAACAACCAAACATAACCCCATGTATACAGCTAGAATAATATTCCTGATTGCATTATACACCCGCCCTGAGGCCCTATGGAAGTTCTATGTTTCCTGCCACCCTATTCTTCCAATCTGTTATTGGTTTCCAGATCTGCAGACCTAGGGATCTAGCATTCTTCCCTTTTCTGGCGTATAGCGCTTTTTCCATGTTGTATATATACAAAAGCCTGGCCAACCATTGCTGCATAGTGGGGGGGATCTTGTCTCGCCATGCTGAAGCTATGCATAGATTAAATACTGCCATAGCTACGAACAGAAAGTTCTCCAACTGTGGTTGTTCTCCAGTCCCGTCCAATCCCATTAATATTACTTCGGGTGTCATTGTTAACTTACAATTCAGTGATCTATCTAAAAACCCTTCGATTTCTTTTATCAGAGGAACTAGGTTGGGGCATTCGCCAAACATGTGAGCTATGTCTGCCTCCTGGCTGTCGCATCTTGGGCATGTTATGCCTTGTGTGCCCCCCCACTGTGCAATTCTGGCTGGGGTGTAGTATAGCTTGTACAAGGTCTTATAGTGCTGGGTTTGCAATGAAGAAGAGCGGAGAACCTCCTGTCCCACCCGCAATGACTTCTCAAAGATCCCCTCCCGAATCCCTAGCGCATCCATCCATTTTGCTTCAAATTTACCCAAGTCATCTCCCCTGTGTGCTATAAGTTCGGCATAGAATCAGCTGTTTTTTATTGTGCAGCTGTGTCCCCCTTCCATTATTTTGTCTCCAAATCCTAGAGGTCCTCCTCTCTTTCCAGACAATAAGCTTCTTGTCTGCAAATACTTAAAAAACGTCCTTGTACTGACCCCAAATTTTCTCTGTATCTCTGAGAATTGGCGCACTCCTAGCGGGCCTATCAAATCCCCCATTCTTTTCACTCCTAACTGTCCCCATTCCTTGAAAACAGTAACAGCAAAGATCTCTGGGGGTAATGTGGGATCATTCCCTAACCTAGTGTATGCATGGTATCTACCCAGTTCAAAGCTCTTTTTAAACGCCTTCCACACCTTATAGGCTGCCTCCAGAGTCTTGAATCTGGTTCTCTTGAAGTAACTCGGTTCAGTATATCTCAGGAACACATTCTGTGCCTCCTCGCCTAAAATCAAACCGAAGATCTCTAACGAGCCGGTATAGAATTCTACTTCCATCTCGGCCCCGCCAATAAGGCCCGTTATTTGCTGCAACACTGCTGCCCAGTAATAGAGTCTCAGATCGGGTAGTGCCCACCTCCCCCTCTCTCTTGGTAATGCCATATATTTTAGTGCCCTTCTTGTTTTGCCCTGTGACCAAATAAACCGGTTTATTATGAGCTCTATTCTACCAAACAAAAGTGGGCTAAAAATTAGAGGTATAGTTCTAAATATATATAAAAATTTCGGGAGGAGATTCATTTTAATATAAATTTCCCTGCCAACTATAGACATGTGCAGATTATGTACCCTATCCAAATCCTTCTTCGCTTTCGCGATGATAGGAGAAGTGTTTAAGTCCGCTAGATTGCCCAGGTCAGCCGTGATTGTTATTCCTAGATAAACCCCCTCAGCCACCACCCGTGAATCCGTGCATGTTGCATATATGTTCTTTATGATTTGTGTCTTAGTTTTATTTAGTGCGTACCCCGCGACCCGCCCAAATTGCTCCGCCTCCTGTTCTATTTTACTGATGGCCTCTGATGGTGAGGGTGTGATAATCACAATATCATCTGCGTATGCTAGTACCTTAATCAGCCCCATCTTAGTGTGTAGCGGCCTAATTCCATCATTTAGCTCCAATTTCTTAATTAATGGGTCTATGTAAAGTGCAAAGAGCAGGGGGGAGCACGGGCACCCCTGTTGTGTGACCCGTGTAATTCTAAATGGGGTAGTGAGGCTTGCATTCACCCTTACACACGCCGTTGGTCCTACATACAATGATTGTATCGATTTTATGAATCCTTCTCCGATTCTCCCTTTCCTTAACACTGCCCACAGGAATTCCCACGCCACACGATTGAAGGCCTTTTCGGCATCTAGTAACATAGCTGCTATAGGTTTCTCCTCCGCCCCTTTTACATCAAATAGCATGATCATTTTTATAACATGGAGTGTAGTTCCTCTGTGTGGAATAAAGCCATGCTGATTAATACTTACTAGTTGCTCTATTACCCTAGCAAGTCTGCTCGCTAATGTTTTAGAGAAGATTTTTAAGTCAGCATTAATCAGTGTAATCGGGCGGTATGATCCGGGCTCTGTGGGGGGTTTCCCTTTTTTAAGGATTATAACAATATCTGCCCCTGCCCAGCTGGCTGGTATAGAATGCCCCGCCTGTGCCTCCCTAAGTGTCCTGACTAGCTCTGAGATAATTGATGCAGAAAACACTTTATAAAATTCCCCGGGTATCAAATCCGGCCCAGCAGCCTTACCGGAGGGTAGGCTGAGCATAGCCTCCTTAATCTCTTCTGCCTCTAAGCAGATCTCGAGAGAGTTCCTATCTATCTCCTGTAGGGTTTTAATTGGTAGGTCTTGCAGGTACCTCTGAATATCGGCAGGATCCCTGTCCTGCTCCTCCTCATAAAGCTTGCTACAGAACTCCCTAAAGACCCCGAGGATGCCTTCCCTATCTGAAACCATATTGCCCCCGCTGTCTCTTATCTCTTTAATTTCACCTTTTGCCATCCTCTGTCTCGTGCGTGTTGCAAGTGTTCGCCCTACCCTTTCGCTGTATTCATAGCATTGCTCTCTCTTAGCATTGCAAATCTTAGCTGATTTTATTGCTATACTCTCTTCTGCTTCCGCATTAGCCATCATGGTCTCCATTAAATATTGTTCCAGCTCCCACCCCTCAGTAATAGCCTGTTCCAGTCTCTGCTCTGCTTTCAACAGATCGCTGTTTACTTAATCTACCTTGGCTTTCTCCTTTTCTGTTTGGCTAGGCTGAAACTCAGTGTTTCACCTCGCACCCATGTTTTAAAGGTATCCCAATCATTTCCTGGATTAGTACTCCCTCTGTTGATATCCCAGAAGCCCTTTATCCAAGCGTGCATGTGTGTAATATAATCTATATCCGTCAGGAGTTCCCTTTCAAATGTCCATAATTTAGCCTGTCTTTTAAGCCCGCTATCCGTTATTGTCAATAATAGGGGGTTATGATCAGACACAATACGGGGTAGCCTCGCTATTGTGAGGGTGTTTGAAGGTAATCCAGCGGTGAAGAAGTAATCCAGACGGATGAACTTCCTGTGGGGGGCCGAGTAGTAAGTAAAGCCGTCCTCGCCCACTTTAAGCTCTTCCCAGACATCCATAAAGGCATTGTTACTGGCCATACTTCGGATTGCTCTGCACACCCTCTTTTTCCTTCCTTGGTATAGGCCCCTATTATTCAGTCCCAAACCTGACGCCCCGTCAATGTTGAAATCTCCTGCTAGGATCATTCTTGGTGCCCAGGTAGCCAGTTCTATATCTAGGAACTCGAATACTTCAGGGTCATCCTCCGTTGACCCATAGACGGACCCCAAAGTGATCCAGACTTCTCCGATCAGACACTCAATCAGGGCCCACCTGCCCCACGGATCTTCTAGTTTCTTCCTAGTGTTAACATTAGGTAATTTAGTTAAAATGGCCACTCCCCTGACCTTTGCCCCATGTTTTGAATATGCCAGCACGTGCAGCCCCAATTGTTCCAACAAGAAAGACTTGTTACCTTCTATGTGTGTCTCTTGTAAACATATAAATTCTGCCTGGGTGTTTTTGATTAATAAAGCTACCTTTTGTCTTTTCAGCCTATCGTTCAGCCCACATACATTCATTGTTAACACCTTAACTTTTGAGCTCATCTTTACTCTTTATTATTCCTGAGCCTTTTAGACTGAAGAGATAACATTTCTTTTCTACCCTCATTACCACCCTTGCTACTAGTACCATTAGCGTTGCCTTTAAGTTTTTGTCTAGTTTTTGCCAGATCCAGCTGTTTAGTATAACCAAGATTAATGCTTTAAACGTGAATACAGCCCTTGTTTCCCTTCCATGTAACTTGAGTTCCTTTTGTGTAATTTCCTTGTTTTGATATGTCCCAGTCCTTTTCCCTGTATTCTGTCCTGTGCCCCTTTCCCCTCCCCCCCCCCTTTGAGGCATCCAGGTCCAGCCGGATCCAGGTGTGGGCGTCCGTTGAGCAGTACGCCTCAGTGCACCCCCCCCCCCCCCTTAGCCCCACGTGATTATTATAATTAAATTGGGAGAAAGTCTATGACAAACAAAAGTTCTACACCTAATATTGATATAAAGAATTGAAACTTATTATCCAATCCACATCTTAAGAGAAACTATAGTTCTTAATAATTTTCTGGTATTGTCTTTTGCAGTCTCTGAGATCTCTTTAAGGTAGTTTTCAGCCTGTATTTCGCTGATGAAACTGCGAGTTGCTCCCCTAAAAATTACTTTCAGTCGAGCAGGGTTCTGTAAAAACACTTTAGCGCCAATTTGCTCAAAAGGAGAAAATAGCTGTCTCAGCCTCCACCTCCTTTCAACGGTGGCGTGGGCAAAATCTGGTCTCACAAAAAATGTGGAGCCGTTGTATTCTCTCTTGCTTGTGGGACGCGCTAAGTCATAGATAGTATCACGAAGTAGAAAGTTTCCAAAAAACACCAGTATTGCCCTTGGAAATTTAGGTTGAATCTGTGGTTTCTTAGACTGAGTGAGGGGGAACCGATGGGCACGTTGAACTTCTTTCTCTAAATCCCAGGTTTGAAGTTCAGGAAGGGCTGATTTCAGAAGTCTAATTACGTACCCCCTGGGGTCGTTTTCCTCGACGCCTTCTGCGAGCCCCAGGAAGCGCAGATTGTTTCGTCTTGATCTATTCTCTTGTTCCTCGACCTTTATCAATAGATCCTGTATGATTCCTTCTTGTTTTTTTTCCTTCCTCTGATGGTAGGTAACCTCGTTCTCAAGATGGTCGGTTCGTGATTCGACTGACACCATTCTTTCGGAAATCTCTATACATGTACTTCCCACTTTATTTACAGCGCCTTGCAGTTGTTGGATGGCTGAATGATGCTTTTGGGTTTCCATTTTAACATCTTTGTGGAGTTTTTTTATTGAGCATGATATATCTTTCAGTGACGGCTCATCCGCTTCTCCTAATTCTTCATCGAATTGAGAGATGTCCCCAGTTGGATCCTCCTCGCTTTCTTGAGCCAGTATCTTTTCCCCCTTTAATTTATTTTTGGATTTTGAGTTTTTCGGGGATTGATGGATTCTGGGTTACTTCCTTGATCGGTTGTTTCTTATTAGGTACTTTTATTTAATCTTTTATTCCTTATTCTTCTTTTCTCTCGTTTTTTCCCCCTTGGTGTGTTCCCTTGCCCAAGATTGCTTATGTTCCTTGTGTCTGAACAACCTGATATTTCCTGTGTTGATACTTCTTGGTCTTGTTCTTTATTTACATTGCTAGCCTCACTAGAAGTTGATATGCCAGTTTCATATATATCTGCTTCAGATTCGTCTGAATGTGAATCCGTTTCTGGTAAAGGCAATTTGTCCATTCGGGTATTTGATGTTGCATGACGATTCATCCCCTGAGCAGATTTTTGGGTTGTCCCGTTCTTTATCGTTAGGTCATGGACCACTAGCTCTTGGCTTGGCCCTTTATTTACCCCAGCTTTGGGCAGTGGGCTAAAGATGTTTAAAATGCTAGGCTGTGAAGTAGTTGATTGCCCCAGCAAAGTTGCTTTTGCATTTGCTTTCAAATCCTTGACAGTTTGTAGCCGTTTTGCTTTTTTTGCCATTAGTTCCAGCTCTTCCGTGTCTACAATGTCTTTCTCTCTCTCCTTCTCCTTGTAACTCTCCTTGGCTTTATCTTTCCTCTTCTCTGTTTCTGTGTCATTAATTTTGACTGCATACATATCATTCTTCTTTTCCTTTTTAGATTTTTCGTGGTCTCCGTGTTGCTCACTGCAGCTCTGGATGACACCTTTGACCTTGTCTTTGTCTTTATTTTTCACTTTTTCTGGACCCTTTTTGTTTCCTTTGTCCTTCTCCTTTTCATTGTCCTTTTCTCTATCTTCTCCTTTAACTTGTCCTTGATCCTTATTTTTTACTTCCCTTGCTTTAGTTCCTCTAGTCTCTCGTCTTTGCTGCAATGGCTGTAATGGCTTTAATAATTGAACATTATCCAGTTCTTGTGCATCATGTATCTTCTCGTCAGGTTCAGAGTCTTCAATACATTGGGCGCTCATGACATCCAGGGTGATTGATCGGGGCATAAGTGAATCGAATAGATCAGGCACTCTAGTTTGATCACGTGATTCTATCTGATCACATTGGATACTCTCCACCTTTTCTGTACCCCTTTCCTGCATTTTCCCTATTTCTTCTCTCCCTATAGTGTGCTTGTTAGATTCGATTTTTTTCCGCTCAATTGATATTGTATGGGTTGGTTGTGCTGGTTGTAATGTGACTAATCCATGCCCTGAGTTAGCCAGTTTTGACACTTCTTTTAATATTCTCAAGAGACTCAGTGTGATGCACCGTCCTTGTGCGTTTCGGTTGTTGTACAATTGACACAGAGGAATGAGTATGGTGATATCACTTTCAAAGTTTCGTTTTGTTTGCACCTGTTGCCTGTCAGATTGTAGGCGCTTGAGGGCCCCCTTAAGTTTGGTTGAGGTGTTTAAAGAGCACGGTATAGAGGTTTTTATCTCTCCATCCGCCACTTGCTGTCGTATAGGGGTGTCTAGGGGCCGAGAGTAGAGTTCTTGGTTTTTCAGACGCCGAGGCTCCTCGCGCATTGCAGGATGTAGGATGTTGGATGTTGGGATATATATATATTTATTTTTATTTAGACTTTTCCCCCTCGGAAATGCCCTGCAAAGTCTTTTAAACAGGTGAACGGTGTCAGATTCAAAAGCGGGTTCAAAAGCCTCCCTTGCCACCCTGATGGAACCTGATGGAACCAGCAGAGCAAAGCCGAAAGCAAAGGGGTCCTTGTATCACAATTAGCACTGTGACAATTTAATGTCTATCACTCGCTGCTGCATCTTGTTTGTTTCACTCCTTTGTATAAGTGGTGGATGTGACAGGATGTGACAGGTCAGAAGCGACAACTTCAGCAGGACACCCCACCTCGGTTTTCTCTTTATTTATTTTTCCTTGTTTTTCTTTTTCAGCGCTCGTTAATCTCAGCACTCTTTGAAGCTACGTTTTAGAGCCCTTGAAGCCGATTAGCACATGTGATTGATGGCGTCTCACTGTTACTGAGCCTTCGGAATATGGTTCTCGGAGAAGAAGTGTCAGAACACACTTCCCCCCCCCCCCATTCAGCCTAAGCTGCTTATGTTCCCTTGATAAAGCATTGAGGGTCAAGTAGTGCCGCCACACAATGCACCCCGCTCCTCACCTTCTGCCTTTCGCCTCGCCTCCAGCTCCAGCAGGCTGATCGCCGAGTCAGGGATTGATAGCTCCAAGGCAAGAAACGGAGTTAGGGGTTAGGAGTAAAGGGCAGGCATCAGTGTCTTTTTAGGTTCTGCAATTATTTCCCCTCCGACGAAGCTTTTCTTCCCCTCAGACCACCTCTGTAGAAGACACCAGTTGGCCATATCCGAGAATGTCAGGGATATCTTCGGGTGTCTGAAGGTATCTGTTCAGCTCAAGGATCAAAGGTCAGCTGGCAACAGTCTTTTTTCCGCAGCCCCTTTCGCGATCCTTTTAATGGATTGTTTTTCTTCCTTTTTAGGTCTCACCTAGACGAAAGCAAAAGCGAAGCTTTTGCTGTCTAGGGCGAGACAACTTATGTAATCACTTTAGGGGGAATGTGGACAGCAGATTGTCACGAGCGTCTCCTGCCGGAGATTGTACCTCGTGAGCGCGCACGTATTCCCATGCGCAAAGAAAGCCTCACTCACGCATGCGCACATACACACACTGCATACACACACGCACCCCCCCTTAAACAGACACACGCGCACACAGACAGACAGACGCATGCACAGACACACTCAAACACGCATGCGCACATACACACACTGTATACACACACGCACCCCCCCTTAAACAGACACACGCGCACACAGACAGACAGACGCATGCACAGACACACTCAAACAGATACACGCGCGTACACCCCACCCCCACTCACCCCTCCTCTCCCTCAACACACTCACCTGTTCTGGCGGTGCTCGTCGGAGGTTCTGCCTCTCGGGCGTCGGTAGCGCTTTGCGGGGCTCTCTCACCACATGTGAGCCCCGCCTTCCCCATGCGCCCGGCCGCTCTTCACCCGGTCCCCCATCTCGGGACCGGGACTGAATCAGGAGCCTTCGTGGCTCTCTCTCTCCGCGATGGGGCGGGACTTCCGGTTGGGGCCGGGATGGGATTGGCCGGCTGCCCAACCGCTTCCGGGTCGTCGCAGGCAGCGCGGCGGCTCGGCGGGGACTTTAACAAACTCCTGGGCTGCGGTGGTGAATTAAAGGCACACGAGGAGTGGGCTCCCTCCCTAATTTAAATATGCCGCGAGCGGGCGAAACTTGGAGTGCTGAGTCCTCTTATTACATATATATTTATTTATGCCCTCTTTTCCATTTGTCCAACAGTCTTGCTTCCTTACCACCGTGCTATGCATGCATCCTGGTTATCGAACAACCATTAACGGGAGACTCTGTCTCTTTTCCGTCACAGACATGCATAAACTTAAGCAGCACCGAACAGACACCTATCGTCTGGAGGACACTGCAGTCAGTCTTCCTGCATGCTGCCTAATTAACGTTTTCATGCTCTTTTCATCCCCCTTATATACGGCTTCCCAGGCTCACTAGGGCCACCCTGTACGGATAGCCGATACCTGAGACCGGGATTCTAGGTAAGACCTTTGAACGGCCGCGCTGACATAGACCTTGGGCATTTTTATTGTATTTTCTCTACAGCCCGCACTGGCGTTATAGACAAACAGCATGCATTCTGGCCCCTCGTGTCTCCATTAGCCCGTAGGCCCGCTAGCGCACGGGCGGAGTGCCCCACACAGGTCGGCAGCACACGGCACCCGCAGGCCACCACCCTTTCTTTGTATTATTACCATGTAAGGTTGCCACACGCCACTAGTGCAGGTGTACGTCACCGCTTATGGGTGACTAGGCTCCTTTCTCCCCTGCGCCATTGTTTCACTTTTCAATATCTGACGACATGGTGCCAAGGTTTACCGCCTTAGCTGCCATGTTTGCCCACTAGCTCTCTGCACGCATCGCAGTGAGGTGCTTACCTTAGGCTTCCATCTTTCACGTCAAGCTTGTATTTAAGGGCTCTCATTTTCTTCAGGTCTCTCTTCACCAGCACTTATCAAGATGGCCTCTTCACCCTTGCCAGCCTTAACTTTGAGTGCCGCTGATTGATTCCTTTTCCACGCACCAGGAGAGGCCCAGGCTGGACCTACTGCACTCATGTCCTCAATGCACAATCCATCTTACATCTGCATTGGTATCTACCCCTCTGTTTTATTTACCCCACCAGGGTCATGCGTGGTCTGTCATTATGCCTGTTCCGCCTCAGAAGCACCACGGAGTTCTGTATCCAATTGTATATGACAAGCGCATATGGGGTCCCGTAGGCAATCGGCTGTACATATCCTCTGTAGCCCTTTGTATGTCATTACATCACTCAGCGCCACCACAGCATCAATCTGGGCAACCATTGAACAACAACTGGTTCAAATATGTTCTCTCAATGTTTGAAGCTTCATTACAAATGTCAAAAAAAGATGTTAATATTTCACTTCTGTTCTTGGATTTTCGTCACAAAAAAATACACTGAACATAATCTTCACAAAAGTTATTTACAAAACTTTAAGCTATTGCCATTATAAATTACAATAACTTTTATTTAAGTATTATTAAAAAAAATAATTTAAAGCCATTGTTATTTGTAATATCAATACATCTAAGCCTCGTAAATACAACACATATTGCATTACAAATGCTATAGGTGTCACATTTGTGAAAGTTAAAACTATTGGCATTGTAAATGACAAAGCTATTTATTTCACTATTTTCAAAACCAACACATAAATAAAAAATGTGTCATTTACAATACCAATAGCTCAAACTTTCCTAAGGCGAGACCTATTGCATTGCAAATGCTTGTTTTCTTTTTTTCCCCCCTGTGAGTTATTTCCTAACATTCAGGCTGGCAGGTTTATTTCACCCATTTCGCACGATTGCATTGTTCCTCACGCAGGGCTCCAGGAGAGCGGAGAGCGCTCAGTCAGCGACTGTCCACGCCAACGCCATCTTGCCTCTCTTGTTTTCCTAATTTCCACTGAGAAATTGCTCACCCATTTTACATAGGAAACAGACTTTACTCCACCCCTTGGAGGCAAACCTACAATAAGTTAATTCTTCCAGCAAGCAACAGCCAGAGTTTCTGTAACACGTATTTATCTACAGTTCTCCCCACTGGACAAACCCAACATTGCTAGACACTGACATGCTCGCTTCTACATAAAGGCTGTGGACCCCTCTCAGATTGTATGTTGTGCTGTGTGATGAGTAAGCCATCACCCCTGCCTGCCATAGGGATGAGAGACTGCCCCTCTACTCCCTCCCGTAGTACGGAGAGGCCACAGAAGGTGGTGTACTAAGCACACCTCACACACCTGTATTCCGTGAGATACAAGAACCCGGATGATTTGCATATTTCTGTGATATATCGCACAGGGAAAATCCCAGAGCATCGGAGAGCAGCTCCTAGACTTCAGTTTTATTTAAATAGACAAGCTCATTACATTGACCAAGGAACATATATCTTGTTCCTAGCCATCTCTAAGCATTGTTACTTTTCACCTCTCCTCTTCTTCCCTTTTGATTGTTGTAGGAAACCCGGATGACCTCCCGTCTTTTTGTTTCTGTGAAGTTTTAGGAGGTGTGACCTGACATACCTGTTTTCGAGGCTGTGTACACTCGCCAGCTTAGACCCTTAGAATAAACCAACCATAACTCCGGACATTTGTTATATCCAAGAGTACTATATGGACAGCCCAGCCCCACCTTATCAACTTCACTAATAAAGCAAGCATACTATTAGCAAGACCACACTTTGGGAATAAGCACATGGCCACTTATCCGCTCCACTTAAGCTTCTATCTGTGAATGTAAATGGCTCTCCCATTTCAATTAAAAGGAAAAAAAATATTGCACTGCTAATGGTCTAAAAGGGTGAAAATTACATTGGTGAAGTAAACACACATGTTGACAACTGAGTCCTGTAAACTGGAGCGTGATTGGGTAATCGATCATTAGTAGCAATCAACAAATAGACTCCCTATGGGCTCATATGAATACATCTGCATGCTCCCAGAAATGGGGTGTTGTAATTCTCCATCACACGAACGCTACCTCGAGAGGTATTGAAGCCCTGGGCCGATGATGAAGGCAAATACATGCAAATGCTGTAAATGTACTGACGAAGTTAAACATATCAAAGAAAATAGTCGTTGTGGGATCGATCTGTTCACCCAATCATTACAGGAAATAATGTACAGTGCATATATCCGAGCTTTTACCTGAATGTGGGGGCGCTGAAATAAGACTGGGATCTGGAGCAAGATCCCCTACTTGGTAAGACAGATGAAGATAAGAGAGCAGTGCACCATGACATTATGTCAGATTACAATTTGATTGATGGATGGCACTTAACACACCCACCTGATAACCGAACGGATAAGCGCCTTTCTATCAAATGTCCATAGCACACCCTCCAGAATTGCCTATTTCTTGGTAAAGAGTACAGTGTTAGTGGACATACAGCGCTGCGATATACAGGATGGTGCGATGACAAGTCACGCCCCATCCAATTGGTGCTAGATTTCAAGCTAATAAAACCCTCCCCAGCACTGTGGCATATGAGGACTACTCAAGGACCCACGAGAGAAAACCACTTCAAACCACATCAAAGAATAGGTAGATGTTAACACTGGCTCCGTCACATCCGCACACATTTTGTGGGCAGCCAGAATAGCAATCTGGTATTGCAACCTAATGAGAGACTCAGCAATAGTCAGGAAATGAGTGAAAGAGAGACATGCACAGTTAGAAAGCAAGGTATTTGACCTAACCAGACAACAACGTTTAGCCCCAACACAGACAAATCGGCAAACACTTGAGGTGGCTAAGATGTCTCTCAACTCGTTCCATAAACAGGCAGCAGAGGGAAGAACAGTCAAAGTAATGGTAAGGCCCTATGAAAGAGGCGAAAAAGCAGGCCGCCTTTTAGCAGCTCAGCTACGACAGAGAGACACTGATAAGTATCCCAGCATTCAGAGATTCAGGAGGTAGACTCTTGACACACCTAGCTCAAAGAGTCAAGAGGTTTGCTTCCTTCTATGACCCCATGTACCGGTCAGAGGAGACACCAGACTATTTGGAACGCACTTCCTGGGGCATATACACAGTCTGTCATTATCAGATGACAGGAGAGTGCACTTAATAGGAGACATTCAGGGGAGGAATTTGGAGATGCCACCTCGGCCCAACTCACCTGCAAATCACCCGGGGAAGATGGCTTCCCTGGAGAATTCATTGAGACAGTTAGGTCATTATTAGTATCGTTACTTCATGTAGCATTAAAATAAGCCAACTAGACTAAGCCCTTAGGATCTATCTCTAACAAGGCACTAATCTCACTAATATCAAAGGCAGGTAGAGACACTTTGGAATTCTCCACGTACCACCCCGTATCGCTCTTCAATAAGGACATAAAAATATTGATTAAAATCTTGGCCTCCAGATTGCGAAAGGTGATTCCCTTTATTTATTTATTTATTCAGTGTTTTATATAGAGCCAACATGACCGAATGTGGGTATCAGAGCGCTTCGCAATTCCAAAGCATTAACATTTCGACAGCATGTTTGACAAGTCCTGTAAGCAAACTACCAAACATATATATTCATTTGTGAGTGTAAAAAATGAGTACTTAAAAAAATTTCATATCCTAACGATTACTAGAGATAGACTTGTATTACAATAGTATCTGACATTAATATTACACCATGTGGCTTTTTAGAAATACATGTTGAGTATGTTTGGCCTAGTTGTGGCCATCTGTCACATGATTGTGGCCATCCTTGGAAAAATGAGTTCTGTGGCTGATATAAAGTGGTGTTTTGTTTAGCATTATGGTGGTCGGCACAGCACAATTGTGGCCGTGACATAACGATGAAAATCCGTGGCATAAAGTAAGAATCTTTGGAATTATGGTGGGTATCCCTAGCATGTGATGGTAACACCTAAGCAGGTGGACCAGAATCTGTCAATGTGATGTATTTCTACTAAGGAAATCACAAGAGTACATTTGGGGATCATGCTTGTAAATGGATTTTTGAGACAAAATCTGAGGGGGGTGGGGGGTCCATAAAAAGTCTAGATTTTCTTTAAGTAAAGTCCATATTTGATAAAAAAAACGTTTATTCTGAGAACTAATAAGCAGGTGTTTGACGTCCTACCCCAAATAACAATCGCATTACTTGTAAGGATGAACCACTTGAGTCACTAAATTAACCTGAGCTCAATCCCGTGGTAGATAAGGCACAAAGCAGACAAGCTTAACTTAGACATAGCGTGTACATTATTTATGTAGTACTCAAACAGTAATGAAGACAAAACAAAGCAAAACTCCCAAACCAATTAAGGAAAATAGATGTTATTTTAAATATTAAAATCACGCCAAAACAGCAATAATCCAATTAGTGAATTTCTAAACCGTGCATTTAAAAAATAGTGTCAAAAATTACCAAGCACCAACCGCCGGCAACTGGTGACGCAGAACCAGGACAAGGTAAAGAGTTAAGGCTGCCCACAATGGAGAGCGGGTCAGAACATTTACTCCTGGCACAAGCTAGTGTTAGGAATGCCCGCTGGGGATGCCCTAACTAATGAGGCAAAGGTTCCCAGGCTAACCCTACCCACTTTGGGCATATTCAAGATGCCACACTAAAGGTGGGATCTAAGGGCTGGGTGTATATGTAGGGCGTGTACCATGGTATTTCCAGTCTCCACCCACATTTAATATCAAAATCTAGTTTGATGCAGACCCTGTAACCACAATAACCTCAGAGACAGAAGACTGGTAAAATCAACACTAAGCTTTCAGCAATCAGATAGAGGATACAAATAAAGAGGCCCATTAGGATGGCGGGCGGAGGCACCACGCAGTGCTGGCGGAAAATGCCATTTTCCACACGCCAGCAGCGGTCCTCACGCCCGCCATATTAGTATGGCCAAACATATCCCATTTCCCGTCCCCCGCGGTGCGACGCGAACTGCAATCAAAAAGCGCCCGTCACCGCAGCGGTGGGAGCCATTGGAGACCCACTGCCGTGCGGAATGACGTCCCGTCTGCTGTACAAATCAGGATACCCCAAACAGCCAGTCGCACCGCAGCGGAAAAACTACCCAACCAGAGATGGCGAAAGCATGACAATGGAGCGCGAAACCAGAGTCCCGGTCTTTTCTGCCTGGTCATGACCGCAATGGATCCAGCTCTACATGTCTTCCCGGTACTGTACCTGATACACTACCAGCAACTCATACACCGTCGCGGATGCCGCCGCAGGTACGCAATAACACAACTCCGCACACAACGACACCACACAATACCTGAGCAGATATAGGGTTCCTGTCCACACCAGACTCCCTGGTGGGGAAAGAAACACATCCACAAGTGTACCCACACATGTCCTACCTGTCACAAAATCACCCCTCCGCATCCAGGTCACCCACCAACCGTGATGTTGATGAAATGTCCCGGTCATGTCACCGCAGCGGTGAAGACGCAGGAAAACATGTGCACAAGGCAGAAGGCAGGGCCAGCGCCAGGCATGGGCAGTGCCCAAAGATCATAGGGCCACACCTCCACACTACACACACTAGGCCCCCCCTAAAAGGGAAATGCTATGTGCCCCTCCTGTGCTCCCCAAGCAAAATAACCAGCCAGGTGAACCCACTCCCTGCACCACACACCAAACAACCTGGGGGACAGTCTCAGCAGGTGGGGTTTCAGAGTAACACACAGCACAGAAGATCAGGGCCAGGGCAACCTCACACCACACCCACACTACACTCATGGCAAGAAAACTTAGTCCAAGCACAAAATGAACATCCAGACAGAACATGAACAATCATTCAACACACAGCCTGTCAAGCCACACAGACATACCCCACACTGACACAACCGCATACTCAGACCAGATGTCAGCAGCAATGGAGGACAACATATAGGAAAGCTAAAGTGAGGTGAACAAAAATGGAAGGCCAAGGAGACAACCACTAAGCATGTGTATATCACATGGAAGAGAAGGAACATATAACTACACCCTTAGCCCATCAAATCACACATGGCTGGCACAGTGAGTGAAATTAAACCACAGTCACCTCTGTGCAACAACTCAGGGAGGCAGCAAGGCAAACCATGTATAGGCACATGGATGAAAGGAAGTCTCTGAAGTCAAACAATGAACAGCCACACATCTGTATCCAACTACTTTACTGGTGTATGTCAGCAGCACAACACACAGGGCCCATTGTTTCACTCCATGACTATCAAACACAAGTAGGAGCCTTCACATATACCCCCTTCACACCTGCAGCACACAACACCAGGGTCAAACACACAGAAGGGTGCCAATAATGAACAGTCAATACATTGACAAACAATCACACTCCCTGGGGGGCATCCATAACCAACACACACACACTCTGGGATTCCTGAACCAATGCTGGCACAAAAACTACAGCCAAACACAAAACTAAATAACATACACAGAAGTACAACAAGACAAGACCTGACCTGTGCAGCAAAACTGTGGAAAGGCAATGGGAGCTGTTAGATCTGGGGGTTTCTAGATGGCAATGGTATTCACCTTTGTCCAAATAGGGACCCTTACTTCTAAGTCAGGATAAGGGGATTACACTCCTTAATAACCCCTGCGCACCCCCTTGGTAGCTTGGCATGAGCAGACAGGCTTATCTCAGAGGCAGTGTGTTAAGCATTTGTGAATATATACAATAATACAGTGAAAACACTACAGATGGACACAACACAGGTTTTATAAAAATAAGTACTCTTTATATAGACTTAAACACAAGACCACAAACGACAAAAATCCACAATACTACATTTAAGATTACTCAAAAGATGATTAAAGTGTCTTAGTTCAAGTTGTTGGTAGATGCGACAAAGTTCTCAACAAAGTACCTGGATGCGTAACGCAAAGTGAACAAAAGGCTTGCGAAAGGGGAGATGTGTTGTTGCCGTGACCCTGGGGAACGGTTGCGTCCTTCCTCAGTGCTTGCGCAGAGTAGGGGACTCGTCGTGAGCCTTACCGGTGCGGAGGTGATGCGTAGATTCTCGGCCTGCGGGCCCGTTGCGATGCGAAAGATGGCGCCCTTGATGCGGCGATGCGATGATGATGCGATGACGCCCTGGCAGCCGTGCGACGACTCTGTACTTTGGAGCCGCGACAGGCCCTGCAACACGCTTTTCCGGAGATGCGATGGCGACTCTCACGATGGCGTCCGCTTCTCCGGTGATGCGACAGCAGACAGCTTCGATGAACACACGCTTCCAGGGAGATGCGGCAAAGGCTCGCTTCTCCGACATTGCGATGATTTCAGCTGCGGCGGCGATATGCTTCTTCTCGATGCGTCTCGCTTCCAGCTCCCAGCGGCACGCAAATGACTGGAGTCAGAATTCCCAGCAAGGAAATTCAGGAGGGAGCTGGAGGTGAAGTCTTTTGTCCCTGAGACTTCAGCAGGAGGCAAGCACAGTTCAAGCCCTTGGAGAATATTGTGTACATGAAAGTCCTTACAAAGTTCCTTCTCCTTTCCCTTGGCAATGAAGCAACCACTGCAGGCCAACCCAGCAAACAGCACACTGGCAGAGGGGCAGTACAACTCCTGCTGCTTCCTTGGTTCTTCTCCTTGGCAAAAATGTTTCTTGTTCCAGAAGTGATCTAATTTCTTGGGATCAGGGTCCCAATATTTATACCCCAAAATCCTTTGTTCTCTGAAGGCATAGGGGCCTCTGCCTAGTCCAAACCAGTTCCTGAACACTTTGTTTACATGACTCTCTTCTTCTTTATTTCACTGTGCAGGGCAGAGACATCAGCTACCCCACAGGAGGTGGTGCCAGCATAGAGGAGGGAAGATACAGCTCTGGAGTACTCTGTTGACATGATTCCTTCTCTCCTTTCATGAGAGTAGGGCAGAGACATCAGACAAGCCACAGGGGGTGGAGTCAGCATTGTAGAGGGAAGGCCCAGCCCTATTCAGGTCCCAGGTGCAACTTCTCCCTTCCATCTAGATGCAGATCTCTCTATTCTTCACCGGGCTGCCCCAGCCTGTCTCCTGGAATTCCCCAGCATTTGATTTACAAGCCCTGGGCACACATGGTGCACTGTACTAGGGGCTGACAGATAAATCAAATAACCCAATCATGGAATAACCAATTAGTACATTAATTTAACATAGGGAGTACTGGCACCGTGGCACTGATTAGCAGTGGCACAGTGCCCAAAGCATAAATCCAGCAAAAACATATCAGTCAGTCAGTCAGTCAGAATATCTTTATTCGACTTAATCAAAGTCATACAAAGAAACAAAAACAATAAAACATGACACACAAAATATACTTTGAATTCCTAACTAATAAAAGGCTACAAGCCCAATATACATTATAAATACTATTTACACAAGTTAAAAAAGGTACATTTGGGTATACATGTAAAATTCATTTAGTTAATAATCTCTTCAGGCGGGCGTTGGCCAACAGCTTTCGTCCTTACTGCAGCGACTAAAAAATTGGCAAGACTAAATGCTGTACTTGGATTAGTCATGAGCTGTAGAAAGAGCAGCGCGGGGCGCACCTGTGTGAACCCTGCGTCTTTAAGTACGGGGAACAGATGTTTTTTCCTCTGCTCATGATATAAGCTACAGAACATGACGAAGTGCATTGTGTCCTGCACTGAGAAATGATCACAGCTGCAGGGAGCGGCTAGCTCTGGCTTCTGCCAACCCTTAAAAGAACCTAGGTGAAAGTGAATTAAGTTAAACCTAAGTTTGGTTAATAAAACCCTATGGTAAGGGATAGTTACGAAACGAAGGTAGGGCGCCAAATAAGGATCGCTGACAAGTAGATAGTGAGCCCTTACTGCGGGTTTATGTAACTCGACTGACTCGCGGCATGCTTCCTTCCTTTCTTTGAAGGCTTTTTTTGTGTTGGCAATGTCCTGGGCCGTAATTTTCTCTGGGGAACAGAAGAGTTCTGGACGACCTAGTTCCATAAAGGATTTCCTTAAATAGGCCAACCAAGGAATTTTACAGTGGTGGTCCAAGGATAAAACATCCCTCAGGATTTTGTGATTTAATGGTAGATCGGCATTTAGCCACATTTTCAACCACAAAATCAGTGGTGCGGCACTTAGAAGATCTGACAAATAAGGCAATCCCACCTCCTTGTGGATGGAGTAGGTTGGGGTTGATTGAGGGACAGAGAGGAGAGATCTTATAAATCTATTTTCTGCTCTCTGGATGGGGTCAAGGTTAACATAACCCCACAGAGGCGATCCATAGGAAGCGATGGCGACAGGTTTGCTCTTATAAATCTTCAACATCGCTTCCATGGGCCTGGCGCCTAGCTTACCCGCGAAGCCCAGAAGTGCAGAGGCGGATCTGGTGACGGCCAACCTCTTCGCGCTTAACTGTGGACCCCAGGTGCCTTTCTGATCAAACAACACTCCCAAATAGGGAAAAGTGGTTACCTCAGTAACAGGGATCCCACTACAAAAAAAAGATTTATGTCTTCTCTTCCCGCACTCTTTACCCATTATCATTGTGTGAGATTTAGACGCATTGACCTTTAGGTCCAAATTTTCCATAAAGGAACCGAAAGAATTAAGAAGGACCTGCAGGCCAACTCCCGTACGGGCCATCAACACGGCATCGTCCGCGTACAGGAGTGCCGGAATATGTGTATCCCCTGCACGCGGAACATCCGCGCCCATGCCCCGCAGGTGCGCACCCAGACCATTGATGTAAATGGTAAATAGCGTAGGGGCCAATATGCAGCCTTGCCTGACCCCTTTCAAGGATCTAAAAAAAGGGGTGCACCTACCATTATTGGACACACGTACAGCTGCGAAAAGCTCCTGGTGCAGTGAAGCCATGAACGCGACCAGGGCTTTGTCAATTCCCAGATCCAACAGAGTTAACCATAATTTGGACCTATTAACGAGGTCGAATGCGGACGAAAGGTCCATAAAAGCCAAAAACACCGAGCCCTCCTTAGCCACTGTGTATTTAGAGATGAGTAGGTACAGGTTGATACATTGCTCAATCGTACCTTTCCTCTCTCTAAATCCATATTGAAGTTCGCACAGCCCACCACAACCCTCAACATTCTCCCTCAACCTAAATAAAAGGACTCTCCCCAAGATTTTTACAGTGGAGTCCAAGAGGGATATAGGCCTGTAGAATGCTGGGTCGTCCCGCTGACCTTTATTTTTATATATGGGAACGATGGTGGATTTGGCCCATGAGGCTGGTGCTGAATTATGGTTAACTGCATTGAACACGTTGGACAGCACCCTCGACCACATTTTAGGAGAAAACATAAAAAAGTCGGCCGGAACTCCGTCCGGGCCAGGTGCCTTGTGTTTAGTAGTTTCCAAGAGCGCCCTTTCTACCTCCTGGGGGTTGAAAACAATAGGGCTTACTGGCCCGCTGAGCAGAGGGCACCTGCTAATGTCCTCATCGGCTACATCCTCACCATATACGTTATTAAAATGAGACAGCCATTTGTCCTCGGTGATCACACAGTCCATTGGGGAGTTATTGTCCTCCGAAAAAAGGGGCTGCTTAATGATTGACCAAAATCTTCTACTGTCCTTCAATACCGCTGCTGATAGAAGGTCGTCCCAGGTTTCGCGTTTAATGCAGTCTTTGCGGCTTTTTACTGCAGACTTGTAGATTTTCCTTAGTCTCGCAATTTCCTCTTTATCTCTGGGAACCATTTTTAAAGCCACCAGCAAGTCTCTGTGTGCCTTTGAGCATGCAGAGTTGAACCAACGCTTATGGCCTTGGGACCCCTGCAGAGGTTTAGCTAAAAGCTCTTTGGAGACTTGTGCGCATAAATCCTCATAAGCTGGCACCATGAGGCTCCCTAGAGTATCCGGATTTTGGCACAACTCGACTTGAATTTTTATTTTAGGGAGGCATTTTTTATAAAAAGTTTCTGGGATCACCTTCGCCCATTTTAATCTTCTGTCTTGATCTTTGGTCCTTAGGGGGTGTGCTCGTTTTACAGAAGATGGCGCCACCCCCATCGAGCTGCCCCACTCCACTTCAAGTTGTACAGGGTTGTGATCGCTGAAGTGGGTTACGACCGTACTGTAGGCAGTGGTAGAGGTTAAAATGCCAAGAGAAACAAAAATATAATCTATCACTGACCCTTGGTGACCGCCTGTAAAAGTCGGCATTCTCGGCCCTAAGTTTGGTTCGTAAAGATTATAGTTTGCAAGTAGATCTTCGAGCTCCTGGCCCTCTGCTGAATGTTCAAAATGAGGCGCAACTGGGGCAACGTCGTCGTCATCGCATGCTCCTCTTCCCTTACAGGCTAAATTACATGGATGTAAATTAAAATCACCTAATAAAATTGACTCGGATGCGAGTGAGATATTCTGTAAGACTGAATTTAAAATACAATCTAAATTGGCAACATTGCGACCATCATAGACGGAATTGCCAGAGTTGTAGAAATTAACGAATAAGGTCCTACTAGTTTTATTAAAGGTTCTTTCGACAATCAATATGTTGTCAGATTCAGACCTAATCTGCCTGAGACTTCCTTTTAGGTCCAAGGCGAATAAGAGCACCAGGCCACCTTTAGCCCTACCCATTCTGCTAGGCACTGCAGGCATTATAAAGCTGGTGTACCCGTCCCACCAGAAATTGTTCGATGTGTCCCAAGTTTCTTGAAACGCAATAATGTGGAACTTTGAAATAAAACTGCACCATTCTGGATCCTGACGCTTGGTGTTAAGACCTGCCACGTTCCAGCTTAAAATCCGACATACCTCGCTACTGGGCATATGGTTGGTGCTGCTCGCAGAATGTCCTTCCATTGTTGCATGAGCTACAAGAGCACCGCTTGTGTTCGCGTGACAACAACGCTGTACCGCCTCTTTGGATGTACCCAAGTTAGAGCCGGCCTCGGGCCCAGGATTAAGAGTTTGCTGACTTAAATTAGTGGGCAGCTGGGGCTCAGTGACGACATTAATCATTTGAAAATTATGGGAGTCGTCAGTACTAAGGTCCCTCCTACTCGCGAATGGATTCATCAAACCAGTGTTATAGTAATCAGTTCTTGGTTCGAGTCAATCGCAGGAGTTAAGGTCAGCTAAGGGACCGAACCTATTTCCTGTAGCAAGGCCCCATGCGGGCGGTGTCGCTAGATGAGCCTGACCGGCATGAGCTATGTTCCACAGGGGGTGTGGAGTGATTGGGTGGGCCAAGGCCGGGTCCAAACTCTGCCACCGTGTGGGCCTAAGGCCACGTGCCCTATGATCGTATCCTGGAGCCCCATTCCCCCACCAGTTTGTTCCCAACCCCTGTGGGTAGGCCGGCTGAATGACTCGGTCGAACTGGTGAGTTGGTCTTCCTGGCGCTTGCTGAGCTACCAACATACACCGATCGTTTACATAACGTGGACCTGTGACTCCTCCCCAGCTACTATTATTCCTGTACGTGTTGAACCTGTTGGTATTAGACAAGGTAAAGGATTGAGACTCATTGTTAAAGAATCTAAGAGTCAGTGGGACTATAGTGCCATTGCGCTTCTGGGGTGGGAAAACATTGTTCAGGATCTCAGGAAGGACCTCGGCATTAGCGAAATTAGTGATGACGCAATCGCCTTGGAACTTTTTCCGCTTGCTGCCAATCCAGGGAACTCTCCTAGTCGAGATTATGTCTCCTGCCAGTTTGTCAAACCCATCCTGCGCCATGTACATATTATTAGAAAGCCAGTGTAGAACTTTATCTTTAAGATCCTGATTGGATTCAGACTTGTCTTGTGACAGGACTGGAACATTGGCTAATACCAAAACTACCGGTAAGGCCTCCGCTAAGAATTGGACTGGGCTCTCCTCTCGATGATTTGCCACAAGTTGCGTCAATTGAAATAGTGTTAGTATGGAGGGCCCCAGTAGCGGCGTTCTGGTCCGGGGCGGATAGTAGTAAGGACGAAGGTGGGTGAGACAGCCCTGATTCAATGGACTGCATGTTACTGTCAGTGGGAGGTACCTCCTCATCCGTGGATATTAAATCAGCGACAAGGGAAGATAAATTCTCTAACTCCTTGGTCAGGTTACTGTGAACTCCGCCCAACTTCCTAACTTCAGCAGTTAGTTTGTCCACCTTCCCGATAAGGGGCTTAATGATGGACTTAATTTTAATATCCAACATGTCTTGGATCCTGTTGAAGAGATCTTCATCAATAATGCGCTTTGACTCGAGGTCAACCTCATGGGCTGTAAGTCTGCCTTGCCGCCTTGGGGGAGGGGTGGCAGGCTTCTTTCTCCCCATTTGTTTCCCCCCACGTTTTGCAGCTGTTTTCCTGCATGCTCTAACAGCGCGATTTGGAGGAGACTGATACTGCGGGCCATCATCCATGGCTTCAGTCTGGATACTTGTCTCAGTAGAGGCGTCCTCATCGGCTAGGTCGATGAGATCTTCTCTCTCCCTAACGGGATCAGAGTCTTCAGTGTCTTCAGTAGAGATGGCTAAAGAGGTAGGGTCAGGGTTTGCTAGAGTAGGTTGTGTGCTACCTGTCAGGAAATCGGACATGGCAGTGCTTGCAATGCTTATAGAAGGACTGTCCGTAGGCAGCACAGGTGATTGACTTAGTCCCAGAGATTGCCTACGTTTACTATTAATACTGGATACAACTTGCACTAGATAAGAGTCAAGAGTGTTAGCGGCCTCAGTAGGGGGAGGGACCTGTTTTTTCCCCATGCTTTAAAATCGAATTGGGCTAGGTCACAAATGCACACTCCCCACTGGGCTTGAGCCAGGTAACCAGTTAGTTTCGACACGTGTAAACTATGTGGATAGTGACTGGTAGCTATAATAATGGCTGGTGAATAATAGGATGAGCTACAGCGCAAAAACAAATTAACAGGAAACAGTACCTCAGATCCAGGGAGGTGGCCTGCCTTGCCTCTCCGTGCCTCGGAGGGCCTCAGAGGGCCCGCCCTTTGCCCGGGCTTAGCCCCGGGCGTCCCGCTCGCGTCCCGCGTAGCTGAGGGCTTCCTGCTTTTACAAGCCCCTCCTGGCGCCTTGATGACGCGACAGGGAACGCGCCTCCGCCGCAAAGGCTGCCGGGATCTGTAGTCCCGGAGCGGCGGTGGCGTGCCTGGTGTGCGCGTTGGTCCGCTCCTGCTGCGAGCCTGTCCCGCTGCTGTTCTCCGCTCAAAGGTGGGTGACTACGCTCTCTCTTGCTCTGCTTGCCGCCAAAAAGTATTGGTGCTCCCAGCGCTTCACCGAGGGCTTCCTGCTTTTACAAGCCCCTCCTGGCGCCTTGATGACGCGACAGGGAACGCGCCTCCGCCGCAAAGGCTGCCGGGATCTGTAGTCCCGGAGCGGCGGTGGCGTGCCTGGTGTGCGCGTTGGTCCGCTCCTGCTGCGAGCCTGTCCCGCTGCTGTTCTCCGCTCAAAGGTGGGTGACTACGCTCTCTCTTGCTCTGCTTGCCGCCAAAAAGTATTGGTGCTCCCAGCGCTTCACCGAGGGCTTCCTGCTTTTACAAGCCCCTCCTGGCGCCTTGATGACGCGACAGGGAACGCGCCTCCGCCGCAAAGGCTGCCGGGATCTGTAGTCCCGGAGCGGCGGTGGCGTGCCTGGTGTGCGCGTTGGTCCGCTCCTGCTGCGAGCCTGTCCCGCTGCTGTTCTCCGCTCAAAGGTGGGTGACTACGCTCTCTCTTGCTCTGCTTGCCGCCAAAAAGTATTGGTGCTCCCAGCGCTTCACCGAGGGCTTCCTGCTTTTACAAGCCCCTCCTGGCGCCTTGATGACGCGACAGGGAACGCGCCTCCGCCGCAAAGGCTGCCGGGATCTGTAGTCCCGGAGCGGCGGTGGCGTGCCTGGTGTGCGCGTTGGTCCGCTCCTGCTGCGAGCCTGTCCCGCTGCTGTTCTCCGCTCAAAGGTGGGTGACTACGCTCTCTCTTGCTCTGCTTGCCGCCAAAAAGTATTGGTGCTCAGTCAGTCAGTCAAGAGGTCTTTATTCGATTTGCATCATAAAAGACAAAATACATAAAAAAGAACAGTTCATACATTTTTACATATAAGATAATAAATATGTTACATTTTAAAACCATGTTAAAAAAGTATTAAATTTAGACAATGATGTACAAAGGTCCCCTGACTACATAAGAGCAATACTACGTTGCATCTAAAAACTCATAAAAACATACGCAATGGGAACTTCATTTACCAAGGTTGCGAATGCGGATTGACCAAGCCCAACTCACGAATTTTGCTACACCAATAGCAATGGGGGCAGAAGTATCAGTTTTTAGAATCCTAGTCGCTGCAGCGGCAGATCTAGTACCTAATAAGCGGCAAACTGGTACAAGCCAAACTTTTCTGGGTAACGAATACATAGGGCAGCAGAAGAAAAAGTGTTCAATATTCTCTACTGCTGTTACACAGAAAGGACACTTATCGCTGCCACCAGTCGACCAGGAGTGCGTAAGCCCCCGCACGGGTAACGAGCCTACTCGTAATTGATGATACAGTTTACGATCATTTGGCTCGGTTATTAAGTCCCAGTAGGCTTCATATTTAGGGACATCCTTAACAACCAAAAATTCCAGTGACATGGAAGGACCAACAACCATGGTGGATCTCCTCTTAGCGATCCAGTGCCAATAAATATCTTTGAGTGCCTTTTTTGATGGAAAGGTAGCACGTGCTGGATCAACCCATAGTGCCTCCAGGCTCAGATTTTTCAAAAGCATCCTGAGATGAGAGAACCAGGGTACCCTATGGACCCCTTCAAGCCCCCTCACCTCAACGATGGCCTCAGCAAACAGGGTTAATTCGGGTGTGGTCCACAGACGACGCCAGAACGCCAGTGGTCTATATCGTACCACGTCCTCGATAGATTTAACACCTAAATCAAGCTGCAGGGGTAAGCAAGGTGTTGATTGTGGGAGACCAATTGCCATTCTGAGGAACCTATTCTGTGCCACCCTCAGAGAGGATAAATCACTATACCCCCACAGTTCTGCACCGTAGATAATTGCAGGAATTATCTTGGAGCCATAGATTTTTACCAACGGTGCCAGAGGTTTAGTGAAAGTGAAAAACATATCAAAACAGAGGAGGCAATCCGTCAAAAATGGAAGGGAGACTCACGCCAAGGATGCCAGGTCTAACAGGAGCCCAGACAGAACAGGAGAACACAACCTCAACAGTCAGGAACAATGCACAGACAGCATACCCCAACCAGACATTAAGTGCATCATTTGAAAACAATCATGGACACAAACTGGGACAGATAGACCTACAATGAAACACAGACAGACATACCACATCACCCATCAAGTCAATATGATGTTATAGTGTACCACATGCATGCACATGCACAATTCTGACAAATTACAGGTCACATATAAGAGTAGAAAACCCCAAGGATGCACCCAAAACAAGTCAAGGAATAAGAATAGCCCTAAGTGCCTGTGACAGACACACAAGTAATGTACACTATGCCGGCAACACACATCTGAATAAATCAAAACACACTAACAAAACACACACACTGACATGCAAATAGAACACCACCACACAGAGCATCTGTCAGCTGCAAAAGACAACACAGCCCAAACACTGCACACATCCACATCAAACACACACCAGATGCACATGCCAATACATCACATTGCAAACACAGCAGGACATCAGGGGTGCACACCAGGCAAGGCAACATACACTCACAGCACTGCGTGCATGACAAGCAGTGTGTGCACACTAAGCATATCAGTTCCACACAGATATGAGTGAGACACCATGAACCCCCACAGCACTAATCAGCACAGCACACAGACAACATCACACTCAGGAAGGGAAGCAGTACCCCAGCAAACACACATACAGCTAGCCCAACACCCCCAGATGCACAAGTCTGGGACCCCCAGGTGACAACAACATGACCAGAGGAATGTGCAGCACAAACAGTTTAACTGCATATGAGCAACCCTGGCTGTCAGACAAGAAAATCACATAGAACCAATTGGGAAACTGTCCTGAGTGGCACATTGGTCCTGTGCACAGATCAGCACCACAAAGCATAGTGTAACAAATGAAGTGATGGGGAGGCACACACACTGGCAACCCAAAAGAGACAGCTGACATGAGAGTGAAGTGGTGTGTAAGTCAGTAGTGGACAGGTGAGGAGTGCCCCATACAAAAATAGATGGAGTGCAGACACACAATGGGTAGGCATCAGAAGCACAAATAGGGGATAGTATGAATCCACACCCCACATGCCATAATGGAGCCAAAAAAGCCCCAAGTGACAGCAATGCATGAGAAAACACACCCACAATGTCAGTGTGGCTGAGCAGGTCTGCACAGTGAGTACAAACAGTATCAAGACACATGGCTGATCAACAAAAAACAACACTGACTTGCCAGTCACACACTCTGCATACTCACAATTGCCACCAACAACAAGTAGGTGTCCCCCGAAGTGCAAGGGCACACCAACACAGTGCACAGTGCACAACCCACAACTCCCACATGTGCACGCAATCACAACCACCGGGCTGAACAATCCAATTAACCGACACTCAACTCCTGGGTGACACATTTGTGCAGTTGACATTGCAGGGGAACACACACACATCAACACTACTGACAAAGTCACCCCTTCACACTGCACACTTCTTGACAACCCAAGTGCACACATTGAAATTTGCCCATGTGACTAGGATGCTTGGCCATCACAAGATGAGCATTGACCAACACTGCTGGTCACACATCAAGAAAGATCACACAGACATGATGACCCTGGCCAGCCAGCCTACAATACTGTGGATAGAATCCCACTTTGTGCTGGCAGTACTTACAAACATGACATGTGTACAATATAGCTAACCTGACCAAAGAGTGATTATGATAACCGTAGTTCATCACAAACAACACCATTGCACCCCAAGCCTCAGAGTCAAAAAGAACTGAAGTGCCTGTCACCGCTGTAAAACCATGAAAAAATGAAACACGCAATTGGCAATGTTGAAGTGGCATATAGAGCATGTGTCACAGTAAACCATACCCACACATAACACCCTTTATTTAGCAAGGACACTGACAAGGCAGACAGCAGGAGTAACTGTCTTCATTCACATATTACACAGATAGGTACCAAAAGTAGACAAGAGCAAAGCCAGTGGCCAGGCCAAAGTGCAGATGAGGTACATAAGAAGCTGCACAGGGAAGGGGCGAACAGCAAGGCCAGTGGCTAGTCCAAGGTGCAGATGAGGTACATGTGAAGCTGCACAGGCAAGGGGCAAACAGCAGTGAACATCAAGTCCAGTGGCCAGTGCAAAGTGCAGATGAGGTACTTGAGATCCTGCACAGGGACGGGGAAAACAGCAGTGAACATCAAGGCCAGTGGCCAGTACAAAGTACAGAATAGGTGCATGAGATCCTGCATAGGGAAGGTGCAAACAGCAGTGAACCTCAAGGCCAGTGGCCAGTCCAAGGTGCAGAGTAAGTACATGACAAGCTGCACAGGGAAGGGCCAAATAGCAAGGCCAGTGGTCATTCCAAGGTGCGGATGAGGTACATGAGATCCTGCACAGGGTATGGGTGAGACTGTACCCTGCCATGGTCAGCAACACAGTCAGGGAGTAACAATGGGAATTCCAGGCGCCGCTGTGGGAGAGACAGGTGTGTGAGGGGGACTTTGGCTCAGACTTGGCTGTCAGTTGGACTGGAAGGTGGCTGAGTGTCTGGGACAGTTGGAGGACTGGACCGGGTAGACAGAGGCCCAGCTGAGGTAGAGGTATCAGTGGCTTTGGAAGCCGGAGGATAGCTTGGACTGGGTGGTGTAGTGGCAGGTGGAGGTGGAGTCATGCTGCTGTGAGATACAGTGTTGGTGGAAGAATGTGCAGTAGTGCCTTTCCACTTCTTGGGGACTCGATAGCCAAGAACTGTCTTGATAGGAGTAGTAAGTGAGGCAGGCACAACATGCACACTCTCCACCAAAGCTATATCAGGTTCAGCCGGTGGCCCTCCCTCTGGGGACTTGCTGGATCCAGCGGTATGCTTGGCCTGGCCTTGCCGTTACCCCTCCATCCCCTGTTTACCCGGTGTCCCCTCTACAGTGGCCTTCTTTCCCTGCTTCACAGGGCTCTGGATGGGAGTTGAGGTTGTGGGTGAATCATCCTTGGAGCTCTTTCTTATGTGTAATCCTAGCAGGCACCAGCTTCCCAGCGGGCAAGGCAACTGCCTGCATGTCTTTGCAAGACGCTTTTGGGACAGGAGAGTCCTTGAATGGGGATGCCTCTCGGGAATGTGATCCTGAGACCTGCTTCTTGGCTTTATGGTCCTGGGTGTCGCCTGAAGGGCTTTTGCCTTTGCGCTCTGGGATGGCTTTAGTTTTCTGTGGGGATGGTGTCTGCACCCTGGACAGCTTGGGCTGCTGCTGTTGTGTGCTACATGTGCTGTATATTGCCCTTGAGGTCTGTGGTGTGTGGTCACTACCGTCAGATGTAGCCACTGGCAGGGGGGTGGCCAGAGCGACTGGAGCTGGACTCTGAGATTGTGACAGTTGAATGGCTGCCGTCACTGTGGTGGACAAAGACTGGACAGTCCGGTGTAGCCCACCCACATTTGAATGAATGCCCTCCATTATAGTAACGACCTGTGCCAACTTTTTGTTGAGGTCTAGGAAGGCATTGATGAGAGTTGTCTGGCCCACACACAGCTGGCTCAAAAAGTCCACAGACGAAGCACTGATGGCAGCAGAGGGAACAGGGGCAGGGGCAGTGGTGCCTGGGGTGAAGGACACTCTTCCCTTCTTACTGGTGCGAACACGGGCAGCAACAGTGGAAGTAGCTGGGAGGGTGGGCACTGGTCGCTGTGTGGTGGAAGAAGAGGCAGAGTCCCCATTCCCTGTACCCGCCAACATAGATGCGTCACCGCTGGTGTCAGATGACATTGAGGTTGTTGTCTCTTCTGGCTGTGATTCCTCAAGCAGACTCCTGTCCCCCTCCGAGGCGCTGGTCACATCAGTGTCACTGTGCCCGTGTGTAGCAGTCGTGCTTGATGCCTCACCACTGGTGTCCATTCCCTGTCCTTCCGTGTCCACGGGGGATGCTGCAAGAGATAGAGACGTAAGGTCAGTTCAGTGGCATCAACACAACCATCATATGCAAGAAAAGCACTAAACAAGATGATGATATACCCATGTTGCACACCACCCTGTGCAGTAACATTGTGCAACCTCAATTCCAAACTCGAATTTTGTGTGTCATCATTCAAACGTGACATAAGTGAGCCATGTGATAACCACACAGTCAAACAGCCTGCCAGTGGCTCAGTTTAAACAGACACACAAATCCCTCTGAGCACACCTAGGGCACTAAGGGGGGCACAGATTTATCTCCAAACATGTAACCACTGTCCCATCTCAGATACATGCAGGATCAGGATGCCAGCACAGAAAGCTATGTGTAGGCTACCTACATCTACTATCCAGTTTGAGGGTGAGCAAGACATACATCGCATTTCAATCTATGTTTAGGGACAGACTCACTGTGTCCAGCTGGTGAAAATGGAAGGGGCTGTGCACAAAAGTACGACAATCCGCGATGTCATAGGTGAATGACCACCAAGAGTATCACCCTCTGGTATTAAAGTTCTGATCATAGTGCTGAGCCATGGATGATGAACATTTTGAGTCAGACACAATTTCACCACTACACTCTGGACATAAACCCTTGCTAAGGCCACAGATGAGCCTGTGAAGGACATCAGGGACCCCTACATCCATTCACACAAGCAATTACTGTCCTGACTCCAGCATTACCAACTTGCTGCATCACTGTAAGGCTGACAAGACAATACATGTCAGTACAATCTTGATGTGCATGCAGGGAAACGTGTGAAATAGGCTACACACCCCTTTCCCCTGGAGACAGCATGCTAGGAAGTGTATGTCACAACCCCACAATCTAAAGGCACATACTGCAGCAGATGAACTTCATGTGGCCCCCCTACACTCTCACTTCCACTTTGAAACACTTACCACGACATTTGGAGCACCATATATCCTTGCATACTGTGTTAGCACCTCGTCCAACAGGACCTTCAGCTCCTCGGTGGTGAAGGGACTGGCCCGTATCTTCTCAGTCCTTGCCATCACTGTGTCCAGGAGACAGGAGCAGCAGCATTTGGTGGTGTGGGGTGGCAGGCAGAAGGCCCTGGAGACAGCATCAGCAGTTGGTGGAGACGGGTGGCAGGCAGCAGGCCCTGGAGATGGCAGCAGCAGTTGGAGGTGAGGGGTGGCATGCAGTAGGTCCTGGAGACAGTAGCAGCAGCAGTTGGTGGTGAGGGGTGGCAGGCAGCAGGCCCTTGAGACAGCAGCAGCAGTTGGTGGTAAGGGGTGGCAGGCAGCAGGCTCTGTGAGCTGTGGAAATTTGAGGCTACCTCTAACCCCTGGGGTAGTTTCAGTGGTTCTAAGCTGCTGCAATTGGTGTTCCAGGTTAGCCTTTTTCAAATGCATCCAATGACTGGCCCCGCAGTGGCGGAGCACGCCTACCGTGATTTTCAAAATTGCATTAGTCTACCACGATAGCGGTTCCCATTGGCTGTAAGGGCATGGGCCATGGCGCTGACACACCGCAGGGGCCAGGCTTTAGCTACTGCGATATGTGTGCCATACATTGCTATGAGTGACTGTGATTGGGGTGGCGGAGCCTGCCAACCGCCATTTGACCATGTGTATATGCCTATCACTACCGCAATTGTGTTTTGGGCATTGCTATGGCACGCATATCGCGGTAGCTACCGCGATATGTGTGCCATACATTGCTATGATTGACTGTGGTTGGGATGGCGGAGCATGCCAACCGCGTTTTGACCATGTGTATATGTCTATCAACACTGTGATTGTGTTTTGGGCATTGGCGGTGACACACCGCAGGGGCCAGGCGGTAGCTACTGTGATATGTGTGCCATACATTGCTATGATTGACCATGATTGGGGTAACGGAGCATGCCAACTGCCATTTGACCATGTGTATATGCCTATCAATACCACAATTGTGTTTTGGGCATTGGCGGTGACACACTACAGGGGCTAGGCGGTAGCTACTACGATATGTGTGCCATATATTGCTATGAATGACCATGATTTGGGTGTCAGATCACCTTGACAGCACCTATGGACACGTCATGCATTGTGAATGGCGAGTGGCCAGGTTTCAACAGTGCACAGTGTACACATGATTCATGGCACAAGATTGTACACTCAATGCCAATGTAACCTTTACCCCACTGCTGACTACACATGCCATGTTGTTGAATATGATTAGAAACATGGCATGTACTTCCACACATGTCAACTGTGATTTTGCTGGGCATGTACACAGAACAGTGTTGTGATGGACTCTCCAATGGGTACACATGTCAATGTGTGAAAGTGCTGAGCAAGTCACAGTGATGAATGTCTGACTTCACATTGTGTAGATTTGACTGTCTACTTTTCTTGGCTCATGTACATACTTGTCAATCAACGTACAGTCTTGGGTCATTGTGTGGTTGAAGTGTGCCCTGTGTGACTTACACAAATAGGTGTGGCAAGTACAGCAGCTACGTAGGAGACAGTAGTGTGGCAGTTTCACACATTTGCTGTTGGTACTACTCTCAGGGCTGCCCATGCAAGATGTGGCCATATCCCTTTGTGCATTCACATATTTGGATATTGTTTGTGAGGTGCTAGCTGTGTGAAAAGTGGACAGGTGTATGGATGGTGTAGCTAAGGGGGGCCCTACATGGAAGTTGTCCAGTAAGCTGAACTGTGATGCTAGTCATTGTTTGTGTTGTGTCTGTCAAAACGTAAGATGTTAGACACATCTCCTGGTGGATTGCTTTGACATGTGTCCGCTTTCATCTCACCTAGGAGGAGACCAAATGTGCATTGTCCCTTCACAGTGCTGGCAGACATGGAGGATGAGGAGGTCATACGTAAATTCCATCTGGATCGAGACATCATCCAAGACCTATTGTGCTATGTTAAAGCCCCACCTGCAGCCTCACAGGACATATCCGGGTGCTTTCACACCAACGTCTAAGTTGATGGTGGCCCTGCATTTTTTTGCTTCAGGATCTTTCCAGTACACGGAGTACTGGGAGAAGCTATTGGTGGCTTCAGGGCAAAAGGATTCCAGACTGTTCTGGAAAATTGTGAAATGGGGAAGAGGGGGTGCCCCCAATAATCCCGACAACAATGTCGATGAGGCATTGTGGGTCGAGTATTTTAAACCCCAGTATGCTGAGTGTAGGGATATAGTGGCCATAGAACCAATCCCTATGGTTTTTTGCAAGGGCGATTTATTTCTAACTAAGGATGCAGAACTTGTAATTTCAACTCTGCAGGGGGGAAAAGCACCGGGGCTAGATGGAATCCCCTCAGACATCTTTAAACACGACAAGGTCAAGTGGGCAAAATATGCGACCCTGTTGGGAAATGGCTTGGCCAAAGGGGCAAAAATCCCCAATATATGGAAGGGGGCAATAATAATACCGATTTTTAAGAAAGGCGACCGGTCACTCCCAGCAAACTATAGACCAATAAGTTTGTTGGCTACTATGCAAAAAGTAGTGGGGAAGATGCTGGTCGACAAACTTATGGCCTGGGTAGATGACAACAATGCCTTATCCCCCTACCAGGCAGGATTCAGACGTGCAACCAGTACGGTCGACCAAATTTTTCGCTTCACCATGCTACGGTGGGGGACTGTACTCCTGGGCAAAGGCAGCCTTTATGTAGCATTTGTAGATCTAAGGGCTGCCTTTGATCTGGTGCCCAGGTGCACGCTGTGGGAGGTTCTGTCCAAAATAGGGGTCCCACTTGATTTGCTCACGTTGATAATGCGTCTTCACGAAACCAACTATGCCAAGGTCCAGTGGGGGAGGAATGGGGAATCCACCACTAATTTTCCAGTTGAGCGGGGGGTGCGGCAGGGATGTGCAATGGCACCCCTGCTGTTCTCCCTGTTCATTAATGGCATTGTAGATAGGATGTTGGACGCAATGGTTGACGCACCTTCGTTAGCGGGCATCAGAGTTCCTATTCTGATGTTCGCGGACGACACCTTGATTGTGTCTAAGACCCCGTCGGGTCTCCAGCGAGCCCTGAATATTTTTGACGCATTTTGTAAGGAAAGGGGTCTAGAGGTAAATGTAAATAAAACCAAGTTGATGGCCTTTGGGCAAAAGCGCCAATCTCAACCTAGGGTATTTTTGAACAATATTAAATTAGAGCTAGTAAATGTTTTCACATACCTCGGGGTTGAGATATCAAGCAAACTTGGTTGGTCAAGACACATAGAGAAGGCGGTGTTGAAACATCAGCAAATCGCAGGAGCCCTCAGGGCTGAGCAAGTAAAATCCAAGACCAGGCCCATAAAACCTGTTCTTATGGTTTATGACGCAAAAGCTTTGGGCGCAACCCTCTATGGGGCTGAAGTCTGGGGCTTTGAGAGTCTTACCACCGTTCAAAAATCTGAGAACAGGTTTCTGAGAGGGATAACTAGCCTTCCCCAAAGTACCCCACTAATACCGCTTGGCCTTGATTTAGGCAGAAGATCGCTCAGGGACCGTGCCCGACTGAGGCCTATCCTCTACTGGAGACGGCTATGGACAACCATGGAAATAAGACACTACGCTGAGGGGTTCCTAGCATTAGCCAAATCAGATGTGTTTTGCAAAATTAAATGGCTAAAAACGCTTAGGGACGTCCTTGCGGAACTTGGGCTCTCCAAACTATGGGAAAACCCCCTTGGGGAGGTATTCCCTAGCAAATTCAATATCAAAGAAATATATTGGGATCACATCGACCAGAAACTTTGGAGGAGCACAAACTCGGATTCCATGGGGGGTAGATTTATGGAAATCAAACAAAGACCATCCCTAGAAAAGTATTGGGACAGTATAACTGTCCCATTAGACAGGAAACTATTTTTCCAGTTAAGGGCAGGCTCTCTCCCCCTGAGGAGTCTGACGTCCAGCTGGAAAACTAGTAGCGGTTTGTGCTGCCCGTCATGTGGGGCCCCCAATGAAAACGTCGCACATTTTCTTTTTATATGTGAGGCCTATGTAACTCCAAGAAAATCTTGGTTGGCTCCAGTATGTAGGAATCTTGGTGTCCGAAGCGGTGTGGAGGGGCTGAGAATTATCTGTTCCTCCACTGAAATGTCCATCGTAGTAGGAACAGCAAAATATCTGGGGTGGGCATGGTCTATAAGGCGGAGGGCTTTATCCCCCAATATGTCTTGAATTTTACATTTTCCTTTGTTTGTTTTATCCTTGCAAATATCTACTGGGAGATACATATGTATGGTATGAGTTTTTAATTGTATAAACTTCGGGAATGGTCCGTAACGCGGAGGTCCCTATACCTCAACATGCATTTAGTCTTTGCATATCATGAAAAAGCTTATTTTATCCCAATTGGTAACAATTTTAATGCTTATGAACTATGTATTTTCGATTATAAATTTTATTGTAATTGAATGTTTGATGTTTTAAAAATGTATGAATTTATATGTCTGTGCTTTTATGAGTGTATAACTCGAATAAAGCTTTTTCAAAGCTTCAGGATCTTTCCAGTACACGGTGTACAGTGCAGGTGGGATGTCCCAACCTAGGTTCAGCATGGTGCTACGTGATGTCCTGTCCGCTATGATGATATACAAGGACATATACATCCATTTCCCCAGGAGGCATGGGTTGGCGGCTGTGAAGGGAGATTTTTATGCACTTGGGCACATCCCCAATGTTGTTGGTGCCATTGACTGCACACATGTTGGCCTGGTTCCACCACATGCATGTGAGCACATCTACAGGAATAGGAAGCATTTCCATTCCATCAATGTACAAGTGGTGTGCCAGGCGGATATGATCATCTCACACATCTGTGCAATATTCGGAGGCTCGGCCCATGACTCGTACATCATGCGTAACAGCATTGTGCCACATCTGATGGATAATCTTCTTCTGAAGCATGCATGGATTTTGGGTGAGTACGAAGAGTCCGGTAGCGTGCTGGGTGTGTCTAATGCTGTCCTCTGCCACAGTTACATTACAAAGTTGCTCTGTGTATCTCACACCTAGATGATTCAGCATATCCCAAACCGTCCTTGTTTAACTGAGCCCACTGCGTAATCCCAGGACACCAGCTGAAGTCTGCTACAATGATGCCCATGGGAGGACAAGTTGTGTGGTGGAGCGTAATTTCCGTCTCCTGAAGTCACGTTTCCGGTGCCTGTACAAGACCGGAGGTGCACTGATGTACTCGCCGAAGAAGGTGTCAGATTGTAGGTGCATGCTGCATGCTCCACAACCTGGCCTTGAGCAAGGAGATTCCCCTGCTCCTGTATGATGATGAGCAGCCAAGCCCCCCGCCTGCAAACCAACCAATGTCCAGGGACGAGGATAGTGGAGAGGAGGAAGGTGTCGTACTCCGTCAACAGCTCATCAACCGCTACTTCACCTGAAGGTGAGTGACAATGTACAACTGAGCCATTGTCTACTGATCTCATTGTTGGTAAGGTGTATGGGAGCTTTGTGACTGCAGCCTGTTGTTGACTCAGTGCTGGCTGCTAATGTTTCTCGGACAGGGTAGTTTGGCAAATCTCCAGGATGTTTATATCGGTATTGTTGCTCATTGTAATGTGTGCATATTGGAGTACCTTGGTGACAAGTGTTGTGTGATGGCTATGATGCCAACACCTGACTAGTGACTATTGTTCTGTTGTGTTTTCCTAGGTCCCTTCAGCCTCTCCTTGCCTACATACATTCTATACTCCAGGTACATTGTAATCATGGTGAAGACTGCACATCCTGGAATAAACAGGGAGCAGACACAACAACATGTGTGTGTAAAGAGTGTTTATTTACAATCGGGACATGTGACAGGTGGGTGCATATTTACAATAAGGTGATTGGTGAGGCAGTGAGTTGTCAGTGATGGTACATGAGACAATCGAATAGTCACCAGATTGATGTGGTGACGCAGTCCAACAGACGGCAGTGTTGGGAAGGATTGTCCAAAAAGTCAATACAGTAGTGAAGAGGGTTGCCATCATGGCTGGCTCCGTGACTGGCGCTTGGCTGGTGCTTTGCAACGGGATCCTCCCTTGTTTTTTTTGGGATGGCCCATGATCGTTTAGAAGGGGGGCCTCTGCTGCGCAGCCAGTGGGGTCTGAGGAGTCCCCCCTCTCTGTGGCCGCAGGGGAGGATGGTGAGCGATCATCATGTGGGCCACCAGAAAGAGGTGGAGGTGTTGTTTGTGACGCAGGCCTGTCCCTCTGTACCGCCACTAGCTGGCCCAAGAGGACCACAATTTGGCCCATGCGGGTGTCCATGGATCTCATCAGCAAAAGGAGCTCGTGCAAATCTTCCTCTGCCTGTCCCGTTTGTCCCTGGGCCCGTTCATAGGCCCCAAGGACTCTGTGGATGTTGTCCAGGGCATCGGTCCCAGTGTACAGTTGTCTGTGACTGACCCTTGCCCTCCCATCTGCCCTGCTGCCACAAACCTGTTGCCTCACCACTGCTGGCACCCGCATCCTCTCCCTGCCATCCTCAGTTGTTGGTGTGTGGTGGTCATCCTCTGGGGCAGGGAGAATGTGGCAGGCTGCACTGGTGGTGGTGGTGGTGGAGGCGCAACAGGCCGTTACAGCGGGGGTCTTCGTAGATGTTGGTGCAGATGTGGTGGGGGGACAATGGGGTCCTGTGACCTGTTGCACCCTGGCACATCAGATGTGCCGGCTGCGAGCTCTGCGTCCGAGAGATCCAGGGAGTCCTCATCCGAGAGTACATGTTCGGGGGGTTGGGGGGGGACTGGCTCTGCAGGTTGCTGTTGTTGTCCTCTGCAGTCAGTTCTTGGCCACCTGTGGGACAGAGGAAAAAGGGTAATTGAAGTGCACCCCTGAAGCTTGGTGTTAGATGTATCTTATTCACAGGTTATACGCCACACACTTTAATAGTTATGACATTGTTTGTCTGCACACTACTTTGCATCTTGACATGATGTGGAGGTACATGCATTACTTGTCCATGGTGTGACATGTCAATGCATACCATGCCCCAAGTGCATATTTTGGGATTACACGGACATGTTGTCACCTGATGACTGGAGCCACAACGACTTTATGTGAAGCACCTTTGTTGCTTACTCTGCTTGGCAGACATTTCATCTGAGCATGAACTAGCCATTGTTATCTGACACATACCTTTGTCATGTCACGTTCAAATCTTAATTTGTACTACAGACCATGCTTGCTTTGTTTTTCATATGGTCCTTGATTCTCTGCCCACATGGCCTTAAACATGGGATTCATTGCTGTGCATGATTGTGCACAGACTTTCTTCAACATGTGAATTAATAAGTCACACATTGGATGCTGTGACAGTTACTTTCACTTAGTTGTCTGCACACTGTAAGTGGCAATTGGATCTGTGTGAATTTTTGTGGGATGAGAGGGCTGGTGTTGTCATATGGTACCATGATTTTTTTAGGGGAATGACTGGGTGCATGCACTGTCTACTTACCTGTTCTATTGTCACATTTAGGTTTAAATTGTGACACATCTGTGTGTGTGTGTGGTGGAGGGGTCCATCCTGCTCAGGGGTGGGACAAGAGAGCAGGAGATTTCTACCTACCTGTTAGTCTTGCCGCCTTTTTCCGCCGCCGACGCCCCCCTGGCCCCTCGAGCGGCCCAGCCACAGCAGAGCCGCCCGCTCGCCAGTTTCCCGCCGCTGCTCGCCACAGGCTCCGCCCACCTCCGGTCCATTGGCCGAGCCGCTCCCGCCGCCCAGCTGACCCGCCCTCATGTCCCCCTTCTTATGACGCCCCCATAGCGACCGCGCAGCGGACGCGCGCAGCGGGAGCGCCGACTGAGCGCCGAAGGTGCGCCAAAGGTAAGCCCGTCTGCGCCCGTCCGCGCCTGGACCGCGCCCAGTGCCAGGACCCCTGGCTCCCGCAGACACCAGCCCACCCACCGGACATACGACGCCGCCACCCTCAACGCACTCAACGCCGGCCGACTCCCGGGATGCTACCGAGCCACCCCGAGACGCACCCACGGACCCTTCTGCTGCAACTCCTGCAAGTTCACCTGCATCCGGACCTGCACTACTCCAGCACCGACCAAGACCAAGACGAGCAACAGCAGCAGCCACCTGAAATGCATCCTGCTCAGCACCCGCTCCGTCCACAGACACGCCGTTGAGCTCTGGAACCTGCTCGACACAACTTCACCAGACGTCGCCTTCCTCACGGAAACCTGGATGAACGCCTCTTCACCCATGCTCCGCCAAACCATCAACCGCTCCCTGGCGACAGCCTCGTTCCCCGACGACTGGAAACACGCCGAGGTCAACCCCCTCCTAAAGAAACCCTCAGCGGACCCCACCGACCTCAAAAACTACAGACCCATCTCCTTGTTCCCGTTCCCAGCGAAAGTCATCGAGAAAGCCATCAACATCCAACTCGCCACATTAATTGAAGAACACAACATCCTCGACTCCTCCCAATCCGGCTTCAGAAAAAACCACAGTACGGAAACCGCCCTCCTCGCCGCAACACAATGTTGTCTGTTGTAAATGTAAATACATTTACATTTACATTTACAACAGACAACATCCGCACCTTACTGGACAAAGGAGAAACAGTAGCCCTCATCCTCCTCGACCTATCAGCGGCGTTCGACACAGTCTCCCACCGCACCCTAATACGCAGACTCTATGATGCAGGAATCCAGGACAAGGCCCTCGACTGGATCTGCTCCTTCCTCTCCGGCAGGACGCAGTGGGTCAGACTCCGCCCTTTCCTCTCGGACCCCACACCGATCCCCTGCGGAGTCCCCCAGGGCTCCTCCCTCAGCCCGACGCTCTTCAACGTCTACATGGCTCCACTTGCCACCATCGTCAGAACCTACGGACTCAACATCGTGTCATATGCAGACGACACCCAGCTCATCCTCTCCCTATCCAACGAGCCCAACACCGCCAGACGCAACTTTCGAGAAGGCATGGAAGCCGTCGCCAAATGGATGAAAAACAGCTGCCTTCAACTAAACACCAACAAAACAGAAGTACTCATCATGGGCCCAAACCCCGATGCCTGGAGCGACACCTGGTGGCCCACCGCCCTTGGAAACCCGCCAACCCCCACAGACCACGCACGCAACCTGGGAATCATCCTGGACTCCGAGCTCAAAATGGACCGCCAGATCAACTCTGTCTCATCTTCCTGCTTCCACACCCTCCGCCTCCTTCGTAAGACCTTCAAATGGATCCCCCTCGAACACCGAAAGACAGTCACTCACGCCCTGGTCACCAGCAGACTCGACTACGGCAACTCACTCTACGCCGGAATAAACAAAAACCTCATCCGCAAGCTACAGAACATCCAGAATGCCGCCGCAAGACTGGTCCTCAACCTGCCAAAACACTGCCACATCTCCCAGCACCTGCGCACACTCCACTGGCTCCCCGTCGAGGCGAGAATCACCTTTAAGATGCTCACCCACGCACACAAGGCCCTCCACGGCACCGGACCAGCATACCTGAACAGCCGACTCAAATTCCACGCACCCCAAAGGACCCTACGATCAGCCCAGCTTTCCTACTCCGTGGTCCCCCGCACCAGAAAGACCAGATCGGGAGGCCGCTCCTTCTCCTTCCTCGCGGCCAAAGCATGGAACGCCCTTCCGCTCCACCTCAGACAGACAACATCGCTCCCCATCTTCGCAAGAAACCTCAAAACCTGGCTCTTCGACAGACCCCCTCCTTGATGGAATGGAACCTGCACCCCCCCACCCCCCCACCCCTAGCGCCTTGAGACCCTTACGGGTGAGTAGTCACGCTTTAACAAACTCCTGATTGATTGACCCCAAGACCACCCTCAGAGGCACCCTCATCTACAGACCCCCCGGGACCACGCACACAATTCAGCGAAGACATCGCCGACTTCATCAGCCCGCACGCCCTCCTCTCCGCTGACTACATCCTCCTCGGGGACCTCAACTTCCACCTGGAGAACAACAACGACCGCAACACCACCTCCCTGCTGGACAACCTCGGTCTCAAGCAGCTGGTGACCACCCCCACCCACTACGCTGGACACACACTCGACCCCGTGTTCTCATCCAGCAAGGACATCGCCTTCAGCCACGCCACCGGACTCCACTGGACGGACCACAGCTGCGTCCACTTCAGCTTCAGAAGGACCACGATCCACCACCACCAGCAACAGGTTGCATGCAGAAGCTGGAACAAGATCACAGCCGACCAGCTCGCGACCTCCCTGAGCATGAACCCTCCCACCAGCGCAACGAACTCAAGCCAGGCGGCCACCAACCTCGCGAAGTGGATCAGCAACTGCGCAGACGACCTCGCCCCTCTGAAGACCCCGCCTAGCAGACCCGGTAGCAAGAAAGCCCCATGGTTCACCGACGAACTCAAGAGCTCCAAGAAGAACTGCAGAGCCCTCGAGAGAACCTGGCGCAGAGACCCAACACTGGACAACATGACTGCCCTCAAGCTCGCCACCCGAAAACACCACCAACTCATCCACGCCACCAAGAAAACCGCATTCAAGGAACGACTGGACAACAACGCACACAACAGCAAGGAACTCTTCAACATCGTTAAAGAGCTCTCCAACCCTAATGCCGGAAACAACGACATCACCCCTTCGCAAGACCTCTGTAACTCCCTCACCTCCTACTTCCACAACAAGATCGCGGACATACACAACAGCTTCAGCACTCAACCGACGCTCGCCACGACCGAACCACCGCCCCCCACCACCACCCTCCGCGCCTGGACCCCGATCAGCACCGAAGACACCGTCCGCACGATGAACTCCATCCACTCCAGATCTCCTACTGACCCCTGCCCTCACCACGTCTTCAACAAGGCCGACGCCGTCATCGCACCCCACCTGCGGGACATCATCAACACCTCCTTTGACACCGCTACCTTCCCGGAGAGCTGGAAGCACGCCGAACTCAGTGCTCTTCTAAAGAAGCCATCAGCTGACCCCACCGACCTCAAGAACTACCGCCCCATCTCGCTGCTCCCGTTTCCATCCAAAGTCATCGAGAAGACCGTCAACAAGCAGCTGGCCGCCTTCCTCGAGACGAACGGATCCCTCGACCTCTCGCAGTCTGGCTTCCGGGCCAACCACAGCACCGAGACCGCCCTGATCGCAGCCACCGATGACATCCGAGCACTGCTTGACAACGGAGAAACAGCAGCCCTCATCCTCCTAGACCTCTCCGCGGCCTTCGACACTGTCTGCCACCGAACACTAGTGCAGCGACTCAGCAACGTCGGAATTCAGGAGAAGGCACTGGAGTGGATCATCTCCTTCCTCGCCGGAAGGACACAGAGAGTCCGCCTCCCCCCGTTCAGATCTGAAGCCACCAAAGTCATCTGCGGCGTCCCTCAAGGCTCCTCGCTCAGTCCAACCCTCTTCAACGTCTACATGAGCCCCCTCGCAGACATCGCACACCAGCACAACCTCAACATCATCTCCTACGCCGACGACACCCAGCTGATTCTCTCCCTCACCAACGACCCCGCCACCGCCAGAGCCAACTTTCACAAAGGGATGAAAGAGGTAGCCGAATGGATGAAGAACAGCCGCCTGAAGCTGAACTCGGACAAGACGGAAGTCCTCATCCTGGGATCCTCCCCTCCACCTGGGATGACTCCTGGTGGCCCCCGCCCTAGGCAGCGCACCCAAACCAACAGACCACGCACTCAACCTGGGCTTCATCCTGGACTCCTCCCTCTCCATGACCAGACAAGTCAACGCCGTCTCCTCGTCGTGCTTCAACATCCTGCGCATGCTACGTAAGATCTTCCGGTGGATCCCCACCGAGACCAGGAAGACGGTCACCCAGGCCCTCGTCACCAACCGTCTGGACTACGGCAACTCCCTCTACGCCGGAACCACCGCCAAACTCCAGAAGAGACTCCAGCGGATCCAGAACGCCTCAGCACGACTCATCCTGGACATCCCCCGTCGCAGCCACATCTCGGGACACCTGAGAGACCTGCACTGGCTCCCGGTCAACAAGAGAATCACCTTCCGACTCCTCACCCACGCACAGAAAGCCCTACACAACCAAGGCCCAGGATACCTCAACAGCCGCCTCAACCTCTACGCTCCCAAACGCCAGCTTCGATCGACCGGCCCCGCCCTCGCCGCCGTCCCCCGCATCCGAAGAGCCACCACAGGGGGACGGTCCTTCTCCTACCTCGCCGCCAAGACATGGAACTCCCTCCCGACCCACCTCCGCCTGACCCAGGACCACCTCGCCTTCAGGAAGCAACTCAAGACCTGGCTGTTCGAGCAGTAGCTGACCCCCCTCCCCTAGCGCCTTGAGACCCTCTGGGTGAGTAGTGCGCTATATAAATGCTTTGATTGATTGATTAATTGAACAATGCAATGGCTGCCACATGCATCTGGGTGGGAGGTTGTGCTCCATCTTGATGAGCTGGGGAAGGGGGTGGTGGGAGCAGTAGTGCAGGCCTCCCACCCACAAACAGTACAACTTTGGAAAATGGCTAACTACCTGTTAGTTTGAAGTGTACAATGCAATGGCTGCCACATGCATCTGGGAGGGTGAGAGCGCTCAATCTTGATGAACTGGGGAACAAGGGGGCATGGTGGGAGTAGTAGTGCAGGCCTCCCAGGCGTCCCACCCACAAACAGTACAACCTTGGAATATGGCTATCTACCTGTTAGTTTGAAGTGTAGAATGCAATGGCTGGCACATGAATCTGGGTGGGATGGAGTGTTACATCTTGATGAGCTGCGGAACAAGGGGGCATGGGGGAGTAGCAGTGTAGGCCTCCCACCCACAAACAGTACATCCTTGGAAAATGGTTGCCCACCTGGACGTTTGTTTGGTGTACTACGATGGCTGCACATGCTTCATGGTGGGGGGTAAGTATCACATCCTGTTCAGGGGTGGGGGCCTAGTGTGAGCTGTTTAGCAGACCTTCCACCCCCAAACAGCAATGTACTTGGGCGTAAGAGGTGTAGCTTTGGAGTTGTGCAAGACGGTACATGGCAGTGTAATGGTTTACATGTGTTTGTCCTTACCAGCCTTCACTCTCCCGGCTATTCCTGTGAGACTCGCTTCATGATTTCATTTCTGGAGTCGGAGGTGGTCCCTACTGGATTGGCCTTGTCAACTTTCCTTGCCCACATTTGTGCTCTTGTGGCTAATGGTGTCTGTTGGACCAGGCTACCAAACACTTGTGGGTCACCCTTAAAACACACAAAAAGATTCCAAGGACAGGCCGCCTGTTTTCAGGGATGGCAGGGTGAAGGGCGGGGTCCGCGTGTCATGGCTGTGCGTCTATATGGGGTACACACGAAACAACGGATACCACGAAGAACAGGGATGCCTACCACCACCACAGGGCTTCCACCCGTTGTAGGTCATTTTAGGTGTGGATAATGTAGTGTTTGTCACTTAACCTCCAACACCAAAAGTATTGACATTGGACTCCTGACATCTTGGGAACAAAGGAAACATGCTAGTTGCAACTCACAGGGTGTGATTTATCTAATCACTTGCCCTTGTAGGAAACAGTACGTGGGAATGACCACCAGGAGAGTCAAGACCCGCATCAGTGAACACCGCAGCACTATTAGATGGGGCAGATCTAATACGCGGTTAACAACTCATTTTAAGGATGCGGGTCACTCAGAAGAGGACCTGAGGTGGACGATCATTGAGAAACCACACCTCCAGGGCTCTGATGCGAATAGGGCTCTATTTGTACGAGAGCAGAAGTGGATGTTCCGCCTAAAGAGCAACCTGTTTTGCCTCAATGATGACATCCCGTGGTACTCACTGAGTAGATGACTTTACGTACTAGACTGTGATTATATGGGCATTGAACATCTACTAACAATTGTGAGGTCCCTATATAGGTGCACGAATACCAGTCTTAGTAACAATGGGTGTTCGTATGTTGTGGACTTATATATTGGGATATAACACATCATGGTTCCCATTGTATACTCCCTGTAGCAGTATTTTGCTTATAAGGAAGATCGTGTAGAAGAGTCTACAGATCCTTTTCAGATTGCACAAAAATGCTGTGAAATGGAATAAAACCCTTTCTAGCTAGATGGAGAGGAAATGCCTTTTTAACACTGTACCCAACTGTTAGGCATCTCATTTATAATAACGTCCCTTTGGCATGCATAACTATCCACATACTCTTTACAGATATTTTATAGAATTCAGCAAAGAGAGTAATGCATTATTTGTAATATTGAGAATAAAGGTCTTCTCAAATATGCCTCTCGAGGTCTGGCAACTGATTTAAATAACATGGGACAGGCGTCTCGAACTCCTGCATTACATTCTTATAAATGTAGTAGTATTTGTATAGCGCACCGAATCGACCCCCGAAGGGGTATCTCAGGCGCTTGTACGCATACCGCTGTGGAACCCTTCCTGGCTTTTCCCTGTGAAGTGCCCACTCATGGGCACCCCCAAGGTGAAGCCAGGCATCCTAATGTTGTTGGGGCCATTGTCGAGAATAAGCAAGCTATTGCCCAGAGTTGCAGAGTGGGACCCATGATTAGAATAGGCACCGAGGCGAGAATTATCAGGTCCGCGGAAATTGAGCTCAAAACCCACCGAGGCGGACCATTGAGCAACACGTCTGCCGCTCTAACCATTGAGCCCCACTTCTTGCCACTGACGCACAGAAACTACACTTCCCAGCATGCCCACGTAGTGAAGGGGCTTGCGCATGCGTGAGATTGCGTTGCGACACTCGCGACGCATGGTACACGCCCCCGCTTCCATTTACACGCTGGACATCCCGGGCGCCGGCATTGTCGTGGCGCACGAGAGAGGGGTACAACCGGTGCAGGAGTTTCCCTACAGAACTGTAAGAGGCCTGGATGGGCCACTTTTTTCATGACTGAGTGTGTCTGTGAAACGGTATTTCTGTGAATAAAGGCCACTATCGAGAATGGGTGCTTTGATGCCGCTACTACGATACAAAGTTGGGGGCAACTTTTGTCCGTGCCTCCTTAGGATGTGATAGCGTGGTAAAGACACCTAATGGGGCGATTTGAAATAGTATAATCAGATTATAATACCTAACAAGTGTGAATGCGCTTGAGGGCAAATTTGCAAACAGCCAACAGTTACAGTGTTGGGTACATTGGCCTTTGGTCTATCTCTCTACCATTGAGAGGTGGTCTGCAGGGGTCACGCTTGCTTAGTTTCAGTAGTAGCGTGGGGATATTGTCCATGTTAGCTATGATGGGGTTGTGTTTTCCCCTATAGGTTGGGTCTAGTTACAAATGTATTATTTTGTCTCTATTGTACTGGAACTTAGGTTGTGTTCTTTGGGACTCCTCCCTCCATGCGCCAGGTCAAGTGATTGGTTTCAATAAACTCGGTGAGTTGCACCTAAGTTATATCACTATGAAGGGAACTATATCACGAATGCAAATGACTACACTCCTGGTGCACTGTTGAGATTATGACTTAATTCTCTTGGAGGTTTAGATTATGACAGACAATTTTCCAGTGACTTATACACTGGGGAATTTAATTGATACTTCGGGATAGATGTCTTCACACTGATTGTTTTTAACATATGGAATCATTGGTTCTAACAATACGGCTTTTTGTCTGTCCAATCTGGACATTCATCGCTGTATGATTTAGGGGAACGTGTTGCAAAGCAAAGAGCATTTCTCACCTGACTATGAGTGGGGAGTGGGTAGCAATGTTTGTTGTTCACACTTTGAGGGGGAACATGGAGGCCAGCTAGGAAGCCGGCCACAAGTTGCGATCCACTGACATCTTTGAAATGGACTCTCGTTGATACTGGTTGGCCGTGGCTGGCGTTTGTTGTGGTGTTCGACTTTGCCATTCTCTCCATGGGGCTTGCTCTGTTTTGTTTTGCCCGTTTCCCCGTGCTGCGAGCTCCTTGTGCCAGCTTCACTTGCTCGGCTTTGGACAGCCTCCGGATCCATGGCTGTGGTCTCGGGACGGTCCAGTGAGGCGTTGCGTGCTCCAGACAGAGGGAAAGCTCTGAAGGTTGGGAGAGAGTGTAGTGTAGTTCCTATATTCCCAATAGTCTCTTCACATTGGAATAATATATAGTATAATTTAGATGTACGACTGAGGTCGACTAGGTCTCTATCGAATATATTAGACTTAATTGTGAGTGCCAGGTAGCTCAGAGGTCACTAGAAACTTTCTCGAATTCACAAGAAGGGATTAGTTTCTGACAACCGCATAAACATGACAAGTTAGTTTTCCAAGATTAAGAACCGTATCTCTAGAGTCGCGGAAACAATAGTTAGTTATTTCACTCAGTCAATCGTGCATGCTTCGTTTCACCAGAGGTGCAGAGAAATAGAGAGATGGGCGTTTTCAATAAAAGTATTTATTGAACAGTCTTCTGTCTCCTGCAGGAGAAATTAACTGCTACAATCATAATACTGGTTGCAAAGTACAATGCGTACAGTACGAAGAGTATTATAAAATAATACTGTAAAAGCATGATATGGTTTCTAAGCCATAAAATATAACATAGAATACATACATTAATAAATAATGACTAAAAGTACTCAACTGGTGCTTCTAAAATACGCCTACCCCGGTGTACCTAACCTAGGTCTAGTACGAGGGAAGAAGTAAGTGAGGTGTAGCTTAAGTTTAGTATTCTTTGCCAAGAATCTCTCCAAGAATTCTCTAAGGGTCTAATCAGCTTCCTACCTTGGTTTTAGAATGAAGGAGGTCTTGTATCTCTCTCAGAACTTGATTTCCCAGCAACCCGCAAGGGCAGCCTGGAAACACTGGACCTGGATTTCTCGTCAGGAGAAAAGACAGCGTCTCTAAGTGCGTCAGCTGGAGGGGTAGACTTTCTTCGGCACTTGCTGCGGCGAGCTGTGTCATGTAGGAAGATAGTCAAACTGCTCCAAACCACCATGTGTTTGACTGGGCAAGTGCGGGCATATTTATACCTTGAAGGTACCGAGATTGACGTAAGGTTGGACATAATAACGTCATCAAAGACTCAGTTCTTTGAAAACTCCATGATTTCTTGGATACATTAATATTCAAACAAGGGGAAGTCCCTGACTGCTGAAGGCGGGTTTTTCCAAGAAATCGTTGTGGATTTTCAGAACTAGTGGAAGTAGCCATGCCGTATTTGGACTGCATGGGCTAAGTCTAAATATGGTTATGATTTCTATGCCTATATAAGGATAGGGTGATTTATACCTATATATGGGCATAAATCGGGAAAATTACACTAGGGTCCTAAATTCATATACAACTAAGCATGGGCGAATTTTGCGGATCTCGCGTTCGCGAATTTTGCGGATTTGCGGATTCGCAATCCGCAAAATCCGCGAATTCCCGCGAATTTGCGGATTTTTTTTTTTTGTGTGTTCGCAATTGTTTCTGCCAGTTCGCGAGGATTTGGTACTAGTTCGCAATTGCGAACTTACTTGTCGGCTCGCAACGGTCGCGACTATGTTGTTTCTACGTCTGGTTCATCATCACAGCCTCCCAGCACCCTCTGTTTTACCACTGGCACCCTCTCTTTGACCCATGCCACCCTCTGTTACATCAATGCCACCCTCTGGTTCATCATCACTGTCGAAGATGGGGGGGAAAAGCAAGCCCACCTGCCCTGCTTGAACTGACATGAATTAATTTGGGGTTAGTTTATTAACAACACCTGCCCTGCCCCAACTGACAATAATGAATTAGGGGCTAATTAATGTGTCACTGAAAGAATTTAAAGTTCCAGCCTGGCACCTGCTTGTCTGCTCCTTTAGCTGTAAATCAGGACCTTTGTGGCATACAGTTAAGGTCAGAGCAGGGTCACACAAAATAGTTGCAAGCAGGCAACCGAATTCTGGAGGGCCCCCTCAGGAAGCACTACAAAGAATCGTTACAAATCATGAGGTTGACCTTTTGCACCTGCTCATTGCTTTTGCTTTTGCTGAAATCGTTTTTCGGTTTTTTTCGCGCTATTCGCGGGGCGCGGCGTCGTGCGAAACCGACCGCGGAAGCCGCCAATTCGTGCGAATGAGCATTTTATTTTTTTTGCGGCTTGTTGTTTCGCGAGTTTTTTTGCAGTATTCGCGAGCCGCTTGCAGCGCAACACGCGAATTTACCCCAAGGTCGAGTACGGGCGCGGCCATTTTGTTTGCGTGACGTATTTCCGTTTCCGCCCGCTATGTATAATCTCGCGCAGTAAGCGCATTGCGAGTAGAGGTTCGCACGAGATCGCGCGGAAAATCTAGAGGTTCGCACGAGATCGCGAGGAAAATCTCGCGCGAACATACTTTCGCGCCTGTGAACGGGCGCCGGCCATCTTGTTTTTCATTCATTTCCTGTGTCTGGGCATGGTGTTTAATCCTCTTGGTATCTTTGCCATCCTTTGCTTGTTTTCAGTTTTTTTTTTACGATTTTGCTTCTTATCTATCCCTCTCTTTTCCTAGCTGTATATTTTTGTCTTTTCTGCTATTTTTCTTTACTTTTAAACTACTTTTTAAAACTCTTTTCTTTTCTTCTTCCCTATCCTATTCTTTCTTAATTTTCTACTTCTTCCTACCTTACCTGCCCAGACCATGGTCAAGCCAGGCGCCGTGAAGCTGCCCAGGCACTTGAGGGCCGCAGCGGCGGCGGGGAGTAGTGCTGGACCCAGTGGCAGGACAGCATGCGGGAGATTGAGGGGGGAGCAGGTGACGCGACGGGAGATCTTCAGCCCGGAGGAAGTGGGCGCGCTGGTCTACTTCGTCCAGCGCCGCCTGCCCAGGACCATCGCGGGAGGCGGCAGGATCGCGGCCGGCGGCTACAACATGCGGGAGCGCCGGAAGCGGTGGGAGAAGGTGTGCTGGGCCATATCCCACCTCTACGGGGTCCAGCGCACCTACAGCCAGGTCACCCATCGCTGGACGGACCTCCTGGACCGCGAGCGCGACCTGCTGGACCAGCTCGGCTTGGAGATCCCCGGGCTTGGTGAGTAGTAGTAGCCATTTAATCACTCACTACTATGATGTTTTCTCCTGCTCTGTGTTGTTGTATTGCAAATATTTGTTTTTTACATGGAGCAAGCCAATAATGCCGCTGATGACGATTACATTGTAGTTAAATTATATTTCAAAATCTTCTGTGCATTTCAGGTGCACTGCTCTCCTTCTCAGTGGCGTTGCTACTATGCTTATTTGTTTTCTATTTTGTGGTCTCATTGGCCTGAGTAACAATTATGTATGAGTGTACTTTACAGAACTGCGTAATGCTAGACACTAGGGGGCAGATTACATTTACAAGCCCCTTGCGCCACGTTTACGTTGCCTTGCGTGACGCAACAGCGGCGTAAACGTGGCGCATCCCTGAGAGTCATTTACAGCGTGACGCATCTAGGGAGATGCGTCACGTTATAAAGCCATGGGCCTGCGCCACAATGGGTGCGTTCCTAGTATACAGGGTGGGCGGTCCTGCAGCTGTGCGCCTCGCAAAAGTGCCTGCGTGAAATCTACAAGATTTAACGCAGGCACTTCTGCGACGCTGCTACGTCAATTCAATTCCTTATGCCTGCTTGAAGCAGGCGTAAGGACTGACACAGCATGTTAAGTATTGGGTGGCCCTGAGCATTACTGGAGTTGCATTGCATTGGCGACGTGACTCCAGCGATGCGCCGCTCTTACGTGACGAGATGCGTAATGCAAGTGCCTACCCTTGCGCCAGGGCGCGCCGCATTGTAAATGAGGCGCATCTGCCGTGTCGCAAGGGTAGTTTTGCGTGACGCATTTGATCTGGCGCATCTCTGGAGATGCGCCAGAACACGTAAGTAAGTATGCCCCTAAGGGGCAGAATTGCAATTACCGTCGCATCCCTGCAAAGTAGCAGGGATGCGCCAGTAATTGTGCGGCCCGCTACCACCACCAAACATGGTGCGCCGTATTTGCAATGCGGCGCACCATGGGCCCAAAACGTCACCGAAGCTTTACTGCTGGAGTTGCGTCGCAACGATGGCGCAGCTCCATCAATGCTCTGGGGTACCCTATCTCCCCAATGCTGGGTCAAGCCGTACGTCTGCTTCAAGCAGGTGCAGGGTTTGTGTGACGCATCATTGTCCTAAAGGTGACTGATTGATATTTTGTAGATTTCCCTCAGCCACTATTAGGATGTGTTCCAGCGCAGGAATGCCCTCCCTTGCGCCGGAACGCCCCCTGATGGCGCAGGGCTTTATAACGGGATGCATCTCCCAAATGCGTCACGTTGTTATAATATTATACGCCGCACCATGGCGCCCTTTTTTGTTTAGCTGCTGCGTCACAAAAGTCACGCAAGAACGGCGCAAAAGAGCCGCAAGGGCTTAAATCTGCCCCTTCCTTTGTACCCCTGACAATAAGAAAAATAGTGGCGGTGGATTGATAGTTTGACTATTTAAATGACTGGTAATGTAGCAGGCAACTGTTAGTGTTGTCACTGATCTGACTGAAATCACAATGGAGTTTGTCTGTCACTTTGCGTCTTGCCTGCGGACTGCTGCCTGCCAGTCCTAGGTGAACGTTTCAGTACTTTGTTTAGTGAGTTACGTGACTTTCGAAGTCACAGGTCCGCAAATAAATGAAAAGTAACCATAATCATAATAATTTCGCGGAAATATTTTGTTATTGTTCTTTTGAAATGTTTGATTTGGTTGACATTGACAAGCAACAATCATCCATGTTTTCTGTTCTTTCTTTCATGTTGTACGTCAGCTCCCCCCAGGGGCGAGAGGAGGACACAGGAGCAGCAGGCGGCGGATGCTGTTCAACAGGGCCAGGATCGGGCAGGCGAGGGCTCCTCTGCTGGCCCCAGTAAGTTTTCATTTTAGACTAGTACCTATTTTTCCTAGCGTTCCTCATTTGACTTTTTTCAAAATTGTCTTTGCTCTTCTTGTAGACTGTATCTAAATTCTTATCCTGCCTCTACTATGACTCCCTGTGGTATTACTAGATTATTCTTATTAGTCTGTCTGTGTAGCTAACTAAGATTGCACGGTTGGCGAAACTCCCATGATTCTAGTCAGCAATAGCTCTATCAACTTAGTGCAGTCCTCTGGGATTGTCCATAATGTCTTTTGAAGTGTTCTATCTGGACTCATGCTTGCAAAAATTGCAAAACCTTTCGCTCAGTCACTCTAGTCTGGACCAAAAAACACAGATTGTATTTAAGTTTAAAAGCTTTATTAAAAGTAAACACATTTATTAAAATGAAGTCATAATAAAACTAAACGTTTAACTGATAATGGAAAAGTGGTTAGTGCTGACGATTAATTGAAGACATTTCTTGTGGTCGAGCCGAGCTCTCACCTGGTTTCAACTTGATCTTGTTGTTAGAAGTCCATCTTCTGTCTGTGTGGAGAAAAATGGTGCGTGTTAAAAAAACAGCCTTCATCAGTTGTGCCAAAAAGTGCAGCAAGACAACCTTCCCTGGAAAAAGGGACATTTTTTTTAACTTTAACGTAGACAGTCACAAATTACATTGTTTTCACATGTCTTCATTCCTAGACCAAATACTAGTGACTAGTGAGTGCTTTATTCTAACATTCTTAAATGTACTTTGTAGGTGGAACATCTGGTGGCGGGGCCAGTGTGGAGGTGGTGGTGCTCGACACGGAGGCGGAGGGCGATTCTTCAGGGGAGGAGGCGGCGGCGGCGGCTGTGAGAGTTGAGACGGTGGTGGTGGCGGCCAGAGGTAAGCTCTTATATATTCCTTACTTATTGAGATTGAAGACTAGCTGGGAAGGCAAGAATATGAGATGCATGGCTGGGTGAATGATGAAGCAATGATGGGTGGAAGGACAACAGCCTGGGTGGGTGACACAGAAACTGTATGTGTCCATATACCTGGAACATGCTACTATCTGACTCTTAGATAACATATGTGTATCTAGAGCAGGGGTACTCCTAGTACGGCCCGCGGGCCGGTGGTGGCCTGGCAAGCCTTCCTTGGCGGTGCGCAGACCTTGCAGACAATCACTGCTCCCCCGGCCCCCACAGAGCAGAGGCTTTTTTGTATTTCACCTGTTAGCCCCCCTGCATCTCCACTCTGACAATCACTGCTCCCCCGGCCCCCACAGAGCAGAGTGGAGATGCAAGGCCACAAAGAGGTGAAATAGAACAAAGCCTCTGCTCTGTGGGGCCGGGCAAGCAGTGATTGTCAGGGTGGAGAAGCAGGGGCGCTAAAACAAACAAAGCCTCAATAATATGTTAATGGTCTTTTAAAGACCTGTTAAGTACTTTGGTGTTGTTGTCTGTGTGTGCGCGTTGTGGAAGCGGTCTCAACCCGGGCTGAAGGCTGACACAGATAGACACACACACAGTGAGATGACAGAGGGGGAGGGAGAGGGAGGGCAGGAGGGAGAGAGAGATGGAGGGAGGGCAGGAGGGAGAGCAGGAGGGAGAGAGATGTATGTAAATGCTGGGTCTGGTGGCTCAGTGGATGAGGGCATCTGCTGCAGGGACCTGTGTGCAACCTCATGGTCACAAGTTATCGTTTTGCTTTAGCCCCGCCCCCTCTGACTCCGCCCCCACCAGTGCGGCCCTCGGCCCCAAACTACACTGTAAATGTAGCCCCTGAGAGAAAGTTTGTGAGTACCCATGATCTAGAGAGAGTAGACGGTCAGTGGATGAACTATGTGTAACTTTGAAGAGCATGTAACACTGCACCCGCACGTCCGTTCCAGTGTAGGAAAGGCAAGGAAAAGAACTTTTAATTTTGTCCAAATACTACCATAAATAGTAGCAGTAGTTTGTATTGCAAGCACTGCATAGATCCGGTTATTATGGTGGCCACTCCCTACCTCTCTTAATAAGTTTAGTAGTACTCAGTCATTCATGTGTGGATGTATCACTGGTCACTCAATAAAAAGCAAAGCACCTAAAGTCATCCCATATATAAGCAAAAACATCCCATATGAAGTGATAGATAATCAGATTATTTATCTTCTTCAATTTTCCATTTCTAGTACTCATTTCCACTGTAGGGTGAAAGTTAAATTAATTAAGCAGTAGCCCTTGAGTTGTAACAGAGTATTCTCAGTGCCACCCGTAATAGAAAAGTAAGAGCTTCACCACCTGCATGTACTGGACGGGTACAGTAACGCAACGGCAACGCAAGTCTAGGTCACTCCTCATGGCGTGCGTCTCTTTTTCTCGGGTGCAAGTTTACTGCGCTGGCATTATGCCGGCTTGCAGAAAATAACGTACCAATTTTCCAAAACAAGAGATAAGAAGAAGAATAAGACTGGTGTACTTTCATAGTCGACTCCAATGGAAGTCCACAGTGCTCGTAGAATTTGTTCCTTAAACTCCCACTAATGTTAGAGCAAGGATGAAGAAGTGTGAGGTTAGATAGATACTGGCCTCAATAGTTATGTAATGCGCTTGCAAGTTGCTAGTTGTACTGCAACACAAATTTCTGCTGAATGATTGAGTTAATCTAAAAGAGCATTGGTTACAGACTATGTCTTTCTTTCTTCATATAGATTCTCCTTCCAAACGAACAAGGAGGAAGGAGCTGGCTAGAGCAGCCCGGCAACGGAGGATCGAGGCCACTGTTGCGGAATATCGGCGGCTGGTGGCCCTGGAGGACGTGGAAAGTGTGCAGTCGACAACTACAACAACGTCGTCTGCATCGGCCTCCGTGGCCCCACGGGCTGCCACCCAGCACAGTGGTCCACCCAGACTGAGCCGGGCTGCCAAAGGCAAACGCCACCACCGAGCAGCAAGGCCAACAGCTGCCTCTCACAGGCATTGCACCTGCAAGGCAGTGAAGGCACGCCTGAGCCGCACTACCCTGATGGTGTCCCGCCTTCAGCAGGAGCTCGCCTTGCTCCGCGAGGAGCATGATGCCCTGGCCCAAAAAGTTAACAGCATCCACCCATAGTGTCCCTTGCCCCTTTTTTAGAGACTTTTGGGGGGTGGGAATTGGGAGTTGGGTTTTTGGGGACTTTTGAAGGACAATCGTTGGGGTTAGGGAGGGTCTTGCGGGAGATTATTTTGTTAGGGATATAAATATACTTTTTCAAACTTTATCTGAGCATACCTGTTTTTTACTGCTTGCCTGGTGGGTGGGGGTTTAACGTTGACTGTTTTCCTGAAAGTTTAGTTCCATTTTCTTCCTTTAAGTGTAAATGCCCAAATGTTTTCAACACTAAGTGCCTCTCACAGACTAAGTGAAGTGAATCCAAGAGTCCTAGGACTTTAGTAGTACTACCTTCAGTCTCTCGTCTCTCGTACTAATACTCCATTATACCCCCAAACCACCAAACGCTTATCTTACCTGTAATTTGTGTTTGAAAGTAGGGCTAGACCCAGGGCTGGCTCCACGGGAAACACCGAATAAGGTTGGCATTCTTGGTCGGATAAAATTTCCTCATAGCGGTGGTACTAGTGGTGTGACACAGTGGCAGTTGCATGCCTATGAAAAAAAAGAAAATGAAATCTGGTTTGTCCTCCTGAGCAATTCAACGGTACAACTGAGAATATAGCAGGTGACAGAAGTACAGTAGAGCAGTGCCACATTGTAGCCTAACAAATGTTAAAGTATAACTACTAATTCGGTTGAAGTTCTTTCACATTAGCAATGGTTCTTTGTCAAGCAGAGTAAGAATATATCCTCGGATTTCTTCACCAGCCTGTTGCTATCACCTTATCCTCCCCACCCAGCAAGTGTGTGGATTTATTGCTGTAATAATAATTTAGTCACACATCAATCAAAACCACACAGCCCGGGGGAAGAGGGTTAGGGTTTGAAAAATGGATGGGTACGGGGGTTTTTGGGAAAGGTTTTGGGAGACAAGAAAAAATAGCACAGCATAGACAAACTATTGTGAACATAAACAAATCTTTGGGTACAAACCTATCCATCAATCTTTGAAAGTGCATGCACTACTGCATGCATGTCAGTGAAAAGTAAGTAGTACATTCGACAACTGTGGAAAGAAAGAATGCGACAGTACAGGGCCTGTGTGGAATTATTGATAACGATATTCAACATAAGGTCTCTGTAGCCAGATACCCAAGAGCCTTGCTGGTCACTATAAATCCATTCACAACAACACTCAATGGGGTTGGTCTGGAAGGTGTCAGGTTTACTCCCCGTGATCCAGTCGATGCAAATATGGTTCCACCTCCAAATGTCACCAACACCCAGAAGTGTAAACACAGGGTGTTCGAGCCATTAGGCGGGGGAGAAAAATAACAAACTAAAATAAAAAATGTGGGATGGGTAAAGGTAGGGTCAGCAGGGAAAGGATACCTGTAACAGAAGACAAGACAGGCATCAGTGAAGTGCTGTCCTAACATACAAGGGTACTCTCATATAGTCTCACTAAATAACCAAGGAAGTAGACAAGTACCTGAGCACCAAGAAAACATGACCTTGGATAGGAAATACTATAGCCCTTCTGCCACAATCTGTGAGGAAGGCATAAGAAACACATAAACATATAGTTAACGAACACACTCCTGTCGCACCAAACACACTCGCGTTATACTAAGACATCAAACCCACTACTCACAACATACCACAAACATGGTAGAGGACTCAATGTACAAAGGGGGTTCCAAATAGTCAAAGCAAAGATGTATGGTCCAACAAAAAGGAAGAGGGAAACGGTAGTGTGTAGGAAGCAAGAACTACAACACTGCGCTCTCTAAGTAATGACCCAGTAGAGAATCTTTGGTGAAGGTCAAACAGAAAAACGTAGTTGCTGTTGCGACCACCACTGAATTCTGCCAACAACACACCCCACGGTGCACTACACAAAGAGAACTGGGGTAGCCTGTAGTTACCTCACTACATGCCCAGTTATGGAGGTCCTTTGAAATACACAGTTATACAACGGAGACGCGTAGTTGTCCTTACTACCGCGCTCCGTTTTAATAGTACAAAAACGATCCCCGATGTGAACGCTAACACGTGGTATAGACCGCCACTGTGCTCCGCCACACACAATTCAACCAAACAGGAATTCATCAAAGGTAGAATTCTGTTAGAAAACAGTCACAGAACCTCCCTTAACAATCCGTTCAGGCAGTAATCAGCTGACCGCACGGGCGGCCGAAGAGTTTTGAGCGGCTTTACCTGAAGACGCGTGAAGTCCGTCTACCGCCAAGGACAGAACACGGAAGCGCTCCCCACTGAGCCTCAGGGGGGGGGGGGGGAAGGTGATAGTCCACAGGAGACACGATAGAAAAGCATGCAGAGCGTCCGCTCTCATGCCGGTGCAGAACAGAAACCACAATAACGCGCAACAGGAAGCGCGTCTGTTCCCCAGATAAACTTCCTGCAAGTCTCCCGCCTACTCATGGGAAATGTAGTTTCATAGTACGGTAGGCGCTTAGGGGCTGCGTAACCTGACAGAAGGTATAGTAGATAGAAAAGGAGAAATTGCTTTTTTTCTAGGTGTCCCCTCACTCACCAGGGTTGCCCCTTGGTGACATGCTTCATCATTGGGGCCATCCCAGTCCTCTACGGCCTGGGGCGTGCTGCGACTTGCGAATTACGTAGGAGCACTTACAAATGACTATGTGTGGTGCAGATGTGATAGTGGAGTGGACTAAGTGATGTGTTAAGGGATCAATTTAGAAGCCTAGAGAGAGCCAAGAAATGCAGTCACAGTCAGAGAAAAAGGCAAGGGATACTGTATCTATGTGGTTGTAGTGGTCCTGTTGGAAGTGGTAAGTAAGTTGCCTGCAGAAAAAAAATCTTCCTATTAGCGGCACTCCTCCATTGCAGCCGACGCTTCGTCCATCGATGTTGGTCACCAGAAGACACCCTGTAAAAAAAAGCACAGCATAGACAAACAATTGAACATAAACAATTCTTTGGGTACAAACCTATCCATCAATCTTTGAAAGTGCATGCACTACTGCATGCATGTCAGTGAAAAGTAAGTAGTACATTCGACAACTGTGGAAGAAAGAATGCAACAGTAAAGGGCCTATGTGTAAATTATTGATAACGATATTCAACATAAGGTCTCTGTAGCCAGATACCCGAGAGCCTTGCTGGTCACTATAAATCCATTCACAACAACACTCAGTGGGGTTGGTCTGGAAGGTATAGTAGATAGAAAAGGAGAAATTGCTTTTTTTCTAGGTGTCCCCTCACTCACCAGGGTTGCCCCTTGGTGACATGCTTCATCATTGGGGCCATCCCAGTCCTCTACGGCCTGGGGCGTGCTGCGACTTGCGAATTACGTAGGAGCACTTACAAATGACTATGTGTGGTGCAGATGTGATAGTGGAGTGGACTAAGTGATGTGTTAAGGGATCAATGTAGAAGCCGAGAGAGAGCCAAGAAATGCAGTCACAGTCAGAGAAAAAGGCAAGGGATACTGTATCTATGTGGTTGTAGTGGTCCTGTTGGAAGTGGTAAGTAAGTTGCCTGCAGAAAAAAAATCCTCCTATTAGCGGCACTCCTCCATTGCAGCCGACGCCTCGTCCATCGATGTTGGTCACCAGAAGACACCCTGTCCACTGCCTGCCTGATGCTGAATTGTGGCTCGCTACTGTGAAGCCTGACTCCATCCTTTTTTCCCCATTGCAGAGACTGAAACCCGGCCTGTAATTATTCAACGAAAAACAGGAAGTGATATAATATTACAACACCACTGATAAATAAATATAAGGTATGTAGGCTGTGGAGTGCAAAAAGTCACAATTTGATTTTCCTAGTAGACAGTACAATATTTTTGAAAGTGCGTACTCTGAGTCACCTTTTGAAGGATAAATAAGTATGGGCAAATTAATGTAGCGGATCTTGCCCCTCAAGCTAGGTGTACTGTAAACTGTGTTTTAGAACAAAATTAGATCTTCCTAGCAGTGCTCCCACCCAGACCCTTACTAAAGCCAGTCGCAAAAATGTAGAAGACCCCCAATCAAATCTCAAAAAACGAGGCCTAGCAGAAAACTGGTGACAAAACTTACTTTGAAAGTAAAAGTAGGCCGAAGTACCCCCTTCCTAATTACCCATTACCCACCGTGGATTGCATTCAAACCACTTTCAAGCAACCAAGCAAAAGTAGCCATAGCCAGCATCGCTCCAAGACTCGAAATCCCCCCCACTCAAACACATGCAATAGAAATACTGCTAACCCTAACGAACCCTAAGTTAAGAATAGTGGCAAAGGCTTTCTTTAACTATGCCAAATCCCCCCTTTCCCACCATGGATTTTCTTCAAATGACTTGCAACCAAAATTACACACTCACGAGTGCTCTAAGACCCCAGAGAACTCAGTTGGAAAAATCTAGAACACCCCGAAACACATGCAATCCTGCTGCTAGGGCTAACCCTAACGAACCCTAAGTTACAAAAAGTGCCAAAACTAAAGGCTTTTCCGCGCGGATTTTGTCCCAACCACTTCTACCCGGTATTACACCTTCCCAGGAATGCCCCAAGACCCGTCACAACCCACCCGCCAAGAAGCATAACACCCCCAAACAGGCCAAAAGCAAAATCTCATACTTGCAATATTTCTGGGCCTTCGGTCCAAACGCGCTGCGTAGCTAGGCCATAAGTCGGGGTTGGCACGACGGATTTCCTGAAAAGCAAATGCAATCAAGATTAGAGTGTCCCAGCAGTGCTCCCAGACCACGAAACTCACCCACAAACACCAGGAAGCCCCCCAAACAGGCCCCCGAAAACGCTACATAGAGCAAAATGTCAGAAATAGTCAAAAAAAAAATCGGCCTGGATTTTGTCCCAACCACTTCTACCCGGTATTAGACCTTCCCAGGAATGCCCCAAGACCCGGCAACCCACCCGCCAAGAAGCATAACACCCCCAAACAGGCCAAAAGCAAAATCTCATACTTGCAATATTTCTGGGCCTTCGGTCCAAACGCGCTGCGTAGCTAGGCCATAAGTCGGGGTTGGCACGACGGATTTCCTGAAAAGCAAATGCAATCAAGATTAGAGTTTCCCAGCAATGCTCCCAGACCACGAAACTCAGCCACAAACAGACGGAACCCCCCCTAAGAGCACCTCAAAGGCAAGCAAGTCATCAAAAACACAAAAATAATTCCGCCTGGGATTTGGTCCAAAACACTTTTATCCGGTATTAGAGCTTCCCAGCAATGGCCCCAGAGCCGTCAACCCAGGAGAAAACGAGTAGAAGACCCCCAAACAGCCAAAGAGCAAAAGTACAAAAATGGGGACTTAGTCAATTTTTCACAAATTTCCCAAATCATTCAGCGCGCGCTCTGCAGCTAGGCCCTAAGTCCCCTCTGCCACCATGGATTTGCTTCAAACCTCTTGCAAAGTAAAGTATATATAGCCAGCAGTGCTCCCAGACCACGAAACTCACCCACAAACACCAGGAAGCCCCCCAAACAGGCCCCCGAAAACGCTACATAGAGCAAAATGTCAGAAATGGCCAAAAAAAAAATCGGCCTGGATTTTGTCCCAACCACTTCTACCCGGTATTAGACCTTCCCAGGAATGCCCCAAGACCCGGCAACCCACCCGCCAAGAAGCATAACACCCCCAAACAGGCCAAAAGCAAAATCTCATACTTGCAATATTTCTGGGCCTTCGGTCCAAACGCGCTGCGTAGCTAGGCCATAAGTCGGGGTTGGCACGACGGATTTCCTGAAAAGCAAATGCAATCAAGATTAGAGTGTCCCAGCAGTGCTCCCAGACCACGAAACTCACCCACAAACACCAGGAAGCCCCCCAAACAGGCCCCCGAAAACGCTACATAGAGCAAAATGTCAGAAATAGCCAAAAAAAAAAATCGGCCTGGATTTTGTCCCAACCACTTCTACCCGGTATTAGACCTTCCCAGGAATGCCCCAAGACCCGGCAACCCACCCGCCAAGAAGCATAACACCCCCAAGCAGGCCAAAAGCAAAATCTCATACTTGCAATATTTCTGGGCCTTCGGTCCAAACGCGCTGCGTAGCTAGGCCATAAGTCGGGGTTGGCACGACGGATTTCCTGAAAAGCAAATGCAATCAAGATTAGAGTGTCCCAGCAATGCTCCCAGACCACGAAACTCACCCACAAACAGACGGAACCCCCCCTAAGAGCACCTCAAAGGCAAGCAAGTCATCAAAAACACAAAAATAATTCCGCCTGGGATTTGGTCCAAAACACTTTTATCCGGTATTAGAGCTTCCCAGCAATGGCCCCAGAGCCGTCAACCCAGGAGAAAACGAGTAGAAGACCCCCAAACAGCCAAAGAGCAAAAGTACAAAAATGGGGACTTAGTCAATTTTTCACAAATTTCCCAAATCATTCAGCGCGCGCTCTGCAGCTAGGCCCTAAGTCCCCTCTGCCACCATGGATTTGCTTCAAACCTCTTGCAAAGTAAAGTATATATAGCCAGCAGTGCTCCCAGCCCACGAAACTCACCCACAAACACCAGGAAGCCCCCCAAACAGGCCCCCGAAAACGCTACATAGAGCAAAATGACAGAAATAGCCAAAAAAAAAATCGGCCTGGATTTTGTCCCAACCACTTCTACCCGGTATTAGACCTTCCCAGGAATGCCCCAAGACCCGGCAACCCACCCGCCAAGAAGCATAACACCCCCAAACAGGCCAAAAGCAAAATCTCATACTTGCAATATTTCTGGGCCTTCGGTCCAAACGCGCTGCGTAGCTAGGCCATAAGTCGGGGTTGGCACGACGGATTTCCTGAAAAGCAAATGCAATCAAGATTAGAGTGTCCCAGCAGTGCTCCCAGACCACGAAACTCACCCACAAACACCAGGAAGCCCCCCAAACAGGCCCCCGAAAACGCTACATAGAGCAAAATGTCAGAAATAGCCAAAAAAAAAAATCGGCCTGGATTTTGTCCCAACCACTTCTACCCGGTATTAGACCTTCCCAGGAATGCCCCAAGACCCGGCAACCCACCCGCCAAGAAGCATAACACCCCCAAACAGGCCAAAAGCAAAATCTCATACTTGCAATATTTCTGGGCCTTCGGTCCAAACGCGCTGCGTAGCTAGGCCATAAGTCGGGGTTGGCACGACGGATTTCCTGAAAAGCAAATGCAATCAAGATTAGAGTGTCCCAGCAATGCTCCCAGACCACGAAACTCACCCACAAACAGACGGAACCCCCCCTAAGAGCACCTCAAAGGCAAGCAAGTCATCAAAAACACAAAAAAATTTCCGCTCCGGATTTGGTCCAAACCACTTTTAGTGCTTCCCAGCAATGGCCCCAGACCCGTCAACTCACCTGCAAAGAGGTAGAACAACACCCCCACAAGTGCTGAGTCTTTCTTCATTGGGCGTAAACCAGCCCTCTGCTTTGATGGAAATAGGAGTCTGGAGGAGGAGGATAGAGGAGCATGTTCTTCTGAACTTGTGAACCTGAGGAATGCAGACTGCGGCACCTTCAAATAAATTAGCAAACAAGTGAAGACAGTTCTGCTGATGGGCTTGTTTTTGTGATTATCTGATTAAAGTTTGAATTATATTAACTGTGCACAACAAAGAAAGACAGACACACAGGAATAAAAGTGAATAAGGATGAAAAAGAAAGTTATTGATTCGTTGTCTCATTTTCAGGGCTCGAAGTCGGTATCACGGTCCAGGAATAAGAATAAGGCTTCGTCATCATACTCTGCGAATTCAGCCAGGGTGAGGTCAGTGTCACCTGACAGAGTAGAAATTCCCTCATCTATGTTGCTGGCCACCTCCTCTTCATCCGGCACGCTCTCTCGTACTCTGAAATCTGGTGGTATGAGGTGCTGATTCATCTTGATCATTGTTAACCTCTCCACATTTTTGGGCGAGAGGCGGCTCCGTTTGGGAGTTACAATCCCACCAGCCGCACTGAAAACCCGTTCAGAAGACACACTTGCGAGTGGGCAAGACAAGTAGTTTAAAGCCAGGTTGGTGAGCTGTGGCCACAATTCTTTTTTCCCATGCCAATACGCCAATGGGTCAGAATTAACATAGACCTCTGTGGAGTCATTCAGATAGTCCTTCACCATTGACTCAAGGTCCTCCTCCAAGGTTCCTCCACTTTGCTTAGCTCTTGCTGTGCCTCTGACCTTTTGAGAACCAAACCCACGCAGAGCTAGCCAATCCTCTTCAGCCTCCAATGTTTCTGTTGTCTTTCGTGCAGATGATCCGGTTGCCGGTGTCTTTAACGGCTGAGAGGTCACTTGTGCCACAGCCACAGGTGCAGAAGTGGATTGTTTTGACTGGGGATGGCCTGCTGATGTACTGCCATTTCCTTCAATTTCCAGCCGTTCTGTTTCAAACTTCTTGGCTGACAAGGCTAGCCAACGTTTGTACTTTGTAACATCTTCATCACCAAAAGGAAAGAATGCTCTGCCTGCCAGCGCCTTTTTGTAGCGTGGATCCAGAATAGTAGCACAAATGTAATGCTGTTCTGAGTGGATCTTTTTAAGACGTTCATCACCTTGTAGGAGCTCTAATAATTGCTCAGCCAGAAGCAAAGAGTCTTGCTTTTTGTCATCTTTTCCAAACACAGAACACACCTCCTTCAGTTGGTCCTCCAGCATGTACAACAATGGGATAGCTTTTCCCAAATTAGAGTCCTCCTTGCTGACTGCACGCGTGAAGACCTCAAAAGGACGAAGCATGCGTGTTAGGCTTTCAACTATGTTCCATTGCGGCCCACCCATCCTCAGCTCCTCTATACCCTCTTTGAAGAAATATTGATCGAGTTCCGTATACTGCTCATACAGACGCTCAAGCATGTAGAAGGTTGAGTTCCAACGTGTTACCACCTCCTGGATGAGTGCTTTCACTGGCATTTGACATTGATATAGCATGCTCCTCAGCTGCTTCCGGGCCTTAAAAGAATGCCTGAAATGCTTGCAAATTTTTCGGCAGGTCTCCAATACACTGTACGCTGCACTGCGTTTATTACCCAAGAATTTTTGGACAACCAGGTTTATACAGTGCGCCAAACACGGCACTCTGAAATAGTAACCGTCCCTCATGGCCTTAACTATATTGGCGCCATTGTCCGTGGAAACATAACCAACCTTGCGTTTTAGTGGGGACAGACAGTTAAGGACCTTTGTGTTAAAGACATCCAAAATGTTTTCTGCTGTGTGACGTTTCTCCAAACCAAACATGGCTAGTGTTGCATGTTTCCGAGCACCTTTAAAAACAATGTTAGTGTCAACACCTGAGTTTAGCTTTGCTTTAGCCCCTGAAAAAGAGACCCAGTGTGCAGTGATGCACATGTAATCAGCGCCTGCGCCACTGGTCCACATGTCTGTTGTCAGATGTATAGTGTGAACAGCACTCTTCTGCAAAGCTGCCCCAATCACCTTCAGAACATCTTCATGTAGTGCTGGAACCGCAACTCGGGCAAAATAGAACCGGCTAGGAACCTTCCATTTAGGGCAGAGCGCTGTCACTAATTCTAGAAAACCAACCCCTTCTACAAAAGAAAAAGGGAGAAGGTCCAGAGCTAGCATTTTAGCCAGCTTAGTGTTATACAGACGGGTCATTGGGTGGTTGCGTTCATATTGCGCTTCTGTAAACAACATCTTTTTAATGTTGCCCTGGACCAATGATTTACGGGATGATGATGATCTCTTCGACCCAGTTACGCTCGCTGATGAACTTTTCCGCATTGATGTCTCACTCTCTCCCACACTCTTAGTGTGGCTCCCATGGGGTGTGCTGCTGACATGGGAACTGGGTGTAAGTGAAGTGTTTGAATCGTCTTCTTCTACCTCCTCGTCATCAGCAGATGACAAATCAACATTTTCATTACGTGCAATTCCGGCTTTCTTGACCGCCTCTAGGTGCGGAAACCATTGGACAGCGTGCCTTCTCTCAAGATGACCTCTCTGGCCTCCGGTACCATAGTTAGAACCAAGCTTACCACGACTAAATCGAAGCTTACAAAGGCTACAAATGGCTACGTTTTCCTTTTTTGGGCAAACACTAAAGAAGTCCCAAACTGGAGACTTGAAATGTCTTCGGGGGCCGGAGGAGGCGGCGATACTGGTGGTGGTGGTCCTGCTGCTAATGACAGATGAAGTGGAGGATGTGGATTGCCGAACTTCAGTACGTTTTGCACTTTCACCACCACGAATTGAGGTCGAGGACGAGGTGGGTACCTTCTTGCGAAGAAATATGGAAGCGGTAGGTTTTGGTGTACTACTTAACTCCAAATCTAATGATTCCATTTCCATTGCCTCCTCGCCGACATCATCATCACGCTCAGCAGCTTCTCGGGATAGGGTCAAAATGTCTCTTTGCTGCATGCCCGGTGGGGCTGCAGTGACCTTTGTGATGACTGGCTCGTCGTCATCGTGAGAGGCTTCATCACCAGCAGTATCTGTCACTTCTTGTTGAGACTCATCACACTCCATAGGTTTGAGTTTTTGGACGACCTTCCTTTTACGCTTAGGTACCGGTGTCAGATCATGGTGTGCCTCACTGTCAGACCGCAGTTGTGGTTCCCAAGACAGATCACTTGCATCAGAACGAGGTGGGCTTGAAGAAGATGTAGACACCCCCCTTGATCTTTTCCTTGCTAGGGATGTGGAAGACAATGAATGATCATCAGGAGGAGTGGCTTCCAATGATACCTCGGCTTCATTGTCGATTTCCAAATGTGCCCCTACTTCGGGAGGAACAACTATTGTGGGCACTTGTGAACCTCCATGCACCTTTGCTTGCGCATCTCCTTTTGCTGCCTCTCCTTCCACATGTACTTGGGCGTGTACTTGCACATGGTGTTGTTGTTGCGGCTGTGGTTGTTCAACACTTGTCAGATGAGTTACAACAACCTGTGTTGATTCAGGGACATTGCTGCTACTTTCTTGCGATGAGCCAACATCACTGGTCGATGGTGATTGGAGAAGTACACTGACTGCCTCTGAAGCACTCAAGGGCTTTGACTTAAGTTGGCGTGGTGGTGGAGGCACTGAACCCAATGGAGCAGGGGTGCTGCTCCCAGCTTGGTCCCCAGCAGATCCTGCTGCTGCAGGCGTACTTTTTTTTTTGCTCCCAAAAAAAGTGGCGGGTGGCACACCAGCCTCCTTGGTAACTTGCTTCTTCTGCTCCTTACTAGCAACTTTCTTGCTAGAGGAGCTACGGAGAACTTTCTTTGGGGGCGGGGCCATCTTCTTCAGAGCAGGTCAGACAGCAGGCCGCAGTTGCACGAATTGTAGAGTTGTCTGAGGCCAGACGTGACGTCGCGTGACGTTATGCTGCACACACACACCGCTGCAGGACTTCTTCCTGGCACTGGTGGTTCTCTTGAGTCTTGTGCACCTAAAAAAAATGGAAGACAGAGGAACATCAGTTCAGTTATAGAGCACAAAAAAATCGAAAAACACTGCAAAATCAGCACAATCCCAATCCATCCATGCCCTCCATAATGTTTAAATTCAAGACAACCCACAGAAAGACTAGGCCCATGCAAGACGCACTACCCCTGGGCATAAATAAAGGTTGAAAAGTAGGCAAAATGGTTGGAGGCCTAACAACAAAGCCTGCATTTAAAATGGCCACTTGCCTGCCAGCACATGGCCAGTGCCTGTAGCTGCACTCAAAATGGCCACCAGCCACATGGCATGTCCCTCCCCATGAACACCCCCAAAAATCGAAAAACACTGCAAAATCAGCACAATCCCATTCAATCCATGGCCTCCATGATGTTTAAATTCAAGACAACCCACAGAAATACTAGGCCCATGCAAGACTCACTACCCCTGGGCATAAATAAAGGTTGAAAAGTAGGCAAAATGGTTGGAGGCCTAACAACAAAGCCTGCATTCAAAATGGCCACTTGCCTGCCAGCACATGGCCAGTGCCTGTAGCTGCACTCAAAATGGCCACCAGCCACATGGCATGTCCCTCCCCATGAACACCCCCAAAAATCGAAAAACACTGCAAAATCAGCACAATCCCATTCCATCCATGGCCTCCATGATGTTTAAATTCAAGACAGCCCACAGAAAGACTAGGCCCATGCTAGACTCAAATACCCCTGGTGAAAAGGCCACAAGTACAGGCCCAAAAAACGAAAATCACTGAAAAATCTGCACAATCCCATTCCATCCATGGCCTCCATGATGTTTAAATTCAAGACAACCCACAGAAAGACTAGGCCCATGCAAGACTCACTACCCCTGGGCATAAATAAAGGTTGAAAAGTAGGCAAAATGGTTGGAGGCCTAACAACAAAGCCTGCATTCAAAATGGCCACTTGCCTGCCAGCACATGGCCAGTGCCTGTAGCTGCACTCAAAATGGCCACCAGCCACATGGCATGTCCCTCCCCATGAACACCCCCAAAAATCGAAAAACACTGCAAAATCAGCACAATCCCATTCCATCCATGGCCTCCATGATGTTTAAATTCAAGACAGCCCACAGAAAGACTAGGCCCATGCTAGACTCAAATACCCCTGGTGAAAAGGCCACAAGTACAGGCCCAAAAAACGAAAATCACTGAAAAATCTGCACAATCCCATTCCATCCATGGCCTCCATGATGTTTAAATTCAAGACAACCCACAGAAAGACTAGGCCCATGCAAGACTCACTACCCCTGGGCATAAATAAAGGTTGAAAAGTAGGCAAAATGGTTGGAGGCCTAACAACAAAGCCTGCATTCAAAATGGCCACTTGCCTGCCAGCACATGGCCAGTGCCTGTAGCTGCACTCAAAATGGCCACCAGCCACATGGCATGTCCCTCCCCATGAACACCCCCAAAAATCGAAAAACACTGCAAAATCAGCACAATCCCATTCCATCCATGGCCTCCATGATGTTTAAATTCAAGACAGCCCACAGAAAGACTAGGCCCATGCTAGACTCAAATACCCCTGGTGAAAAGGCCACAAGTACAGGCCCAAAAAACGAAAATCACTGAAAAATCTGCACAATCCCATTCCATCCATGGCCTCCATGATGTTTAAATTCAAGACAACCCACAGAAAGACTAGGCCCATGCAAGACTCACTACCCCTGGGCATAAATAAAGGTTGAAAAGTAGGCAAAATGGTTGGAGGCCTAACAACAAAGCCTGCATTCAAAATGGCCACTTGCCTGCCAGCACATGGCCAGTGCCTGTAGCTGCACTCAAAATGGCCACCAGCCACATGGCATGTCCCTCCCCATGAACACCCCCAAAAATCGAAAAACACTGCAAAATCAGCACAATCCCATTCAATCCATGGCCTCCATGATGTTTAAATTCAAGACAACCCACAGAAATACTAGGCCCATGCAAGACTCACTACCCCTAGGCATAAATAAAGGTTGAAAAGTAGGCAAAATGGTTGGAGGCCTTACAACAAAGCCTGCATTCAAAATGGCCACTTGCCTGCCAGCACATGGCCAGTGCCTGTAGCTGCACTCAAAATGGCCACCAGCCACATGGCATGTCCCTCCCCATGAACACCCCCAAAAATCGAAAAACACTGCAAAATCAGCACAATCCCATTCCATCCATGCCCTCCATGATGTTTAAATTCAAGACAGCCCACAGAAAGACTAGGCCCATGCTAGACTCAAATACCCCTGGTGAAAAGGCCACAAGTACAGGCCCAAAAAACGAAAATCACTGAAAAATCTGCACAATCCCATTCCATCCATGCCCTCCATGATGTTTAAATTCAAGACAGCCCACAGAAAGACTAGGCCCATGCAAGACTCACTGCCCCTGGGCATAAATAAAGGTTGAAAAGTAGGCAAAATGGTTGGAGGCCTAACAACAAAGCCTGCATTCAAAATGGCCACTTGCCTGCCAGCACATGGCCAGTGCCTGTAGCTGCACTCAAAATGGCCACCAGCCACATGGCATGTCCCTCCCCATGAACACCCCCAAAAATCGAAAAACACTGCAAAATCAGCACAATCCCATTCAATCCATGGCCTCCATGATGTTTAAATTCAAGACAACCCACAGAAATACTAGGCCCATGCAAGACTCACTACCCCAGGCATAAATAAAGGTTGAAAAGTAGGCAAAATGGTTGGAGGCCTAACAACAAAGCCTGCATTCAAAATGGCCACTTGCCTGCCAGCACATGGCCAGTGCCTGTAGCTGCACTCAAAATGGCCACCAGCCACATGGCATGTCCCTCCCCATGAACACCCCCAAAAATCGAAAAACACTGCAAAATCAGCACAATCCCATTCCATCCATGCCCTCCATGATGTTTAAATTCAAGACAGCCCACAGAAAGACTAGGCCCATGCTAGACTCAAATACCCCTGGTGAAAAGGCCACAAGTACAGGCCCAAAAAACGAAAATCACTGAAAAATCTGCACAATCCCATTCCATCCATGCCCTCCATGATGTTTAAATTCAAGACAGCCCACAGAAAGACTAGGCCCATGCACCACTCACTACCCCTGGTCAAGGCCCCAACAACAGGTCAAAAATCGAAAAACACAGAAAAATCAGCACAATCCCAATTCATCTATGGCCTCCATGATGTTTAAGTTCAAGACAACCCACAGAAAGAATCAGTCCACCCACCACTGAGTACCCCTGGGCAAAAGGCCCCAAAACAGCCCAAAAATCGAAAATTCCAAAATTTTAGTTGCAGCAACTGTAATGCCCCAAACAAACTTACTTGTAAAATTTCTAATCCAACAGTGATCCAAAGAAAGTCAAAAAGGCCTCAAATCCAAAGATCCAGCAGCATCCACAAAAAGTAATCCTTCCAGCTCCACATCCAGATGAAAAGTGACCAGGAGATGGACAAAGCACTGGGAGGAGCCTGCTGAACAGGAACAGGAAGTTGAAGACTATGGGGCACTTCCTTCCTCCCACCCCCCTGCCCCCCTCCCCAAAATGGACTCCTCGCTAAAAAAGTGCAGGCAAATGTCAAACTAAGGAGTTATTCACATAAAAATCATCATTTCTAGAAGGTTTATGCTGCTTGCTGGTGGATTTCTTGTGCAGAATTGCAAATTTATATTTTCGCGCGCCGCATCTCAAATCTCGCAATTGCGAAGTACCGCGAGACGTGATCTCGCCGTACTCGCGTTGACAAACTATCGCTGGCAAGCCGCGATGACGTAATCGGGCTCGCCAATTCCCGCGGGATCACACAGCAAGATCCAAAATGGCGCAGCACTCGCAAACTATCGAAAAAAACAACTCGGCAAACGATGATAAACGCCGCGCGCCGCAAAAATTGTATCACCAACGCCGCGCGCCGCCAAAAAAATCCGCTGCGTGCGAATTTGCGGATTTTGCGGGAAATCCGCAAATCTCGCGGATTGCGGATTTCCCGAAAATCCGCAAAATCCGCGAGCGTAACGGATTTTCCGCCCATGCTTATATACAACAAGAGTGGAGTGCAGATTGCAACCAGTCTGCTTCCTTTCTGCTGCTTGTTGGGGTCGAGTAATGAGGTTAGTGCTAGTGTGTCTACAAACACTGGTCTAACTAAATACTGTTTAAAGCGGATTCCTTTTCTTTTTTTAAACCAGCTTTGTTTTTTGGCAGCATTAGGAGGATGTGACTGCCAGGCGTGGTGCGTCCATTGGGGCGGATGGGCGTAGCCCCACCAGCCACATGGACCCGCATCGCGGCCGGCCGCAATCGGACGGCATCCTTTAACAAAATTACTCTAGTCTGTACACAAGTGTATTACAAGTCAGCCACCGGGCGATTTCGGAGGCGGAGCGAGGGGGGGTGGCCTGCTGCAGCTTGAGTGACAGTACACTCAGGCTGCAGCAGACAGACTGTAGTGCGCAAGTGCAAGTTGGGTTCCAACTTTCCCAAGCATGCGCACTACAGTTCCCCAGCGGGACCCAGGGGTACTTCTCAGCCTGCCGTAACCCGGGTTTCCAAGGGGTGACAGGGCGAGCAGCAACTGTGCCCCCGTAGCCAATCCTGGCGGCGCCAGGATTGGCTGGTCCACCGCGCAGCATCCATCATTAGATGCCGCGCGTGGGGGTGGCACACACTGCCTCAGCACAACTTAATGGCCAATCACTGCATGTCTTCACACAGTGAAGCCATGCAGTGATTGGCCATTTCACCGGGATGCGTGCTGTGACGTGGAGCTCAGCTCGTCTGCAGGGGAGAGGAGCTGAGTCCCAGAGGAATGGCCAGATAGGGGAGGCACAGAAATTAGAGTCCTGGAGTCCCAAGAGAGGGGTCTGTGACTAGCGTGCTAGAGTGAGTGAGAGAGCCTCGGGTCAGCCAGAGACAAGCCACCTCCAGCAGGGACTGCAAGAGGCAGTCTAAGGAGACTAGGAGCCCTGGGAGAGACAGACGCACCACTGAGGTGAGGCCAAGCCCAAAGATCATGATGACTGGTTGTCAAGAGAAGAGGCCCTGATAAGGGGGCAGCAGAGCGGAGGAGCACACTATGCCGTACGGACGTGTCAGACAACTGCTGGTGCACGGGGAGAGAGGAAGGGCGGTTCTTTGTGTCCAGCTCGTGTGGGCCAGGAGTCGAACGCAACACAGTCCCGACCCCTGCGGTAGTTCAGGGCCTGGTACACAGAGCTCTGCTGGGAAGGAGGTGGCAGCAGAATGAGGTCGAGACGAGTCTCAAGGGCAAGAATCGCTGGGGCTGGGTCTGGGTCTGGGACCGCTCTGAATGAGACACATAGACATAGTGTTCAGAACAGTGGGTTCTGGTGGTCAGAGCCTGGTATAAATAGTCTCCTGTGACCTTACATAAGAGCCCCGTGCCTGCTCCAAAGAGGGATTTCCAATCATTAAAGATGGGAGATCTGTTCTGAAACCGAGCCTTGTTTGTATCCGAACATTGGGTGGCTGAAGCCCTCTCCAGGTATAGGCAAGACATTGGAGAGAAACGACCGGGGTCCACCCCTAGGACTGACTCTGTGCCTTTCAGAACACAGGGTGACCTCAACCTCCCCAAGGTGTGATACTGAGACCACCCGAGGAGACCCGAGACTGGTTCTCTACACAGAGAGGTACCCGCTGCACACTGAGAGGGGATGAAGCGTTGGACATGGAGGAGAGAGGACCAGAGGCAGAGGTACATTTATGGCGCCCAGTTACTCTTTCTTTTATTGCATTCCCATATTATTGTTGCCAGTGCGTTGATCACACTCAGCTGTCCAGCATAATGTCATTATTGTTCGACACAGCCACTAAAAGTTGACGGTACCGTATGTTTAAACAGTTTAACAGCATGTTTTCTTATCTGCGAGGTACTTGTCGAGGGGAGCCATGCATCTTGTATTAAATCATTGATGAGTCAACCTTTCCCGCCCAAAGTATAGAATTTTAGGAGTGCACTTGATGCTGTCCACATAGGTTTCGTTGTTACTTTCAAAATTGTAATATTGGCACTCCAGTGATCATGTACATGCATTAAATTACGACACTTGAGGGGGTTTCCTCATCTCCAGCACATATTTTTTGCCCTTTGGAGACATGATGCCAACAGAACCTGGAGCGGCAAGTAGCAACTACTAATTTGCTACTTTTTGTGAGCCATTTTCTGCCACTACTGATTAACACAGACCTTGCCCCAGACTATAATTGGAGGTGAGAGGCATTCTGCTTCTTTCCTATGTTTTGAAACTTTGGGGACCATCACCCAGTGTCAAACGTGAGGCTGCATGTACTCCCATCTGATCTGGGTGTTTGGTACTTGATAGAAACTTCGGGTTTACAAAACCTACTTGACTCTCCGTGTAGATTAGTCGAGGCCCAGTTCATGGGAGGTGGTGTTAATGTTGTGTCAGATAGCTTATTTAACGGTTAGTTATTACATACAATAAAGATAAGTGCCCAGTTACTACTTTTTCTTTGAAAAGGAATAATGGTTTAGGGAAACCTAAACACTTACATGGTTAACAGTGCCGGTGAGTGAGTGCATGCTCTCTGTGTAATGTGAGTGCGTGTTCACACTATAGCAGCATACTCTGAGAATGGAAACCTGGTTAGTGTGAGAGGAGCCTGCAGGAACACTGCAGGTGAGTGAGTGCGCGCTCACTGAAGGAGAACGGAGCATGTTCCTGCAGGAGGTCAGTGCAGGGATATTCTGAGCAGGTGAGTCCACGCTGTTTGTGGGATGAGTGCACGATAGCACTGTGCGTGTGAGTGCAGCTCTCTGTGAGAGGTGAGATTGTGGCTATCACCTATGTTATCACAATCTCGCCAGCGCAGCGATGCGCACTAGCACTAGGGTATTATTTGTGGAGTTTCGCCAGATGTATATACCAGTCCTACAGTAATTTAAAATGTGCTTCTTTGCCAGAAAAGTGTGGAGTGCCTCGTTTGGTCCCACCTTAGGTGTGAATATTGTTGATCTGTAGGCGCCTCCCCTAACAATGCATTCAATCTATTTGTGTATGGGTATTAGTTTGATAGTGTCTCTACTAGTAGTAACTGGTATAGTTTGGAGATAATCCCTTTTGGTCTTTAGCTTGCCTAATACATTTCTCTAGATGTCAGGTCTCTATAGACCGCGTCCTTGATAGTTGAGGGCAATACCCAAGCCTAAGCTGTGCATAGTGGAACCTTTCTGTGTCTACAAGGTAAAGTTCTGTTTGCAATTAATACACATCTTGACATTTCCCATTACTATATAGGTCACTCACCATAAGAGAGTCGCCCTTCCTCCAGGCCACAAAGGGCCCATGACTAAATGCTGGTGTGAAGGACTGACTGAAATGGATGGGTGTTTAAGGGAAGGTATATGTGGTTTATGCTAGTTTCATGAAAGTCTTATAGTCTGAATTCAGCACCTGAGCGTAATAGGACGGAATGTATGAAGCTCTGTGGTTATACTGAATAAGCAGCTACCTATGTTATGCCATCTATTAATGTAATAACTTCACTTTCACAATTGCTTTATTAACCTTCCTGCTTTCTCAAATTTGCTTGAAAATGCACGATTTTTCTTCTTTTTTTCAAAATTTTCTTGGGGGGGTAAACCCCCACAAACCCCCCTTTTGGGGTTCGGGCGTGCTCGCTGCGTTTGCATGCTACGGTGCAGTATGTTAATCACTTTGCGCCCCAGAGGTAAAAGAGGTGAACAAGAATTCCCTGGTTCCCTGGGTCCTTTGCTCACATAGACTTAGGCAAATGGAGACACAGAATTGAATTAAGTCGAAGCATGGATAGCATGGCACCCGAAGACTTCCATACTGACTTGCTACAAAAAAGACAGTCTCCCCGCCCCGGGGCGATATTGCGTCTAGCCGACGCCTGTCAATAAAAGTAGGCCAAATGCACGAGACACTAAATGAATTTTTCAGTAACGTAGGCTTCCTACTACAGAAAGCAAATGCAAGGACAGACACCCCACTACAAGATGCACTGCCACCACATATCCCTGATGCAAGGAAGGATGCTGGAATGCCACAGAATAATGAGACCACTGTCTCTTGCATGCCCCTGGCAACCACCGCGACTATTCCTGACAACTTACCTGCTCAAGCCCAACAAGTACTTTCACAAACATCACCATTAACTATGACACACGTCATTGGCCCACCACCTGGGTCCACATGAGCCTTCATACACACCGTACTAGAGAGGGAACATCCAGACGAAGATGAACAAAAAGTTAAGAGAAAGAGGACTGATGTAGAACGACTTGCGGTGCAGGGAACACATGGGTGACCTGATGAAATGTCCTACAATGTCTCAGGAACAACCCTAATGCATTCCAGTAGGCAGAGAAATCACTATAGCATGATTCTCAGTAAAAAATACTACCTCACTCAGCAACAACTTAATGCCTAATGAGATAGTTACACTTGGGGAGGATTCCGACTTCTACGTCAATCCCTTCACTGACACTTTGGCATGTGCAGTATGCTAATCACTTTGCGCCCCACCACTTGTTAGTTTCGAGCAGTGGGGGAGCTTTCGGGGGCTTGGAGAGACTTGTGCCCTCACCTGAATCGATCCCCAATTTCATTGTAGCTATGACCTAGGGCGTGGGTGCGTCTGTGTGCTTCCGGGTGTTTCTGTGTGCCTCTCAGGAGCTAGGGTCAGGAAACCTATACAGATATTGAGTAGTGTTGAGAGGTATTGAGAGAAGTTACACCGGGTAGGAAGGTGTTACCAAGCCAGCACCCTACCCCCGCTTTCCCACTTCTCCCACCCTCGCTACTAGATGTGTGGTGGACCAGTTTTTGCTCTCCTTAGGGCCACCCGAGCACTTGGGGAGTCTCGCCGAGCCCTGGTAGGGCAAGCATACGCTGTACTTGCTGTTCCCTAGCAAAAGCCCAAGGGTGCTGGCTGGTCCCAACCACAGGTGTGTGCTACTCCCCTGGGTATCTCAAAGAGACATTCTCTAGACGTATACCATGACTCAATCCAGTTAGAAGAGACCGAGATAAGGCATGAGTCAGTTACTAGGCCCAGGTCTATGGAGTTAGACTCTCAGCAGTGTGGGGGAAAACAGGCTCTTAAGGGGGACCTCCCAGTGCAACATAAAACACTACCTATTCTCCCTACTAGTTCAATTCCAAATAGTGATATTCTACTAGTAAAAAGGTATAAATTAAGATCTAGCATGTTTCTAGGGACAGAGCCCCCCTCACAGCAAGTTATTGGGCTCCCAGTCACCTTTTAGCAACTGCACTGAATAAACACAGATATAGAAAGCTGCTGGCTAAGTCAGGGAAAACGACTCCTGTAAAGGAGAGAAAGAAGAAGTCTATTTTGCCACCTGCAAGGGTAACTCCATCACTTAGGTCCTATTTTACGCTTAATATGCAGAGTAGTAAAGAAATCAAAAAGCAGGGAGCAATCATTTCACCGAACTCTCCGCCATCAGATTCTGTCATCACACTGTCAAATAGATTCTCTCCCCTAAGTGAGGTAGTCCCCGCAGTGGGGAAAGGCTCTCAAAATGAAAGTGACCCAAGAAGGGATGTAACTTCATAGGTGGCCCATGTGGGAACTCAAGGCGCGGATCTAATTTAGGGGATGTTGACCCAATTGTCCTTGGAGATTAAGGATCGCGTCTCCACGTTTGAAGTAAACTAAAAGAAGATACAGGATACATGCCCCAGCCTAGAGGAAAAACCGGTCAGTCTTAACACATCATATGGAGGAGCTAGAGAATAAAGTTAGGGAATTAAGATTGGACGTGAAGGGTAACACTCTACAAGTAATCAGGTTAAAAGATAGGGTAAAAGACCTTTTGAAAAGGCTAGAGAGACTTGAAAATAATTCCAGAAGAAATAATATTAGGATTCTTGATCAAAGAGAAAGACTGGAAGGGGATAACAATTTCAATTTCAAAAAGTTTATTAGACAGCAGTCATAAAAGCAATTTTACAATCTTCCCTACACAATAAATACTACAACAGTGTTAAAATCATCATCTTTTAAGAAACTAATTAAACATAGTGCTGTCATTTACAGAATTAACTACATAAAATCGTAGCAATTAACCATATCAATAATTCATTAAACAGTGCCTAGCTGTTGTAAAGTACGGGTGCGTATAATCCATGACCAGCCTAGGAATTTTGCGACAGCAATCGCCAAATAAGGTGTACAGTCCGATTCCAGTATTCTTAACGCCTCTATACACCTACGTGTTCCTAGATTTAGGCACACTGGTTTTATCCATTTGCGTCGTGGATTGGCATATAAGGGGCAAACAAACAGTATGTGGGCTGTGTTCTCTGTCAAATCATTACAGTGGGGACATTTATCGTCCTGGTTTGTCGACCATTTGCAGGTAAACGCCTTGATAGGAAGCGTCCCGATTCTAAACTGAAAATACAGTTTTCTGTCAAGTGGCCTTTCGATGATGTCCCAGTAAGGCTCACATGATGGTACAGATTTAATGTTCAGGTAGCGTCCTGTTAGGTTAGTGTTAGAGCCTGTACATTGGGTGGACGACCATACCATTTCCCAATACATGTTCTTTGATGGGAAACTTTCAGCATTAGAAGAATTCCACAGATGGTTTAACTAAGCAATCCTCTTATTTCTTTTAACCACAAGATCGAGTGAAAGCGGTCTGCCCTTATAATATCTTTTAGGGCATTTGCAAAATGCTCAAGTTCAGGGGTGGTCATAAGGCGTCTCCAGTATAGTAACGGACGTAGCCGAGCCAAGTCCTTAATATTTTTCCTGCCCAAATCATAGGCCAATGCTACTGTAGGGGTGCTTTGGGGGACCCCAATCAAACGGTGGAAGAAGCTATTTTCCGCCAATGTTAATTGTTTCAGGTTGGAGAAGCCCCAAAGTTCCGAACCGTATAAAGAGGCACTGATCACCTTCAGGTTGTAAATTTCTAGGGCAGGAGTAATGGGCTTGGTCAATGAGGTTTTATGTATGTTGGCCATTACACCTGCCAGTTGGTGAAACTTTAGGACGGCCATATCAATATGATTTTTCCAGCTCAGATTACTTTGGAGTTTTATTCCTAAGTATGTGAAAGCTTCAACCTGTTCTAATGGGATACCAGTAAAATTTATTGAGCCCCTGAAGGTATTCCCCTGGTTTAAGCACATGAACTTGGTTTTAGATGTATTTAGATGTATTTAACTCGAGTCCATGTGCTTTACAGAACTCTCCGAAGGCGTTAACTGCCTTCTGGAGCCCACTAGGCGTACGGGAAACTATGAGCGTGTCGTCCGCAAACATGAGGACAGGCACGCGCGCTCCAGCCAGGATTGGTGCATTGGTGGGGGAACGGCTTAGATGGTTTACAATACCGTTACTGTTGTTTTCCCTCTGAGGCGGAAGCCGGAGGTACCCTACGCTCTCTTGCACTTTTTTTCAGTATTGGAATGTGATTGATGTGATAATCGCGTTTTTAAAAACTTGTATAATATTTTAACTGTGCGCTTTTAAATACCCGCCCCCACCTCAAGGCGAGATTAATTTGCTGAGGCTCATTCACTCTGCCTCCCACAACGCCGCTGTTACCAGGCGCTGGGAAGCTTTCAGCACAACTTTAGGAGCCATCTTGGACAGGGAAGGCTGGCCGGATAGCTCTGCGCCCCTCCCGCCCTCCCAGGATATATAAGGGCATAGCCCTTCACTCCTCCGAGGTTCTGTTGTTTTCCCTCTGAGGCGGAAGCCGGAGGTACCCTACGCTCTCTTGCACTTTTTTTCAGTATTGGAATGTGATTGATGTGATAATCGCGTTTTTAAAAACTTGTATAATATTTTAACTGTGCGCTTTTAAATACCCGCCCCCACCTCAAGGCGAGATTAATTCGCCGAGGCTCATTCACTCTGCCTCCCACAACGCCGCTGTTACCAGGCGCTGGGAAGCCTTCAGCACAACTTTAGGCGCCATCTTGGACAGGGAAGGCTGGCCAGATAGCTCTGCGCCCCTCCCGCCCTCCCAGGATATATAAGGGCGTAGCCCTTCACTCCCCCGAGGTTCTGTTGTTTTCCCTCTGAGGCGGAAGCCGGAGGTACCCTACGCTCTCTTGCACTTTTTTCAGTATTGGAATGTGATTGATGTGATATTCGCGTTTTTAAAAACTTGTATAATATTTTAATTGTGCGCTTTTAAATACCCGCCCCCACCTCAAGGCGAGATTAATTCGCCGAGGCTCATTCACTCTGCCTTCCACAACGCCGCTGTTACCAGGCGCTGGGAAGCCTTCAGCACAACTTTAGGCGCCATCTTGGACAGGGAAGGCTGGCCGGATAGCTCTGCGCCCCTCCCGCCCTCCCAGGATATATAAGGGCGTAGCCCTTCACTCCCCCGAGGTTCTGTTGTTTTCCCTCTGAGGCGGAAGCCGGAGGTACCCTACGCTCTCTTGCACTTTTTTTCAGTATTGGAATGTGATTGATGTGATAATCGCGTTTTTAAAAACTTGTATAATATTTTAACTGTGCGCTTTTAAATACCCGCCCCCACCTCAAGGCGAGATTAATTCGCCGAGGCTCATTCACTCTGCCTCCCACAACGCTGCTGTTACCAGGCGCTGGGAAGCCTTCAGCACAACTTTAGGCACCATCTTGGACAGGGAAGGCTGGCCGGATAGCTCTGCGCCCCTCCCGCCCTCCCAGGATATATAAGGGCGTAGCCCTTCACTCCCCCGAGGTTCTGTTGTTTTCCCTCTGAGGCGGAAGCCGAAGGTACCCTACGCTCTCTTGCACTTTTTTTCAGTATTGGAATGTGATTGATGTGATAATCGCGTTTTTAAAAACTTGTATAATATTTTAACTGTGCGCTTTTAAATACCCGCCCCCACCTCAAGGCGAGATTAATTCGCCGAGGCTCATTCACTCTGCCTCCCACAACGCCGCTGTTACCAGGCGCTGGGAAGCCTTCAGCACAACTTTAGGCGCCATCTTGGACAGGGAAGGCTGGCCGGATAGCTCTGCGCCCCTCCCACCCTCCTCCCGCCCCCACTAGTCATGAATATAAACAACAGACCCGTCCGACCGCGCAGCGGGCGGGCGCAGCAGGCGCGCCAAAGGCAAGCCCGTCTGCGCCCGTCCGCGCCTGGCCCGGGCCTAGGGCCATCCCCCCTGGCTCCCATTCTTTGCCCCCTAGAGGCTACTACTCTGCCATCCAGCTCCAGCAGCTACGTCCCCCGACCCATCAGGCTTGCCTCATATCTAACCCGTATTCCCTGCTCACTAGCCCAGTCACACACTGCCCGGGATGCAAAGCCTCTATACCTTCTATCCATAAACCGCCTCCCTGTAATAAGCATAACTCCATGACATCCTATACTGTCGCCCTTACCAATGTCCGCTCGCTAGGTAAACATCATCAGGACATCCACAACCTGATCAATGATCACAAAATAGATCTACTCTTCATGACGGAAACCTGGATGGACGACGCGTCCGACCCAAATCTAGTGATTGCTGTACCAAGCGGGTTCGCTGTATACAGACTGGATAGACAAATCAAGAAAAAAGGTGGCGGCATTGCCATTATTGCACGTGATACCTTCACCGTAAGGACCAAAACCATCACTCGATCTTCGTGTGAAGCCCTAGAATTCTCCATAAAATTGTCCCCTTCCTACACATTTAAAGGGATCCTCCTCTACCGCCCCCTGGGGCCTAGGAATGATTTTATGTTAGATTTTAGATCCACACTGGAAGCATCCGCCCTTGATAATTCTCTCACGATTTTGGGTGATTTTAACTTTCATTTTGACATAGCAGATAATCCTGACACTGCTATTTTCCTAACAGACATGACCACTTTTGGTCTCCACTCCCTGGTTAATTCCCCCATGCATGAAGGAGGCCATACTCTGGATGGCATCTTCACCAATGTAGCGGGCTTGCAAGTCACCCAAATTCTTCCCCTTACCTGGTCTGATCACCATCTTATCTTGGCATCTTTGTCAGTGCAGGATTATCTTGTTGGTAAATCATGCCCCAACCCCCGACAACCCTACCTAGCATGGGACGATATAGACACTTCTAGGCTGGAAACACTCCTTACCGACTCCACCCCTCTGTTAGCTATCGATCCCAATACTGCCACTTCCCAATTTTACGACTGGGTAAGTTCCGCGGCCACAGAGCTGGTCCAGGTCAAACAACGGTCCCGCAATAGATCTGCCCCATCGGCCCCATGGTACTCAGAGGAGCTACGTACCCATAAGCAACAGTGTAGGAACAAATAGAGGCACTGGCGGAAAGACTATACTGATGAAGCCAAATCCAAGTATAAAGAAGCAGTGGCTAAATACAAAACTTTAATCTGCGAGGCAAAGAAAAAATATTATTGTGAAAGAATAGAATTATCTAAAAATTCTAACAAATTATTATATGAAACTACCAAACAGCTAGCTGGTCTTTCTACCGATTTAACTCCTCCCCCCTTCCAATCTCTTTGCGACGACCTATCTAACTTTTTCTTTAGTAAAGTTGAGGACATCTATCGGGTCTTCGCGAACAATGCACTCAACTTGCCGAAACCTCCCACCTCCCACCACGGCCCCACCTTTCTGCAGTTCACAGACATTGCCTACCCTCAGGTACGGAACATCATATCATCCATTAAATCCGGCTCTGCCCTAGACCCATGCCCGGTGAAAGTCCTACGCCCGATTATTGAAGCGGTTCTCCCGGCTATGACTGCTATCTGCAACTCTATGTTCTGTACAGGCGTCTATCCAGAGATTTTAAAAAAGACCCTCATAAAACCTCTCCTTAAAAAACCTAACCCTGATAAGAAAGAACTTAAAAGTTACCACTCAATTTCTAGCCTTCCACTCCTGGCTAAGATAGCTGAAAAAATCATGAATCTTCAACTATCATCCTTTATCGAGGAACATAAGCTACTGGATGAGTCTCAGTTCGGCTTCCGCCAATTCCACGGAACAGAGACTGCCCTGGTTAAGGCGGCGGACGACATTAGAACCATCCGGGATGCAGGAGGAACAGCAGTCTTGATCCTGCTGGACCTATCGGCAGCCTTCGACACGGTCGACCATGTCACCTTGGTCGATCGTGTCGAAAGCATGGGCATCCTGGGCAACGCCAAGAAACTTCTGGCCTCATTTCGGGCGAACAGATCCCAGATTGTCACGATCGGACCTTTTGAATCATCCCCCTTGTCACTGCCATGCGGAGTTCCTCAAGGCTCATCCCTGAGTCCGACACTATTTAACATTTATGTGTCGGACCTTGCCAAAGTCATCAAGGCACATGGGATGAGTCTTACATCCTACGCAGATGACACCCAGCTGGTCCTCGCCGTCAAGAATGACGGGCCTAAAATTGCCAGCAATTTCAATCAAGGCATGTTGGCAATTGGGACCTGGATGGCTTCCAATTGCCTAAAATTGAACTCCGATAAATCAGAAGTTGTCATTTTTGGCAACTTATCCCTGGAATAGTCCCCCCTCTGGTGGCCGTCATCCATGGGTCAGCCCCCAGACCCGATTGGCAAGGTGAGGAATTTAGGGGTTATGTTCGACAACCGCCTGAACTTCCTACCCCACGCAAATCAGATCTCCTCCTCTGCCTTTCACAAATTACGGCTCATAAAAAAAATCTTGCATTCCTACCTGAGAATGCCGGAAAAACCTTGGTTAGTTCTCTGGTTCTGTCTACTTTAGACTATTGTAACGCTTTGTTTTTGGGTGCCCAAGAGAAGGTGCTACAAAAAATGCAAATTATTCAGAATGCAGCCGCCAGGCTACTTGGGCGCATTCCAAAACACCAATCAGTGTCAGCAACCATAAGACAGCTGCACTGGTTGCCGGTAAGGAAGAGAATAAAATTCAAGTCCCTCTGCTTAGTATATAAAGCTCTACATAATGTCGGACCTGCTTTCTTCACCCAAAATCTCATTCCTTACCATCCCTCGAGAACGTTACGCTCATCCAGCTCACATGAACTGCTGGTTCCACGCACCAAATCTGTCACGTGGGGTGACAGAAGATTCCTTGTAGCCGCACCGAAAGTCTGGAACACCCTTCCACTCGCTATTAAAACAAGTCCCTCCCTCTGGTCTTTTCGCAAGCAACTTAAGACCTGGCTTTTTAATCAATAAACCTTAGTTCCCCTTGCTGGTTAAACACTGCAGAAACCTCAGCGCCGAGATGCCCTAGGGCCTTCGTTCGCGCTTTATAAGTGTTTTAATAATAATAATAATAATAATAATAATAATAATATTAGAGAACAATGTCGGTGCCAAGACACACCCCTGCCGAACCCCGCATTCGACAGGGAATGTGTCGGTCACCTCGTCCTGAGCACCCTACCTGATTCTAGCATAATTGTTCTCATGTAAGCGGACCAGTAACGTCAATAGTTCCGGGGCCATCCCAGCTTCAGCAAGTACCCCCCAGAGCTTAGAACGAGGAACTAGATCAAAAGCTGATTTTAGATCTACAAAAACAGCATAAAAAGTTCCATTGGTGAGCAACACGTTCCTCCAGTAAAGGGCTATGAAAAAAAAGACCTGATCAACTGAGCTTGTGCAAGGACGAAACCCAGCTTGATAAGGGGATAAGATATCGTTTTCATCGATCCAGGTTTGTAATTTATTTTGTATTAAACAACCTATTATTTTTTGAGCGGAGTCTATAAGACTAATAGGTCTATAATTGCTGGGTAGTGATTTGTTTCCCTTTTAAAAAACTGGAATTATTTCTGCACCCTTCCAAGAGGTCGGTATAGGTGCACCTCTGGCCACAGAGTTTGCTAGCCACTCAAAGTACTGGCACCAGGATGGGCGATCGCTTAAGAACACATCTGCTGGTATGGCATCCATTCCTGGGGCGCGACCCCCTGTCACGCAGTCCAGCGCTATGCTGACATCTTTTAAGGTGAATAGCTGGCGTTGGTAAAAAACTGTAGGGGGTATAGTATATTCCCCTTCTGTAGGCACACGCGCGTATTGTGGTCTAAAGAAATCAACCCATTGGTTTTGAGCTACATTGTTTTGTGGGGGTTGGGCCACCCCTCCTCTATCCCATTTAACCAGAGCCCAAAATTGACTCTGATTCCTTGCGTCACAGGCGGATTTCAAATCACGCCAATGGGCCTCATCCCACTTTTTCTTAGCCTCTTTTTGTACCTTCCTTTAGGTGTCCCCCGCTTTTCTCACCCCTAGAATATTCTTATTTCTGAGTTCTATACTAAGGTTCCCACGGGCTTCTCTACAGGTCTTGTCATACCATCCTAATTTAGGCATTTTATTCTGAACAGTTCCTGATTTATTCTCCTTCTTAAAAAACTCCTGGAGCTTGGTAAAAAAGATTGTGTGGGCATCAAGCATAATTTCAGGGAAGTTTTGCTTGTTGATGTGTGAGTTGATCTCAGCCACTTCTTCTAACACAACTTTTTTAAGCTCCTCTAGTCTCTCCGTATTCTCAATAAGTCTGCCCCATTTAATATGGAGCTGGTTGTTCGAGGTTACAATGTCTAGGGTGGTTTTACCCCCCCCCCTTGGTTTACTTTTCTTGACCCTGCATTTGCTTTAAGGACCATACAGAGAGGGTTGTGATCACTCTCTGTTCGGGTTTTAACTACCATATCGATCAACCTATGCCATAATCTGACATCCACTAGGATGTAATCTATTCGACTGGAGAACCTACCATTATCAAATGTTTTGTTCCCCTGTCGATCTGAGGGGGTTTGGCCATTTGCTGCTCTAAGTCCTCTTGCTAAGCATAGGGCCTTCAGTTGGATGGTCACGGCTGTCCATCTATTAGCTACAGGAAGTTCTAACTGTGGGATACCCCACTTGCTATCCTCTTCTTCAGTTAAAGTTTGGTCTTCTTGGCCAAGCGGTTCAAAAGTGGTATTAACATCGCCCCCTACAATGAATGGCAGATGTGTTGGGAGAACTTCAAGCTCATGATCCAGAGCGGTAATTACTTCTGATGTTTTACCACCCGCTACTCCCCTGGCGTAGATGTTAAATATGATAATCCCATGGCCATTGGCCCAGGTAAGAGTAATTGACAATATATCGTCGAGTGGGGAGCTCCTTTGTTGAATTTTGCAGCATAAATTTTGGCGAACCCAGATTATCAGGCCCCCTGCCGGTCGACCCTTGGGATTTTTTGCAGCTGGGATATGGAAATTTAGGTACCCTAGATGGTGTATTGGGATCACAGACCACGTTTCCTGGAACAATAAAATGTCAAATTGATCTATAAATGTACACCATTCAGGTGATATCAGCTTGTTGGTAATTCCAGCAATGTTCCAGGAAAGAAAGGACAACCCTGTCTCTACTGTTCCATCGACCACTACATCTAGGGGGACCTGGGGTAAAAAAGAACCTTGTAAATCATCTCCCAACCTTATTTCTAGATCTGTATTAGTATTATGGTGACATGGGGGTTCGAACACGGATGCGACTAGGTCAGGAGCAGGACATAATTCTCCTATAGGGGGATCTAACTGTAACTCCAAGTCTCTGATCTTGTTTCTACTGCTTGGAGTAGATGCTTCCTCTACCCTTTTCCCCGGGATCGAGGAAGTAGAGTGTATCATATAGAGCTCCTTCTCTGTGGGGGTGTCTGTGTATTTTAACTCCACTGGTTCATTAGGCACTACTCTGTGAGTCAGTTTGAGTCAATCACATTCATTCAGATTTGACAGTGCCCCAAATCGGTTTTCAAGATTAATTTCCCATTCACTGGATTGGGGGATCCTGCCCCACTTACGTGACACCAAGTTCCACTTAGTCTTTAAGATGCTAGGATTCCCTATTTTACTACTGTGATAGAAAAAATCCAAAGTTAACGGAACAATGTCTGTGCTCCTACGTTGTGGTGGAAGAAGATTCCTCAAAACCTCAGGGAGTACTTCTGGGTTTAAAAAGTGCAAGACTACAAAGTCACCTTTGATTTTTTTAGAACCATTCCCTATCCAATCCACCCTTCTTTCCATGGTGATTTCCTCGGCTAATTGTTGTTTGCCCCAAGGGGATATCACAATATTATTGGATAACCAGTGAAATGCTTTGCTAATCAGAGAAGGAGTAGATTCTACTTGGCCCGGCTTTAGAGAAGGTACATTGGCCAGGACCAAAACTAGGGGGGAAGCCTCTACAATAAGTTGGACCGGGCCTTTCTCACTACCTGTGCTCGTGGGTTTGGGTGGGGGAGCTTCAATGTTAGTTCTCTGATTGTTATTGGGAACACAGTGCGGGGGAGTTCGGGGAGTTGGGGCCACTTTATCCCTGTCCTCTATCCCGGCACCGGGTACATTTACTGTGGACTCAGCTCTACTTGGGGCTAAAATTGGTATATTGCCCACCTTTTCCACTGTCTCATTTATGATGCCCCCAAGCCTATTTACCTCTGCTGTTAGATGGTCAATTTTGGCTATCAGCGGTTTGACGATACTTTTTATCTTAGAATCAATCATGCTCACAAGTAAAGTAATTTGATCGTCCCCCAGTGACACCTTCCCACCAAGCTCCCCTGATGCATCTTTTGTGGGCATAATTTTAAAAGGGGAGGCGGTCCTTTTCTTACTAGGGCGCAACCCACCGCGTTTGTTCTGGCCCTTTCTACATGCTCTTACTGCTCTAGCTGCTGGGACAGACGCAGGGGAGGGGGGATGGATTTTTCTGGGGTCATTTTGGATAGATCTAGGGAGTCATTCACCAAATTATTAGCCGTGGGGATGGTTTGGTCAAAGTTGTCTACCTGGGTAAATACGTGATGGAGGGTGTCACTACAATGTACCTGTATCGGGACTTCGACCTGGTTTGGTTCTAATAAGGAGTTCTGTGTGGGGAGTGGGGCTCAGGCCCAATGATATCCTTCTAGAGCTATTTATTTTGCTCACTACCTGCACAAAGTAGTTGTCTATAGTATTGGAAGCAGAAGATGACTTCTGTTTGGACATATTGTACTCTATAGGATGGTACCACAGTTACACAAACAACTCAGGTAATAGCAAAAGTTAGTAATTAGCAAAAGAACACGGCACAAACAGAAGTTGAGGGTATCAACAACAATGAGTCTTACAGTCAGATTGCCGGAGGGGGGCCGCGGAGGCAACAAACAAGAATCCTGGCCCAGTCCAGTCACGGTCAGTCTCGGACTGTCTCAGACTGTCCGCCCTTTGTCCGGGCTTCGTCCCGAGCTGCATCCCGCACACGCGTCCCGCTAATGCGCAGTGGGACCGCCTATAATACAGGATACAGGCTGAAGGGGAGGAGACACGGGAAGAGGCGTCAGGTGTGCGGGGATGTGAAGAACGCACTGCCTGGTGGGCCTCGCAGTCCCGGTCTCCTGCTGGTGGACTAAGTTCAAACACGCAATCAATGTCTCAGCAAAGGGCAGCTCAGCTCCAATACGAGGCGGCAAGGTAAGAATCCAGAAACCGAATGCGAATGGCTCCCGCAGAGCGGGGGCCGTGAGTCGTGTTTTAACGGGCCAGGTAGCAGGAACAGCAGAGGGGAGGAGACACGGGAAGAGGCGGCAGGCACCCGCGGAGCGGGGGCCGCGAGTCGTGTTTTAACGGGCCAGGTAGCAGGAACAGCAAAGGGGAGGAAACACGGGAAGAGGCGGCAGGTGTGCGGGGATGTGAAGAACGCACTGCCTGGTGGGCCTCGCAGTCCCGGTCTCCTGCTGGTGGGCTAAGTTCCAACACACAATCAATGTCTCAGCAAAGGGCAGCTCAGCTCCAATACGAGGCGGCAAGGCAAGAATCCAGAAACCGACTGCGAGCGGCTCCCGCAGAGCGGGGGCCGTGAGTCGTGTTTTAACGGGCCAGGTAGCAGGAACAGCAGAGGGGAGGAGACACGGGAAGAGGCGGCAGGTGTGCGGGGATGTGAAGAACGCACTGCCTGGTGGGCCTCGCGACTGCGAGCGGCACCCCGCTAATGTTATCCGAGGGGATAACATTAGGACCTTTGCAATAGAGAATCTGACTAAAGCATTGCCAGATACACATTAGCTAATTACTATGGCCCTAATGAAGATGATACATCCCCCCAAAATAATCTTTGTCTAGCCTTGGCAGATTTTGAGGCCCCCTTGATATTAGGTAGTGACTTTAACGTCCTCCTGAATAATACGTTAGACAGATCCTCCCCTAGAACCCAGATCACGGCACCACAGATTAAAGCCTATCTATCTGCAATGCTAACATTTTTTAATGTGTGTGATGTTTGGCGAACAAAATGGTTGAGGTGAGGGAGTATTCTTTCTATATTAAAAAAAAACAGCCATTACTCCAGAATTGATTATATTTTTATAGAACTGCCGGAATTAGAGAAAGTGAGGTCAATAGAATATTTACCTATTCACACTTAGGATCATGGGGCGATAGCCGTAAAGCTAGAACTACATTCAGAGTCCACTCTGAGGAGGTGGACCCTGAATAGAAGACTTCTCTTTTAACCTTCGATCCCTGACATGATAAAGAGGGAAACAGTCATATTCTTTCAGCATACTCTGGATTCGGCCCCTATATATATAGTTTGGGATGCCTTTAAGGCTTGGTTGAGAGGGACTTTAAAGGGTGCTGCCGTGACCTGGGCCAGATCAGAAAAAAAGGAGATGACTGATCTAGAGGAACAACTAGCAGTAACAGAGACGGCTTTAAAAGCTGGGCAGGCGACTGACGGCGAGAAAGAAACTCTAATAGCAAAGGTCGAGGATCTGCACTTGAAGTTTAGACTTAAAACTGAGGAAACCATGCTCCAGAAGTGGGAAGGAAGCAAATTGAGGGATTTTGATGAGGTCGAGAATTGTGGCAAACGTCTCGCCATGAAGAGGTAAGTGGATAGATCTTGTAACTACATTAGTAAGATTATAGTTGGTAGCCAAGTTATGGAGGATAAAGGGGATATTGAGCAGGCGTTTGTGAAATTTTTTCAAGGCTTATATTGTGAGGATTTATTGGTTGAGGGAGGTATCATAGATCAGTGGCTTTCTGAGAAACAGCTTCCAATCTTAAATCTGGATAGCCAAAAAACACTAACCCAAGATATTGTAGGGAGTGAAATACTTGCTGTCCCTAATAAAGCTAAGAAAGGGAAAGCTGCAGGACCCTAAGCAATTCCAATTGAGGTTTATATGTTAATAATTGATGAAATTATACCGATCTGGATAAAATTGTTTCATTAAATTCTTGGAGGCATTTCCTCCTTGCTAGATTCGTGGAGTGAGCCTATCCTTACCCTGAATCTGAAGCCCAGGAAGGACTCATCCCAATGCCAGTCTTATTGACCTATATCATTATTAAACTGTGATTATAAGATCTATACAGGAATTCAGGATGCTCGACTTAGCAAGATAGTGGGGTCGATAATTCATGAAAAACAAAAGGGTTTCGTCCCGGCCAGACAGTAGCTGGACCTGGTCTATTCCTTAATTGGATCGGTTGATCTGGCAACACGCTGGGCATTCCTCTCTCAATTATCACTGTTGATGCAGCAAAAGCCTTCGATCGAGTTAACTGGCACTATTTAAATAGGATATTGAAGGCTTTTGGTTTTGGCTACACGTTCAGAGAAGTCCTTAAGAAAATATATAAAGTTCCTCGGGTCCGGATATTGGTTAATGGTAATCTTACCGCGGCGGTTACAATTCAGCATGGTACAAGGCAGGAGTCCCATTGTTCCCCATTCTTTTTGATTTGTATATAGAGCCTCTGGCCCAAAGTCCAAGGCAGAATGATAAGATCACCCCTTTCATAGCCAATGGGTTCACTAGGAAGGTAACACTTTATGCAGACAACCTGATTTTATTGTCATCTAATGTCAATTCTACCCTATCCGAGCTACTGGCTGAAGTCCAGGCTTTTGGGAAAATGTTGGGCTATGAAGTTAATAGCAATAAGACAGAGATCATAGCCTGGAACGTCGCAGCTCAGGGAGTGAGGCTCTCCAAGGAAGATACCTGCGAGTAACAATAACTCAAGGTCTAAGAAATATCCCTAAAAAATATTTGGAGAAAGTTTCTAGAAAGGAGGAGGGTTTATTGAAGAGGTGGCAGAGTATGCCATTATCTCATTACAGGAGAGTCACTCTGATTAAAATGCGTGTTCTCCCTAAACATGCTTACCTTTTTAATAACATCCCCTTGGAATTTGATAAAGGCGAATTACTTAAAATACGGGGCAAGATCTCCTCTTTTATCTGGGCAGCTAAAGGGATCAGGTTATCCTGGAAGAAACTAAGGCAGAAATTGTCACACAGGGGTACCAGATCTTCAGTTGTATTGCTGGGCATATCAATTAAAGAATTATAGGATGCTACTTCTCAGGCCAGATAGTTCCTTAATCTGTAACCTGTTTAAAGCTATGTTGTTGGACCTAGATGAGGTAGGCTTTATGTACAAATGTGGCGCTCCTAAATTCTTTAAAAAAGTCAGACTGAAGACATTGCACATGGCGGCCAAACTTTGGTCAGATTGTCGGATCTGTTTGGGATTGTCCTATTACAGTGAACAAGCTCCAGTGTGGGATTCTCCAGGAACTCCAGAATGTCTCTTAGACGTTTTAGTTCAACCATTAAAAGAGGCGGGTGTTACACACTGGAGGGACATTGTGGACAGTAACAAGTGCTTTTCCTGGTATTTCGGGAGGAACCTTATTAGTGGAGCTCTATCAAGATTTAAGTACTACCAAATTTCATCCTGGTGTAAGAGCCAACATTGGTCCGTTTCTGAGGACAATTCCATGGAAAATGAATTACAAGATCTGACTGTGAAAAAGAAGGAAGTAGGACAGTAGTATCACCATCTTCTTGCTGTAGCGGACAGTAAAATGGAATGTCCATACCCAGTCTGGGAGAGGTGCTAGCCGAGCGGGGAGCCGAAAAATCTTTGACAAGTATCCTAAGTCTTACTATACCCACTGATCAAATCTGCTGCACTTAGGAGAAATCACTTTTTTATACTTCACAGGATATATTGGTCCCCACTCAAACACTCCAAAATTAAGGGATATGGAGAATGAAGGTGTGTGAGATGTGGTGCCCTGAAGGCGGATGACATACACATATTCGTGGCCTGCCCCTTGAATCAAGAATTTTGGGACAATATGGGTAAGACCTTGTCCGATGTCCTGGTTCTGGAGATTGAGGTAAGCCCTTCTCTGATTCTGTTTGGGATTGTACTGAAGCCAGCAGGGATGTTGAGTTTCTCTGGGTTACAGAATAAATTGGTGTTTTCCACCTTCCTTTTGGTAAGGAGGGAGATTTGTAAGTTATGGCGCCAAGCGGTATCGTCAACATGGAGAGCCTGGTGGAATGCAGTAAGATACTTTAGAGATTTGGACCAAAAGGTTAACGTATATAGAGACAGAACAGAAATTGGTTTATTTTGGTATTTGTAAGACCGGTTATATTCTGATTAAATTATTTTATAGTGTCCACTGATTATACCTCTTGGTCAGCTCATGATGTGTGATGCGGCTGGGCTTTGCAAGAACATTAGCTGGCACTGGACCCCCATGGTATGAGCAACAGGGGTGGACCAGACTGAGAGGTTGCTTCATCTACGGAGGTCATATGAGGATTAAAATTTTTTTTTTTAAATCACATTCTTCTTCTTATGAATGAAAGTTATTTGCAGAAAAAATCTCCGGTCCCACGCTCGGGTACAGTAGTTGGCAGGCAACTGACACACTAGCCTTCACTCTTTCATGTCATCTGCGGTGCAAAGCACATCTTTTTCTCTTCATGGCAGAACGAACTCGCTCCTAACAGTTTCCCCCTCCCACCAAACCACTGACATGATATCGACAGACACAATATTGACCTACATTTTTATCGATACCAAAATATTGACGACACTAATATCAATACCATATACTTAATTTAAAAAATACACTGTTATTGATCCCAAAATATCGTCACCAAAATGATCGATTACAGTAATATCGAACACATAATTATCGTTATCTAAATTATCAAACATCCTTTAAGAATATACATGTCCAAAATATCGATCACAATAATATAGACAGCAATATTATTGTTTTTGTAAAAATATCAACAAATCAAAAATACATAAAACACACAAAATTAAACACCATAAATATAGGTAAATAAAAAAACATACACTGCATATAAAATACAAGCAAATACATAATTGTATTAAAGAGTAAAACATATATTAACACATTAGATGAAAAATACACTGTTAACCATTTAAATTTTGTACTTACATAATGTGCACACATTTTCTAACATCTCATATATAATATATTTCACATTTAAATAATTCAACATGTGAAAGAAAAAAAACAGACTCTTAATGATTGTTTTCCGTATATGGAAAACAACTACCAAAACAATTAAAATAATAAAGATCAACCAATAAAAATACACAATATTAAAATGAACCAATGAGGTTAATCAAACAATTAAATAAACACTATATAAAGTAGGAAAACGTACTCTTATTTTACACCTTAAACCAAAAACAATAAGGAAGTCGAAACTCTGCCGGATTTCTACCAGAAGCAAGGACTTAATCAAAGAAAAAGCTATTGCATTCTTCAAATAGTAAGTACATTACCAGCTATAAAATAACAATATTTCTAATCTTCAAAAACTAATATTTATCATGCTCAAATAATTAATATATATCTTTTTGCTATTTATGTCTCCTCTACAGATAATTCTCAAAGCATCAAGTAAATAACAGATCACCTCCTAAAACCATCTAACTAATAAAGTAAGTATTCAGCAAAACACCTTTTAAAAACATGTAAAACACCCAACCAAACCCCAGCTCCATCTCAAACACCCACCCCAAACCATGTACAAATTTATCAAAATAAGTAAAAATATGTTTTACTTTTCCTACGGAAAAATCAACAACTTAACAGGATTCAAGAAACAAAGAAAGAACATCTCCATTTAAAAGCATCTCAAAACCAACATTGTAAGTATATTTATAAAAATGTGTATTTATTAATACATAAACATGTATAATATTCCTTTTAATATTTTTGATATACATTTCTTATAGAATTTACCACATCACAATGACAGAAGGCGCCCAAGTTATAAAATCCCAAAAAGGAAAATCTTTGCTATGTTACATGGGGTATGTCTATACCAAGGAAAAGCAAAGTGGACTAAAAGTCAGTTAGAAATGTAGCAAGTACTATTAAAATAAATGTTATGGTCGGGCAACAACAGGAGAAACAACTGTTTTGTATACAAGGGAGCATAACCACCCTCCAAATGTTACTGAAATAGACGTTAGGAATGCCCTTGATAACATTAAAGAAGCTAGCACTATCTCCTAAAAACCTACCAGTCAAATACTTAAAGAGCTGCTGCCTAGAGTACCCAAACATGTTACTGGGCAAATGCCATCTATTTCGTCATTAAAAAGAACTATAGCTTCCACAGAAAAAGCCGCAACAACTACCACACCTACTTCAAAAACTTTTGAAGAGGGGATAATTCCCCCACAACTATCTATAACTCATAATGAAGAACCCTTTGTTTTCTATGACAACCAATGCAAAGAGAAAAAATAATTATGTTTGCTAACGCAAACAATTTAATACAGCTTCAACAATCAGAAACACGGATGTTGGACGGGACTTTTAAAATCTGTCCCAAACCATTCTACCAATTATACACTGTCCACGCCATATATCAAAACACCAAAATCCACTTTATCTATGCCTTGCTCCCCAATAAACAAAACTCCACATATATGGAAATACAAACTAAAACTAAACAAGAAACAAATAATTATTTTCCACAGAAAATAATTATAGATTTCGAGCAGGCAATGATAACTTCAATTCTAAAATCCTACCCACACACATCAATTCAGGGCTGTTACTATCATTTCAATCAGTGTCTATGGAGACACCTTCAGAAATCAACACTAAGGGGCTGATTACGATGGCAGGCGAACTTGAGTCCACCCGCCATAGTAGCAGGATCGGGACCACCCACCAGTAAGGGAGTGGTCCTGCACCCCTAATTACAATGCAACCGCAACCGTGGTGGTTGCATCCAGCAATTTGACATTGCGGTGGGTGCTGCTGGCTGCAGCACCCACCACACTGATTGCCTGTGGCGGAAGCGTGGCGGGCGGTCTTTGCGCCCGCCATGGCGGAACGCTATAGTTGGCCTGGTGGTGGTGGTCCTTCCGCCATCATAATGACCCCCTAAGTGTAGAGTATGCGACAAACAGTTCATTTGCATACCAAATAAAAAAACGGATTGCACTGGCCTACGTCCCAGTAACTGACCTGGCCGAACATTACAACCTTTTACTAGAAAGTCCTTACTACCAGCAACACAAACAAAAATTAAGTCCCCCTCCTAGACCATTTTGAAGATACCTGGGTGGGAAGGCTCCATAAATCAGGCCATAGGAGACAATCAAAATTCCAAATTCTATGGTGGAATGTCTACCTTAGCACACTAAACCAAGAGGCAAAAACCATCAATGCTGTTGAAGGTTGGCATAATGCCTTCCAAGCATCAACAGGAAGAGGTACACCTACTTGCACAAACTCCTACTCTCCTTCCATAAATAACATAGCTACCAATAGCTAAGAATGGAGCAATCTGTTACACAAATCAGGCCTAAACTATCCAAACAACAAGTCAAACTATACTCTACAACAAGAGGCCTAGAATACTTAGCAATAATCGCCAAAAGCCTACTCTAAACTCCCAAACCAGTGTTAAATGTATAATACTTTTCTGTTTAAAATATTAAAACGCATACAAAACAATCTTATTGTTTCACAAAAACAATTAATTTGTCTAATTTTTTTATTAATAAATATATATATATATATATATGTATATATATATATATATATATATATATATATATATATATATATATATATATATATATATATATATATATATATATATTACCTACTGGCGGTCGCCAGTAGGTATATATAGTTAGGATTTTTTCTCTATGGGATTTTTGAAAATTCTATGTCTAATAACTTTGGCGTTTGTGGACGGAATTGGCTGAAATTTTCAGGAAAATGGAACATTTTGTTTCTGAGCAGCCCCTGACAATTTGGGGGGGGTTTCATCAAGGGGGGGCCGAGAAAAAAGGGGGGTCCCAAAACGCGTTTTTCCTATGTTAATTTCCATAGGGCGGTTGGCCTCACTTTTAGCTCGAACGGCTGAATGGATTTGCACGAAACTTGGCAAAATTGTAGGGACTGTTCGCCTGATGTGCCTTTGCTAGGTCTCAATATATGTGCTCCAGTGGATTTTGAGTAATTTAGGTTCAAAAAAAGATATATATCTGGGCGGAGCCTAACCACACATCTGATCTGATTGGCTGTCAGCACTTCATCCAAGAAGTGTTGGCAGCCATCTTGGGACCAATATACATGATAGCACCTCATTAAAAAGCATTGTAGTTAATAGAGGGTTTTAGGACTTTAGTTACATTATAAATCATTTGTTGATGGTACCATACTCGTTTTAGGAATTGTGGTGGGTTCTAAGGTGATTTTACCATGTGAAAAAACCTTCTGCTGTGATATCATGAATATTGTTTGAAAGAAAACTAATATCTCATGATTTTCCCACAGTGGTTTGGAAGGGGATCTATAAGCTAAACTGAAAGCATATTTTCTGTAAATTCACATTATCTTTCTCAGTCATGTGAAAATGAAGTCTGACATTCTCAGTAAAACATGTACATCCAACAAGGACAGAGACTGTCAGTTGATTCCTTTGTGTTCTACTGCAGCCTCCTAGAGTGTTCTAAAGAACAACTAGAGCGCTAACAGTCCTACTTATTACAAAGGTATGGCACACCTGAAGCCATCTTGATTGGAATAAAGTGGTAACTCTTAAAACATTTAATTTAAAAAGAAACAACATGAGGGGGTATATTTTGCCATAGAAAGTATGATTAGTGCTGCAGAATGAAAAATTAGGGCACATTTTGAGTGACTTCTCAAATCCTTTTCTATTTCATTAAAACATTCTGACATGCAGTCTCCCAAAATGGCCACCAGAGACAAAAGAGCCCAAATGTAGCCCAAATATCACCCAGATGTAGCCCAAGTATAGCCCAATGACAGAATGTCCCAGAGTGTTCTAAAGAACAACTAGAGCGCTAACAGTCCTACTTATTACAAAGGTATGGCACACCTGAAGCCATCTTGATTGGAATAAAGTGGTAACTCTTAAAACATTTCATTTAAAAAGAAACAACATGAGGGGGTATATTTTGCCATAGAAAGTATGATTAGTGCTGCAGAATGAAAAATTAGGGCACATTTTGAGTGACTTCTCAAATCCTTTTCTATTTCATTAAAACATTCTGACATGCAGTCTCCCAAAATGGCCACCAGAGACAAAAGAGCCCAAATGTAGCCCAAATATCACCCAGATGTAGCCCAAGTATAGCCCAATGACAGAATGTCCCAGAGTGTTCTAAAGAACAACTAGAGCGCTAACAGTCCTACTTATTACAAAGGTATAGCACACCTGGAGCCATCGTGATGGGAATAAAGTGGTAACTCTTAAAACATTTAATTTAAAAAGGAACAAAATGAGGGGGTATATTATGCAATAGAAGGAATTATTAGTGCTGCAGAAAGAAAAATTAGGGCACATTTTGAGTGACTTTTCAAATCCTCTTCTATTTCATTAAAAAATTCTGACATGCAGTCTCCCAAAATGGCCACCAGAGACAAAAGAGCCCAAATGTAGCCCAAATATCACCCAGATGTAGCCCAAGTATAGCCCAATGACAGAATGTCCCAGAGTGTTCTAAAGAACAACTAGAGCGCTAACAGTCCTACTTATTACAAAGGTATGGCACACCTGAAGCCATCTTGATTGGAATAAAGTGGTAACTCTTAAAACATTTAATTTAAAAAGGAACAAAATGAGGGGGTATATTTTGCCATATGAATTATGATTAGTGCTGCAGAAAGAAAAATTAGGGCACATTTTGAGTGACTTCTCAAACCCTCTTCAATTTCATTAAAAAATTCTGACATACAGTCTCCCAAGATGGCCACCAGAGACAAAAGAGCCTAAATGTAGCCCAAATATCACCCAGATGTACCCCAAGTATAGCCCAATGACAGAATGTCCCAGAGTGTTCTAAAGAACAACTAGAGCGCTAACAGTCTTACTTATGACAAAAGTATGGCACACCAGAAGCCATCTTGATTGGAATGAAGTGGTAAGTCTGAAAACACTCAATTTAAAAAGGAACAACATGAGGGGGTTAATTTTGCCATAGAAAGTATGATTAGTGCTTCAGAAAGAAAAATTAGGGATCATTTTGAGTGACTTCTCAAATCCTCTTCTATTTCATTAGAAAAATTGTGACATGCAGACTGAAACATGCACTTTGAATACCAGCAGCAGACGTCCCTGGTGAGCAGTAGCTTTACTACAGTGATCTAATGTGCAACTAGAGTGCTAACATTCAGAATTTATGGCAAATGTGTGACACATCTGAATGCCTTCTTGATGGAACCAAAGTAAACAAGCATTGAAAATGCAATAGATCTCGCCCTCGTTTAAGTTAAAGCCATTCTGTTTGTAATGAGGTGGCTTTTTAGCTTTGCTTTTATTAGTGTTTTTTCAACTTTCATGTAAATAACATGCATCTGTATGCATATAAGTATATGTATGCATGCATTTATGTTTGTATTTATATAGATATACAGATGATATATGTTTATATATGTATGTATATATATATATATATATATTCACTGAAAAAACCATAGGCTATAGACCATATATAGTTAGGAATTAGCATTTACAAAACCTTGAAAATTCACTGAAAAAACCATAGGTTCTAGACCATATATAGTTAGGAATTAGCATTTACAAAACCTTGAAAATTCACTGAAAAAATCATAGGTTATAGACCATATATAGTTAGGAATTCGCATTTACAAAACCTTATTTTACTCACACAAAACCATTGAAATTCCATATATAGTTAGTTGCACTAACTATATATCGCGCACCCGCAATCCACTGCTGATGATGTCACATATTACATCATTCATGACATGGTCAGTGACGTCACTGATGACATCACTGATGACATCTCAAATGACATCACTGATGACATCACTGATGACAACATCCAGTGACTGTATGTTTCTGTAAAGTTAAAATATGTCTTACATATTGAAGAATGAGTGGATGTATAAGTGTCTGGATGAAGGATTTAGTAGGTGCATGACTGACTGTATGAGTGAGTGATTAAATGTGTCTCACTGAGTGCATGGGTTAGTGACTAAACTGTCTTAATTTGTGCATCATTATGTCTGTTGTCCTGTAAACTGTTGCATGTGTTGATAAGTAGCTATATGAGTAACTATATGGGTTATTGATTGGTTGCCCAAGTATTTGTATGGGAGACTGAGTGTGTGTGTGGGTGGCTGGGAGGTGTATGACTCTGTGCATAGATGTGTGAGCAGTTGATTCACTAGATGTATGGTTTCAAAAGTGCATGTGGAAACAGCTGTATGGGCGGTTGACTGTGTGCATGAGTGTATTGGTGAGTGAATGGATATCTCAGTGCTACATGTCAAAGTAAGTACATATGTAAAACACAGCACATGTGAGAGTTGACATATATAAATAACTGTGCATAAGAGCCAGTGAATGTGTGAGTGGCTGTATGGATCATTGTGAACTTGTATCAGGGATTGTATAAGAGAGTAAATATGTGTTAGTATATGTTTGAATAAGTAAAGTTTGTATAACTGTATAGTTGAGGAAATGGAGGTGTGATTGATTCTTTGCATGACTGACTAGGTGTGTGAGTAACTCCATGGATGAGTGACAGTCTGTGAGTGTCTGTTTACACTGATTGTATCTAAGGTTATATTAGAGTCTGAAGAGGTTCATCGTATTATCACATGAATGATATCATCAGTGATGTGATCAGTAATGTCAAATGAGATGTCATCAGTGATGTCATCAGTGATGTCATTTGAGATGTCATCAGTGATGTCATTTGAGATGTCATCAGTGATGTCATCAGTGATGTCACTGACCATGTCATGAATGATGTAATATGTGACATCATCAGCAGTGGATTGCGGGTGCGCGATATATAGTTAGTGCAACTAACTATATATGGAATTTCAATGGTTTTGTGTGAGTAAAATAAGGTTTTGTAAATGCGAATTCCTAACTATATATGGTCTATAACCTATGATTTTTTCAGTGAATATATATATATATATATATATATATATATATATATATATATATATATATATATATATACAGCCACATTAATTACATAATTGAAAAAATAAACAACAATAGCAAAGTTGATACTATTTCCCTTCCACAATAAAAAAGTAAAATAACTTACTGTTTCCACAGCTGTAGACAGAAAATCCTGCATCTTGTAAAATAATCCAGGTAGCTCATAATCCAACTCAATTAAAAAGTTTTCCCAAAAAAAAAAAAAGAAATCCAACTGTACCAAAAAGTAATCCTTGGTCCGTAAATCAAAACTCCAGAAACCAAAAAAAATCATTCAATCAAAACCCGAAAAAATTAAGGATTTGCTAAATAATTATTAATTACTAAAACTAATGTGCACTTCCTTAATTTAAAAAAAACGCAATCTTCCGGCAACCGAAACTTCTTTTGAATAAAACCTGTAAAAAGACACAAACATTCCCACCCACACAAGTATACACATAATATACAATATACCAGTATTACAAACATTATACATACGATAATAAAACATATCCTACCATATTTTAAATTTTCTAAACTAGGCCTCAAAAACTGAAGATACATAAATTGTCAAAACCTAACTGATGGATAAAAAATGCCATAATTTCTAAAACCTAACTGAACACACACTAACACTTAAATACCTTCAAATTTAATTAAAACTGTTGTTTTAGTAAAGAAAAGTAATCTTACCTTGCTCGACATGAAGCAGCTCCCAATCACGACCTTCTCCCCTTTGAAATAACCCAAAACAACTCCGAGCAGTTACAGAATACAAGCCCCAAACAAATAAGGCAGCTTTAAACATATAAAATAAATGCAATTTAATTTAGAAAATGTTATAACGTGATATAAAAATTACTATCATGTTTAATTAAAATACTATAATTTGTTTCTTATTTGTTTAAATGTATTATAATTTTTTTGACATTGTAAAATTATAATAATAAATATTATTAAAAACAAAATATATAATATTATAATGCCATGTATTTACATGTTATATAAACATTACACTCGGATCCGGCTCGATCGGAGAGCTTTCCGACCCCCATCAGAATCGGACCATAAGATGTTACCAATATATGTAACTAAATAAAACATGTTAATAATACCAGACTAAAATTAACAACTGTTAAAAATATATATATATATATTTAATGTATCTAAAGAAATGTGAACCTGCATTATCTGATATAAAAAAAATGTACACAACTGTTTAAAGCAATGTACTAATGTATTAAATGATTTTTCCTTAATTATTACATGTAAAAATTTACCTACATACCAACTATGTTGTTTTTGTAAAATAAATATAATGTCATATCTTTATGTATTGGTTTATTCGACATATTTTTAGTAAAAGATATTTTTCTTTTTGACTTCAAAATATTTTACAATAAATAAACTTCATTAAGAAAATGGAAACGTGTAATTTATTGTCTACCATTTCATTAACATTATTTTCAATGTTAGATATTAATTTTATTTTCATTAAGTATACTGTGTAAAATAATATGTTTTAATTAAACATATATACAATGGTGTGCTAAATTACTATTCCCACTCCAGTTAACATGAATACAGGGTAGGTACTACATACTAATCTTAAATAATTTACTATTCCCACTCCATTTAGTATTAATTCAGGGTAGGAGCTAGACACTAAACTTAAATAATTTACTATTCTCACTCCAGTTAGTATTAAATTGGGATAGGTGTTGGCCACTAAATTTAATTAATTTACTATTCCCACTCCAGTTACTATTGATTAGGGGTAGGTGCTAGACACTAAATTTAATTAGTTTACTATTCCCTCTCCGGGTAGTATTAATTAGGGGTAGGTGCTGAACACTATACTTACATTATGTACTATTCCCACTCCACTTAGTATTAATTTGGGGTAGGTGTTGGACACTAAACTTAATGAATTTACTTTTCCCACTCCAGTTATTATTAATTCAGGCTAGGTGCTGTACACAAACCTTAATTAATGTATTATTCCCACTCCAATTAGTATTAAATAAGGGTAGGTGCTGGACACTAAACTTAATTAATTTATTAGTCCCACTCCAGTTTGTATTACTTAGGGGTAGATGCTGGACACTAAACTTACTAATTTACTATTCCCACTCCAGGTAGCATTAATTAGGGGTAGATGCTGGACACTACATTTAGTTAATTTACTATTCCCACTCCAATTAGTAATAAATAGGGGTAGGTGCTGGACACTAAACTTAATTAATTTGCTATTCCCACTCCAGTTTGTATTGCTTAGGGGTAGGTGCTGGACACTAAACTTAATAATTTACTATTCCCACTCCAGGTAGTATTAATTAGGGGTAGGTGCTGACACTAAACTTAATACATTTACTATTCCCACTCCAGTTAGTATTAGCTTGGGGTAGGTGTTGGACACTAAACTTAATTCATTTACTATTACCACTCCAGTTACTATAAATTCAGGTGATGCTGACTCCCTAGATTTCTTGGATGCGGAGCCAGAACCCGGCCCAACAGGCATGCCAGGGCGCAACAGTTCCCAGGACCCCACGGTGCCCCTTTGCCACCACCCCAGCAAAAACAACTACACTGACCTCTGCTGTAACGACCTGTGCGGCCTCCACCACCACCACCACCACCAGTGCTGCCTGCAACACTCTCTCTACCTCAAAAGGATGACCACCCCACCCCACAATCTGAGGAGGGCAGGGAGAGTACATGGGGGCGTAGATTGGTAACGCCACAGGTCCGGGACAGCAGGGCAGGTAGGAGGGCAACTGGGCATCAAACCCAACCTAACACTGGGACCGAAGCCCTGGCCAACATCGCCAGAGTCCTTGGGGCCTATTAACGAGCCCAGGGACACACGGGCCAGGCTCTTGAAGATTCCTGTGAGCCCTGCCAGCTAGTGAGGTCCATAGACACCCGCATGGGCCAAATTGTGGATCTCTTGAGCCAGCTTGTGGGGGTTCTGAGAGACAGGCCTGGAGCCCAAACAACAGCTCCACCTCCCTCCAGTGGCCCACAGGATGACAGTTCCCCCACCACCCCTGCAGCTACAGAGAGGGGTGAGCCTTCAGTCCCCGCTGAGCCTGCAGCAGAGGCCCCCCCAGCCAAAAGCTCAAGGAGCCATTCAAAGAAATCCTAGGGAGGATCCCATGGCAAAGCAAAGCACCAGCCAAACACCAGTCAATGAGCCAGCCATGATGGCACCCATGTTCACCTTGCCATTAACTTTGTTGACTGTCCTTACCCACACTGCCAGGTTAATGGCATGCGTCTGTTTGGACTGGGTCACCCCATCAATGTAGTGATTACTCGATTGTCTCATCTACCATCACTGACAACTCATTGATTTCCTTTGCACCATTTTGCAAATATTCACTTCCCTGTCACATACACATTGTAAATAAACACTCCTTACACACCTATGTTTTCGTGTCAGCTCCGTGTTTATCACATGATGTACAATGGTGACTCTGTTTACAATGTACCAGGTGCACTGATTGTTTGGACTCACTGAGAGGCTGAAGGGACCTAGGAAAACACAAGCGAACACTATTCACTTGTCAGGTGATGGCATCACAGCCATTACACAACACTTGTCATCAAGTTACTCAAATCTGCACACATTACAATGAGCAACAGTGCCAAAATAGACATCCTGTAGCTGTGCATGACTACCCTGTCCTAAAATATTAGCACATCACAAAGCTCACCTAGGCCTTTTCACCAACAAAATCAGAAGACAATGGCACCGTTGTACGTTTTCACTCACCTTCAAGGGAAGTAGCGGCTGATGAGCTGTTGATGCAGGTCGACACCCTCCTCTCCACTATCCTGTCACTGGACATGTGTGGGTTTGCAGGCGGTGGCCTCGGCTGCTCATCATCATCCAGGAGCAAGGGGATCTCCTTGCACAAGGCCAGGTTGTGGAGCATGCAGCATGCAACTACGATCTGACACACCTTTTGGGGAGAGTACATCAGTGCACCTCTGGTCTTGTCTAGGCAGTGAAATCCTGATTTAAGTAGGCCAAATGTACTCTCCACCATACAACGTGCCCTGCCATGGGCATCATTGCAGCGGACATCACCCGGGGTCCTGGGATTCCTCAGTGGCCTCAGCAACCAAGGCAGGTTGGGATATGTTAGAATCACTTAGGTGTGAGATCAATTTTGTAGGATAAACAGTAGCTGGGAACAGCATGTCACACATACAGCACACTACTTGACTCTGCATACTCACCCATAAACCACGCACGCTCTGGATGCAGATTTGCCATCAGCTGTGGTACAATGCTGTTACGCAGGATGTAGGAGTCATGGGCTGATCCTGGGAATTTGGTACAGCCATGGGAGATTATCATTTCCACCTGGCATACCACTTGCACATTAATGGAATAGAAATGCTTCCTGTTCCTGTAGCTGTGCACTCATGCCTATGATGGAACCAGGCCAATATGTGTGCAGTCAATGGCACTAACAACATTAAGGATGTGGCCAAGGACATAAAAATCACCCTTCACAGCTGCCAATTTATGCCTCCTGGGGAAACGGATGTATCTGTCCTTGTAGTTCATCATAGCGGACAGGACATCACGTAATACCAATGCTGAACATAGGTTGCAATATCCCACCAGTGGTGGACAACGTGTACTGAAATGAACCAGTAGCAAAGAAATGCAGGGCGGCCATCAAGTTACACGTTGGTGTCAAAGCAGTCGGATAGGTTCTGCGAGGCCTCAGATGGGGCTACAACAGAGCGCATAGGTCGTGAAAGATAGGTCGATCTAGACGGAATTTCCGTATGATGTCCTCATCCTCCATGTCCACCAGCACCGTGAATGGACGATGCACATTTGGTCGCCTCCTAGGTGAGATGAAAGGGATGAAGGGATGAGATTAAAGGGTCAATTAAATCCCCCTGTGTGATGTGTCCAACATCTTACGTGTAGACTGAGACAGCGCCAACATTGATTGGGAAAAACACTTCAGCATACAGCACAACTCACATGTAGGGACACCTTGACCTAAACTAGTCATTCAATTGTCCAGTATTCACACAGAAATTTCCCCCCAAAACAGATTCAGACTATGTGAATTCAAAAACGTACATTCCAGCATCTTGTGCCACCAGCCCTGAGAGTAGTTGACACAGCACATGTGTGAGACAGCATCACTGCTAGCTTCTACGTAGCTGCTGTACCTGCCACATCTTCTTGCATAAATCAGGCAGGGCACACTTTAACAACACAATATGAGGCATGTGTTCGCAAAGATCAAGTATTAACATGAGTTCAGCAATCTACACAATGAAATAGGCACAATATATGGTCAGACCTTCATTACTGTGTGTCGCTTAAACATCTCACACATTGAAATGTGTACACATGTGAGAGTCCATCACACCACAGATCTGTATACATCCACAATAATTTCATATGTGACATGAGAGTGAGTACATGCTGCGCATGTAATCCTGTGCACTGACATGGCATGTGTAGTCATCAGTGGTCTAAATGTCACACTAGCATTGGTCAGCACTATCTGGTGGCATGATTCATTGGCCATTGACACTGCGACAGCATGATGTGTCCATAGGTGGTATAAGCGTATACCACCAATACAATCACAGACATAGGCACCATGTCAGGCAGCCAAATCACGGTAGCGACTACCTGGCCCCTGCAGTGCGCCACCGCCAATGCCCACTGCAATAGCGGTAGTGATATACACATTGTAAAATGGCGATAGGTGTGCTTCGCCACCACAATCATGGCAAAAGGCACCAATATCAGGCCGCTAAATTCCGGTAGCGACCACCTAGCCCCTACAGTGTGCCAATGCCAACCACAATCGCTGTAGTGATCTACACATTGTGAAATGGTGGTTGGTGTGCTCCACCACCACAATCATGGCCATGGGCACCAATATCAGGCGGCCAAAAAATGGTAGCGACCGCCTGGCCCCTGCGGTGTGCCACCACCAGTGCCCACCGCAATCGTGGTAGTGATATACACATTGTGAAATGGCGGTTGGTGTGCTCCGACACCACAATCCCAGCCATGGGCACCAATATCAGGTGGCCAAACCACGGTAGCGACTGCCTGGCCCCTGCAGTGTGCCACCGTCAATGCCCACCACAATCGCGGTAGTGATATACACATTGTAAAATGGCAGTAGGTGTGCCCCGCCACCACAATCACGGCAAAAGGCACCAATATCAGGCCGCTAAATCCCGGTAGCGATGGCCTGGCCCCTGCGTTGTGCCACCGCCAATGCCCATGTTCTTACAGCCAATGGGAGACGCAATTGCAGTAGCCAAATGCAATTTTGAAAATAGTGGTAGGCGTGTTCCACTACCGCGGAGCCAGTCATTGGATGCAATTTTAAGATGCACGATCGTGGTAGCAACGGCCTGGCCCTTGCGGTCTGTCACCGCCAATGCCCATGCCCTTACAGCGAATGGGAACCACAATCACAGTAGCCAAATGCAATTTAAAAAATCGCAGTAGGTGTGCTCTGCTACCGTGGAGCAGGTCATTGGATGCATTTGGAAAAAGCTGACCTGTAACACCAATTGCAGCCAGTCTTATCTCTAAGGCACGAGAGTTCAGTATGTGCAACCACGCCCACAGCAATCCCAATGATGTCACCACAAATGGAGTCCACATAAGTACACCTTATATCAAAATATATACAATATATACAAAATGACTACACAATACAACTCCCACATATATACACTGGGTAATATTGTTTCCGGTTAGTTGGGCAGTTCTAATTCCCAACCACCGCTTCTAACCCACAGTTACACTGACTTTTAAACATTCTCAACAGGTTAGGTACGTGTTATCACTAGATTCACACATGTTGCAAAATACAAGGAATACTGCCCTACTCAACGATGGGTTCCTGTACAGTACCACACTACCTATGGGCAGGATGGCCTTTCACCAGGGAAAATTAAATGGAGCATTTTCCACTGTCAGGTCCTAGCACCCACACTGGCACAGGTCCTGCCTTTTACCTACACTGCTCCTGCCTAGGGGTTACCCAGGACATCTTACAGGGGTGCCTCATGTGTATGCAAAAGGGAAAGTAAGGCCTGACAAGTGGTAGCACTTGTCAGGACAACATGCTAATTTATAACAATGTGCACAAGCCCTACACTGAAGACCTGTGTTCCCTCTCTGCCCATTTCTTTAGTACTAGCTCTGGCACACACACAGTGCACATCACTTAGGGATATTGCTAGTAAGGCCAACATACCAATCAGAGACAACGAAACACCATTACAATTTATACAGGGAACATCTGTACTTGCACACTGATTAGAAGTGGCAAGTACCTACAGTATTTAACTTCACAGCTCTCTGTCAGGAAATCTGTATAGGGGAAAAGCAAAATGTTTAAGTGAACTTTAGCCAACAAGGCCAAGTCCAAAAAAGTTGATCTGCTGCAGTATGTTCCTGAGAGTGAGGGTTTGTGTGATACACTGCCTAGCATGCTAACTTCAGGGGAAAGGGGTTTGTAGCCTATTTTACACATTTCCCTTGCTGCATATCAGGATGGGAGGGACATGCAGTGTGTTTTCAGCCATACAGTGATACTGCAAGTTTGGTAAGTGGGAGTCAGGACAGAAATTGCCTGAGCTAATGGATGTTTAGGTCCATGAGGTACTTCACAGGCTCATCTGTGACATTACAGAGAGTCTCTGTCCAGAGGGTACTGATGGAAGTGTGTTTGACTTAATATTGCCACCATAGATATGTCAGCATTATGCCCAAGAGCGACACAGCAGATTGTTGTGCTTTTGAAACATCCTCCTTCCATTTTCTTCATAATGTGTACTGACTCACATGTGTGGGCACTATTTTCCCTCTATACTGTACATGCCTGTGACAGTTCTGATGGCCCACGTTAGTCCGCAGTACGAGCTCCCCTACCCTGCAAAGTTACTGCTCAATTTATCAGGGACCCATCACTGAATGAACAGAGTGTGACATGTGGGTTGTCTGCTACCCTATTCCTCAATGAGCTATCTTAAACCTGTGGATTGCACAAGACAGACCTTGTGATAAGGGTGTGAGATTGTAAGATCATGTACCTATATGTGACCTCCATGACACAGGTAGCCATTCACAGGCCAAGGACATTGAAGGGTGTGCAGTATTGGACACAGTGAGTCTGCCCTAAAACATCATTTGCAATGAAATGTATTTCTTGCTCCCTCACATACTTCATTGCAGATGTGGGCCATCCTCACCTTGCTTTCTGTGCTGGCATTCTGCATGTGTATGAGATGGCCAGGTACTGTGTCCATACTCATACCTGCATGCATCTAGGTATGATTATCTCATGCTAATGTACTACGTGTCATGCTGTATTGTCTCTGCCAAACATATCTGAATAGCTGTGCTGAATGTGTGCATGCTCCTGTACTGATATGTGTACAAAAACTTCCTAGGCAGTCTAAGACCAGAAAACAGGTGATTGGACCAAATAGGGCTAGGAAAAGGGACAGACAATACAAGAGACCTTAATAAAAATAGATCATAATTTTAATCAACATGTTAAAAATCATATAAAGAACAAGGGGTTCACATTATATGACACAATTACATAAAACAATACAGTATATACTCAATATAATTAAAAAAGACACCAACATAGATTTAATAGTGTCTGTAATAAAACTTGTGATAATAAATTACTCGACGCGCGTTTCGGCGAAAACGCCTTCTTCAGGAGCCGCAAGTTACAATCTGTAATTACATATAAAAAAAGCAATTGTTACCAACATGGCTCTATGGAGATTTGCGTTGAAAATAGGTACATATTAAAGGAAACTTGTTGTTAGTCACATTTTGCATCAACTGAATACATATAGTTAAACATTGGCATATAGCCCTAAACCTAGAGATAGACGGTCCAATCATTGTGGCTTGTTTCTGGATAGTCATATAATAAACTTATTATGAAAAACAGATTGTGTCGTACTCACTCAACCAGATAATGAATCTAGAAGGAACCTATATTAGACATGACATCTATATATAACATATTCTATAACAATAACATTGCTGGAATATCTAGAGATACAGGAGACATTTCACTGAGGTCTCTCTTTTAATAACATGTATACAGTTAGCACTTTAATATACCTTCAAGATGTGGTCTTGATGTGGGGTGATTACACTTTGTTAAAAAAAAGGGATTATTTCCAATTAGATAGCATAATGGTATTACATAACATGTGCATGGATATAACGCCAATATATTTATGACTTTCTGATTAAAAAGCAAATAGACACCCCAACAACATCACATGACATGTACATTAATATAGCATCAATATATTCATGACTTACTAGTCAAAGAGCAACCGAGAGATGTCGTTCTCAGGTCAATGGTACTGTAATAGAGTACCTATAACATAGATAGAAAGAAAAGTGTCTGGTAAATATGGGAAATATCTATATATAAATATATATGTGAAAAATAACCAGACCAAAAAATATTATGGCATAGTGATCAATGAATCAACAAGAAATAATGGCTCCATGATGTGCGAATCCAAGGAAACTGCCAATAAAGCTATTTCTGCATATCAACATACGAGACTGTGGAACATTGTAGGGGTAGCCGTATCTAGATTCATTCAAAGTATACTTAAGTTAGCACATAGAGGATATAATCTATAGTACCTGTTTAGCTAGGATAAGTTCTTATGCTTGATGAAGAATGTAAAGATCAGGCCAATAGACGATAACAGACTTTGATTATGTCAGCAAGAGATCTCTGAAAGATGAAAGGATGTCTATCAGATGGTGAGTATAGACTAATATAGTGGGTCATAAAAGGCATTTACGTACATATGCACTAGCATCAGTGTTAATCTGGTGTTTACCTTATAGAGAGTATGTAGGTGCTGATATGCACTGAAATTGACATCCTCTATGTGCTATCTTAAGTATACTTTGAATGAATCTAGATACGGCTACCCCTACAATGTTCCACAGTCTCGTATGTTGATATGCAGAAATAGCTTTATTGGCAGTTTCCTTGGATTCGCACATCATGGAGCCATTATTTCTTGTTGATTCATTGATCACTATGCCATAATATTTTTTGGTCTGGTTATTTTTCACATATATATTTATATATAGATATTTCCCATATTTACCAGACACTTTTCTTTCTATCTATGTTATAGGTACTCTATTACAGTACCATTGACCTGAGAACGACATCTCTCGGTTGCTCTTTGACTAGTAAGTCATGAATATATTGATGCTATATTAATGTACATGTCATGTGATGTTGTTGGGGTGTCTATTTGCTTTTTAATCAGAAAGTCATAAATATATTGGCGTTATATCCATGCACATGTTATGTAATACCATTATGCTATCTAATTGGAAATAATCCCTTTTTTTTAACAAAGTGTAATCACCCCACATCAAGACCACATCTTGAAGGTATATTAAAGTGCTAACTGTATACATGTTATTAAAAGAGAGACCTCAGTGAAATGTCTCCTGTATCTCTAGATATTCCAGCAATGTTATTGTTATAGAATATGTTATATATAGATGTCATGTCTAATATAGGTTCCTTCTAGATTCATTATCTGGTTGAGTGAGTACGACACAATCTGTTTTTCATAATAAGTTTATTATATGACTATCCAGAAACAAGCCACAATGATTGGACCGTCTATCTCTAGGTTTAGGGCTATATGCCAATGTTTAACTATATGTATTCAGTTGATGCAAAATGTGACTAACAACAAGTTTCCTTTAATATGTACCTATTTTCAACGCAAATCTCCATAGAGCCATGTTGGTAACAATTGCTTTTTTTATATGTAATTACAGATTGTAACTTGCGGCTCCTGAAGAAGGCGTGTTCGCCGAAACGCGCGTCGAGTAATTTATTATCACAAGTTTTATTACAGACACTATTAAATCTATGTTGGTATCTTTTTTAATTATATTGAGTATATACTGTATTGTTTTATGTAATTGTGTCATATAATGTGAACCCCTTGTTCTTTATATGATTTTTAACATGTTGATTAAAATTATGATCTATTTTTATTAAGGTCTCTTGTATTGTCTGTCCCTTTTCCTAGCCCTATTTGGTCCAATCACCTGTTTTCTGGTCTTAGACTGCCTAGGAAGTTTTTGTACACATATCTGATTTACCCTGCCCTAGGAGTTTTTCGTAATCACTACCCAGGGGGTCCTTGTTTCTCTACACCTTGCTCCTGTACTGAGACACAGAGGTACATAACCCAGTCTCACTGAAATTTGCTCTCCTTGTCTCCCATACCTGCAGCTCAAAGTCCACCAGCGTAAGGCTGTATGGAGGGCCATTGCACGCAAGGTGAGGGCTCTGGGTGTCTCCAACCGACGGCACACACACTGTTATAAGAGGTGGGATGACATCTGCCGGCTGTGCAAAAGAGGTGACAGAGATGACGCTGGGGCTGCTCCCTCGGACTGGCAGGTTGGCGCGCAGGAGCATGACACCACTATTGGCCCGCATCTTGGCTGTGACACAGCCAGAGCTGGATGAACCATGGAGGGCCCATCAGCAGCAAACTGGGGGTGAGTATTCTGGGAAGGGTGACTTTGGTTGTGCGTGACCGCATGTATTCCAACCCCGAGCCAGTGCTGAGCTCTGTGATGTTGCTAGTGTGATGCAATGAGTTGTAAGTGGCCTCTCTGTTGGTTGCAGCTGTCATGCATTTTCGCTACATGTACTTTCTCAGGAAACATCCTCAACCACAAAGTTTTTAAAACGACTTACCAGAACAACGAATCCTGAACCATGACCAATCCTTAACAACGACAATTCTAAACCACGACTTTCCTTAACCACCATTCTCTCCCCTCCTCGAAGGTCAGGGCGTTGGAAGCAGATCAATTATTGTGCGTGATCTGTGCTTTGAACTGGCACGTGAGTGCCTGTCACCGGAGCATAACTGATAATTAGCCATCTGAAGTGCACTGAGATAATGGGCAGGAGGGCAGAGGCCGCGGTTAGCTTTCCTGGTATTACCGAATACAGGGCGCCGACCAATCAATCAATATATCGTTTAACTGCTTCACATTAAGCATTATTAAAAAAAAACATGTTGATGCATACAAGTTTGAACTAAATTTAGATCTGTGCAGAAGCAAAATGTTCCCAAAGATAAAGTTTCCAACTGAACCGCGTGTAGAGGACATTGGCTACACAAACTTTCTTCCATGTAAACGGAGCCAACCATAATAACACTCTCCATGGCTGTCCGGTCCAACCCGCCCTTCTCTCATCTGGTGAGGTTTGAACATTTTGATTGTGTATTATTTCAAGTTGAAGCCTCCTACCATAGTACTTTTCCCGTATATACATCCCATTGGATGGGCTTTCAGCCTGCACAACTGCTGACAGTTAAACTGCGGCGACTTTGTTCTTTTCATTTATAGGAGGGCAGAAATAAAGCATTTGCCCAAAAATTGGCAGAATTCCCATGCAGCGTTCATAATGGTGCTACAGGTATAGGTTCTATTAGTGATAAAACAGTTGCAGCTGACCTGCTGACACCGTAGGTAATGGCGCCGGAGTGGCCTCTTTGATACTTTAGCTGCTGCCATCCATTCAGTTTGGGGTCAGGGTCAGACCGGCATATTGGGCAATCTGGCAGTTCCAGATGGGTCAGTCTGACAAGTCAGTTTGTGTGTCGGATTTATGGTAGTTTGTGGGCTGTCTTTTTCACGTATTTCTTCTCAGTAGGACATTTCGCTTCACAAACAGAAGTATTGTAATTGCAATAGTGCCATCTATTGGCCAGTCACGAGGTGATTGTTTTCGTGGTTTAGGAACTTGTTGTAAAAAATGTAGTGGTTTGGCATTACTCGTCGTTTAGCCTTCGTGGTTAAGGAATTTGTGGTTTAGGCAGTAGCTGTTTATTCATATATCCGTACTTTCTAATGTCATTGATGTAATGGCCCTTGTCGTTGCATTCTGAGTTGTGGCCTTGTGGCATCGGCTGCATCAGGGGTGTCAGAGACATCCCATGGCAGAGAACGGCAGTGTGCCTCATCTCTATGTGCTTTCGTCAATGTGTGCAGTGCCTGAGCTCAAAATTGTGAGAACTACACATCTGACACCAATGTGCAACTGTAGTTGTGCACCAAAGCATGACATGGTGGATGGCAGAAGCTCATGGCCATTGCTAAATGACATTTCTGAGTCTGTATCTGTGTTGTCCCCTTATGTTGACTCCATATGTGACTGTGACAACATTTTGGGATGTACATCTTTTACACCCAGAGGGACCTAGGTATGCTCACAGGGATCTGTATGTTAGGTTACGTCGTGGCACGGGCACGCTATTTGGCTGTGTGGACATCACATGGGTCAATAATGCCAAGTGTGGCTGTTACCATGCATCTTTTGAATCTTGAATTAAGGTTGCACAATATGGCTGCACAGGGTGGTGTGCAAATTGGGGGTATCATCATCTTGTTTTGTGATTTGCTTGCATATGATGTTTGTGTGTATGGCGCTAAACTGAACCTACGTCTCTGTCTCTTGTAGCATCTGCCGAGGGCACAGAGGGACATGGGACAGACACCAGTGGTGAGGCATCTTGCGTGACTGCTACACATGAGCTCACTGATGTGACCAGCGCCTCGGAGGGGGACAGGAGTGTCCTTGAGGAATCAAACCCAGAAACACCAACCTCTATGTCATCTGATGCCAGCAGTGACTCCTCGATGTTGGCGGACACAGGGAGTGGGAAATGTGCCTCCTCTTCCACCACACATCTTTCAGTGCCCACCCTCCCAGCTACTTCCACTAGTGCTGCATGTGCTCGCACCAGTAAGAAAGGAAGAATGTCATTCCCCCCAGGTACCGCTGCCCCTGCCCCTGTCTCCCCTACTGCCCTCAGGGTGGACCTTTTGCGCCAGCTGTGTGTGGGTCAGACAACTCTCCTGAATGCCTTCCAAGACCATGACAAGAAGTTGGCACAGCTAGTTGCCTTCATGGAGGGCATTCATTCAGACATGGGTGGGCTACACAGGACTGCCCAGTCTTTGTCCTCCACAGTGACGGCAACCATTCAGCTGTCACAGTCTCAGAGTGCAGCTCCAGTCCCTTTGTCAACCCCCCTGCCAGTGGCTACATCTGATGAGATTGACCACACACCACAGTCCACAGGCTCCAGGTACATCACACGCAGCACACAACCGCAGCACCCCAAGCGGGCTAGGGCACAGACACTATCCCCCAAACAAACTTTAAGTGACACAGGAGCACAAAGGCAAAAGCCCTTCAGGGGACACTCTGGGGCATCAAGCCAAGAGGAAGGCCTCATTCTCACATGCCTCAAAGTTTGCCCCATCCAAGGACACTCCCTTCCCAAAAGCATCTCCCAAAGAAAGGCAGACAGTTGCCATGCCTGCTGTGAAGCTGGTGCCTGCTAAGAGTTTGCATAAAAAGCCCTCTAAGGCAAATTCACCCACAACCTCAACTCCCACCCACACCCCTGTCAAGCTGGGAAAGGAGGGCACTGTAGTGGTTTCACCTGGTCAACAGGGGATGGAGGGGAAAAGGCAAGGCCAGACCAAGCGTACGCCAGATCCGGCAGATCCCCAGAGGGAGGGCCACCACCTGTACCTGATATACTTGTGGTGGAGAGTGAATCTGTTGTGCCTGCCCCACTTCCCACTCCTACAAAGACACTTATTCCCTATCAAATTCCTCAAGAAGTGGAAAGGCAGCCCTCCACATTCTCCCTCACACACTGTGTCTCACAGCAGCATGTCTCCGCCTCCATGTGCCACCACGCCACCCGGTCCAAGCAGCCCACCGACTCCCAAAGCTACTGATGCCTATACCTCAGCTGGTCCTCTCTCTCCCAGGTCCAGTCCTCCATCAGTCCCTGACTATCAGCCACCTCCCCGTCTGACTGAGAGCCAAGTCTGAGGCAAAGTCCCCCTCCCGCTACTATCTCTCCCACAGCAGTTCCTGGACTGCCATTGTTATCCCCCTACCTGTGTTGCTTTCCAGAGCAGTGTACGGTGTCACCCATTCCCTGTGCCGGTTCTCATGCACACATGTGCCTACTTTGAACTATTCACTGGCCACTGGCCACTGGCCTTGCTGTTTGTAACAATTGATGCCCATTCCATGTGCAGGTTCTCCTGCACATATGTGCCTACTTTGAACTATGGACTTTCCACTGGCCTTGCTGTTTGTAACTATGGATGCCCATTCCCTGTGCAGGGTCTCATGCACACATGTGCCTACTTTGAACTATGGACTTGCCACTGGCCTTGCTGTTTGTCACTTTGTTTTCCCATTCCCTGTGCAGGTTCTCATGCACACATGTGCCTACTTTGAACTATGAACTGGCCACTGGCCTTGCTGTTTGTCAATTTGTTTGTCTATTCCCTGTGCAGGTTCTCATGCACACATGTGCCTGCTTTGAACTATGGCCTGGCCACTGGCCTTGCTGTTTGTCACTTTGTTTGCCCATTACCTGTGCAAGTTCTCATGCACACATGTGCCTACTTTGAACTATGGACTAGCCACTGGCCTTGCTGTTTGTAGCTATGGATGGCCATTCCCTGTGCAGGTTTCATGCACACATGTGCCTGCTTTGTACTATGGATTAGCCACTGGCCTTGCTCTTGTCTACTTTTGATGCCTATATGGGTAATATGTAATAAAGACAGTTCCTCCTGTTGTCTGCTTTGTCAGTGTCCTTGCTTAATAAAAACTTTTTTGTATGGGTATGGTTTCATGTGACACATGCTCTGTATGTCACTTTAACATTGCCAATTGCGTGTTTCACTTTTTCAGAGTTTGCCGGAGGTGACAGGCACTTCAGTTCTTCTCGACTCTGAGGCTTGGGGGTGCAATGATGGTTGTTTGTGATGATCCACTGTTATCCTAATCATTCTATGGTCAGGTTTGCTAAATTGTACACATGTCATGTTAGGATGCACTACCAGCACAGAAGGGAATTCTATCCACAGGGTTACAGGCAAGCAAGCCAGGCTCCATCATGTTTGTGTGATCTATCTTGATGTGTGAACAGCAGTGTTGATGTATGGTCCTCTTGTGATGGCCTGTCTTCCTAGTCACATAGGTACATGTGAATGTGTGCACTTGAGTGGTCATGAAGTATGATGGGGTGACTTTGTCAGTAGTGTTGATGTGTGTGTGCCCCTGCAATGCCAACTGCACACATGTATGGCCCAGGAGCTGAGTGCCTGTTTGTTTCAATTGTCTGCCATGTACTTGTGATTGTGTGCACATGTAAGAGTTGTAGGTTATGCACTGTGAAGTGTGTTGGTGTGTCTTTGCATTCATGGGGAATACCTACTTGTTGTTGCTGCCAGTTGTGAGTATGCAGACTGTGTGACTGCTAAGTCTGTGTTATGTTTTGTTGGTCAGCCATGTGTCTTGTTACTGTTTGGGCTTACTGTACAGACCTACTCAGCCACACTGACATTGTTGGCGAGTTTTCTCATGCATTGCTGTCACTTGAGCCATTTTTGGCTCCAGTATGGGATGTGGAGTCATACCATCCCCTATCTGTGCTTCGGATGCCTATCCATTGTCAGTGACTCCTCCATGTATTTGTGTACAGTAAACTCCTGACCTGTCCACTACTGATGTACAAACCACTTCAATTTCTTGTCACCTACCCCTTGGGTTGCCAGTGTGTGAGCCTCCCCGCCAATTCATTTGTTACACTATGCTTTGTGTTGCTGATCTGTGCACATGACCAATGTGCCACTCAGGACAGTTTCCCAATTGGTTATGTGTGATTTTCTTGTACTGGTTTGCAGTAATGGTTGCTCATTGCAGTGCAACTGTTTGGGCAGCACAGTCCTCTGGTCATGCTCTTTGCACCTGCGTGTCCCTGAGTTGTGCATCTGTGGGTGTTGGGTTAGCTGTACGTGTGTTTGCTGAGGTACTGCTACCCTTCCAGAGTGTGATATTGTCTGTGTGCTGTGCTGATTTGTGTTGTGGGGGTACATGATGTGGCACTGAGATGTGTGTGCTACTGATTTGGTTGGTGTGTACATACTGCTTGGCCTGCATGCAGTGTTGTCAGTGTATGTTACCTTGTACTTGCCTGGTGTGCATCTCCCTAATGTCCAGCTGAGTTTGCTATGTGATGGATTGGCATGCTCATCTGTTGTGTTTTTGTTGTGGATGTATGCAGTGTTTGGCCTGTGTTGGCTATTTCTGCTGACAGATGCTCAGTGTGTGATGTTTTGTGTGCATGACATTGTGTGTGAATAGTTTGCGCATTGTAATACATTCTGATGTGTGTTGCAAGTGTAGTGTGCATTACCTATGTGTCTGTCACGTGCAGCAAGGTCTATTCTTGTTACTGGGCTTGTTTTGAGTGCACAATAGTGCTATGTCCTCCTATCTTTGGCATGTCACTATTCAGGATTGTGCATGTGCATGCTTGTGGTACACTATGACACCATGTTGACTTGATGGGTGGTGTGGTGTCTTTGTCTGTGTCAGCTTATTGTCTCATTGATCCCAGTTTGTGTTCATGATTGTTTTGAGATGATGCAATTCATGTTTGTGTTGGGGGATGGTGTCTGTGCATTGGTCCTGAGTGACAATGTTGTGTACTCCTGTTCTGTCTGGGGTCCCATTGCCTTTCTACTGTTTGGCTGGTCATATGTGGGCTTGTTGTACTTCTGTGTATGTTGTTTATGTGGTTTGTGTTTGGCTATTGTTTTTGTGTCATTATTGGTTCAGGCATCCTTGAGTGTGTGATGTTTGTGGATGCACCCCAGGGACTGTGATTTTGTTGTCAGTGTACTCACAGGACATCATTTGCACCATTCTGTGTGGTTAACACTTGCGTTGAGCGCTGCAGGTGTGAGGTGGGTAGAGGAGGGGTATGTGTGAAGGATCCAACTTGGGGTTGACAGTCAGGGAGTGTGACAAAGAGACATGTGTGTTGTGCTGATGACATACACATGTGAAGTAAGTTGACACAGATGTGTGGCTGATCACTGTTTGACTTCAGACACTTCCTATCATTCCTGTGCTTATGCATGACTTGCCTTGATGTCTCCCTGAGTTGTTGCACAGAGGTCACTTTGGTTTAATTCCACTCACTGTGCCACCCATGTCTCATTTGGTGGCCTAAGGGTGCTGTGATATGTTCCTTCTCTTGCATGTGATGTACACATGCTTTGGGGCTTGCTCCATGGCTTTCCGGAACTGTCGACTTCACTTTTGGCTAGCCCATTTATTGTCCTCCATTGCTGCTGCCCTATGGTATGAGTATGTGTCCGGGTGTCAGTGTTTGGTGTTTGTGTGTGGCTTGACAGGCAGTGTGAACAGTTCAGTGGTTGGTCATATGCAGTGTGAGTTTTTATTTTGTGATTGGACTCAGTTTGCTTGACATGAACGGAGGGTAGGTGGGAGGAGGAGGAATGCCCTGCCCCCGAGCTTCTGTGCAGGGTGTTTCTCTTCACCCGCACCTTCTAAGACATGCTCCCTGGTTGTTTGGTGCATGTGGTGCAGGGTCTGGGTACACCTGGCTGGTTAATTGTGCAGGAGGGGCGCTGGAGGAGCACACAGCATGTCCCCAATGGGTGTGGGGGGCACAGTTTGTGAAGGGTGGAGGTGGGGCCCTGTAAATCTTTTCAGACTTTCCATGCCTGGCGATGGCCCTGCCTACTACATTGTGCGCAGGTTTTCCCGCGTCTGAACCGATGCAGTGACGTGACCGGGGCATTGCAGTGATTTCGCGGTTGATGGGTGACCCGGATGCTGAGGGGTGATTTTGTGACAGGTAGGACATGCGTGAGTACACTTGGGGATGTGTTCCCGTCCCCCCCAGAGTGTCTGATGAGGACAAGAACTGTATATCAGCCCAGGAATTGTGTGATGTGGTTGTGTGCAGAGTTGTGTATTAGCGTGCCTGCATCTTTGTCCGCGATGGTCCATTATTTGCTAGAAGTGGATCAGGAACAGCACCGGAAAGGCTTGTAGAGCTGGATCCATTGCGGTCCGGACTTGGTGGAGGGGACCGGGAGTCTGGTTTTGCACTCCGCTGTCGTGCTTCCACCGTTTCCGGTTGGGTGGTTTCTCTGCTGCGGTGTGACGGGCTGTTTGGGGCATTCTCAGTTGAACGGCGGACGAGAAGTCATTCCGCACGGCAGTGTGTCTTTATTGGCTCCCACCGCCACGGTGGCAGGCACAAATTTGTGGCAGTCCACGTCGCACCGCGGAGGACGGGAAACGGGTTATGTTTGCCCATAGTAATATGGCGGGCGCGAGGACTGCTGTTTGCGTGCAGAAAATGACATTTCCCGCCAGCACCGCAGAGGTGCCTCTGCTCGCCATCCTAATGAGCCCCCAAATGTTATTGATTTACTATTCCCACTCCAGGTAGTATTAATTAGGGGTAGGTGCAGGACACTAAATTTAATTAATTTACTGTTCCCACTCCAGTTACTATAAATTCAGATTAAGTGTTGGACACTAAACTTAATTAATTTACTATTTCCACTCCAGTAACTATAAATTAACGGTTGGTGCTGGAACACTCAACTTATATAATTTACTATTCCCACTCCAGTTAGTATTAAATTGGGGCAGGTGCTGGACAACACATTTTAATAATTTACTATTCCCACTCCAGTTACTATTAATTAGGGGTAGGTGCTGGACACTAAATGTAATTCTTTTACTATTCCCACTCCAGGTAGTATTAAGGGTAGGTGCAGGACACTAAACTTTAATATTTTATTATTCCCACTTCAGTTAGTATTAATTTGGGGTAGGTGTTGGACACTAAACTTAATTAATTTACTACACCCACTCCAGTTAATATTAATTTAGAAATAGTACTGGCCATTGAACTTAATTATTTAACTATACCCACTGAAATTACTGTAATATGACTAAATACACTAAACATAAAATGTTAATTATTTGTCAACACCTATAATAAATTACTACACTATATAATGTATTAAATTTCATTATTTTTATAATTTAGAAAACAAAGGTATTGTTTTTTCTTTGTGAATATTTTTTTATTAAATTTAAAATATGACATATAAATGACATATTATCTACATAAGATACCTGAATACAAATATTTCAATATTTCATTTTAAAGATTTTTTTATATTTATCTTCAACATAATTTTTTTTTAAATGTACACATTTTATTTAGTCTAAAATGTCATTCTTAACAAATGAAATATATAGGGGTCGATTCCGATTCGGGAAAGAAAACCGTCCGACGATTCGTATACGTAGCCTTTTCAGTACAAATCGAACAAATCCATCCGAATCGCGTAGTACGATCCGTTGTCAAAAACTACGTCCGAATGTTTGCGAACCGTACGAAAAACAAGCGAAAATCCGTACGATACGGACTCGGAAAGTAAACCGTACGATTCGTAAAAATGCCGTACGACCCGACAAGTACGATCCAGTCCGAAAACCGAGAACGCGATTCGTACGGGAAAACCTCATCGCGTATGAACTGTGATTTGTACGGAAAACATTGCGTATGAGCGAGCCGCACGATCAAATACGAAATGAACCCCCCCTTAACGAACTGCACGCAAACCCCGTAGAAAAACGTCACGTATGAGCGAGCCACACAAGCAAATACGAAACAAACCCCCCTTAACGAAGCGCATGCGAACCCCGTAAAAACGTCATGTATGAGCGAGCCACACAACCAAATACGAAACGAACCCGCCCTTAACCAAGCGCACGCGAACCCCATAAAAATGACACGTATGAGCGAGCCATACAACCAAATACGAAACAAACCCTCCCTTAACGAAGCGCACATGAACCCCGTAAAAACGTCACGTATGAGCGAGCCACACTATCAAATACGAAACGAACCCGCCCTTAACAAAGCGCACGCGAACCCCTAAAAACAGCACAAGGAGGGTGCAAACGACTCGCACAACACCCCAAAAAATATCTCCTGTATACAATTCATTAGAAATGAATGTTCTGGCCAGATCCTGATAGGATTATATCAATTAGTTTCAGTCCCGACTCATCAAGCTGGTCACACTCTTAATGGTTTGTTCACTAATAGTCCGGTTATAGCCTTGCACAAGGTGCTCCCCTTGACCTGGTCAGACCATGAAGCAGTTATCTTCAGCATAAAAGCTTACAACCCCAACCTTCCACAGTCCAAAGCGCAATTTGCGCAAAGTATCCGAGATTGGAAAAATCTAGATTTTCCTCTTCTTACCGAGATCCTCACTACCTCCCCTTATGAGATTTCCTCAAATCCCACTCAGGCTTCCAATAGGTACCAGGACTGGCTCTGGGCCGCCCTTAGTTTGGCTGCCCCGACCAAATCAATCTTCCCAAATCGATCTACTCCATCTGCACGATGGTTTTCGGAGGATCTTAGACTGCAGAGGCAGCACTGCAGGAACCTCGAGCGGCATTGGCGCAAACATTATAGTCCTCGGGGCAAACAATGCTACAAAGACGCCTTAGCTATATATAAACGTTCCATAATTTTTCATAAAAGGGCCTTTTTCCTATCACAAATTTATTCCGCACAAAACTCTTCTAAAAAGCTGTTTCAAATAGTTAACACCCTATCTATCCCCTCTTCAGTTCCCGCCATTGAGCCAACTCAAGACGTATGTAATTCTTTAGCCGATTATTTTGTCACCAAGGTCACTAATATATACTCAGTATTCTCCTCATTGACCCACCCTCAAGGCTCGGTCTCTCGACCGGCCCCTACATCTGCCGGCCCGACTTTTTCTCTTTTTCACCCCGTTTCTGTCAACACAATCAGTAAATATGTAGCCACCATTAGCTCAGGCTCCCCGTTAGACCCCTGCCCACCCTCGGTTTTCAATCTGCTCTCGGAAACCATTACCCATACACTTACAGATATCTGTAACTCTATGTTCCTCTCTGGTGACTATCCGGAGATATGGAAAACAGCAGTAATTAAGCCTCTGTTAAAAAAAAACATCCTTGGACCCCTCAGAATTAGCTAGCTACAGACCCATAGCCTGCCTCCCCTTCCCAGCAAAGATATTTGAATCCTTCACGAACCACCAGCTATCGGATTATATCAATCAACACCAGTTGCTGGACGACACACAGTTTGGGTTTAGGCAAGGACATGGGACAGAAACCGCACTGATAAAGGCAGCTGACGAGATTAGGACATCTTTAGATCTTGGCGGGGCGGCGGCCCTCATACTGTTAGACCTTTCCGCCGCCTTTGACATGGTCGATCATTCCATCTTGATCGACCGTGTCTCAACATTGGGGGTCAACCACCAAGCCAGAGATCTTGTAGCCTCTTTCCTAGCCAACTGCACTCAATCTGTGAAATTGGGCACATTCTACTCGCCCACTTCCACCTTGCCGCGCGTAGTACCCCAGGAATCATCGCTAAGTCTGACACTATTTAATATCTATGTGTCAGACTTGGTGAGGGTCATAAAATCTCATGGGCTGAGTTCAACCACCTACGCAGACGACACCCAATTGGTGTTGGCTGTGCATAAGAATGGTGTGGCGGTTGCGTCGAGGTTTCAGGAGGGTATGCTAGCCATAGGCTCCTGGATGTGGTCGAACTGCTTAAAATTAAACTCAGACAAAACTGAGGTGATGACTTTTGGCAACCTCTCCCCGGTATGGTCGGATAACTGGTGGCCAACCGAAATGGGCCCCCCCGCCCGAACCGGTTGCCAAGGTCAGAAACCTTGGGTCATGTTTGACATCAAATTAACATTGCACCATCATGTCAACACAGTGATTTCTTCCTCCTTCTTCATTCTCAGAAAAATCAAAAAACTCCTCCCTTACCTACCCACTGCGGCAGGAAAAACTCTCATAACTACGTTAATATTTTCAAAATTGGACTATTGCAATGCCCTCTTGCTGAATGCTCAGGAGCAGGTCTTAGACAAATTACAATCTGTCCAAAATGCGGCGGCCAGAGTACTACTCTCCATTCCTAAGCAACATTCTGTCTCTGCCACTATACGTCAACTCCATTGGCTGCGAGTCAGAAGCCGCATAAAATTTAAAGCCCTTTGCATTGCCTACAAGGCTATCCACAATTCCGGACCACTATTCATCAGAAAGTCTTTCTTGATTTACACCCCCATCAGGGCTCTTCGCTCTGCATGAACTTATCTTCTTCCAGTCCCCCGCACTAGAACTGTCGCTTGGGGAGACAGACGCTTTCTAGTGGCCACTGCGAGGCTTTGGAACACTCTCCCGCTCGCCATTAAGACCAGTCCCACACTTTAAATTTTTCGTAAACAACTGAAAACCTGGCTCTTTGACCAATGATCTTCTTCAGTATGTTCCATGTCATCTTGATAATCCTATGCGCCGAGACACCTTCGGGTATTTGTGCTCAATACAAATCCAATAAACATAAACATAAACATAAACAAACATCCAAACAGGCAAACAGAGGTCCCAACTCAGACCTACCCCTTATAACACACCCACCAAAATTATCAAACTAAGCCCCACCCACAAGTAGACCAATAAAAATGGCCCACACACACAAACCATCATCCTTTGCAACATAGCCATTTAGCTACAGACACACAGACAGCACACCAACAACTGCACACATCCACCTTCACACATACCCACCCTATCACATTCAGACCCACACACCCACCTCCATACACACTGTCACCCCCCAATCACATTCACCCCACACCATGTCCGCACAAAAGAATCCAAAGTTCACAAGGGAGGAGATGGAGATCCTTGTAGATGAAGTCATCAGAGTCGAGCCACAGCTGTTTGGCGCATTGGTCAGACAGACCAGCATAGCTGACAAAACACGCCTGTGGGTGAGGATTGTCAATAGGGCAATGCTGTTGCACCCATCAGGCGCACCAGGAAGGAATGCCAGTCCAGGTGGTATGATCTGCAGAGGATGGTGAAGCGGAAGATGGACGAGGACTACGCCTATAGCCAGCACACTGGAGGTGGTGGTCCACACAGACCAGTACAGTACCAGCCCTGGGAGGAGAAGGTAATGGCCCTCTTACCACCTGTGGGAGTACATGGCATTGAAGGAGTCGTGGAGCCTGGTGAGTATAAAAACAACTCAGGTAACATGGAGGTAATGGCAGCCACACTCCAAGTACAAAAATACCCGCAACAAGTGGCAAGCACCCGCCGCCCATAATACAGGCCAGAATTACGCTAATGCCACTAACATGTGTATGCCCCATTGACAAACCAAGGCCATGCTATGTCCCACGCTACAGGAAGCACAAACCCAAGAATGGACGTCCGGTATCCTGGGAGGGTGGCTGTCACAAAATGCATTGTGGACTCCAAATAAGACCCAATTGCATGGGCATCCGCAGGGGGGGCAAGGGTGGTTCCTGGCCCCCCTGGATCGCCAGTGTGCCTGGTGTGGGCCAAGTCAGGGCCGGCCCTAGTCCATCATGCTTTTGAAATTGTGCCATTGTCCCAGGTGGCAGCACCCTCCATTGGGTAGGAAGGGTGCAAGGGGGTTGCTGAGAATTGTGCAAGGCAGAGGGGAGGAGGGTGCAAGGCGGAGGGTGAGAAGGGTGCAAGGCAGAGTGCCAGAAGGGTGCAAGGCAGAGGGGATGAGGGAGCAAGGCAGAGGGGAGGAGGGTGCAAGGGGGAGGGCAAGAAGGGTGCAAGGGGGAGGGCGAGAAGGGTGCAAGGGGGAGGGTGAGAAGGGTGCAAGGCAGAGGGAAAGAAGGGTGCAAGGGGGTGGGCAAGAAGGGTGCAAGGCAGAGGGTGAGAAGGGTGCAAGGTCGAGGGGAGAAGGGTACAAGGCAGGGGGCCCGAGGGTGCAAGGGGGAGGGTGAGAAGGGTGCAAGGCAGAGGGGAGGAGGGTGCAAGGGGGAGGGCCAGAAGGGTGCAAGAGGGTGTCATGGGTTCCCATGCCATTGCAAGTTAATACCTTTGGTGCCTGGACTGATCCTTGCAGAGTTGTCACATTGCTTGATTATTGTCATGCCATGCCATGTTCAGTGGTTAATATGCATGTTTTCACATCACGTGTCAAGTATTGTTGGAAATTCATTCGCAGCTCTCATTCATTTGCAGTTACCAATGTTTGTTGCCACTTTTTTTCCTTGCCAATAGCAATGCTTGTTAATTTACTTTAACAGTCACGTTTACCTGTGCACACAAAGTTTCTCTCCTCTCACGTTTTGAACGTTTCATTTGGTACACGTGAGGCAGAGAGTAAACGCCCAAAGCGGAGACTATAAAAGACTCCCTTTCACTTACGCTGACACTTCGCTTCATCAGCAGCGTCACCGCGAGCGTTCCTGCCTTCTGAACTTCTTTCGTTGGATTCCTATTTGGCCCCGCCTTCCTTCCCACCCTTCAGCTTCCTTCCCTCGTCCCCTGACCAACTCCGGTTCCCGTTTCCTTTCCCCTCTTACCTTCCTTCATCGTGATTTCCCTCGTCGATCTTCGCCTTCAGAGCAGCAGAGGAGTTTGTAGAGCGACGGCTTCAGAGACTCTGATTGCAAGCAACAAGGACAAGCATTGGTAAAATCAAGGATATTTCTTTCATTTTGGATTCAAAGACTGGAAACAAATTCTTTCCTAAAGATTTTGGAACAGTGGCAGTATAGTATCAAGCACGGTTATTTAGTGCTCCTTTTTTCAGACTTGTTGTAACAAGAACTACTTAATGCAGCAGTGATTATTGTACATTGCAGCACAGATGTGAATCAACATACTGTGAAACCTGTGTTTTGGAAACCTCTAAGACATTGTGCTGTGCATTGTGTATTTACAAGTCAAGCTTCTTAGTAGGAGGGTCTTGTTGTTTTTTCTTTTTCTTATTTATTTCCTACAGAATCCCTTTTCAAGATAATCGTACACAATTGCCAGGTAGGCCAAGTGTGTTGTGTGATACTACTACTACAAATTAATCACTAACCCCTAACTAATGTTATTAGGTATAGCAATTGTTCATCGATATCTGTGCATTGTTTACTGATTTTTATTGTGCATTCTTAATTTAGGCAAATAACCCAGAAACAAGAAATCTAGCTATTGTAGACGTTTTAGAAAGGGCTTCATAGACTTTGGTATGTACTTCTCTTAATTTCAAAATAGTATCCAAGGAAAAGAGATGTGTGAACTCCAATGTTAAAGGCTTTATTATATGTAAAGGTATAATCAACAACCGAAGGTGCAATCATAATTGAAGCCCGGAACACTTCAAGAGAAACCAAACCAGTCCTCTCAAGAAGAAGGGATCCAGTGTCTCTTTTATTTGTGTGTGTCTTGTTTCTCAATCCACTTCCCCTTTCTCTTGTGGAATACACAGTTAAGCAAGTGGTTCTACCTTGTTTACTGGTTAGTTCACGGGGGAGTTGGGAGCGTGCATCGCCAAGAAGGAAGCAACATGAACCTCGTGTGTGAGCGCTTGACAGGGGGAGGGCCAGAAGTGCGCAATGCAGAGGGGAGGAGGGTGCAAGGGGGATGGCCAGATGGGTGCAAGGCAGAGGGGAGGAGGGTGCAAGGCAGAGGGCCCGAAGGGTGCAATGGGGAGGGTGAGAAGAGTGCAAGGCAGAGAGGAGGAGGGTGCAAGGGGGAGGGCCTCAAGGGTGCAAGGGGGAGTGCCAGAAGTGTGCAAGGCAGAGGGGAGGAGGGTGTAAGGGGGATGGCCAGAAGGGTGCAAGGCAGAGGGGAGGAGGGTGCAAGGGGGATGGCCAGAAGTGTGCAAGGCAGAGGGGAAGAGGGTGCAAGGGGGATGGTGATGAAGGTAAAAATTTGGCCACCCCATCAACATTTCTGTGTACGCCCATGGCCAATTGCACTCATCCCATATGGCCCATGTACACACCCATGCACCATGCTCAATGCACAGGGAGTGGGAAAGTACTGACAAGAAAGCTGACACTGAGCCCTGGTGTAGGCAGCACAAGGCCCTCCTGTGACCAGTGCAAACACTAACACCAGGACAACAAGGTCAGATATCTTGACCAGGAACTCAAAAACACTGTCATGGCAGCATGTTCCATGGTGGGACAACCAGACCACGAGGGACGCCCAGTTCCAAATCAGACTCCAACTACCAGCACGGCCTGTCACACCCCATACATAAACATAGCCTCCGGGGACAGGCAATTTAGTGCCCCACTGTCATGTAACACAACAAAACAAATACAGATCAGATGGGGGCGTGGCTAGCAGCCAAACATGGTGGCTGTGTGAGAGAGGAGCTCAGTGGTTGAAGCGGCCCCATCCACTAATCCGTGCCACATATCCATCACAAAGCAGCCTCTGATGGCTGAATCCAGGAGTGGAACCTGAGCGGCATCGTCCGGTGCAATCCCGGCACATTTCCGGCACCCTGAACGGTCGGAGCAGTACTGAGTCTGGCGCGGCCTGGCCACGCATCGGCAGCACCGGTCTAAAGTTGTTGCATGCCCAGGCGGAAGTGAGGGCAGAGCGGCAACGACAATCTGAAATTGACCCTGATCCGACGGGGATACACGGCCACAATCCGGGCGAAAATAAAGGCGGACGAAAGTTGTAATCCCCCGCCCGACTGGAAGAGACTTGGACCCCCGCCGACCGCTTACCCGCCTGTGCCGGCGTGGTGGAGGAGCATTGGTTACCAACCTTGATCGGGAGCGGCTTTTATTCCCAGCACGACCTTCGCCACTCCGCATCTACCCCCCGCGAGGCACAACAAAGAGACAAACGACACAGCGCTAATCCTGGTGAGCGCACAAGGGTCTCGCTGAGGGGGAGATATTGCACTGAGGCACTGCCCGCTTAATGAACTGTTCCACAAAATCCTGTACCCGGCTAAGGAGCAACGCGTGGGTCACACTGGGGGCACACCGGTTACAGCTGCGGTTGGTGAGGACTGCACGAGAGGCAGATAGGTGAACGAGGCCTGAGAGCATCTGACGGAACGCACACGAAGCGACTGTGTGGTGACCCACTGCACGCGGCCCTAGACCCATACTGTCTACCAACCGCCTCCACTGCACTGGGCCACACAGAACCGGCGACGGGAGAGATGGTGAATGGGTAACTCCTGACATCACAACCATACTTGCAACCACTGACACAGATATCCTTTCAGCGACGACACAGCTGCGATCCCACGCCACTCTCAAAGCCATATCGAAGCCCTTCTCGGCACAGCGGCTGTGACAGAGAGCGGATATTTCTATACACGCACTATTGAGACATCGCCCGCGCCCGGAGGCCTCGCTGCGCCGCCTGCCATGTCGAACAGAGGTCCTAGAAACACCACGGCGCAGAGCAAACTGGATAAGTACGCATACAATAAGAGCAACCCGCCGCAACAAGAGGGACCCAACTCCACAGGTAAAGGCGCAGACAGAGAAAGAACCAAAAAAGTGACGCTAGAAGATATCATGAAGACCTTGTCTAGTGTGCAAACAACGGTGGGCTCCATATCCGCCGAGGTGAGCCTACTACGGGCAGACTTTCACAAGATGACAGAACGGGTGGCACAGGTGGAGGTGGTCACGAAGTCCCTGGTTTAGGATACCTCAGATTTGCAACTAGCGATGGAACGAATGCAAACAATCAATAAACAACTGCAAGACAAGCTGGACGATCAGCAAGGGCGCTCAAGGTGCAATAACGTACGAATTTTAGGTGTTGCCCGAATCCGAAGGTAAGTGAGCGATGGACCTATATGTCGAAGACTTGATCAAAACTAAGCTGCAACCCAAAGGTCTGTCTAACTTTTTCTCTGTGGAAAGAGCGCGTAGAGTGCCTGGCGGAGTGCCTAAGCCGGGTGCGGCACCCCGACCAGTGCTAGCTAGACTATTCAACTTCAGAGATAGAGATGCCATATTACAAGCAGCAAAGACCCGATTAAAATCCAAAACTCATCACCAGCTTTTTTCCCGGACTACACGGCGGAAGTGGCCCGCCGTCGTAAAACTTTTACAGAAGTCATAAAAGCGCTGAGACTGAAAGAACTGCCCTACTCGATGCTGTTCCCGGCAAGATTAAGAGTAGTCGACAATAACAAAACATGGTTCTTCGACACACCTGAAATTGCACAGGACTGGCTGGAGGGCTGGCGGCCGGGGGGAGCACCCCGCCGCAACAACAAGGGTCAAAGACACCAACGACATGAACACCGACAGGAAACACAAACGTCAAGATGCAATAGCTTAGCAGACCTGTCGGCGACGGGTCTAGACCAAGACGACCACCAACCGGAATCATAGTAGACTACCTCAGAGGGCTATGAAACATGACATCAGCTATTTAGGACTTGTTGCCCTTGGACTCCACCTGGGTGAGGCTAAGGAGGACTGATGGGGCGGCCACCATCAGGAGACTCCTTACCCCCGAAAGCAAGTACATGGTTCGGGGTTGGGATAAGCACTCTGCGAAGTTGGGGAGGCGGGCGGCAGTAAGTCCGTTTAGCAGGGAGGCAGCGAGGGGGTTAGAGGGGGGGAGTTTAATTGTTATTGTTTGTAATTCACACGCTATAGCACGACATGGCAACATGCTGACACACACCACGCTACGAGACAACATGAATACTGTACTGTTGGGGAAAGAAGGACTAGTCGCACTCAAACCCATTCCATTATGTCATAGACCTCGCACTTCTCAGTCAATGATGGCTTGACGCAGTGAACCACGGTTACGCCCCTCAAAATGTTGACATGGAATGTCCGGGGATTAGGAGACAAAATCAAAAGGGGACTGGTCATGCAAGCTATCAAATGACAAAGCCTGGCACTAGTGTTACTGCAAGAAACGCATCTCACAGGGAAGGCATGCCAAGCACTAGACCGCCGAGGCTACAAAATGGTGGCACACTCAGAATTCACATCGGGCTCCAGGGGAGCAGGTGTCCTGCTAAAAAAAAACTCCACATTCATTCTCTCACAGCATAAAATAGATGATCAGGGACGCTTCGCAGCAGTCCATGGGCAATGGGAGGGCCGACCCTTAACTGTGGTATCAGTCTATATCCCGCCAGCACTCCAAACAGTGACCTTGCCGGCTTTGGGAGAGTTCCTACTGGACCTTCCGGAGGGAGACATTATTATTGGAGGAGACTTTAACTCAATAGCTGACCCTCTACTAGATAAATTCCCGATACATAAGCATGCCTCCAACCCCACAATCTTTCAGGGTTTCTTAACGGCACTAGGCCTGACAGATATATGGCGACACAAACACCCCACAGCGACACAATATACCTATCATTCGACGGTGCACAACAGTCTGTCCCGTATAGATTACTTTCTACTGTTGGGAAATGGGATGCACGCAGTTGACACCATAGATATACTCCCTAGGGACATCTCAGACCACTCGCCACTAGAGCTGACTCTCTCCAGCCAGGAAAAGACCAAGTGGAGAATATACCCTATTTACCCTAATTTCCTGAAAATTCCCAAAATCAGAACAGCTCTTAAGAAGGCGACCAAACTCTACTTTGCCGAAAATGAAATGTCAGTGTCTTCTCCCTCGATACTCTGGGAGGCGTATAAAACTGTCCTTCGAGGACAAGCAATAATTTCCATTACAGGGCACAAAAGGGGGCAGCGGCAGGAACTCTCAGAGCTAGAATTAGCATTACACATACGAATTTTAGGTGTTGCCCGAATCCGAAGGTAAGTGAGCGATGGACCTATATGTCGAAGACTTGATCAAAACTAAGCTGCAACCCAAAGGTCTGTCTAACTTTTTCTCTGTGGAAAGAGCGTGTAGAGTGCCTGGCGGAGTGCCTAAGCCGGGTGCGGCACCCCGACCAGTGCTAGCTAGACTATTCAACTTCAGAGATAGAGATGCCATATTACAAGCAGCAAAGACCCGATTAAAATCCAAAACTCATCACTAGCTTTTTTCCCGGACTACACGGCGGAAGTGGCCCGCCGTCGTAAAACTTTTACAGAAGTCATAAAAGCGCTGAGACTGAAAGAACTGCCCTACTCGATGCTGTTCCCGGCAGGATTAAGAGTAGTCGACAATAACAAAACATGGTTCTTCGACACACCTGAAATTGCACAGGACTGGCTGGAGGGCTGGCGGTCGGGGGGAGCATCCCGCCGCAACAACAAGGGTCAAAGACACCAACGACATGAACACCGACAGGAAACACAAACTTCAAGATGCAATAGCTTAGCAGACCTGTCGGCGATGGGTCTAGACCAAGACGACCACCAACCGGAATCATAGTAGACTACCTCAGAGGGGTATGAAACATGACATCAGCTATTTAGGACTTGTTGCCCTTGGACTCCACCTGGGTGAGGCTAAGGAGGACTGATGGGGCGGCCACCATCAGGAGACTCCTTACCCCCGAAAGCAAGTACATGGTTCGGGGTTGGGATAAGCACTCTGCGAAGTTGGGGAGGCGGGCGGCAGTAAGTCCGTTTAGCAGGGAGGCAGGGAGAGGGTTGGAGGGGGGAGTTTTATTGTTATTGTTTGTAATTCACACGCTATAGCACGACATAGCAACATGCTGACACACACCACGCTACGAGACAACATGAATACTGTACTGTTGGGGAAAGAAGGACTAGTCGCACTCAAACCCATTCCATTATGTCATAGACCTCGCACTTCTCAGTCAATGATGGCTTGATGCAGCGAACCACGGTTACGCCCCTCAAAATGTTGACATGGAATGTCCGGGGATTAGGAGACAAAATCAAAAGGGGACTGGTCATGCAAGCTATCAAACGACAAAGCCTGGCACTAGTGTTACTGCAAGAAACGCATCTCACAGGGAAGGCATGCCAAGCACTAGACCGCCGAGGCTACAAAATGGTGGCACACTCAGAATTCACATCGGGCTCCAGTGGAGCAGGTGTCCTGCTAAAAAAAATTCCACATTAATTCTCTCACAGCATAAAATAGATGATCAGGGACGCTTCGCAGCAGTCCATGGGCAATGGGAGGGCCGACCCTTAACTGTGGTATCAGTCTATATCCCGCCAGCACTCCAAACAGTGACCTTGCCGGCTTTGGGAGAGTTCCTACTGGACCTTCCGGAGGGAGACATTATTATTGGAGGAGACTTTAACTCAATAGCTGACCCTCTACTAGATAAATTCCCGATACATAAGCATGCCTCCAACCCCACAATCTTTCAGGGTTTCTTAACGGCACTAGGCCTGACAGATATATGGCGACACAAACACCCCACAGCAACACAATATACCTATCATTCGACGGTGCACAACAGTCTGTCCCGTATAGATTACTTTCTACTGTTGGGAAATGGGATGCACGCAGTTGACACCATAGATATACTCCATAGGGGCATCTCAGACCACTCGCCACTAGTGCTGACTCTCTCCAGCCAGGAAAAGACCACGAGGAGAATATACCCTATTTACCCTAATTTCCTGAAAATTCCCAAAATCAGAACAGCTCTTAAGAAGGCGACCAAACTCTACTTTGCCGAAAATGAAATGTCAGTGTCTTCTCCCTCGATACTCTGGGAGGCATATAAAACTGTCCTTCGAGGACAAGCAATAACTTCCATTACAGGGCACAAAAGGGCGCAGCGGCAGGAACTCTCAGAGCTAGAATTAGCATTACACGCAGCAAATGTAGCCCACATGACAGACCCCACGACGGACTCGGCACATACTCTGCAAATACACCAACAGCGACATAAAGACCATATCCGTTTACAAGTCCTAGATAATATCTTGGCCAGGACCCGCAAAATATATGATATTGGGGATAAAGCAGGCAAGATGTTGGCCTGGTTGTAGAAACGAGGGGGAAGCAATAGAGCCATACAGCAATTACGCACGGCGGAGGGACACTCTCAGACAGACCCTGAAGAGATAGTCAATGTGCTGGCGGACCACTTCGAAAGGGTGCATACCCCTAACAGCGTCGTCACAGAGGACGCAGCTTTAGACTCCCTTAATCAGATTGAAACCAGGACGCATCCGCAAGAGGCAGTCCAAGAATTAGAAGCAGACCTCACTGTAGATGAAATACAACTAGCTATAAGGGCAATACAATCTGGAAAGGCCATGGGCCCTAATGGCATCCCCATCGAATGGTATAAACTTATGTCCGATACACTCAGCCCACCGCTGCTGGCTATGTACACAGAGTGCCGTACGAAAGTGGAGCTACCACAGGATCAGCGAACTGCGACGATAGTGGTAATACCTAAGCCTAATAAACTACCGACCGATTGCGCGTCATACCGCCCCATCTCGCTGATCAATGCAGAAGCGAAGATTCTCGCGAAACTGCTCTCCACTAGATTGATGACCCATCTCCCACTGCTGATCCACCCTGACCAATCAGGTTTTATGCCACATAGGAGTACAGCCCATAACCTCCGACGCTTACACGGAGTGCTAGCACGAGCTCCGTTACTACTAGAGCGAGCCGTCATCCTCTCGCTTGACGCGAGAATGGCTTTCGACATGGTGGAATGGGGACACTTATTCGCAGTCCTGACCCGCATGGGCTTTGGCCCCAAATTTATAGCCTGGATACGCCTCCTATATGCCAACCCAGGTCATATTTCACGCACAATCCAACTGGCGTGAGGAATCCGACAGGGATGCCCCCTTTCACCCCTGCTATTCGCCCTAGTGCCGGAGCCCTGGCAGCACTGATTAGAAATACAGCAGTACTGAAAGGTATAAGCTGGAAGGAGGGATGGGAAGACCGTGTGTCGCTATATGCCGACGATATGTTGGTATATCAATCAATCAATCAGTGACACTTATAGAGCGCGCTACATACCCGTAGGGTCTCAAGGCGCTGGGGGGGGGGGTGCCGCTACTGCTCGAACAGCCAGGTCTTCAGCTTCTTCCTGAAGGAGAGGTGGTCTTGGGTCAGGCGCAGGTCGGTAGGGAGGGAGTTCCAGGTCTTGGCGGCCAGGTAGGAGAAGGACCTTCCTCCTGTAGTCGCTCTTCGGATGCGGGGGACGGCGGCGAGGGCGTGGTTGGCTGATCGGAGGTGGCGTTTGGGAGCGTAGAAGTTGACTCGGCTGTTGAGGTAGCTCGGGCCTTGGTCGTGTAGGGCTTTGTATGCGTGGGTGAGGAGGCGGAAGGTGATTCTCTTGTTGACGGGGAGCCAGTGAAGGTCTCTCAGATGTCCGGAGATGTGGCTGGTTCGTGGGATGTCGAGGATGAGTCTGGCTGAGGCGTTTTGGATCCGCTGGAGTCTCTTCTGGAGCTTGGCGGTGGTACCGGCGTAGAGGGCGTTGCCGTAGTCCAGTCGGCTGGTGACGAGGGCCTGGGTGACGGTCTTCCTGGTCTCTGTGGGGATCCACCGGAAGATCTTCCGTAGCATGCGTAGGATGTTGAAGCACGCCGAGGAGACGTTGTTGACTTGCCTGGTCATGGAGAGGGAGGAGTCCAGGATGAAGCCCAGGTTACGTGCATGGTCTGTCGGTTTGGGTGCGGTGCCCAGGGCGGGAGGCCACCAGGAGTCGTCCCAGGCGGAGGGTGAGGAGCCCAGGATGAGGACCTCCGTCTTGTCCGAGTTCAGTTTCAGGCGGCTGGTCGTCATCCACTCGGCTACCTCTTTCATCCCTTCGTGCAGGTTGGCTCTGGCGGCGGCGGGGTCGTTGGTCAGGGAGAGGATCAGCTGTGTGTCGTCGGCGTAGGAGATTATGCTGAGGTTGTGTTTGCGTACGATGGCCGCGAGGGGGCTCATGTAGACGTTGAAGAGGGTGGGGCTCAGAGATGATCCTTGGGGGACGCCGCAGATGACTTCGGAGGCCTCTGACTTGTACGGTGGTAGGCGGACTCTCTGTGTTCTTCCGTCGAGGAAGGAGATGATCCATTCCAGCGCCTTGTCCTGGATTCCGATGTTGCTGAGGCGCCGTACTAGGGTGCGGTGGCAGACCGTGTCGAATGCCACGGAGAGGTCTAGGAGGATGAGGGCCGCTGTTTCTCCATTGTCCATCAGGGCTCGGATGTCATCGGTGGCGGCGATGAGGGCGGTCTCGGTGCTGTGTTTGGCTCGGAAGCCGGACTGTGAGGGGTCGAGGGATCCGTTCGTCTCGAGGAAGGCGGCCATCTGCTTGTTGACGGTCTTCTCGATGACTTTGGCTGGAAATGGGAGAAGCGAGATGGGGCGGTAATTCTTGAGGTCGGTGGGGTCCGCTGTTGGTTTCTTGAGTAGAGCGCTGAGTTCGGCGTGTTTCCAGCTCTCAGGGAAGATGGTGGTGTCGAAGGATGTGTTGATGATGTCTCGCAGGTGGGGTGCGATGACAGCGTCGGCCTTGTTGAAGACGTGGTGAGGGCAGGGGTCGGTCGGTGATCCGGAGTGGATGGAGTTCATCGTGCGGATGGTCTCTTCGGTGCTGATCGGGGTCCAGGCGTGGAGGATGGTGGTGGGGGGTGGTTGTTCGGTCGTGGTGTGCGTTGGTTGGTTGTTGAAGCTGCTGTGTATGTCCGTGATCTTGTTGTGGAAGTATGAAGCGAGGGAGTTGCAGAGGTCTTGCGATGGGGTGACGTCGTTGTTTCCTGCGCTGGGGTTGGAAAGCTCTTTCACGATGTTGAAGAGTTCCTTGCAGTTGTGTGCGTTGTTGTCCAACCGGTCCTTGAATGCTGTTTTCTTGGCGGCGCGGATCAGCTGGTGGTGTTTCCGGGTGGCAAGTTTGAAGGAGGTCCTGTTGTCCGATGTCGGTTCCCTTTTCCAGACTTTCTCGAGGGCTCGGCAGTTCTTCTTGGAGCTCTTGAGTTCGTCGGTGAACCATGGGGCCTTCTTGCTGCCGGGTCTGCTAGGCGGGGTCCTCAGCGGGGCGAGTTCGTCCGCGCAGTTGCTGATCCACTTCGTGAGGTTGTCGGCGGCCTGGGTGGGGTTCGCTGAGCTGGCAGGAGGGTGCTGGCTCAGGGAGGTGGCGAGCTGGTCTGCTGTGATCTTGTTCCAGCTTCTGCGGGCGGCCTGTTGCTGGTGATGGTGGGTTGTCGTTCTCTTGAAGGTGAAGTGGACGCAGCTGTGGTCCGTCCATTGAAGCTCTGTGGCGTGGCTGAAGTCGATGTCTGTGCTGGATGAGAAGACGGCGTCGAGTGTGTGTCCGGCGAGGTGGGTGGGGGTGGACACCAGTTGCTTGAGTCCCAGGTTGGCGAGGTTGTCGAGCAGGGTGCTGGTGTTGCGGTCGTTGTTGTTCTCCAGATGGAAGTTGAGGTCTCCCAGGAGGATGTAGTCAGCGGAGGGGAGGGCATGCGGACTGACGAATTCGGCGATGTCCTCGCTGAATTGTGTGCGTGGTCCAGGGGGTCGGTAGATCAGGGTGCCTCTGAGGGTGGTGTTCGGGTTGGTGTGGATCTGGAAATGCAGGTGTTCGGCGCTGGTCAGGGTGTTGTCGGTGCTGGTCGTGAGACGGATGGTGTTCCTGTGGATGATGGCGATGCCTCCTCCCATCTGGTTGGCGTTTCGGTCCCTCCGGACGATCTTGTAGCCCTCTGGGATAGCGATGGCGATGTCGGGAGCTGAAGAGGCGTTCATCCAGGTCTCCGTGAGGAAGGCAACGTCAGGGGCTGTGGCGTCTAGGAGGTTCCAGAGTTCGATGGCGTGTCTGTGGACGGAGCGGGTGTTGAGCAGGATGCACTTGAGGTGGGTGCTGCTGGTGTTCGACTTGGCGGGTGCTGGTGCGGGGCTGGTCCGGATGCAGGAGTACTTGCAGGCGTGGCAGCTGAAAGGTCCGTGGGTACGTGTTGGAGTGGCTTGATGGCATTCTGGGAGTCGGCCGGTGTTGAGAGCGATGAGGGTGGCGGCTGAGTACGTCAGGCGGGTAGGTCGGGGTCTTCGTGGGCCAGGGGTCCTGGCGCTGGTCGCGATCCGGTCGCGGACGGGCGCAGACGGGCTTACCTTTGGCGCGCCTTCGGCGCACAATCGGCGCGCCCGCTGCGCGTTCGCACGGTCGCCATTTAAGGCGAAGTGCGCGGGTGGGCGGAGCAGCTGGGAGGCGGGAGCGGGGAGGGTTACAGAAGAGAAGAAAGGGGCGGGGACAAGCGGCGGTGGCGGGAAGGGAGGGCGGAGGGCGGCGAGGTAGGCGGACAACAAGGAAGGAAGCAAGAACACGGGGAAAATACAAATTACAACAAAACAGGCACAAATAAACGCAAAAACAAGGGCAAAAAGAGAGAAATACAAAGTAGGCACAAATTAACGTAAAAACAAAGGGCAAAAACAACCGCAGCGGCGGCAGCCGGCGATCGGCAAACGAGGCAGCAGCGAGGCAGAGGGCAGGCAAGGGGCACACGCAGCAGCTGGTGGCCGTGCGGCGCGGGGGTGTCCCACAAGTATATCTGACGGACCCAGAAAGAAGTGTGCCGGCACTGCTGTCATTATGCGACGAATATGGGGTGACGTCAGGATACACACTAAACTGGTCGAAATCAGTCCTGTATGTTCTGAAGGGACTGGCGCCCACACTCAACAGGGACTGCCCGCTCAAGATAGTTACGACCTCCTTCAAATACCTTGGCATATATATCACTGACAATCAAACGGAATTCTATGACAGAAACCTAAAACCACCACTAGACCGGCTTTGAAACGATGTAAAACACTGGACGCAATTGCCGCTCACGCTTTTTGGTAGAGCAGCACTCTACAAAATGATAGCCCTTCTGAGATTCCTCTACACCCTAGAAAACTCACCCTACCCGGTCACACAGCGATACTTTTAACAAGTGACGGCATTAGTGACTAACCTGCTATGGAGTGACCGACCTGCACGTATTGCCCATGGCAAGCTGAATAGAAGCTGGTAAGGAGGAATTGCACTGCCAAACCTGCAATTATATTACTGGGCTGCCCAACTCAAAATAATTAACCAGTGGATCCACGCACCCCGGGATGACCCAGCCCACAGGGCTGACTGGGCCCAACTGGGCACCGACGGCATGCTTTCAACGCTATACAATAGAAGCCAAGTAACAGGACTATTACACCCAGCGAAGCACACGATAGCGATATGGCACATCGCGCAGGCAAGGTTGGGTTGGAAGGACGTAATCACTAAACTTACCCCACTCTTGGACACCAAAACACTAGGACAACTAAGAAAGAGTAAAGGGTTTACGCAATGGGACAACATAGGGATATCGACAGTGGGAGATTTGTGGGATAAAGGGGCGGTAATCCCCTTCACTCAACTCCAACACCAATATGCACTGGGTCCAACAGAAACATATAAATACGTTCAGATCAGACACGCCCTGCTGCAAGTACTTGCAGCAGAGACTGAAATCCCGGAGTCCCCCCCCATTAGAGGACAGACTACTCACTGACTATATGCAACATAGCGCAACCTCCCTCACTTATAAAAAACTAATAAACAACCTCACAGATCCCACGCTAAAATTGCGCGAGAGATGGGTGGAGGAACTGGGCGCTATAGACGACACAGAATGGAATGAAGCACTGGCGTCCCCAAGGGAAGTGGGCATCTCGGCTAGATTTAGACTAATATAATTAAAAATCCTACCTAGGATATACTACACGAGGACCACCTTACATAAACTTCAGAGAGCACCACATCCATATTGTCTTTGAAACGGTGGTGCAGGAGGTACCTTGTTTCATACCCTTTGGGAATGCCCATTCATAGCAGCCTACTGGCGCCAGGTACTACGCACGATTTCACGAACACTGGGGGTGTCGCTAACTCCAGAACCGCATAAGTGTCTTTTAAATATCTGGGATCCAAATGACTTATCAAGGTATGGGTTGATATGGACTACGCTGGCCCTTGTGCTGGCGAAACGGGACATTGCGCAAAAATAGGGCGCAGCGGAACCACCTACGCTGGCGCAATGGAGCAGAAATATGGTCTTACTAATGTTTACCGAAAGGGCAGTTTATGTAGCGAGGGCCTGCCCTCGAAAGTGGAATAAAGTATGGTCTAATTGGAATACATATAGGGGAGAACTATGTGACATGCTGTCTGAAGAAGATGACGCCTTTTCAGATGACGAAGAGGAGTGAAAAGGGGACTGGGTTATTAACATTGCTAACTATAATGAGTTACAAGACGAATTGCTTCTCATAATAATGTCATTATAATCACTGACTATGTATATTGGTGTGTTAGAATCATGGCTGAAGGTTTGTAGTATTGTTTGTCAACGTGCATGGCTACCAACAATGAAAAGAATAAAAATTGTTTTAAAAAAAAAATACAGATCAGATGAAGCATCCAAGTAAAAACAATGCACGGTGCTGATTCACAAGTCCCCTGCGCTTCTTTCACGACGACGTTGCTTCACCTTTGTGACGCAGCGGACGCACAAAAGTTGCGCCATGGTGCTGGGTATTTACAAGGTGATGCCTCTGGGAGATATGCCATGTTCTAAAGACTGGACACGCACCACGCGAAGTGATCCTATGAGACGACAGTCCCTGACCTTGTGCCAATTTACTAATCAAGGTTGCCTGCCCCCTATTTTGTCCTGATGAAGACCCCACAGCAAGGGCACGACTAATCCCTGCGAACCTCTGAGGGTCTAAACGTCGACAATAACCTGTTTGATCGTCAACTTCACACCACTATTTTTTCATTCATTGTAATATGTGAAGTATGATATCTTGACTTAAGCTTCGAACTAATGGTCCTTTGTTCTGTATATAACTCGCCAATACAGTTATGTTAACTGGCTGATTTTACTGTCACTAATTCCCTTCCATCACAATATCCTCACCTGATCACTAAACCCCCCCCCCCCCGGGGCACTGTACAACCGTTTAAAATTATTGATTAGTTGTCTGTATATTCAGTATACCTAGTCCCATTGTGAATAAAACAATGTGGATGCAGTCATTGTCTGTGTAAATAATTTCTTGAATTGTTCACACTATATTACACTCACGCTGGGACCCCTTCCTCTTAGTACCTATGTTCTAAAGCCCTGCGCCAGAAGTAGGTGTACTGGTCCGGAGGGGGTGGGGGGCGGCGGGTGGCTGTCACACCGCAGCAACACCTCCCAAAAGTGGCTGATTGAAATCTTCAAGATTTCACTCAGTCACTTTTATGCACATGCTGCCTCAAAACCGTGTAGATGCTTGAAGCAGACTTAAGGATTGACGCAGCATTGTGCAGATAGGGCCACACAGAGTATTGCTGGATCTGCGTTGTGCCGGCGACACAACTCCAGCAATGTGCCACTTCTATGGCACAGATGCGTGACGCAGCTGTGCCGTTGTCCCACCACGGTGATACACAGTGTCAATGTGTTGCATACATGCTGGCAAAGCTATGGTGCACAACGACTGGCAAATCACTGCTGACATGCATGGCTGTGCCAGTCATTGTAAATACTCACTCACATGTCAATGACTTCGGAGCACAAATCAATCTGACCCCACAACATACCCATCCACAAGTGAACATTGAGAACAATCCAAAGCATAGACAACTACCAGGTGGAACAGTGCCAACGACAATGTATATGAAAATTGTATGTTGCATGAAATGGCATTAACATTGTCTGTCTCTCACACCCACTCGGCAACGTGCTGAATCTACCCCAATGAGGGGGAGATGAATCACAGTCCCAGGCTACGCAGGACCCTGATCCCACCAACAGCGACGCCTCTTACCACTCCATGGATGCCCCCGACCAACCTGGCACCTCTGGAGCCCAAACCCGTGCAGCAGCTGGATCAGGGACATCTGCGCCAATCACCACACCCATTCCTGCCACATCCCAGCAGACAGCTCGGAGCCCTGCCCACACTCTACAACTGAGCCAGTCTGACAATGAGGGACAAGGTTCACCGGGCACCCAGGAGGTGGCAGACAACACCACCACTGCCATCCCTCAGGGGTCCCGTCGACCCGATGTGCCCACAACCGTAGGCCAGGCTCGTGTGAGCAGGGGTGGTGGGAGTGGCACCAGGCAGAGGCGAGAACCTGACCACCCAGCTGCAGGGCCCGGTATGTCTGAACTACGAAACATCATGGAGGCATACCGACGGGACACCACGGAGTTCAACCAGGTAGTGGGGGCCCTCACAGAAATCAAAAACCTGCAGGCCGAGCAACACGCCAGTCAACGAGAACACCAAGGGCAGATGGAGGCAAGACTGGATGAGCTCTTGGTGGTGCACAGGGACATAAGCCATTCACTCCGTCGGATGGCTGACAACATGCAGCACCCTCCCTGTGTCACCAGACAAGAAACATCGAGGCGAAGACCGCCAACAGGCACAGGGAGGGAGGAGGAGGAGGAATCGTCCGACAGAGCGTCCCATGCATCATCAAGGCCTGCATTTGAGGGTCCCCCAAGGAAGGTGCGTCGTCCATGCAAAAGACAGTGAGAGGCAGTGGGCCTTGCGCATCTCCCAGGTCATCTGGTCTGGCATCTTGCCTTTGTGTGCAACAGCATCACCTTATTGACTGTCCCACTCACCCACATGGACTTGCTGGTTGCAGTCTGACCAATGATGCCAAGCACTGTGGTCTGGACTCTGTTGACTCAAACTGCAAGGCATCACATCTCCCTTTGTGAACTTTGGATTCCCCCTTTTTTGTACAGCACCTAGCACTTATTCACGTTTCCCGCACAAGGTAGAAAAATAAACAAAAGAAACACAATAGATTTTGATGTTGCATTCTTTTTACATGAGTCAACAACATACATGTGGGGATATTTCAAAGTATAAATACTCCAAAAGGGGGCCCAAGGGAAAGATATTTATAGACCAATGCCCCATGAGAGATCTGGCACATTGTCGAATGAGTGTGAGAGACTCTATTATCATATGCTTGTTGTTTGAGACTCTAACCTACCCTGGGGCCTAAGCATTGTTATATTGTTATACAGAGTTGATAGAGACGATCTGACATATCTTATCTCTGATATACCGCACCCAAAAATGTTGTTTTTCCCGGCTCGCGCACCTCCGATTTTGAGCCGAACTTAGTTAAACGTTATAGGCGTTTGCTTCTATGTAACCGCACCATTCGAAGAATATTAATCGGAAGCGGCTAGCGATACTCAAGATACGAAACAGTTCTAGCACAGCATGACATTTTGAAAGTCTATTACATGTACAACAAACACGTAGACTTCTGTGATCGACATTCTAACCCAATGGCTCTCGCACTTCCGATTTCGAGCCGAACTTAGTCAAACGATATAGTGACATTTTTGAAAGTCTATTACATGTACAACAAACACGTAGACCTCTGTGATTAACATTCTAACCCAATGGCTATACTGCATGTGCAGAAAAGGTTGTTTCTTGTCTAACTACCCATAGATAGGATTCATTGTAAACATTACGTTTTTATGTCTAAATGCCTACAGATCAGGTTTATTTTACTTACTAAGTACAAACAAACACATAGGCAGACGGCTGCCTCCCACGTGTGTCTTAGGTTGAAGGATGAGAGATCTTTTGAGGCGGATTGTATCAAAAAAGAGAGAAGGCTGAATATTTTTAAGCCTGAAACACTAGAGAGAGTCTGCATTTAAGACATGTATTACTTTTCAGAGCGGGGCCTCACATATATATATATATACGCTCGAGAGGAATCCGAGAGAGGTGAGGCTCAGATCTGAACAAGTACTGGTAAGCACTTTTATATTTGGTTTTTCTTGTAATGATATGTCTTTATCAAGAGACATGTTGGCATGAACAATGTTGGTCGCAGAGATTATTTTCTTGTATTTTTTCTTTAGATTTGCATCAATCTTCATACTTGTTCCAAGAGTTCGTAATTGGATATAAAGTATGTATGTATCCTTTACATTGTCCTTAAAGGCTGAAACATGTTGACCATGTGGACAGTGAATAAGTCATAACTGTCCTTTACCTGCACTTCCTGATTTTAAATTTGGAAACCTCTGTTGAACATATATTGAGTGAATAGATGTATTGGGAACCTCAGGAGTTTATCTGATTTTAATTCACACTTTTCACTAAATGCACTGCCTTTCTACTGTAAGTTTGGAATAAAGTTTTTTCCCATCTTGCTTCTTTCTCTTGTGACCTACCGTAAGAGGATACAACTAAAGTCGGTGTCTCTCTCGATTGTTGAAGAGAGAGCTTGACATAGTTGTTTGGTAAAACCCAGATGATGACACTGGGCACCATGCTGTGTGCAATGATGGGATACCAAAATATCCTAGAGTGGGCATGATCTATCCCCCCTTTTTTCACTTTTTTTGATAATAGCCGCTTTCACTATAGTGCTTTGTTTTTCACGTTCTTTTTACTGTTCTGATTAGAGACAGACAGAAGGTACAGCAGTATATAAATTATACTTCTGACACAGATGAATATTGTGAGGAGGCCACCATATTTTGTTGGTGTTGTGATATGTCAAAGTATGCCAGAGTGTAGAACAAACTCAAGCCATCAATACACTGGGATCTGAGTCCGTTGAGGACACACATTGGTCACAATGTATCATCAAATACATACATGGAGCGCAATAGTCACCCGTGTTGGTTTCAATCTGCTGAGGGGGGGGGGCTTGCCTTACTGCTCTGACAGACAGTTCCGGAAGAGGTTCATGAAGGTGTAGAGGTCATGGGTCATGTTGAGGTGCCCAGGGAGGAAGTACCAGGTCTGTTTGGTGATGTGGGAGAACTATCTCCTGCATGCAGTTATACTGTGGATGTGATGAATGGTGCCCAGGGCACGGGTGTCTGGATGGAGTTGGGGCAACGGGGTGTTGCATGGGAGACGTCCATGTTCATCTTTGAGGCTGGGGTTGTGGAGTGCCTACTGAGTGTGGCTGAGGAGTATGAAGGTGATCCTGCAGTTGACAGTGAGACAATTGTAGGTATCTCAGGTGGACGGTCATGTGGCTGTGGCAGGGGATGTTGAGGATAAGGTGTGCGCATGCACCCTGGATGTGCACAAGTCCTCCTGGAGTCTGGCTCTTGTTGCGTAGAGGTTTTTGCAGTAGTTTTGCCGGCTGGTGTCGTGGACCTGGGTGACTATCTGTCTTGACTACGAGTGGATCTATCTGAAGATCATTTGCAGCATGCGGAGGGACTTGCAGCATGAGGTAGTGATGGTGTTGACTTGCATGGTCATTGTGAGCGAGGAGTGTACGATGAGCACCTGCTTGCGTGCGTGGCCACTGTGTGCTTGCGCGGTGCCCAGGCTGGTGTGACACAAGGAGTTGTCCCAGCTGTAAGGGGACATTCCTCAGATGATGAGCTCCGTCTTGTCCAATTCCAGCCTCAGGTGGCTGATGTTCATCCATTTGTCAATGCACCTCATGCCTTCTTGAATGTTGGATCTGGGAGTGGCTGGATCTTTGGTGACGGTGAGGAGCAGCTAGGTGTCAATGGCATAGGACATGATGATGAGGTTGTGTGCGCATGTGATGTTGAAGAGGGGGGTCATGGAGACACTGTAGATTGTCACGCTGAGAGATGTGGCCTGGGCCATGGGACCGATGACCCCAGTGTACTATGCGACGAAGGGGGGATGCGGACTCCCTGGGCCTTGCTGGGGAGGTACTTGGTAATTTCATCCTGGGTCTTCCTGTGGATCCCAGTGTTGGAGATGTGTGATCTGACAGTGTGTTAGCACATGGTGTTGAATGCCATTGAGCAGTCGATGGGGTGAGGGTGGTGGCCTCACCATTGTTGAGCAGGGTCCAAGATGTCATTGGTGGTGACAATGAGGGCTGTTGCAGTGGGGTGATTACTGTGGAAGATGCTCTGGGGCAGGTTGGCTGGAGATGTTTGCTTGGAGGCAGATGGTCAGTTGCTCCTTTACTGTCTTATTGATGACATTTGCCAGGTAGGGAAGCAGGGTGATGTTCCAGGACATCCTACGTTACTGACGTCCGTTGTCAAAGAAGGGCCTGGGTTTCGGCATGCCTCCTGCTCTCATGGAAAGTGGCATACTCAAAGGAGACATTCATGACGTGCCGGATGTGGCCTTCAAGGATGGTGTATGCTGTGATTGAGATGTTGTGTGGGAAAGCTCCTGATGGAGAGCTGCAGTGGATGGTGTACATGAGCCGGGTGTTGTCTTTGCTGATGACGGGAGTCCAGGACCTGAGGGGGGTATGTCCTGTGGAAAATAGCGCTGTCTGCCTCTGTGTGGCGAGGATTACGTGTACGGCTATGAGCTTGGAGTGGTAGTAAGTTGCAAGGGATCCCCTTGGCCTTGCAAGGGTGTGATGTCTTTTGGATGGAGAGCTGGGGTTATATAGTTCACTCATAATGCTAATGATGTCATTCATGTTGTGTTTGTTGGTGCCTAGGCCATACCTGAAGGTTGTCCTCTTGTCCGTGCTGATGATATGGTGATATCTGTGTGTGGAGGATTTCAGGGCTGAAAGGTAACAGATAGTTGTTTGGTTTACAAGGTGTGCGCATGAGTCCGGCTAGACCTGTATGAGTCCAGTAGGTCTGCCATCTCCCTGGTGGCTTAACTGTTGTTGTGCTTCCCATGAAAGTCAGCCAATGTGGCAAGAGTGTTGCATCGGTCGCTGATCCAGTGTGTGCGGTTGCAGGGTGTGGCAGTGTAGTTGGTTGGAGTTTCCTGTGGGAGGGTGCCACACAGCTCGTTTGTGTTGACTCTGGTCAAGCTTTCCTGGTGCATCTGAAGCGGAGTGTGGTGCAGTGTGTTGTTTTTTGGACAACTGGATGCAAATGTTGATGTACCAACGCAGGATGGTGGTTTGGTTGTCCTCCAGCCAGGAGTTGCTGTCCCCCTGACCCATGTAGTCTGTGTAGGTGAGGGCCTGCATGCTGATGTAGTTGTCCAATGTCTGAGGACCAATCAGTAAAGCCGTTTCCCAGCTCTATGGTCTCCGATTTTGCAACAATTTCATAGGAAGCCTCTCTGCTCTAATTGCAGATGTGTAAATCCGGTTCCCTACTGACCACTTGCCCGCCAAGCAATACAACATCCTTTATAAGATTCACAATCACCATTTAACCACCATCTGGAACCTTTCCCTCAGGTGGCTGGAGCATGAGTCTGTTGTGTTACCTGCGTCATGGAAGGACCGGAGGGTCTTGCACTGTGCACGTTGCAGGCGCTGACGGTCCTGCCTTTGGCACAGAGGTGGCGTAACAGTGGCACTGACAATCTGCTGCCTGCAATAAGAATGGGTGGAGGGAGGGAAGAGTATCTCGGAGGCGTGTGTGTTGCAGAATCAGGGCACTCGTGGGGTGGTGCCGCAAGGGAGGCAGCAGCAGGAATGAGTGCACACATGACAGCAGAAGGGGTGAGACACCATGCAGAAAGTAGCACACAAAGACAAGGAGGTTTGAAAGGCACAATGTAACAGGTGTATGGAAAGGAAGGAGTGTCTGGTTACTCATGGGTCACTCAAAGAAAAAGGATGATCAATCAACAAATATGACAGTCACAGGATCAGGCACCAAAAGGCTAAGCTGCGCCCAGGACACACAGCATCAGCAGGTGTTGCCTGCCCGTTGTGGTTGCAAGCTGCACAAGTACATATACAAACATGTACCTCATGCACATTATGGATCGTTAGCCATGATAAACTGCATGCATGTTGCCACAGTACACACACTCCCATATGTACAATCATCGCAAAGTATGCCATAGATGACGCATGCAAACTGACAAGAGATCTGCGGTGACAGTAATGAGGCACATTGTACTGTGGGGAACACATTTGCTACACAAATGGATCAAGTGTGTGTTGAGGCCATGCTGTTATAACCAATGTCCATGGCCAGTGGCATTGCTCTGAAGAAAATAACAGTCATCCAAACAGGTTACCGGTAATGCTGGTGAAACAATCTGCACAAGACTGCCTGGGACTGTCGGATCCTTGAATCCTCAGAAACATGTGCTGCGCAAAGTGGTCCATCTCCCGATAGCCCCTTGGTCTGAGTTTAAATGACTGACTCAAAAGGATGATCAAGCGAGGGAAGGAAAGGAAGGGAACAGCATGGAGTGAGATCTGAAACAAAGGTAAACAAGCATAAGGATTCAACACTTCTTGTCACTGAATCACAGAATCCCTCAGGACCTATACTGTAACAGTTACACCTGTAAAGGAAAACAACAGCCACTGTATCCTAGTTGGGATCACAGTAATAATAATGAAAGTAGATCTGAGGATTGAGCACGGACACATAAAAGGCAGCAGAGATTGGCAGCTAAATGAAGGGGGGATAACGCTATGCAGGCTGCTTCTATGAAATTAGTGCCATGTGGATATCAAGGAATCACAGTGTATGAATATGGCTCCACTAAACAGAAATTCTAATGCGCTGCAGTGCTACTCACAGAAAGACAACAATCCGTAGTTACCCCTGGGAATCAGTGTGGCTCAAGAAGGGAAATCAAGAAAATATGGGGGTGGGATGCACACCATTATTCCGTTTTTTCAGTGTTTTCTTAATCTGTTCAAACTTGTCCACTTTTTCCTTTGAATGCGTGCAGAATGGTGGGTGTCAACCCGTTATGACACCAAAGAATTAGACAACATTAAATACCAGGGGTGTGAATGCACCCCTGAACCACTCGCACAGCTCAGTTGACACCATTCCGGCCTCAATACTTTTTCTTTTTAAGTCATCAATATTTTCTTTGTGTGTTTTCTTCTTGTCATTTTTTATCCAAACTCATTTAAAGTATTCATCCACACGTGGCATTGTGCACCATTTTCCAAGTTTCTAATATTTATGCTGTGTCTATCTCGACTTCTCTACATACTTACGATTGAAGCAGAGTTCGTCAAAAAGCAGCGTTTATTTCTTTAAGAAACCCAATGCATTTCGGGCTGCAAGCGCCCTTCTTCGGGGGTCACTATAGGGAACAATAAAAACGTGGGTCAATTACACATGTACAATCATGTTACGTTTAGAGCTGTAAAACAACATAACTTCGTGTACAATTTATTATAATCATTACTTGGCGCAAATTTGTTTGCTACAGTGCTCCTGCCCTGATACAAACTGTCTCCAATCATTCAGCTAATTTCCCTATGCTCTATGAGTACGCCTCTGAGTATTAAGCTTCCACCTTCCTTTACACTTGATCCCTCTGTCAAAATGTGCCAAACGATAAACTATTTCCTGCTTGCTGACATTTTGCCATAGCTTCATCCTGCAGTTGGCGCCTCACAAACCATCTCATTCCTATTCCTCCCACTTCTCCAAACGTGCTGACTCTGCGCCGTATGCATCCAGATTAAACCCATTTTACTACAATCTTCCCATGATCTAAACCACCATTTAGACAATGGTATCCCAAATCTCACATGTATAAACTGGCAATCTCTATAGAAAAAGTTTGGGGCCCCTGCCTTAAAGGATGAACCCTGGCAAGGTAAAGTATTTTTGGGAAAGGAAAGAACACACCGGGTGATGTGTACTAATTATTCATGAGTATCTTAGACATGTATATAATAACTTATTTTCCACTCATAGAAATCTATTTGATGTTATTTATTTTTTATGCATCTTTGATATTCTTTTCTCTTTATGTTTCTCTTTTTATCTCCTTGTTTTATCTTTTTTATATATATGTTTTAAATTATTTAGTTTACAAAAGACATTTTCACATACAAAACATTAAGATAGTTTCACATAAAATCTGAATTATATAAAAAACATAATTCCTGTTTGAAACTTCATATAAACGCAGAATTAATTCCTTCAACGCGTTTCGGCGGTCGCCTTCGTCAGGAAATCTGCTTTGGTCTTTGCTATAATACCCGTAGCTAAAATGATGAGAAAGTAATACTTTAGCATTCATCTTCTGTACAATTTTATTTTCATAATCATGTCTAACTTTTTACTTCATTCTGTTGTATTCCTTAAAAAATTATATCTTTATCTTTTACTTTTATGCAAGTCCCTAAGTGATTAGTAAGCCTACATTGGCTAGGTGCTGTCATATCTACATACTTATGCAAGATTATCATGTGCATCATAATCATCTTTTTAAGTTTCTCTAAACTGTTCCATACAAACATACATTTCCGTCTGATTTGCATTTGAGATTCAATAAACATACTGGTTTAGCCTATTGCTTGCAGATGGGAGCTTATCGGTTAGGAACAAGACTTATCAGGTGTCTAAGGAGCCCAGGGCAAGTAACCAATTGGGAGAAAAACTCTTTCCCTTGAGAGTGTGTCCCGTTTTACTAGATGTGAAACTAGTAAAAATAGTACCTTAATTATGTGGACATCGTGGCTTCCAATAGATTTACTTTTTAGATCTGTATCAGGATTAACATGGGACCAGGCTTTGTTTCTGAAAGAAGGTTGGATATGTCTTATCAAAACCTTTTGTCCTTTACTACCATTTTTTACTAATTATATCTCGCTGCCTAGATTACCTCAAGCGTAGGTTATCTTTAACTGTCTATACGTGTATATCCGTCTTGGATCCGGCGTGGCAACTCCGTTCCTGGTTTGCCAATACAGGTGCTCTAGATGTATAGGTGGTTCCCTGCATAGTAGGACACATGGACATAAATTTCTGTTTGTACCCGTGGATCTACCTACATATCATATCCAATAATGCTATCAGGCATAGGTTACCTTAAAGTAATCCAATAAATCCGTTAAATGTACTGCTTCTGTCGGTTAGAATAGTTTTCGGTTTTCAGTTACACCTAAAGACGTCAAGGTCCGAGTTCCAATTAAAATTTTTGTTTTGACCTATGAGTAGAGGTACAGTGAAATTAGATTTGCCCCAAATTACAACTTATAAGTTAATGTACTAGGTTTTTTCTACTGTCTAACCATCCTTACCTTTAGTAAAAAAGATGTTTACTTGTGTTGGCTGGGCCAGCTAAACAGAGTGCTCCTCTTGATAGTGCAGGATTTTATTTCTGTACAAACTGTCCGTCTTAAAGGAGGGAAGGAAAGTATATCTTTTAGCTGCTTATGCTTGAAGCCATGTGCCCCCTTAAAACCTAATTATTACCTATAACTACCGTGAACGCGAGACATACCTGATGTTTGAAGTAAGGAAGTCCTCGAAATTCCTCCGGTTCAGGATTGGATTTCTCAAGCGTTAGAGAGCCTACCTCTTTATATAGCAGGCTTTTTGGCGCCTGAATTACGTGTTTGTAGCATCCTCTCGCGAGATTACGAGTCGAGGGTGTGCCGTCTTTTCTGTCTTCTAATTGTATTTCAGCTAATGGATCCGCCATCTTAGCCTAGTTATATCGGTACTAGGTCTATATGATGGCTGAATGAGACTAAACCATTGCGCTTGTCGTGTCTTTAAAGTTTTATATCTTTGACGGTTTCTTCAATAGGTTAAATTTACAAATTTAAAAGCGGTGTCCGGTTTCATATAATAACGGTTTCTTTAATATGTAAAATTTACAAATTTGAAGGCGATGTCTAGCTTCATATAATGACAAGAGGTGTTTAAAAAGGAAACTGACTTCCTTGTAGATCGTATTCTGCAACTTGTTTTACATGTAAATCACGTGTTCTCACGAGATTCAGTATTGGTATGGTCTTATTAGTTCTCATTACTTGGTATGTATCAGCTGATCGGTCCACCTATTTTACTTAATTTTTGAGGCACCAGATCTGTTTAACGGCTCCAATTGATCATTACTTTTACTAAGAGTAATGTTATGTTGCGCTTAGGTGATAACTGTAGACGGGTTGAATTTAGGAATAAAAGAATTCCTGTTATGATCATAAGGCAATTTTTTGCCAAGATTAAGCTCTATATCTTTTAATTTATGTACCTAAAGAGTTTTATCAGTATATCTTATTTTAAAGAAAATTGCATTGACGGCATTCAGATTGGAAGCGAATAACTAGGCAGCAATGGGATATTCTTGAGGTAGGATTGCTGCCATCTGCAGGCAATTTAAGGCATTCACAGATTTACATCCACAACCTACTATGCATTATATACAGTTATTGTTCTACGTGTGAACTAAATGTACAATTTCTGCGATCTTGTTCTCTCATTTCTAGTGCTACTCCTTTTAGTTCAAAGCTACACAATTATCATAGGATTGCTTGTTCCCATGGAATCTCAGCATTCAATCCGTCAGTGGCAGTCCCCAGAACAAAAATCCAATATACCTCTCTCATCTTACGGATTTTTTCTTGATTATAACCTGTTCTTGGGTGTATTCTTTCTAGAATGTACCATGTTATATCCTCGGGTGTGTGTTCTTCCTCTACAAAATGACTAACCATAGGGGCAGTCAGCTTCCTTGTTCTTATTGCTGACCTATGCTCAGTTAATCTCACGTTGAAAGCCCTTCCTGTCTGACCTACGTAGCCTTTGCCACAAGGACAGATTATAAGGTAGACTACATTTGTGCTCCTGCAGTTGTTAAGATCAGATGGTTGTATCAGTTGTTTATTAAAAGTTAGGCTTGTTCCCTCTATGGCTGATCCACAAGATTTGCAAGTAGAGCATCTGTAATTACCCACTACTGGTTCTAGGTTGGTCAATGATTGTTGTTTAGGGTCAGATTTAGTGACCATCCTAGACCTCACTATATGGTCCTTTAATGTTTTATTTCTTTTATATGCAAAGATAGGTTTGGGTAATCTATCTTGCTTGGGGACATTTACATTTAGTATGTGCCAATTGGCACTCACTGTCTGTCTAATTCTTTCATTAATACTCGAATGCTTTGTGACGAAAACTAGTTGGGGAATATTTTTCTCCGTTTTAGGTTGTAACAGTGTCTGACGGTCAAAGAACCTAGCTCTTTTGAATGAGTCCCTTACTAATTTCCTAGGATACCCTCTGGCCAAAAACTTTTCTTTCATTGCCGTTGCTCTGATGTCATAATCCTGTATGTTGGTACAGTTGCGCCTTAATCTTAAGAATTCTCCGAATGGTACACTATTCTTTTGGATTGTGGGATGAAAACTGTCATAGTGGAGTAACGTGTTTTTAGAAGTTGGTTTAACAAACAAGTCCACTATTAGTGACTGATCTTGGTGTTTTATCTCTACATCCAAGTATGATACTTGTTGTCTGCTTGTGTGGTGTGTGAATTTGATGTTATTATCACAAAGGTTTATCCATTGAAGATATTCTTCTAACGTGTCTTCATTATCGAGCCAAATGAAGAACACGTCGTCTATATATCTGGCCCAATTACACACTGATTCAAAAAATGGGGTTACTTCATTAAATACAAATTGTGCTTCAAAATGGGCCATGTAAATATTGGCAATTGTGGGGGCACAAGAAGCCCCCATACTGACTCCTTGTTGCTGCTTATAAAGTTTGCCATTGAATTCAAACACATTGTCATTCAGAACAATGTTCAGACATTCAAGTAGAAAGATACTAGGACACTGTATCTGGTACTTCTGTATAAACCAACGTGTGTCTGTTAACGCTCCTGCTATTGGGATGTTGCTGTACAAGGCGACAATGTCCATAGTAACTAAGATGTTAGCCGTGTTACAAAATGGTACATTCTCCACAAGGTTTATGATGTGCTTGGTATCTTTTACATGTCCCGGGATGTTTGCTACATGTGGGCACAGGATCGAATCTATGTATTTGGCCAGGGGTTCGGTTACTGAACCTATGGTTGTTACAATGGGCCTTAAAGGCGGATCTCGTATATCTTTATGCACCTTGGGAATGCCATAGATGCTCGCTAGTCTTGGCTTTTCAACATTTAGATAAGCATTTTCTTTGTCACATATCTCACTATTTCTTAGTGCATTATTGGTCACTTTTCTGATTTTCTTTTTTATTTCTGTGGTCGGATCTTTAGTTATTGGGGCATAGAAATGTTGATCACTCAGCATTTCTTCCATTTTGGCTATACATCGGGCTGTTTCATAAACCACAATACCTCCCCCTTTATCACATGCTTTCACTGTGATATTTTGATCTTTTTTGATCATGTTCATTGCCTCATATTGGTTTTTGGTGAGGTTAAACTGTGGCCTAGGAGCATAGTTGGCTATGTCTGTGAACTTATCGTTCATGATCTGCTCAAAGATTGCTACCTGAGGCGGCACCTGTTCTAAGGTTGGTGTGAAGACGGACTTGGGTTTTAGACCTGACAGATTAATTGGTTCCAGGTCTAGATCTTTATTCAGAAAAAAGAACTTTAATCTTATTTTCCTAAGGAACGTCTGAAGATCCCTGAATAAATCAAACTTATTTAGTCCTGAGTGAGGGGCAAATGAAAGTCCCTTGGATAATAATGTGATGGTATTGGGTAGAAGAGTATGAGATGTCAGATTAAAGATGGGCAATTGATCTAATTCCTCCAATACCTGTTGTTCCTTGTTTCTAGGTATTGGTCGTATCCCATCTCTTGATGTGCCGGATACTGATATTCCTGAGGTGGAGGGTTCTGAAATGTTTGATGGTATTGTGGTCTCCAGTTCGAGCGTCTTGGTGGGCGCTGTCCTAAAAAAGGTCGTCTACCTTGGTATCTGGAATTTGGTCTACCCCTTTGGTATCCTCCATCATATGAGGCACCATCACTGTCTGTACCTGAGGACTCGGAAAATGTATTCACTCGTTTTCCATATCTGTTTTGTCTATACCCCCAATTTTCTACCCCATTGTCTTTATTGGTGTAAAAATTATCCGATAGATAGGGATATACTGCTTCTTTCTTAAAGAATTTTATGTCTTTCTGCAGTTTTTCTGTTTTTCTTTTTATGAGGTAGTCGGCATATGAGTTTAAGTCTTTTTCTATATCGTCCAGTGTCTTTTTTACGTCTTCCACTATTCCTGATTTTTTGATTTTATCTTCAAGTTCTGCAATTTCTTGTGCCAATTCTTGTAGCATTCCCTTAGAAGTTTCCACTATTAACATCATGTAGTCCCTGGAGCATCTATTCGATATCATGGACCAACGCTCCAGGAACTCTTTGATGTGTGTGAATAGACCTGGGATGTTTCGTATTCTAAGCCCCTGTGGTATGACCCCAGCTTTGAGATATTGGAGCATAAAATGCCCATGTTGTTCTATACGTTTTAACTTTTTTCTAAGCCCCAACAGGGTGTTTACCTCCTTATTTTTATCTTGACCTGTAGTGGAGGACTCTCCAAATGAAACTGAAATCCCCACCATGTTGGCATATTGCTCATCTGTGAATCCAAATGCTGGTAATTTGGCCATCGTTACACTATTCAGTTTTTAGTCAATGTTTAGTTAGTCAGTTAGGTTGTGATTATTATATTGCTCTAGTAGATATGTGTTACACCTTGGCCCGAGGCCCACCTTCAACTTAGGAATTCACTGGATCTGATTAATTAAATTTGACAAGTGTTTGTCTGTATTGATGTTAAGCTTATGACCCCTCACGGACCTGCCGCGAGTATATCTTTATAGAAAAAGTTTGGGGCCCCTGCCTTAAAGGATGAACCCTGGCAAGGTAAAGTATTTTTGGGAAAGGAAAGAACACACCGGGTTATGTGTACTAATTATTCATGAGTATCTTAGACATGTATATAATAACTTATTTTCCACTCATAGAAATCTATTTGATGTTATTTATTTTTTATGCATCTTTGATATTCTTTTCTCTTTATGTTTCTCTTTTTATCTCCTTGTTTTATCTTTTTTATATATATGTTTTAAATTATTTAGTTTACAAAAGACATTTTCACATACAAAACATTAAGATAGTTTCACATAAAATCTGAATTATATAAAAAACATCATTCCTGTTTGAAACTTCATATAAACGCAGAATGAATTCCTTCAACGCGTTTCGGCGGTCGCCTTCGTCAGGAAATCTGCTTTGGTCTTTGCTATAATACCCGTAGCTAAAATGATGAGAAAGTAATACTTTAGCATTCATCTTCTGTACAATTTTATTTTCATAATCATGTCTAACTTTTTACTTCATTCTGTTGTATTCCTTAAAAAATTATATCTTTATCTTTTACTTTTATGCAAGTCCCTAAGTGATTAGTAAGCCTACATTGGCTAGGTGCTGTCATATCTACATACTTATGCAAGATTATCATGTGCATCATAATCATCTTTTTAAGTTTCTCTAAACTGTTCCATACAAACATACATTTCCGTCTGATTTGCATTTGAGATTCAATAAACATACTGGTTTAGCCTATTGCTTGCAGATGGGAGCTTATCGGTTAGGAACAAGACTTATCAGGTGTCTAAGGAGCCCAGGGCAAGTAACCAATTGGGAGAAAACCTCTTTCCCTTGAGAGTGTGTCCCGTTTTACTAGATGTGAAACTAGTAAAAATAGTACCTTAATTATGTGGACATCGTGGCTTCCAATAGATTTACTTTTTAGATCTGTATCAGGATTAACATGGGACCAGGCTTTGTTTCTGAAAGAAGGTTGGATATGTCTTATTAAAACCTTTTGTCCTTTACTACCATTTTTTACTAATTATATCTCGCTGCCTAGATTACCTCAAGCGTAGGTTATCTTTAACTGTCTATACGTGTATATCCGTCTTGGATCCGGCGTGGCAACTCCGTTCCTGGTTTGCCAATACAGGTGCTCTAGATGTATAGGTGGTTCCCTGCATAGTAGGACACATGGACATAAATTTCTGTTTGTACCCGTGGATCTACCTACATATCATATCCAATAATGCTATCAGGCATAGGTTACCTTAAAGTAATCCAATAAATCCGTTAAATGTACTGCTTCTGTCGGTTAGAATAGTTTTCGGTTTTCAGTTACACCTAAAGACGTCAAGGTCCGAGTTCCAATTAAAATTTTTGTTTTGACCTATAAGTAGAGGTACAGTGAAAATAGATTTGCCCCAAATTACAACTTATAAGTTAATGTACTAGGTTTTTTCTACTGTCTAACCATCCTTACCTTTAGTAAAAAAGATGTTTACTTGTGTTGGCTGGGCCAGCTAAACAGAGTGCTCCTCTTGATAGTGCAGGATTTTATTTCTGTACAAACTGTCCGTCTTAAAGGAGGGAAGGAAAGTATATCTTTTAGCTGCTTATGCTTGAAGCCATGTGCCCCCTTAAAACCTAATTATTACCTATAACTACCGTGAACGCGAGACATACCTGATGTTTGAAGTAAGGAAGTCCTCGAAATTCCTCCGGTTCAGGATTGGATTTCTCAAGCGTTAGAGAGCCTACCTCTTTATATAGCAGGCTTTTTGGCGCCTGAATTACGTGTTTGTAGCATCCTCTCGCGAGATTACGAGTCGAGGGGGTGCCGTCTTTTCTGTCTTCTAATTGTATTTCAGCTAATGGATCCGCCATCTTAGCCTAGTTATATCGGTACTAGGTCTATATGATGGCTGAATGAGACTAAACCATTGCGCTTGTCGTGTCTTTAAAGTTTTATATCTTTGACGGTTTCTTCAATAGGTTAAATTTACAAATTTAAAAGCGGTGTCCGGTTTCATATAATAACGGTTTCTTTAATATGTAAAATTTACAAATTTGAAGGCGATGTCTAGCTTCATATAATGACAAGAGGTGTTTAAAAAGGAAACTGACTTCCTTGTAGATCGTATTCTGCAACTTGTTTTACATGTAAATCACGTGTTCTCACGAGATTCAGTATTGGTATGGTCTTATTAGTTCTCATTACTTGGTATGTATCAGCTGATCGGTCCACCTATTTTACTTAATTTTTGAGGCACCAGATCTGTTTAACGGCTCCAATTGATCATTACTTTTACTAAGAGTAATGTTATGTTGCGCTTAGGTGATAACTGTAGACGGGTTGAATTTAGGAATAAAAGAATTCCTGTTATGATCATAAGGCAATTTTTTGCCAAGATTAAGCTCTATATCTATTAATTTATGTACCTAAAGAGTTTTATCAGTATATCTTATTTTAAAGAAAATTGCATTGACGGCATTCAGATTGGAAGCGAATAACTAGGCAGCAATGGGATATTCTTGAGGTAGGATTGCTGCCATCTGCAGGCAATTTAAGGCATTCACAGAATTACATCCACAACCTACTATGCATTATATACAGTTATTGTTCTACGTGTGAACTAAATGTACAATTTCTGCGATCTTGTTCTCTCATTTCTAGTGCTACTCCTTTTAGTTCAAAGCTACACAATTATCATAGGATTGCTTGTTCCCATGGAATCTCAGCATTCAATCCGTCAGTGGCAGTCCCCAGAACAAAAATCCAATATACCTCTCTCATCTTACGGATTTTTTCTTGATCATAACCTGTTCTTGGGTGTATTCTTTCTAGAATGTACCATGTTATATCCTCGGGTGTGTGTTCTTCCTCTACAAAATGACTAATCATAGGGGCAGTCAGCTTCCTTGTTCTTATTGCTGACCTATGCTCAGTTAATCTCACGTTGAAAGCCCTTCCTGTCTGACCTACGTAGCCTTTGCCACAAGGACAGATTATAAGGTAGACTACATTTGTGCTCCTGCAGTTGTTAAGATCAGATGGTTGTATCAGTTGTTTATTAAAAGTTAGGCTTGTTCCCTCTATGGCTGATCCACAAGATTTGCAAGTAGAGCATCTGTAATTACCCACTACTGGTTCTAGGTTGGTCAATGATTGTTGTTTAGGGTCAGATTTAGTGACCATCCTAGACCTCACTATATGGTCCTTTAATGTTTTATTTCTTTTATATGCAAAGATAGGTTTGGGTAATCTATCTTGCTTGGGGACATTTACATTTAGTATGTGCCAATTGGCACTCACTGTCTGTCTAATTCTTTCATTAATACTCGAATGCTTTGTGACGAAAACTAGTTGGGGAATATTTTTCTCCGTTTTAGGTTGTAACAGTGTCTGACGGTCAAAGAACCTAGCTCTTTTGAATGAGTCCCTTACTAATTTCCTAGGATACCCTCTGGCCAAAAACTTTTCTTTCATTGCCGTTGCTCTGATGTCATAATCCTGTATGTTGGTACAGTTGCGCCTTAATCTTAAGAATTCTCCGAATGGTACACTATTCTTTTGGATTGTGGGATGAAAACTGTCATAGTGGAGTAACGTGTTTTTAGAAGTTGGTTTAACAAACAAGTCCACTATTAGTGACTGATCTTGGTGTTTTATCTCTACATCCAAGTATGATACTTGTTGTCTGCTTGTGTGGTGTGTGAATTTGATGTTATTATCACAAAGGTTTATCCATTGAAGATATTCTTCTAACGTGTCTTCATTATCGAGCCAAATGAAGAACACGTCGTCTATATATCTGGCCCAATTACACACTGATTCAAAAAATGGGGTTACTTCATTAAATACAAATTGTGCTTCAAAATGGGCCATGTAAATATTGGCAATTGTGGGGGCACAAGAAGCCCCCATACTGACTCCTTGTTGCTGCTTATAAAGTTTGCCATTGAATTCAAACACATTGTCATTCAGAACAATGTTCAGACATTCAAGTAGAAAGATACTAGGACACTGTATCTGGTACTTCTGTATAAACCAACGTGTGTCTGTTAACGCTCCTGCTATTGGGATGTTGCTGTACAAGGCGACAATGTCCATAGTAACTAAGATGTTAGCCGTGTTACAAAATGGTACATTCTCCACAAGATTTATGATGTGCTTGGTATCTTTTACATGTCCCGGGATGTTTGCTACATGTGGGCACAGGATCGAATCTATGTATTTGGCCAGGGGTTCGGTTACTGAACCTATGGTTGTTACAATGGGCCTTAAAGGCGGATCTCGTATATCTTTATGCACCTTGGGAATGCCATAGATGCTCGCTAGTCTTGGCTTTTCAACATTTAGATAAGCATTTTCTTTGTCACATATCTCACTATTTCTTAGTGCATTATTGGTCACTTTTCTGATTTTCTTTTTTATTTCTGTGGTCGGATCTTTAGTTATTGGGGCATAGAAATGTTGATCACTCAGCATTTCTTCCATTTTGGCTATATATCGGGCTGTTTCATAAACCACAATACCTCCCCCTTTATCACATGCTTTCACTGTGATATTTTGATCTTTTTTGATCATGTTCATTGCCTCATATTGGTTTTTGGTGAGGTTAAACTGTGGCCTAGGAGCATAGTTGGCTATGTCTGTGAACTTATCGTTCATGATCTGCTCAAAGATTGCTACCTGAGGAGGCACCTGTTCTAAGGTTGGTGTGAAGACGGACTTGGGTTTTAGACCTGACAGATTAATTGGTTCCAGGTCTAGATCTTTATTCAGAAAAAAGAACTTTAATCTTATTTTCCTAAGGAACGTCTGAAGATCCCTGAATAAATCAAACTTATTTAGTCCTGAGTGAGGGGCAAATGAAAGTCCCTTGGATAATAATGTGATGGTATTGGGTAGAAGAGTATGAGATGTCAGATTAAAGATGGGCAATTCATCTAATTCCTCCAATACCTGTTGTTCCTTGTTTCTAGGTATTGGTCGTATCCCATCTCTTGATGTGCCGGATACTGATATTCCTGAGGTGGAGGGTTCTGAAATGTTTGATGGTATTGTGGTCTCCAGTTCGAGCAGTTTAGAGAAACTTAAAAAGATGATTATGATGCACATGATAATCTTGCATAAGTATGTAGATATGACAGCACCTAGCCAATGTAGGCTTACTAATCACTTAGGGACTTGCATAAAAGTAAAAGATAAAGATATAATTTTTTAAGGAATACAACAGAATGAAGTAAAAAGTTAGACATGATTATGAAAATAAAATTGTACAGAAGATGAATGCTAAAGTATTACTTTCTCATCATTTTAGCTACGGGTATTATAGCAAAGACCAAAGCAGATTTTCTGACGAAGGCGACCGCCGAAACGCGTTGAAGGAATTAATTCTGCGTTTATATGAAGTTTCAAACGGGAATGATGTTTTTTATATAATTCAGATTTTATGTGAAACTACTATCTTAATGTTTTGTATGTGAAAATGTCTTTTGTAAACTAAATAATTTAAAACATATATATAAAAAAGATAAAACAAGGAGATAAAAAGAGAAACATAAAGAGAAAAGAATATCAAAGATGCATAAAAAATAAATAACATCAAATAGATTTCTATGAGTGGAAAATAAGTTATTATATACATGTCTAAGATACTCATGAATAATTAGTACACATAACCCGGTGTGTTCTTTCCTTTCCCAAAAATAAACTGGCAATCTCGCCATCTATTAGAACTCATGGCTACCCCGTTACACGCCACAAGATTCTCCTACCTGCCACTGCACGTTGCAATCCGCCCTGTACATTCTCCTTATCAGCAAGTAATCGTCTGCATCACTCACTCACACCTCTTTAAACCTAACAGCCCGCCCTCATTACTGTTGATTGGTCCTTAATTAACTCAGTAAGCAATTTATGTAGAGAAGTCGGGATAGACACAGCATAAATATTAGAAACTTGAAAAATGGTGCACAATGCCACGTGTGGATGAATACTTTAAATGAGTTTGGATAAAAAATGACAAGAAAAAAACACACAAAGAAAATATTGATGACTTAAAAAGAAAAAGTATTGAGGCCGGAATGGCGCAACTGAGCTGTGCGAGTGGTTCAGGGGTGCATTCACACCCCTGGTATTTAATGTTGTCAAGAAGGGAAATGACACATCATCCGCATGAGCCTTAAAAACTTCATCCAACGAGGGAGTAAATTAGGTAAACACAAGGAAGCTCCATAAGAGACAGTCATTGGCTCGTATAACTGGGCTTTGAAATGCCTAACATAACAATCTGCCGGTCCAGAACTCAACAGAGAGTAATGATGAACAATGGCACAAAACCACCCCTACCGTGACTAGGATATGCAGCATGGCACAAGACAATCCTGGGATTCACGTCACCCGACTGGTGCCACGGAAGCATTTACATTTGCTACAGCACAACGTTGTGACGTCATCAGCGCAACATTGCTGCCATCATGGGAATAGAAAGTTAACAAAACTTACCAAGAAGGCTTTCAAAGCAGTGTCCTATACCGGCCCTGAGGAAGCGGCGTGACAGTGACATGACATACTGGCACAAGGGACAATGCATCCATACAAACATACTCACCGGACATTTGACAGAACATGTGGGACATACGCTGGCCCACACCTTCACAACATGTTTGATTGGAAATCCAATTGTACTGGCTCACAAGATTAAGTGGATGAGCCAAACACGTCCAGCTGCACACAGTGATGCTGCAATTCCCCATAGAGTATGTGGTTGTGATGTCCCACACAATGTCAACTGGTGGTATCCGCAATTTGTCAGTGTCAAGGTTTACAGACATTGATGATTCACCAGAGTAAAAACCTCCACAACAGATGACTGTCAAGAAGGGTGACTGTCCTGTCATGGGAGTGGTACAACATGAAATTTGATCCATGGTGATGAGACATGTATGTATGGTTCTACAACATGCACAGAAACAGTTCCCACACATTCTCAAACCCTACCAACCATAAACAGCCTGTTTGGATCTCTTACCCGAACTGACATTTACACATGTCCGTGCATGGAACGCTGATTCGGACCACGTTGCAATCATCATGAGAAATAGCAGGAGGATAAAGATGACATGAACAGACAACAGGCACATCAACCTGGGAATGACAGACACACAAGGGCTCACCATTTAAATTCATTGACAAGACTTGGGCATGTAAAAAACTGGAACAATGTAGTACACATGTAAATTTCTAGCTCAGTCATTGCGCATTTCAGTGTGCCATGACATCAGCACTTGCGTGACACATCAGAACACACACATCAAAGTTACATTGCATACAGTCTGCTGGACACAAACATTGCAACACATGCCACTCAACGCTACAAGCTTGCACACTCATTCCCAGTGACTCACCATTATGAGAGGAAGTTGCATATAAGCTGACTCCGGATATCATCCTCCTCCTCCTCCTCATTACTTGCATTGTGGCCAAGCCCTTCATCCTCAACGGGTGGATGTTCCTGCTCCTCAGGATCCAGGATGAATGGCACTGCCTTCTCAACTACCATGTTGTGCAGCATGCAGCGCACGATTAAGATATTACAGACCTTGGCCGGGGCATATGGGAGGGATCCGCCGGTCTTATCGAGGCACAGGAATCTGCTCTTCAGGAGGCCAAACGTCCGCTCAATCTCTCGCCTGGTCTGCCCGTGTGCATTATTGTACCGCTGATCTGCAGCTGTTCTTGGGTTGCGGAGAGGTGTCATTAGCCATGGCATGTTGGGATATCCAGCGTCACCTACAAATATACATTATGTAAAAAGTGGATCAGGAGATGCCTTCAGAGCAAAGGATACTGAGACACAGAGGACAAACAGAGTTTACCCACAGCAAGACATGCCGATCCTTGCGCAGCTGCAGCATCATTCGTGGCATTCGTGGCTACGCCTCATGATCCATGCATCATGGCACGATCCTGGAAAATGTGCACAAACATGGGAAATCTGCATGCTAGCAAGACACACCACCAGGGCATTCATTGAATGGTAATGTTTCCTGTTGCGGTAAGCCCGCTCCTAAGCCTGTGGTGGCACCAAAGCCACATGTGTCCCATCAATGGACCCAATGACATGTGGCATCCCTCCCAGGGCATAGAATTCACCCTTGACATCTGTCAACTCTTCCGGAGTTGGAAATCTGATGAATTCATCAATGTGCTCCAACATGGCATCTAAAACATCATGCAGGAAACGACTGAACATTGTTTGGGACATTCCCCCGACATCCCCTATGGTTAATTGAAACGTACCTGTTGCAAAGAAATGGAGGGCTGCCACACTTTTAGCTTGGGGCTCAGCGCAGTTGGATAAATGTGTTGCGGTTGGAGATGTGGTTCTAGCCTGTTCGTCAAGTCCTGAATCAACTGTCGAGTGAATCTGTAACGTCGGATGCAGTCACGCTCCCTCATGGTAGCCAAGTCTGGAAATGGCCTTGGTAGAGGCGGTGCCCTGCAGGACATATTTGGGAAGAATGGAGATTAACTGTCAGCCAACATCGCTAGCAATCTACATAGCACATGCAAAACTGCTAGTACACATCAGGTCACTATGAAGTGTGGCATGTGCAATACATCCAGGACACATATGGCAGCTTGCTGGCACTCCTACAACAACCCAGATACACTAGTTGATTTACAAATAAACATGACCTGCCCTCAAATGAGCTGCTGGGCTGTTCACTCAGGGCACTGGCCGCTTGGGCCGCAATGAGATCGAGCGGACATCCGGCAGAGCTGGAGGCTGGAACGGACGACTGATTCCACTCGAGGACACGGCTGTGCAGGCCTGACAGATTGCGGAGCGGAGGAGTCTTGCAGTGGCCAATACGCATGAAAACTGAGGTGGGGTAAGGTTGTGGACCTAACTGCGGATGTGGCCCGTTCACGAATCCATTTTTCCAAGCCCAAAACATACACTCTGAATGTCTTTGGACTTTCTATTTGAGTCGGCGATGAGCGGTGCCGCCATTTCGGATCGGGCGAGGGAGATGCGCATTTTGGTGCAGTAGGGGCTGGCCTGCACAGCCTGCAATCTGGGCATCGCGAGCATCGAAACTTATAGCCTTGCACCCGTACTATATATACTTTAGCGCCAGTATCAATTACCGAAAAGTGCCATTGCTGGCTGCGCCGCACGCCCGGGACCCAACTAACGTGTGCGATATGCTTGCGGAGTGGGACCATGACGATCCATTATAGGAGTTGTGGACAGTGTCGATTCATTGCCCTATTGTCCAGGTTGTGATCTACGCCGGGTGGTCATAGGTGCTCTCCGTTAGTTGGGGCATACTAATCACGTAAGCACACCATGTGTCTCTGGTCGAGCTGGCGTCCTGATCTTTGTCGTAGCTGGTTGCTGGAGTCGTGTGACTGGTGGGCCCATGGTCTTTGTGACGACCGGTGAGTGGAAGCCTGCCGGGCCACAAACTAAAACACGTACCACTCCGCTGCGGGGTAGCAGCCCAGGCGCACTTTCCAACTTGCACCCGTTTGTGAGCTGTGTACTATTGCTGAAAGACAGAGAGGGTGACTTACCTGCCTGAACAATTTGAGTTGCACTGCTCCCCTAACTACACTCCTGACCTGTTGTGGAGCGCCTAGGACAGAGAGCGCCGCCATATCACTGACCGCGAGGAGCGCCAAATACAACTCCTGAGTCATGGGGAAGGGCGACACCAGACAGCCACGGCTCACGTTTGAGCAGAAGAAGCTGTCCAAGCAACCAGAGCAGGACTCCACCGCTGCAGGGGGATCGTCTCAAGAAGTCACTCAAGAGATAGATGTCACTGCGCTAATGCTTGAAGTGCGCTCGAGCCTCAAGAGTATAGATGCAAAACTAGATACTATGACCGCCCAACTGGACAATGTACGTTCTCAGGTGGCCACACACAAAACGCGACTAGATAGCCTAGAGAATAGACAAACGGAGTGCTGTGAGTTCCAGCAAAATACCAAAGCGCTTATAACCAACATGGAAAAGAAAATTGAAGCGCTGTGCGCCAAGGCAGACAATTTGGAAGCGCGCTCTCGGAGGTGCAATGTTCGGGTCACAGGAATTTTAGAGACCACAGCAATGGGGAAAATGAAGGTCTTCATAACGGAACTGCTTCATGACATTTTTTACCCTAACCTGTCTCCGGTGTTCACGGTGGAAAGAGCGCACAGAACTTTGGGGAAAAAGCCGCTTGTTGGAACTACGCCGAGACCAATACTAGTGAAACTTCTAAACTACCAAGATAGAGACTTAATATTACGTCTGGCGCGGGAAAAAGGGAAAATAACACACAAAGGGAATAATATATCCTTTTACCCGGATTTCACGACGCTGGTGCAGGCAGCCCGCAAGGAGTTTTTGCCTGCTAAAAAACTGCTACGCCAAGCGGAAATCCCGTACTCCCTCATGTACCCTGCTAAACTAAGGGTTGTGCACGAAGGCACAACGCACCATTTCCTTGATGCAGGGTCGGCCCTAAAACTTGCGAAGCATGTAAGTGGTCCCAGGTCCAAAAGGAAAGCACCAACTGAGGTGGATGCCGGGGCCCAAATGAGTGACAATGACAGAAGTCTAAAGGCCCGGACATATTGGTTTACCTGTGTGTGACAAAACTGTTTCTCATGCTATTTTCGTGATTCTACTGGGTTTGTTAATTTGCTCTCCTTTAATGTACTGTGGACTGCCGTTCTTGCCTAATACATGCGTTAGGTATTAATCCACCCTTTGATAGACACTAAGATATTTTCAATACTGTCCTTTGCTCTTTGTAGCTGTGAGTTGCTTTAGGATTATCACTATCGAAACAGCCTACAATAGTGCAGCCACCCTGCATACGCAGGGGAGTATGCTCGAGACGCCGCGCCTCCGAGGGGTGTCTCCCACTATTCAAAAGTTCTACTGTTCTAACGCCTCTGGCGTATTTGGGGGGGTCTTGACACAACCTGATTGGGGGGTTGGTGTGGGAGGGGGGAGGATTGGGAAATGGGGATGTTTGGCAAACCGTCAGTACTGCATGTATATACTGGATGTTCTTGGAATACAGTGCTTTATGGTGGGTCAGCTGATGCATGTTGGCACTATCTCAGAAAGTAGGAGATGGGGGTGACTAAAGTTTTAACATGGAACATACGTGGCTTAAACGATGGCAGGAAGTCTAGATTGATGCACAGTTATCTCCTCAGGCACAACACAGACATCTGTTTCTTACAAGAAACACACATTCATTCTACATGTTCACCCAGGCTCAAACATTCAAGGTGGGGATCCTCATACTCAGCTATTTTTTTCAATTACGCCAGAGGTGTAACTGTACTTGTGCGTCGAGGTATTGACTGGAAAGAACATAAAGGGATACAGGATAAAGAAGGTAGATATGTGATACTGCACGGCACCCTACTTGGTAAGAGTGTAATATTGGCTGCTGTATATGGACCCAATGTGGATGATCCAGAGTTTTTCAGGGAGGTGTGGGCGCAGATTACGATTCTAGACTGTCCCACGATTATTTGGGGAGGGGATTTCAGCGTTGTCATGGATGATTCCTTAGATAGAATGGGCACGTCCAGGCAGCTGCATCCGCGCGCCAGCCAGGCATTGAGAGACATAGTTAGTGAGGGCTCACTAGTTGATATTTGGAGATCCCGTAACACATGCACCAAAGTAGGCACATGCATATCTGAGCACCATGCCGCCTGGTCAAGACTGGACTTTTGGCTGATATCCCAAGATGTGGCCACCTGGACTGTAGAGGTTAGGATTCTGGCCCGCTCCCTTTCAGACCACGCTCCCTGCTTCTTAGAGTTGGAAATTCCGGGGGCCCCTGCTAGGGCTTTTACTTGGCGCCTACCGCCGCATGCGCTTCAAGACGCAGCCTTTGCGGAAGAAATAAGGCGAGACATAACAGACTATTTTGCTACAAACACTGGCTCCGTTTCTTCTGATGCCGTACTATGGGATGCCTTCAAAGTGGTAATAAGGGAACAATGCATAGCACGGAAGGCAGGGGTTTTAAAGGCCATTTGAAATTCCATAGCTGTGATAGAGAAAGAGATTAAAGCACTCGAGCAACAGTTTTGTGCTGACCCTGTGCCAGATTTGGCCTCTCAGATAAAAGCTAAATTGTTAGATTTTGCAGAGGAGGCTCAGCGCGAGTTAAAGTTCCTTGGCAAGCAAGCGGAAGCTCGTAGGTATGGTGAAGGGGACAGACCTAGTCAAACCCTAGCTAGAATGATAAATACCAATGCGCCACCCACACATATACACACAATCGTTGACTCGGCAGGGGTCGTGACAGCGGGACAAAGTGAGATTTTACAAGCGTTCACTACATACTACTCGAACTTGTATAAGTCCATGCTTGCTGTTTCACAGGACGCCCTTAAGGCATTCTTGGAGTCCATAGCGCCTGTATGGTTTAATAATGCACATCGGCAATACATGGCCCACCCCGTGACAATACAGAACATTGTCAAAAGAATTAAAGCCCTACCGTCAAATAAGGCTCCAGGACCTGATGGCCTTACAGTGGCATTTTATAAAACATATGCAGAAGAACTTGCTCCACTGCATTCAGTCTTTGCGGAGGCTCTGGAGTTAGGTGTACTGCCTGAATCAATGAGGGAAGCCCTTATCATAACTTTGTTGAAGCCAGATAAAGATAGTCAATGCCTAGATTCGTACAGACCCTTATCACTGATTAATGTGGAAGTCAAAATATATGCGAAAATAATAGCTGACCGTGTCTGGCCTTTGCTCCCAATGGTGGCCCTTCCAGACCAGTCAGGCTTCATACCAGGCCGTGAAACTACGCATAACCTGAGAACTGTATTCTCGGTGTTGCACTATTTACATCCTAACGTTCAAGCTGCAGTGATATTTTTGGATGCCACAAAAGCCTTCGACTCACTTGAAAGGCCATATCTATTTACTATACTTGAGCGCATGGGATTTAGCCCGCTATTCATAAATCAAATTCGTCTGCTGTATACTGCCCCCAAGGCCAGAGTGAGAGTCAACGGCATGGTATCGGACCCTTTTGCGATTTCAAGAGGCACAAGGCAGGGATGTCCGCTGTCCCCGCTGCTGTTTGCGGTTGCCATGGAGCCATTGGCAGCCAGGATTAGGCTACACCACACCGCCAGGGGTATAGGCTTCAGCTCACGGAGCTTTCTGATCTCGCTCTATGCTGATGATGTCACTCTATATGTACTCGACCCAGATGTTAACTTAAATCCGTTACTTAGACAATTTGTTAAATTTGGGGGCCTCTCAGGTGTCTCTATAAATTGGTCCAAGTCAGTAATGTTTCCATTAACTGATAACACCACTGAGGTGCATTCGGACTACCCTCTACGCTGGGAGGCTGGTGAGGTTAAATACCTAGGTATTTGGATCAGCCGCAACCTCCAGGACATTTGGACTTTGAATTTTGGAAGGGCAGTGTCCTGGCTTGAAAGTAAAGTGGCTATATGGTCGAAACTCCCACTGTCTCTGGCCGGTAGAATTGCACTTGTAAAAATGATTGTACTGCCTAAATTCCCCTATCTGTTTGCGAACATACCTATCCCACTGACACAACATTTCTTCACTGCTCTGCGCTCGCAATTGCTGACGCTGGTGTGGGCTGGGAGCCAGGCTAGAGTTTCATGGGCATTGTTAACGCTACCACTGAGACAGGGAGGCATGGGCGCCCCAGACATGCAATTACACGCGCTATGTGCTCAAGCCCAATATCTCCACTTCTGGGCTTATCCTACACCTTATCAGCCACACGTGGCGGTCGAGACAGACATGGTTGCCCCGCTGTCCCTGAGTGTGGCCTTGTATCGCAAAACACCCAGACCTACATGTGACATTGACTCGGCCAACATGCTTAGATGGGTATGGAGGGAACTGCAAAGGTGAGCCGACCTACCCTTACTGTATGCGCCAGCGATCCCCCTAAGACAGAATCCCATGCTCCCGTGCCTTGAGGGGGGTGGAGGAGATGTCACTCTCACTGGATCCACACTACACACATTTGCGGATATATATCCAGATGGCATGTTCCTTGATTTGCAGAGTGCGGAGGGGGATCAGCCATTGTCCTTTAGAGACAAGTTTGCATACCACAAACTTAAATCTGCATGCAAAGCAATGTGGGACCATTTCCCTGAAAATATGTTAGCAAGGGCATCCCGTAAAAAACTGGTATCATGCTTATATAATGCCATGCAGGAGCAATCCCCTATTGTGGTGCCTAAATCTCTACAATTGTAGAACAAAGACCTAGAGACGCACCCTGACGGAAGAGCAGTGGACATTCTGTTGTAGACAGTTATTGGAACTCTCCCCGAATTACAAACTGAGACTTATACACTTTAAGTTCCTCCACAGGTTTTACCGCACCCCATTAGCGCTCCATCGCATCTGTCTTAGAGAGGCTGACAAATGCTGGAATGTGGGGAGGAGGGAGCTTCCTTTTTACATGTAGCTTGGAACTGCTCAGCTCTGTTTAACTACTGGTCAGAATTCTTTGTTGCCATCAATCAAATTCTGAATAGGGCAGACGCTCCCTATCCGCTCCTTGGTGTCCTGGGGTGGGTGGCAAACACGGAGCCCAAAAGCCGGAAACTGCATGCTTTACTGTTGTTATATGCTAAGAGACAGGTGCCTATGAGGTGGGGTCATACAGTCCAGCCTAAATTTACAGACTGGCTATCGGATGTGACATATGGCCACACACAGCTTGGAGTTTATTGGGATCTGATGCCTACTGTCTCTGGGCCGAGGGATATTTGGGAGCCGTTCTAACAGTGGTCACGGAATAGAGCAGAGTCCCCCCCCCGTCTAGACCTGGCAATTCGAGGACGTAACTCCATATATGTCATGCTGAATTTGTCCGTTGGTTATATCTGTGCATCTGTACCTCTTATCTCATACGATGATTATGTAATATGCTATACTACCTTAGGACAATGATACTCCCTGCTTCGGCCTAACGGGGCCATTAGTTGTGTTGTACGCTCCCTTATACCTACATGTTGTGATGTATCGGTTGTCCACCAGAGAGGCACCGACTCTGTATGATATGCATAGTTATCTTAACTACATACAAGAACGCCGTATCACCAAACTTGTTACATACCTGTGCTGACGATCGCCTGTTTTGTTAGTCGTTTATAAAATCTTATCTTTCTATTATGTACAGCAATCACGTCGTGTACACCTAGCTTTATAAGAATTAAACATGTCAATGTAACATAAAGTGCTGTATTTTGACTATGCAATCTTGAATAAACAAAATAAAAAAAAATAAAAAGTGTGCATGTGACAACAAAACAACACAGCCATTGTCACGATGCAGACATGTATGCCTGGGGAAAAATTGATGTCTGATGCCATCAGAGCCAAAAGCTGTGAGAATCCACATGTGGCATGGTGTGCGTACATGTGAAACCATTCCCATCTCAACAGACCCATGTTAGATGCACCAACAGCAGATGCAGTTTATGGGAACACAAATAGCAAGCTCAATCTTTAACAGTACACACACCGGACATAGTCTTATAAGGTCATGCGGAGCGTCAAATGACAAGTGACAAAGTGCCTCGTCCCTGGCATCATGAGACAGGTACCTGTAGTGGTGAATGTGCAATCCCAGTGTTGATGTGCATGACATCTGCATCATGATGCATATGGCACAAGTGTAAAGGTGATGTGTACCACATAGTGCCCCATCACACATGACATGTGTCAACAGGTCATCACACATCGATTGTGCAACAAGATCACATGCCCTGTGCTATATCACTGCCTGCCACACCTAGGGCCTGCTCATTTAAGTATGCAATGACAAGAACTTGATAGACATCCTTGTTTGAAACGTAACCCTACATCCCTGCCATGGGTGCGCCTCGTATCACTATTGTAATGGTGCCATACGTGAGCGTGTGAACCGTACCGTCTGAAACGCACCGTACTCCTGCATTCACTACAGCGTGTGAAATGTACTGTCTGAAACGCACCATACCCCTGCATTCACTACAGCGTGTGAAACGTACCGACTGAAACGCACCGTACCCCTGAATTCACTACAGCGTGTGAAACATACTGTCTGAAATGCACCATTCCCCTGCATTCGGTGCGTTTATGCGCATCGTATCACTATTGTAACCGTGTCATACGCGAGCGCACCGTACCCCTGCATTCGGTGCGTGTGTGAGCTTCGTATCACTATTGTAATCGTGCCATACATGAGAGCACCGTACCCCTGAATTCCGTGCATGTGTGCGCATCGTATCACTATTGTAATCGTGCCCTACGCGAGCGCACCATACCCCTACATTCCGTGCATGTGTGAACATCGCATCACTATTGTAATCGTGCCATACGCTAGCGCGTGAAACGCATGGTACACGTGTGTGTATGTCAAAAAAGAGTTAGGGGACACCTAGGGGACGAGTAGTAGGCCCTGAATGCATCCTGGTTGTCATGGATACTGAGATTTGAGTGTGTGCTACAGGTGCCCTGCAAAATTCAGTTGGTCATAAATAAACAATGTTGCAAAATTATTGTGGAGCCGAAGCTCACATTTTAAACCATGCAAATGTGTGTCAGGGCCTTATGTGTGAAAGGATTGGATGAGACGTAGGATGCAAACTAATCCGGCCTATTACACTGTACTCCTGAAACTGAGAGCCCCTCAGCAGCACTGATTTAAGCCTGCATGTAGCCCTGAGAGAGCACTTGCCTGCATTGGAGTGGACCACACTGCTGCTATCTCTGCATCCTCTGGCATATCATGATGGCTCATACTGTGGATAGGGCCCCAGTCTTCAGTGAGGAGGAAAACAAGGCCCTGCTGGATGCCCTTCTATCACAGTACAGCAAGCTGTATGGGAGACCAGAGGAGCAGGTGAGTGCTGACTGCACAACCCTTGATTGTGCACCTGTTGTGTGAGTGTCACAACAGGCATTGTGTATTGGTGGCACAGACATGCAATGTGGTTGTGAGTGTTCAACGGTCTTTATTTAGATTAATACATCATAAAAGACAGCATTAAAATATTTAACAATTTTTAAAAAAACAATAAGGTAGCATATGATGTAGTTAATTTCATAATGCAATTTGGCGAATCACAACAGGACATTATAGCAAATTAGCAAACGTATCATACATTTTAACTTCAGTTATATACACATTCCACTAGAGCTAAAAAAGTTATTTTAAGAAAAAGTTACAGCTAAAAAGAGAATACAGAAGGAATCTAAAATAATCAAGTTAAACATAATTTACGGGTGCGGATAATCCACATCCAGTGTAGAAACTTTGCGACTGCAATAACCACAGGCTGAGATGTATTTGTTTTTAGAATCCTAAGAGCCTCGCAGCCTGTTTGAAGACCTAACTGTAGACAAATAGGTTTCAGCCTAGATCGCCTAGGGGCTTTGTAATCTGGGCAAATAAAAAGGATATGCTCGATACTTTCCTTTTGTGTAGGACAGAAAGGGCAACTGGGATCAAGCCCTTCTCTCCATTTGCAAACAAAAGAATTATTTGGTAAAGTTCCCACCCTAAATTGGTGATATCTCTTTCTGTCCTCAGGAACAGTAATACAATCCCAATATCCCTCAAGAGCAGTTGAATGTTTGAGTTCCAAAAAGTCCGCCGTCAATGACGGACCAATAGTTGTACCAAATCTTTTCATTGAAACCATGCTCTAATAAAGTTCTCTGAGGGTTTTCCTAGGTGGGAAGGTATTGACTGTTGGGTCTTCCCATAAACTCACTAAGCCCATGGCGGAGTAAGTTGCCTTTTTTTTTTTTTTTTTTTTTTTGAAGTGTGGCTCAGTGGTTAGAGGCGGCAGACCAGGAGGCTGAGAGCGGCCGTGGACCAGGGTTCGATTCCCGACGCGGCAGGGTCTCGGGCTCAAAAATTCCACGGACTCGATAATTCTCGCGCCGGTGCCTACTCAACTCACGGGGTCACACTCTGCAACTCTGGGCAATAGCTTGCTTAATCTCCACTACGGCCCCTCGCGGCGGGATGCCTGGCTTTCACCTTGTGGATACCCTGCCGGGGTATCTCACAAGGGAATACCAGGATGGGTTCCCTAAGCAAGCGCCCTGAGACCTTCGGGTGATTTGTGCGCTATATAAGTCAAATTACATTACATTACATTACATTACATTTACCTTCCGCATCCAGGGAATTTTATGGGCTCTGTCAGCATTCCTGACATCTAGGAATGCCCGGGCATACTGAGAGAGATCTGGGGTAACCCAGAGTCTCCCCCAGTATGCCACTGGTCTATAGCAGGCCATATCCTCCAGGCGTTGGGAACCTAGATCATAGAAAAGGGGAATCAGTGGAGTCGATACAGGAAGGCCCGTAATCCCACAAAGAAACTTATTTTGAGCCATAGTCAAATGAGCTAAGTTGCTGAAACCCCATAATTCCGCCCCGTATAACACTGCAGCTCCTATCTTTGCATTGTAAATTTTTAGAGCAGGCTATATTGGTCTTGTGTGAGAAAGGAGAAACTCCTTTGTTAGGGCTCCTGCTAATTGTGCATGCTTTGTGGCCAACTGGTTAATGTGTGGTTTCCAGTCTAATTTAGATGCAAGGGTAATGCCTAGGTATGTAAAAACCTGTGTCTGTTCTAATTTAACCCCATTCATGACCACAATTCCTCTAACATATTTGGTCTTGTGAAGCACCATAAACTTGGCTTTGCTCACATTTACTACAAGACCGTAATCCTTGCAGAAGACCTCAAACACGTCAATGGCTTTTTGAAGGCCCTGTTATGTTTTTGAAATTAATAGAGTGTCATCTGCAAACATCAACAGGGGGATCAACTTACCGTCCAACTTGGGTGCATCAGTCGGGTATTGCTCGAAGTAGTTGATCACCCTATTGATGTATTTTGAGAAGAGGGTCGGGGCTAGTACGCAATCTTGGCGTACTCCCCTCGCTATAGGAAACTTATCTGTAACACTACCCCGTTGGTTCCATCTAATTTGAGGAAAGTTGTCCTAATGGAGTTTCTTTAAAAAGGACAGGATGTCAAGTGGCATGCCTTGATCTTCAAAAACTTTCCACATTTTTGCTCGGGGCACCAGGTCGAACACTGATTTAAGGTCGACAAATGTCGCCAAGAGCATACCCCCTCCTAACAGTACCACCCGCCAGTAAATTATGAGAAATCTAAAAACTTGGTCTACAGTGCTTGTATGACTGCGGAACCCAGCCTGGAGAGGAGACAATACTTCTGCCTCCTCTATCCACCCTTGGATTCTCTGCAGAACAAGCCTTGCAACCACCTTCTGTATGCAGTCTATCAGACTTATAGGCCTGTAATTTCCTGGGTCTGAGCGCTCCCCCTTTTTATAGATCGGTATGATCTCAGCCCCTTTCCAGGTGCTTGGTATGGGCGAGCCATTGGCAATATCATTTGCAAAAGATTGAATATACGGTGCCCAGAGCTCCTTATCGTGCATAAACAGATCTGCTGGAACTAAGTCCAGCCCTGGTGCTCTACCCTTTGGTATGGTATTCAATATCTTTCCCACCTCGTTTCTCTCGAAGTGTAAAGGGATTATAGCCATATTGGGCGGGGGGGTTCTTTGCTAGTTGCATTAGTCGTTTCTTGGGATGCAAACTGGGATGCATAATGGGAGACCCAGAGGTTAGGTGAAACGTAGTTTGTTGGTTCTCCCCTCTGCATCCCCCTACCCCACTTAACCATATCCCAGAAAGTACACATTGAGCGTTCTTGACTGGCACAATAGAGCTCCCTCCAATATTCATCGTCCCAAGTATGCTTAGCGTCATATTGTGCCTTTTTGTAAAGGGCACGGGCGCTCTAAACTCTATCTCTATCTTTGGATTTTATAGCGTCAGCCAAGGCTTTGTATGCGGCCCTGCACGACTTCCGATACCATTGATCTTCCTTGTTTACAGACCTATTCGGTTTAGAAGAAACCCTTTTTGTAAAAAAAATACCCTAAGTTGGTTACAAAAATAGGTGTGGATCGGATTGACATTTGCCACAACCTCATCCTGAGTCATACATTTCTGAAGGGCAGTTGTCGCCTGGATTGTCAGTTCCCTCATCGCTGCAATCTTATTCTCATTCACCAAGCAATTTGCCCATCGAACACGCCTGACATCGTTCGATAAGGCGATGTCAACCCTGTCAGGAAAAACTTCCTCACAGTGAGATTTAATTAGCGTGAATGATAGAAGTAGGGGATCGTGATCCCTTTTGACCCTTTCTACTACCACTATGTCCTCAATATTGGGCCAATTCTCTTTGTTGGTGAATATATAATCAATACAGCTCTGACGTAAGCCATTATTGAAGGTAAAAGCCCCATGTTTGTCAGAAGCTGATCTACCATTTTTTGCACGTAGCCCCTGTCCTATACTTAGAACCTTGAGCTGAAGTGCAGCATCTGTCCACTTTTTATTGGCGAGAGTGTCAAATGAGGGATGTTCCCTATATGGTCTTCTTCCAGGGTAAGATCTACATCATTACTGTCCAGCGGTTCAAAACAAAAATTGAAATCCCCCGCTACTATAATATTTCCTCTATTGGAATATAACCCGAGGAGTGCATCTAATTCTTCAACAGTAGTTGAGGGTTTACCCCCCGGCATACCCCTTGAGTAGACGTTAAAAACAAAAAGATCCTTTGATTCAGGGCACTGAATTTGAATTAATAATATGTCACCGCTTTTTGAGTCCAGCTGCTTTACATTGTATCTGCTAACTTGTCTAACCCAAGTTAGAAGTCCCCCTTTTGCTCTCCCATGTAAACTTGGGATCGCCAGAACATTAAAACTAAGGAATCCAGGTCTGAACTCTGGAGCATTCAACCAGGTTTCCTGAAAGAGCATTACATTCTTCCCATCAAGAAATGCCAACCAGTCCAGAAATGACACCTTACCTTTGAGGCCTGCGATATTCCACAAGATCAGTAGTGTTAGGGCATGATCGACAGCTCTTGTAAGCTGTCCATGTAATCCCCCAACAAAAGGGTCTCCACCTCCTCTTTCCCCTGATTGGGAAACTTCAAGGGACAAAATGTTGGTATTGGTAAATCCGCTAAATAAGGCTCTATCTATCGATGTACAATTAATTTCCTGTGGTCCTGAGCCAATGGGTGAGCACGCCCTAGAGTGGTTAGCCGGACTTTCTCCTCGCTGGTCATGGCCTTGTCCGCTTGGGAGTCAATCATTAGTATCTAGTGAACTAAAGGCCTCAAATCTGTTACTCAATGTAACAAGACTAGTGGGGGGATCAGCTTGGATAACATAATCTCTCTTGCTATTGGTTCCAATGCCAATAGGTAGGTAAAAATACCCTAATGGGAGAACGTTGACATAATCATGATGAATCCTAACTGATCCTGCCTGCCTCAAAATGTGATCAACCAATTCGGGAGATCCAAAACTCACAACAACACAATCCCCCTTTATACCCTTCTTGGTCTTTCCTACCCATGCTACCCTTCTCACCATCTTGAAGTTATTAAACAGATGTTCGCCTAGCACTGTTTTGTTATTCAGGAAGTGGAGGGCTTTGTTTTTAAGTGTTGACCAGTGTTCCTCCCTACCATCATGAGTTTTAGGGACATTTGCTAAGATAATGGAATATGGACATGCCTCCGGAGGGAGATGAAGAAAAGATTCTTTCAGGGAACCATGTTCTATAGGGTGTAATCTCCCTACAGGACCCCTAGGTCCAAGCTTTGTTCCCTGATTTGCTTCTATAGCTGAAGGAGGTATATTTGACTTGGGCCACTGGGGTTGCCATAAAATCACTTAGGACAGTGGTTGTGGTTGTTGGGGCGCTTACGGGACGTACTTCTATTGGTTTTGTCCCATTCATTGGGGCATGCTTATGTAATACGTGTTTTTCTAAGACATTAAGTCTACGGTCTATTTGATCAAGTTTTTCCATTACTGGAAAGATAAGTGCCCTAAGCCGTTCCTCCATAAGCCCTATGACTCTGGCATGTTACCCCCCATAGTATTGACTACAACAGGTGTATTGGGCTCACTTCCTGCTTGTGTCACGGGCTGAGAATCCTGATTCATTACGTTATTTGTTTGACTACCCAGCCCAAGTGTGGATTTTTTCCTCCTGGCTAGTTTTGCATTTTGCCGGCTTCCTTTTGGGGCACTATTTGCTTTTCTTTTCCCCGGAGGATCTTTACTTCTAGTAGCCGGTAAAGCACGTAGCTGCCTAGTGCGTGTGATAGAAGGCAAAGGCGGGGGACTAGATGAAAATGAACTGGAAGTTTTTGACCCCAAGTCATCACAGGGGGGGGCATTTGATGCCTGTAGGGGTTCAAGGGGGTTATCAATCCCTCCATTTAAATTTGTGGTAGCTATTAGGGGAGGGTTTAGACTTGGTGGGTCAAGTGATAATCGCCTTTCCACAAGTTCAATCTCCTTGGCCAAAACTGATTCGGCCTGTTTCAGGAAAGCGTCCCCACAACCCCTACCCCTGTGCCCCCTTACTGATTTAATTTGGCCATATATCAAAGTCAAAACAGCTTTTAATATCAAAAGGGCCCTAGCACACGATAACCAGAGATGATAAATGTAAATGAGACTGATCAGGTCAATTAATATCTTACGGGTCACTTATAAGTCCTTTAGGCCTGGTTTTCGCCGGAAAATGGAAGAGAGTTGGCACGGCCCGGCCTCTTCTGGCCCCGGATGGCCACAGATGGCCCGCCCTTTGCCCAGGCTTAGCCCGACGCTGCCCGCGCGCGGACACGCGACACGGGGGCTGGCCGGTATTTAAAGCGCCTCCGGGCGCACAGGTGACGTGGCAGCTTCTGCCGCTGTTGAGCCGCTAGGGAGCCTGGGCACTGTAGTCCTCCCCTCGGCGGCCGCAAAAGCTAGTGATGTGTGGCGGCGGGAGGACAGACAGAGTAAGGGCAGCAGAGTCCAGGAGCCAGGGAAGTAGGATAAAATGCCCCGCAAGTTTGGCAGAAACACCCGCTCGGCTGGGGCTGGCCGGTATTTAAAGCCCCTCCAGGCACACAGGTGACGTGGCGGCTTCTGCGGCTGTTGAGCCGCTAGGGAGCCTGGGCACTGTAGTCCTCCCCTCGGCGGCCACAAAAGCTGGTGATGTGCGGGGGACTCACACACAGGCCGACATTCACCCTACCTGGCAGCCCTGCAGAACCTCGACCACCGCTCCAGCACCCTACCGCTCTCCCCCGCCACCGCAGTTGTCATCGCGGCCGCCGAGAGGGAGGAGCGAGTAAGGGACTACATTTCCCAGCGTCCCTTGCTGGAGGACGGGACGCCCACAGCAGCGCCACTTTCCCGTGCACGGAGGCGCATTTAGAGGTGGTGCTACTGCAGAGGAGCGGGGGACTCACACACAGGCCGACATTCACCCTACCTAGCAGCCCTGCAGAACCTCGACCACCGCGCCAGCACCCTACCGCTCTCCCCCGCCGCCGCAGTTGTCATCGCTGCCGCCGAGTGGGGGGAGCGAGTAAGGGACTACATTTCCCAGCATCCCTTGCTGGAGGACGGGACGCCCACAGCAGCGCCACTTTCCCGTGCACGGAGGCGCATTTAGAGGCGGTGCTACTGCAGAGGAGCGAGGAGCGGGGGACTCACACACAGGCCGACATTCACCCTACCTGGCAGCCCTGCAGAACCTCGACCACCGCGCCAGCACCCTACCGCTCTCCCCCGCCGCCGCAGTTGTCATCGCGGCCGCCGAGAGGGGGGAGCGAGTAAGGGACTACATTTCCCAGCGTCCCTTGCTGGAGGACGGGACGCCCACAGCAGCGCCACTTTCCAGCGCACGGAGGCGCATTTAGAGGCGGAGCTTCTCCCGCATCGCGGAACACGCGCGGGCGGCGCCGGGCTGAGCCCGGGCAGAGGGCGGGCCGTCTGTGGCGGTCCGGGGAAGTCGAGGGACGGGACGGGCCCCCCCCATTCGATCTGCACTACAAAATGGGTAAGCGCAAACTGCAAACATCTATCAATGGGGGTACAGTTAAAGCCAAAGTTGCACGTAAAGCTACTGCATCGGCTAGCATCATGACATATCTTACTACTGCTGTGAGCAAATTAAATCAGGAAATCGCAGAAAAAGAACGCAGAAAAAGAACGCGAACTGGGCTTGGATCCGATAATATTGAATATCCAACTATCTCCCTCAGTTAATAGACTACCTATTCCCTTGGAGCCTGCAATTCTCATTGACAATGTAATCGATATTGTGCCTCAAGAGATAGTTATTACTTCTGGACAAGAGGGTCATGAAAATAGTAAACGAGACACCCAACAAACTATACATAACTGTCCCTAGGAGCCTGCACCCCACGCTACCAAGCGTATCAAAAGGCTAATACAAAGACCGAAAGCACAAGGACCACATTCTCGTAAAAAGCCTCGCAAACCATTGAGTGACTTTGAATCTTCAATTAAGGACATGGTGGAGAAAGTGCTTGCGGATAAGCTTGAAGTGGTACTTATACAGATCTCCAGTGACATAATAGATACACTAAAGGAATGCGTACCAGAAATATTGGGGAAATGTGAAAGGATCAATGCTTTTTTAACATCTAATCAGAACTAGCCCCGTGTACCCACAACAAACATAATATCACAGCCTCCTACCAAACAAACTAAGCAACCCCAATCCCCTATGGAGTTAGGGAATGTTGTGTCACTAGGTCCATTGATATCAACT